>NW_021703780.1:94979226-95051761 GCF_005190385.1 Monodon monoceros | reverse complement strand
GTGTGTGTGTGTGTGTGTGTGTGTGTGTGTGTGTGTGTGTGTGTGTGTGAAATTATCCTTTCTTAAACAGTTGGGGTAGTTTTTTCTCCTTAATACCCTTTGCAATGTTGGCCACCCTTTGTAGACACCCCCCCCCATTTTTTTGGAGGGGGCGTGGATTTTACTGAACCGTGAAATCTGGTCTGAAAACTAGAAGCTTGTCCGAAGTGAGGCTCATCAGGACTCGATATGCCTTCTGGAGGGTCTGGAAGATGCAATCTGTCATCCCAGTGAGGCCACTGAGGCACGGGATTGGGCAATGGGTGACTTTTATTAGTAGTTTAAATTTCCCACAGCACAGGTTATTTTAAAGTTGGTGGTGTTTGGAATTGTGGATTTGGGAGACTCTGTCGATGAGTGCCAGCCTTGTCGATTTTTAGCGTGGCTCTGGCAAGTGACTTAGCCCCTTAGTACCTCAGTTTCTTTGTCTGAGTCAGAACAGCTGTGCCCTTTTCCTGGGGTTGTAAGAGTGATCGTCAGCGACACAGTTTAGCTGCAAGATCCATCAAATGCTGCCCATTATTGTAGTTATTTCTGATAACATTCAGCTAGCATTTATCATGGCTTCCACAACCCTGTGGACATTCCGCTTTTGAAGGGTGGGGGAGGGTTCAGAGACTGATGCAGAGATGACAGGGTGGGGGTACCCCATGAGGCACTTTGGGGGACAGTTCTCTGCATGGGCTGTCCCCTGCATCGCAGATGTCCCCTGGCCCCTGCCTACTAAGTGCTGGTAGTGCCCCCCAGTTTTGTGATGTTGCCCACAAATTTTGCATTCCCCTTGGAGGGATGGTCCGGCCTCCAGGGGAGAGCCACCGACTGAGTGCTTTGGAATGGTCGGAGGCAGAAGTAGATGCAGTATGGAAAAGAGGGGTCTTTAGAGAATGGCCTGGTGGGTGATAGTCTTAAACTGCACATATTAGCAGTTGCATATGAGTCTGTTCTGGGTATTGAACAGAAAGGGAGCCTGGGTGTCACAGAAGGAGCATAGGGGGCCTGCCCCCTGGGAGGCAGGGGGTCTGCACTAAACCTCCCATTTGCTGCTAACTAGTTGGGGGACCTTGAGAAAATCTCTTCTCTTCTCTGTAAAAGAGGGTATGGAGAAGATGGTCCTTTTCAGCTCTGTGGCTCCAGGATTTGAAGAGGAAATGGCTTAGATTTGAGTGAGACCAAGGAAGAACTTCCTACATGTCATGCTATGAAGAGGGAAGAATAGGCCTGACTTCTCACCTTTGTTTGGGTTGAAAAAGATGAAATCTGTTAGGAAGGCCAGATTGGAAGAGCTGACCTGCTGAAATTGCTTCCTGGACCCTCTCATTCTCTTCATTTTAATTGTTCGTTTAAATTTAGTTCATTTTTGAATATGTAATATAGACACATATAAAGCACAGTCAATATAGTGGGAAGTATTCCCATCCACCAAGCTCCCCTTCCCCAAAGGCCACTTCAATTTATCCTCGCAGAGATTTTTACTCTCATTCTTTTAGAGCTGGGACTGCGAAGATAGTTTTAAACATGCTTTGGTTGTTACGCCTTTAACTTTCTGGTCTGAAGGGTGAGAAATTTGATCCTCCTATAGCATGTGGTTAGTTTCCTACAGTGAATTTTCCCTATTAGTCATAGTTTCTTTTTGCCACTCTTGGGTAGAGATACAGCCCTTTTCTTCTCTTGCCACATTCCCCCACTCCCAAGTTCCCCATCCTCCATTTGAATCAAGGAATTTCATAAGCACAGATCAAACTTAAGATATGACATCTGGATGCCTCGCAGCTTCTCCCTCCGTGGATTTCAGAGGGGGCTCATTTTACATAATTGTCTATTTTGATTATTTCCAAAATGGTTTCATATCCTTATGTTCTCTTTTGTCTTGGAGCTTAACTCGATCCTGCAAGGAACTGCTTTGTTCCTCGTCGGGTGTTGTAAAGTTTTTGCTTACTGAGTGGGAAGCCCTGTTGGATGTTAACCATATATTGAGGGAAGAACTCTGGACTTGGAGGGAGAAAATCTGGGTTTGAGTGCAAAATAAGCTTCTTTCTTGCTGTGTGATCTTTGGCAAGCTGCTTGGCCTCTCTGAACCCCTGTTTCCTCATCTATAAAATGAGTGCTACCTGCCCTATAGGGCTGCTTTTAAGCTTAAGTAAAGCAATGAATGTGAGTATATTTGCAAACTGTTAAGAGGCTTACAGTTATAATTATTGTCATGCTTTTAAAAAGTATTTATTAAACTTCTGGATACCAGAGATAGAGTGGGAAATAAGCTTAGATTCTTGTGTGTATCGGTGGAGGTGGTGTAGGGGGATAAGGGAGGGCAGGGAACTGGCAATAAAAAGGTTAACTAGTAAACAAGATAAATTCAGATAATAGTAACCATTAAAAAAATAAAATAGTAATAGAGAATGAAGGGGGGTTGTTGGAACTTCTGATAAAAGATCAGGAAAAGCCTCTCTAAGTTGACACCTGCATGTCATGTGAAAAGCTGGAGAAGAGAATCCAGGCCTGGGAAGCAGGAGGTGCAAAAGCCCTGGGGCAGGAACAACAAGCTTGGAGAATTAAAAAAAGAAAAATGGGGAAGGAACTGTAACAAAGCAGGTACAGAAAGAATAAAGCGAACAAGATAGAGAAGGATACAAGAACTGAGAGAGGTTGGCCAGAACAGGGTCATAGAGGGCCTCGTGGACCATGTTAGGAGCTTATATTTTATTCTACATGCAATTAGAGATTTTAAGCAGGGAGATGACATGATCAGTTTTCTCCTTTAGAAGGATCCTTCCTCCTAGAACGTGGAGAATAGATTGTGGATAGGTGAGCAGAAGCAGTGGGACCAGTTAGGGGCGTGTGCCATCATCTAGGCAAGAGAGGATGCCTGCACAGCAGAAGATGCACAGATGAAGTCTTCCTGGAGGTGTTTGAGTATGAAGCTCATGCAACTGTTTCCACAGGAAAAGGACAGTCTCTGGTGCGAAGTAGGATGTTTTCTTTTCCTTTTCCCATCTGCTTTGTCCTTGTAGGAGTGTGGAGGGAGTTGAAGTGGGCACAGGGAAATTCTGCATATCCTTTTCAGATGATGCAGGGTTTGGGACTACATATTCCTATAATTAATCAACAAGCATTTATTGACTAAAGGAAGGTTTTTCTAGGCCTTTGGTTTTCACTTCAGGTCAGCGTTTCCTGTGGACAAACTGGGCATCTGCCTAGAAGCCTGACAAGGAATAGTCTACATGATTTGTGTTTTCAATGGGCACAAGAAGCAGTAGAGATACCAACTCAGGGCCACCCATATGACAGTGCAGGTTGTCCCCTGCACAAGGGCACTTGGCTAAGAGGTGGGGCCTGAAAGCCAGTTCAAACTCTGCTCACCAAGCATTTCCCCTGGCGTGGAGGTGTATCAGCAGGGAGAAGGGGCTGCCCTTTTATAATTGGCACCAAGGCTCATCTGGGTTAGCAGTAGCACTTTCCAGCCCTTGGGGTTTCTTCTTTGTGGCCCGGTTTCCAAGGTCTGTCTTCACCTTTTCTATTCCAGTCAATTAGCGTTTGTTTTAAGAAGTATTTATTGAATACCTACTGTGTACCAGGCACTGGGTTTATACTGATGAATAGACAGACACACTTCTTGCCCTCCTAGAGTTTATAGTCTAGTGGAGGTCATTCCATCTTTCTTCATAGCAACTGGAGAGCTTTCTTTTGGGGAAGCCTGAGCTGATCTCAGCCCCTGTTCTCTGAGACATGAAATGTTAACATCTGACTTGGAAGCACCTCTGAGGGTTGGGAAACAATGACCACCACCCTCAATATACATGCACCTGAGTCCAGACTTCCAGGGAGATGGGTCCAGCGTGGCTATGGACTGTTATTAGCTCAGCTACTTCATTGACCTCTTATTAGGAGAAGCCAAAGGAAAAAACAAAAGTCATTAGAAAAGGGTAAGATTTATCCTTGAGCCTTAGAGCCTTCATAAAAATTCTGCTTAAAATATGTACACTTTTCTGTATGTTTATGACACTTCAATAAAAAGTTATGAAAAAGCTACTTAAGTTTGTTGAGTTGTCAGGGTCTGGGCTTTGAGAATTCAAGACAGGGAGATAGGTCAGCCATATAAGTCAGGCCTCCCAGGGGTCTCTGTGTCTTGAGAGAGTCCTCAGGCCCTTGATTCCATTCTTTAGCTTAATGAATAATCAGATTATTTTATCTGCGTTTGAGGAATCCATTTTTTTGCCAGCCAAACTCACAAAAGATTGTTTCATAAGCCCTAGTATCCATAGATGGATTAACACTGGGAGATCCACCTCTCCTGGGCATTTGTTCTCCCCAGCTTCAAGGTAGCTGGGAAACAGAATTAGTCACAGTTTGTTTGGGAAGCTTTGAATGAGAGAAAGGGAGCTGGGTGGTTTTCAGATTTTTTTTTTCCAGGCTGTGGTGGAGCCAGGAGAATGAGAAATTCCATACATCTTGTGACCAGATGTGGCATCTTTAACTAGGACTCAGCTGTATCAGCAAAACAGAGTCCATTTTAAACAATGCTCCTTTATTTACCTGTTTATTTTAATATTTACATTGTGTTTTTTAAGATTATAAAAGTAATGCCCACTTTCCCCTCAATGGTTTATTGAGAAAATGTTCAAACATATAGCAAAAATACCTAATTAAAAAAATCATATATCAGAAGTGTCCCATAAAGAGAGTAAAACGTTCTCATAATCCTGCCTCCTGGAGAGAAAATGCCTATTACCTGTTTCGTATATATTCCTCCAGACTTTTTTTCTATATGTATATGAAGGTATATTATTATGATTGCCTGAACAATCATATAATATCATTCATACTATTTTCCTTCTTTTAAAAAAAATTAACAATATATCTCAGACATCTTTGCATGTGAGAATTTATTGATCTATTTCATTCTTTTTTTATATAAATTTATTCATTTATTTATGGCTGCATTGGGCCTTTGTTGCTGCGAGGGCTTTCTTTAGTTGTGGCTCACGGGCTCTAGAGCACAGGCTCAGTAGTTATGGTGCACAGGCTTAGTTGCTCTGCAGCATGTGGGATCTTCCCAGACCAGGGCTCGAACCCGTGTCCCCTGCATTGACAGGCAGATTCTTAACCACTGCACCACCAGGGAAGTCCCTATTTCATTGTATTTGTAAAGCTTTACTGAGGTATAAGTTATATGCCATCAAATTTACCTGTTTTAAGTGTACAAGTCATTAAATTGTTAGTAAAATTTCAGAATTGTGCAACTAACTACACAGTTCAATTTTATTTATTTATTTTTAAATTTTTATAAATTTGTTTATTTATTTATTGGCTGTGTTGGGCCTTCGTTGCTGCGTGCGGGCTTTCTCTGGTTGCGGCGAGCGGGGGCTACTCTTCGTTGCGGTGCGTGGGCTTCTCATTGCGGTGGCTTCTCTTTGTTGCAGACTACGGACTCTAGGCACCCAGGCTTCAGTAGTTGTGGCACGCGAGCTCAGTAGTTGTGGCTCGTGGGCTCCAGAGCGCAGGCTCAGTTAGTTGTGGTGCATGGGCTTTGTTGCTCCGTGGCATGTGGGATCTTCTCGGACCGGGGCTCGAACCTGTGTCCCCTGCATTGGCAGGCGGATTCTTAACCACTGCACTACCAGGGAAGTCCACAGTTCAATTTTAGAACTTTTCCATTACCCCTAAAAGATTCCTCGTGTCCGTTCGCAGTCACCCCCATCCTCATCTCTATTACCAGGCAATCTATTTTCTGCCTCTGTAGATTTGCCTTTTATGGGCTTGCATATAAATGGAATTATAAACACAGTATATGTATTTCGTGTGTGTCTAGCTTCTTTTAGGGAGCACAGTGTTTTTGAGATTCTGTAGCATGTAACAGACCTTGGTTGCTTCTCAATACTACTCCATTTTAGGATATACCACATTTTGTTTGTTTACCAGTTGGTGGATATTTAGGTTGTTTCCAGTTTTGGGCTATTATGAATAATGCTTCTACAAACATTTGTGTACAAATCTCTGTGTGGATGCATTTCGTTCTTTTTGAGTGCATGTATAGAGTTCCATTTTATGGCTTCCATTAACGTATTTAGCCAAACCCCACTGAGGGCCATTTACTTGGATTTTGATTTTTTTGATGAATAATGTGTATTGGACATCCATATATATATATATATATATATATATATATATATATATATCTTTGGTGAATGTTTTGGAAGGATATATATTTACAAGGGGAAGTTCTGAGTCAACAGATGTAAACATTTGACAGTTCAATAGCTGGTGTCAAGTTGTCTTCCAAGAGAAGCTGCACCAATTTATACCTCCCACCCCCGGCAGCACAGGAGAGTAGCTGTTTTCCCATGTACTTGTCGTGTGCAAGAATGAATATTTTATTGTATATTAACACATATATGTGGAATCTAGAAAAACGGTACAGATGAACCAATTTGCAAGGCGGAAGTAGAGACACAGATGTAGAGAACAAATGTATGGAGACCAAGGGGGGAAAGGGAGGGTGGGATGAATTGGGAGATGGGGATTGACATATATACACTAATATGTATAAAATAGGTAACTAATGACAACCTGCTGTATAGCACAGGGAACTCCACTTTGCTGTACAGTAGAAACTAACATGACATTGTAAAACAACTGTACCCCAATTAAAAAAAAGAATGAATATTTTCATTTTTTAAAATCTCATAAATGAAAAATGTCTCATTGTCATTTTAATTGTTATTTCTTTTATTATTGGAGAAGTTGTTGACCATTTACATGTCAGTTTCTTAATATTTTACTGGTTTATCTTTTCCTATGACTTTGAAATAATTCTTTGTATGTTAGGAAGTTGGCTCTTTGCTTATAAAATGAACTGCAAATTCTTCATTCCTCAGCTTATCCTTTTTTTTTTTCCCATCAGAAACTCTGTTCATGGTAGTGTGCTATACAGATATTTTACATTTTTGAGTACTCATATCTGTTAGGGAAAAAAGGATCTGTGAACATTTTACAAGTATCACTTAGATATTTATAATATCCCCAGAAGGAGGTGAGGAAGGTAAAATATTGATAGGGGAGAAAGCTGAGGAATGCAATATGTGCTTCATCTACCAAACAGCTGAATGGGTGAGATTTTTTTCAACTCTTTATAGTTGTTTTGGTGTCACATAAGCACAGCTTCCACGTATTAGTGCAAAACCTGAGAACTGAATCTGGATATTTTTTACTTCCCAGCCCCTTGCTTGTAATAATTATGACAGCTGACGTTAACGGAATCCACACTGTATGCCGTTTGTTCCCACTCCTCCTTGCAGTCACTCTATGAGATAGGTAGTTATTTCCTCATGGAAAAAGGCACAGGGATCTTCGGATAACTTGCTCAGTCATACAGATGGCAGATGCTGGGGCTGGGATTCGGGCTCAGGTTTGCCTGACACCAGAGCCTGTGCTTAACCAGGAATCTCTCATCCTCGCTTCTGAAGCATTCAATGAGTTCACCTAGGTCTGACCAGTAAGGAGATATTTGAGGCGGCCTTTATAAAGGGACACAGATCCTCAGGAAGGTGGAATGTAGAGTGAGAAGGCCACTGATTTGGGCTGCAGGATCTGTGGGTTCTAGTCTTAACTCCCCAAGACTCTTTTCTTGTAATGAGAGAAGGCATGTGTTTGCAGCAGAGTCCGGGGAGGCGGGGGCAGGAAGAGTGGACCCTAAGACCCTTCTGGGTTTTCTGTTTGCTCCATGGTAGGAATGAGCTGGCTGTTGGCAATTAGATCTAGGCCCAATGGAGGGAGATTGGGGTAGTGGGAGAAGAGAGGTGCTTTAAACTCCGAAGTCAAATGGTGTCTAGGTGAGTATGGCTCTGCCTGGGATACTTGACCCTAGGTGATACTGTTACCTAACCTGGATAGGCAGTGAGGATATTGAAGACCTAGAAATGATATGATTAAAATCCCGAAAAATCTTGGGGATCCAGGAAAGGGTAGATATACTCTTGCTCATGTATTAGCTACATAGGAAGCCTAAGGTTCCGAGGGCAACTGTGGGAGGGGACACAAAGATGAGTCAGTGTGGCCTGTTCTCAGGGGACTCACCATCTGGGTAGGGAAATGGGATCTATTCAGACATTACTCGAACTCAGGCAGAAGTGGTGACATGAGAGTGTCAGATAAAGAGCTTGGGAGGCAGAAAGAAGGAGCACTGGCTTCGAAGTGAGATAGACCTGGCCTTGAGTTATGTCCTATGATAATGACAACAACATCATTTGTTGAGCATGTACCATGTATGTTGCATGGAGTGGCAGACAAGGAGGTCCCCTTCAGAGCTGAAGGACTTATCCCCAGGTCCTGGAGAGACTGTTGGCTGTCAGCCCTCTTTGAGAACGGCCCCTGCTGAAGGGAGCTGCATAGTCCCAGATTATGCCCCCTTCCCAGCCCTAGGTATCCCCTCCCCCAAACCTGGACAACTTGAAGAGCCCACTCAGCTTCAGTCCCTCCACTGAGACTGCATTGTGGCTTGGCTCCTCACTCTGTCCAGTCCTGCTTCCTTCCCCTTCCTATCACAGGTTTTGAAAAGAACATACCCTAAAACACTCCTGTATGATGATCTCCATCTCAGAGTTTGCTTCCCAGGGAGCCCAATCCATGACACATAGATGATCTCTTCTCATGAGAGACCACTGAGCTGGATTACTTATTCTGTTTTAAAGATGAAGTAATTCAGACGTAGGGAGCTTGGATGGCTCGCCCAGGGACAGTATGTGGCACATCTCGAGTTCAAACTAAGTCTGTGCTCAAAGTACAGTCTTTCTATATTGCCACCCTGTAGGTGTGGGACTTTAAGCAGTGGAAACCATGGGGTTATAAAATCAGGTTGCTGGAAGGGAACTCAAAGTTCATTTGGTTAGAGCTCTCATTTCTTAACCTCTGGATCTAAGTTGCTGAGATCCAGGGCTGAAAGTCTCATGTCCTGGGAACTCCTTTACTCCCTCATGGACCAGGGTGGTGGGTCACCCCATGTGAGGATTGACTGAGCACTCAGTGAATCCATCCATTCAGTCATTCATTCAACAGATGTTCATTGAGCATCTGCTATGTGCCAGGGACCACTTCAGGGACCAGGGGTACAGCAGTAAACAGAGCAAAGCTCTTGCCCTCTTGGAGTTGCCTTTCAGCGGGGATGGGGCAGACAGCAATGAAACAGACAAATAAGTACACACTATAATGTCAAGCAATGGTAGGGACTATGAAGGAAAATGAAGAGAATGCGGGGGATGGAGGGTGCTGGGCTGAGGGCGAGGAAGTGTCCTAGTTTAGAGTCAGGGGATAAAGAAGCTTTCTGGGATGAGGGGACCTTTGGCTAAGGACCTGAATGAAGAGAGGAACTGGCTATACAGAGGCCAGTGGAAGTGCCTTCCAGGAGGGAGGAACAGTGCATGCCAAGGCCCTGGGCATTGGCAGGTTTAAGAAAGATGAAAGAGGTGTGTGGCAGGCGCATGATGAGCGAAGGGGGAGAGGGGATTGGAGAGGAATCAAGGGGCCATAATCCTGCAGGGCCTGGGGGCTAGGAATAAAGAACTTGGGTTTTATTGCAAGCTGTTTTGGAGAAAGTGAGTGGCATGATCAAGTTTATGTTTCAAAGGGGGTTTTGTGACTGTTATGCTGAGAATAGATTGTAACTAATGGCATTTCCATTTCTTTCCTGGATTATTTATATTTCTGTTTCTATTCGGGGACAGTCAGAGAGAACGTTGTGGAGGACATCATATTTAAAACCACGGGCTTGGGAATCAGACTCCCTGAGTTCAAATCCTGGTTCCACCACTCCCTGGCAATGGGACCTTGAACTGTTTGCTTAATGTATTTAAGCCTTGACTTCCCCATCAGTAAAATGGAGATAATAACCCACGTAATTTATGAACTGAGTTTGTTATGAGGATAAGATGTGAAAATGCTCATAGAGTTCAGCACAGCACTTGCATTTCTTTTTACAAATGATTTTTAAAATTGTGGTTAAAATATAACAGAAAATGGACCATTTAAACTTTTGTTTTTGAGCACATGGCTTGCGGGATCTCAGTTCCCTGGTCAGGGATTGAACCCAGGCGCTCAGCAGCATAAGCGCAGAGTCCTAATCACTGGACTGCCAGGGAATTTCCCATTTAAGCTATTTTTTTTTTTTTTTTTTCCGGCACGCGGGCCTCTTACTGTTGTGGCCTCTCCCGTTGCGCGGAGCACAGGCTCCGGATGCACAGGCCCAGCGGCCATGGCTCATGGGCCCAGCTGCTCTGCCGGCATGTGGGATCCTCCTGGACCGGGGCACGAACCCGTGTCCCCTGCATCGGCAGGTGGACTCCCAACCACTGCGCCACCAGGGAAGCCCCATTTAAACTATTTTTAAGTGTACAGTTTGGTGGCATTAAGTACATTCACATTGTTGTGCAACCATCATCACCATCCACCTCCAGAGCCTTTTTTCACCTTCCCATCTGGTTGCATTAAAACAGTAACTCCCATGATCCTCCCCTAGACTCTGGCAACCACCATTCTACTTTCTATCTCTGCGTCTGACTGCTCTAGGGACCTCATATAGGTAGAATCATACAGTGCTTGTCTTTTTGTGACTGGCTTATTCTACTTCACATAATGTCCTCAAGGTTCATCCTTATTGCAGCATGTGTCAGAATTTCCTTCCTTTTTAAGGCTGAATAGTATTCCATTGTATGCATATACCACGTTTTGTTTATCCATCCATCCATTGATGGGCATTTGGGTTGCTTCCACTTCTGGCTGTTGTGAATCCTGCACCTGCGTTGTATAAGCACTGGATTTATCTTTGCCATAATTTTTATCCTGCTTTGTGTAAGTGCAGGGAAATGATAGGTGCTTAGGACCAGGAGGCAGGAGATGTAGCTTCTAGATTTGTGTGAGGTCAACTCTTTTATTCTGTCTGAACCTCAGCTCTCTCATCTATGAAATGGTGATGCTAATTCCTACTTCAGGGGGCTTGTTGTAAAGATCAAATTAGATATATTCTGCAGACTTTAGAGCTAGGCTGTCCAATATGGTAGCCACCAGCCACATGTGACTGCTGAGCTTTGAAGTGTGGTTAGTCCAAATTGTGACATGCTGTGAATGCAAAATGCGTGCGTATTTTGAAAACTTTAGTACAGAATAAGGAGAATGTGAAATATCTCAAGTAATAACCTTTTATATTGATTATATATTGACATAATATTTCGGATATATTGCCTCCTCCTGCCTCCTGGTTAAACAAAATATATTATTAAAAGTAATTTTACCTCTATTTTTATTTTATTATTTTTTATTTTTAAAATTTTGTATATTTTTAAAGTTATTTATTTTATTTATTTATTTTTTATTTTATTTTTTGGGCTGTTTCGGGTCTTAGTTGAGGTATGCGGGATCTTTGTTGCAGTGCAGGCTTCTCTCTAGTTGTGGCGCGCAGGCTCCAGGGCACGTGGGCTCTGTAGTTTGCAGCACGCAGGCTCTCTAGTTGAGGTGTGCTGGCTCAGTAGTTGTGGCGCACGGGCTTAGTTGCTTTGCGGCATGTGGGATCTTGGTTCCCCCACCAGGGATTAAACCTGCGTCCCCTGCATTGGAAGGCGGACTCTTTACCAGTGGACCACTGGTAAGTGGTCCCTATTATTTTTTAAATTAAAGTGTAGTTGAGTTACAATATTATATTAGTTTCAGGTATATAACATGGTAATTCAATATTTTTATAGATAAAGTTATCCTTATAAACTTATAAAATATTGGCTATATTCCCTGTGCTGTACATTACATCCTTGTAACTTACTTATTTTATACCTAGTAGTTTGTACCTCTTAATGCCCTCACCTATCTTGCCCCCACCCCCACCTCTTTTTATTTTTTAATGTGGCCACCAGAAAACTTAAAATGACACTGTGGCTTGCTTCAGATTTTGGTTGGATAGCTCTGGTCTAGAGTTCATCACTCATTTTCAGATCTAGATCAGTAATTCTCTGGGTGTTCCTCCCATGGTTAGTTGGGGTCTGAAAGGAGATTCTCTCCCAGAGCTCCAGGCAGACAAGTGATTTATATCACAAAGTTGGTGCACTTTAAATGGTGATCAATGTTTATGGCCCATGGAAGCTTAAACAAGCTGAGAGAATAGGCCCCAGCGTTGCTGCCAATAACGTCCAGCCATTAACGTGCAGCCTCCCGGTTCCCTCCACAAAGGGTGGTTTCAGCATCGCCACTCTGCTGGGGTTGGTGATTCAGCTCCGTGTTCCCCAGCGACAATAGATTTCTTCTTTTCAAAGCCTGACTCCTACGGAGGCCAGGGTTGGGAAGTGGGGAGGGCAGGCGATTTCCCAGCTAAAGCCTCTGTGTATCGCTAATTGTATTATCACAGTTTCTTTAGGGAAAATTCATGCATTTATTTAGGACTTAAAAAATAAGAAGACCCTAGGGAGAGTTAAGATCCATTTGGTACTGTGTTTGGGTGTAGCATTTGTTCCCCCTGTGGAGTAGAGGAGAAAAGAATTTCTATTTTGCAGCTGGAAGAGAGCTTTTGTGTGCACGCCCCTCCCTCTTTCTTCATTTTATCTCCCCACTGATAGGATATTGAGGGAGCTGAGACGACGAGTGTTCCACACAGAAACAGAGATAAGTTTGGAGGCGAAGCCAGTGGGAGAAAAGGCACAGCTAGCTCAGGCCTGGGGGAGGGGGGACAGGGTGGGAGGGCCGACCCACCCCCCTGCTCTCTGTATCCCCAGGGCACTTCCCACACTAATGCTCTGCCCAGAGTTGAGAGGCCAGTCACCCAGGCTTCCACTCCTGCGGCGTGTTAGGCAGGCAGGCACTCTGCCTTCGCCAGCTTTCCTGAGTGTCACATGGATTTTTGTCACATGTGCTGTTCTGCCTTGGGGTCTAAGTAGTTTCCAAGACAGGTCCCAGATGCTTCATGGCTTCTTCATTCACTCTTAGGACGGTGGTCTACAGATGAGGGCAATCACAGATCCCACGCACCAGTGGGCTGGGGATGGAGGCAAGCGCTTCCTAGCGTGTGCACCAGTACTAGTGAGGCCTGCCTCCACCTCGCTGTGCTTTGGTGGGGCAGGGGGATGGAAGGGAGCTGCCTGCTGAGCAGTCAGGAGACCAGGCTCCAGCAGGGTGTAAGTCAGTTTGACACATATTGGCCTCTGTTTCATCTACAGAATGGGAATACGGTTTCAGTCCTGCCTACCCCGCAAGGTTGTTATGAAGACCAAATGAGACCTGGGTATGAAAGCAATTTGCACGTTGTAAAGGGTCTTGTGAACTCAGGATGTTGTCTTTGCTTTTCCTGCAACACCTAGCTTAATGACTTAATTAGTTTATACATATTTTTACAGTCTTACCATGGGCCAGGCCCTGAACTAGGCATGGAGGATATAAACGCCTTTCCTGCCCTCATGGACCTCATGGTCCAATGGAGGAAAAGACATAAAGCAGGTAATTGCAATTCAGGGGGTAAGAGCCACAGGAAGGGTAAGATCAGGGGCTGCAGGAGCACAGAAGAACTATATATCCCAGCTTTGGAGCTTGAGAGGGCTTCCTGGAGGAAGTGACATTTAAGTTGGGGTCTGAGGGATGAAAACATGTGGTCAGTTCTCAATATGTGTTTGTTGAATGAATAAGATAATTAAAAATGCTATGAGCTGCAAGGATAACTGCCCCTCATTTATCAGTTTATAGATAGGAAACTGACCAGAGAGGTTAAATAATTCCCTAAGGGGCCCAGCAAGTATATGGTAGAGTTAGGAATAGAATCCAGGTTCAATGCCCCAGATTTTCCTGAGCTCAGGAGAGTGGGTGAGTGTTCCAATATAGGGACAGGCTGCAGCTGCAGGGACAAGCTGGGAGGGGCATGGGATATGGTGCTCTCTAGTTTAAAGAGGACAAAACTGTCTTTATGAGGCTGGGTTCTCTGGGAAACAGACTTTGAGTTGGAGACTTCTGTGCAGTACGGTTGTTGAGGATTGCTCTTAGGATCAACGTCTGTGCAGGAGGGAAGGAAGCAGGATTGGGCAGAGAGAGAAGCTGACCTGCTATGCAGTCATATCGAAAGCCTCAGCTGATCTCACAGGGAGCACTGAAGTGGAATGGCCTACAGAGTTGTCATGAACTGGGGAGGAGGCTGAACTTACACCCTCACAGCAACCTGTCACTGGGGTTGGTTTCCCGCCAAAAGGCACTGTGACCTTTGGAGAGGCCTAGAGCACATCTAGAGATGGGCTCAGCTGAGGGCTGTGGGGTGCCAACCCCACGGGCAGCTGGGGGATGTTACCACCATCCTGGTGTGGGGGAATGGATGCAGGAAAAACAGTAGAGGTCTAGGTGGCGAAGGCAAAGTCCAAGGCCTGCAGGCTCAGTGGAGAATCAGGCCGAATGTCAGTTTGGCGGTTCTCACAAAGAGAAAGAAGGGTTCCTAGGGTCTGGACAGAGCTGGGGCAGGAATCTAGGAGGGGGTTCAAGGTGAGACAGGCAGGCAGTTTCTACCTGGAGGTCTGAGTAGGGGCGGTAAAAAACTCTGCTCTAGACAAGAGTTCAAGGGTGAGGCCCAGGTCTTTGGTAGCGCAGGTCAGGCTAGCACAATCCAGAGTGGCAGCTTGTCCTTGGGCCTCCCTGGGAGGGTTTTCAGCCCCCTGGAACTGGGGGCTCAGACGTAATTAAGGTTTGGCTTCATAAAAGGCCTGGTATCTGGATTGGCTTGTGTCTTGGGAGGAGACTGTGCCTTCCGGTGGTCCAGCTGTGGGGACAGGTGAGGCAGAGCCTGGAAGATGAAGTGGGAGCTGACACCACTGTCTCTCTGCATCAAGGAACAGTCTCCAGAGTCCCCACCCAACTGCCTCAAGGGTGAACTAATTTGGCCTCTGCTCCTACCATAGCTGTTTCCATGGATACATTTCAAGCCTCAGTCTGGTCATCTTCAAAAGCATCAAAGGCAGCAAACCTCATCCATGCATAATCTTTTGTTATAGCCCTTCCCCCACCCCTCCCACCCATCCTCTGAACCGAAGAGACTGGCTTAATTGTGGCACAGTCATCTAACGAAAGAAGTATTGAACTTTTCCTGGAAGTTTAGGAGACGTGAGTTTGAATCCCAGTCTTGTCATTTATAAAATGCAAATAATAACACCTAGGGCGTAGAGTTGTTGTAAGGATTAAATAAGATAGATGTATCTGGAAATGCCTAGCACGTTGCCTGGCCCATGGTGGGTCCTCATTAAATGTTAGTTTCTTTCCTCTCTCTGTATTGATCAGATGCACCACTTAGAAGTCCCATTTCTCCAGGAGCACCCACAGTCTTTGTACAGTGTCTCCTGAGTGTCACCAGGCACTTGATAGTGACTAAGCTCTCCTTGATGTCAGTTTACTTTCCCTGATGGCTAGCATCACATCCTGTGACTGTGGCCTCATGGGGTATCTCTTCACCATTCTCTTTGCTGGCCCCCAAGTTTGGAAGGAATCGAATGGACCAGTGTCCTTCTCTCTCTTCTTAAGGCCAGGCCTTTGCTGGGAGCAAGCTGAGGCACACAGAGGTGGGGGAGGCTCCTTGCCTCCAGAGCGTCTATTCTAGCAGATGGCTCCGCTGCAGCTCTGCTTAGGAGGTTAATGGACACCAGATGTCTTGGCAGGCAAGCTTTCATTTTCTCCTGGAACCACTTAATTTGGCTGAACATCTGCCTTGGCTTCTGGGCTTTTCCATCACCTGAGCTTCAGCACTGGTTCAACCACCAATGGATGTCAGGGGAGCTCCCTCTCCCCTTGCCTCACTGGGGGTCTTGGGGTCTACCAGTCTGATTTGTGAGAGTTAGAGGTGGTGGTCGAGAGAGCACAGAGTGGGATATGGTTGGCTCCTGCCACTGTCCTTCATGTCTGGTCCGTTGTTACTGAGCCTTCCTGTTGGAAAACTGGTTTTAAGCTAACAAAATGGTGTCTGCCTGTTTAAGGAGTATATCCATCTGGACCAGCCTTGGCTGGCTGTCACGGGGCTGGCGAGGGGGTGGTGTCAAGTCTTTGGAAGTGGCTTGAAGGAGGTGCCTGTATGTTCACCCCTCTCCTGCTCCATGGCCTCTGTTGGTGCATTTCCAGACCACTGACAGCTGATTACCTCAGGGGGCAGTTGTGACTTGATTTGTGCTTGGAAAGTACCATTGTGTTGTTGGTACCACTGGTTTTTAAAGGTTGGTATGTGTCAGAGTGACTGGAGGAGTTTAGTAAGGTGCAAACTGCTGGACTCTACCATGGGATTCAGTAGTGTGTGGTGAAGCCCAGGAATCTGCTGCATTTGAAACAAGCACACCAGGTAATGCTGATGCAGGTAACTTTAGACTACTCAGAGCAAGATGACCTGGAACCCTGTCTTTTTGGGATCTGGAATTGCTTTTGCTTTCTATTCCAGGGGTGTGCACACGTATCCATGATCCTTCTTCTTTGCCAGGGAAACCGCCCATCCATTAAGATCCAGATCAAAAGTGGCTTCAACTGTGAGAAATTTTCTGAACACCCCTTTATTGGGTAGAATTACTTGCTTCCTCCTTTTGCTTCTATAGCACTTTGCAGGTACTCTTATTGGATGGTACACCTCACTTTTTGTGTGTGTGTGCTCCTTGAGGACAGGGAGCTCATCTTCTTCATCCTTCTGTTTATCTTAGAGTATAGCAGACTAGCGTGTCATAGACACCAATAAATATTTAGTGACTGAACAAAAGAATCTTGTCCAACCCCCTAATACCATACTCTTACTATATAGAGGGTCTTCATAAAGTATATTCAAATAAGACAATTTTAGTTTTGATAATATAGCTCATTTATCTTAAAAAGTACCAATGATATTTAAAGGATGAATACATTTTCTTTTCATGGCTCATGGCTCTAATATCCATAGGACACAGTTTACTATCTTCCAGGCTGTAGTTATTTCCCCCCACCCCCCAAGCACACAAATGATGCCTTGCATATAAATGTCACATTATTAGCCTCTACTTTAAACAGTTTGCTTTTAAATGCTATCTTTATGGTTACTAGTCAACCTACAACCTATATGAATTTTGTAATTCCTAAGCCCTTTTTGAAGATTGATTTTTTTTCTCTCACATTTATACTTCAAAGTCTAGAGGTTAGTCTCCCACTTCTTCTCTATCATAATTCCTCTATTTAATAGCTCAAATTGCTGTCTGTCTCAATGGTAAGTTTCCAATGGACAGGGACCATGTGTTTGCAATTCTTTTTGGACAGGGCTTAGCACCTCCAGTCATAGTGAAATTTGTAGAGTGCCATATAGTTTATATAGCGCTTTCCCATGATCAATGCTTTGAATCAGGAAAAACTACTATTTCCCCTTTAGGGTCTCACCAGCTAGTAAGGGACATAGCTAATGTTTGAATGCAGTTCTACTCCCTCTAAATCCCTTTCAAATATGATATTGCAGTACTAGTTATAATAACAAACAAACAAAAGCACAACCTATATAATGTCCATTGGGAGGAGAATAGTTAAGCGTTGGATGGTGTCTTAACTTGGGCTGCTGTGATAAAATACCACAGACTGGGTGACTTAGAAACCAGATATTTATTTCTCACAGTTCTAGAGGTTGGGAAGTCCAAAATAAAGATGGCAGCATGGTCAAATTCTTGGTGAGGGCTCTCTTCCTGGTTTACAAATGGCTACCTCCTTGCATATCCTCAAGTGGCATAGAAAGAGAGAACAATAGAGAGCTCAAGAACTCTGGTCTCTTCCTCTTCGTATAAGGACACTAATCCCATCATAGGAGCCCCACCCTCATGACCTCATCTAAATTTCATTACCTCCCAAAGGCCCCACCTCCAAATAACATCATATTGGGGGCTAAAGGCTTCAATAAATGAATTTGGGGGGACACTCACATTGAGTCCATAACAGATGGTCACAGCCATTTGATGGAATGTTACTCAGCCTTTAGACAAGAGGCCTCGGCAGGCGATTTAGCAACATGTAAAAGATTTTACTGTTATGGCAATGATATAGAATGAATAAGGAAGGAAACTTGGGAAAATGAATACCATTCAACTGGTGGTTGGGGTGAAATGACATGAACGTTTATATTTTGTGTTTTTTTTTGTTGTTGTTGTTTTGTTTTAATTTCAGTGACTGTTGCTAGAACATCAGTGTTACTGAGAAACAAAAACACGAAACTGAACCCCTCCTCGTCCCCTGCCTTTGCCACTGCACATTTGTACTTTATTAATGCTTCTGAGGTGCTGATGAAGTGAGAACAACTTTCAGCTCCCAGAGAGCGAGTGTGTGTGCATGAGTCACGGGAGTGTGGTCTGATGCAGATCATTAAGCCTGTGGCAAATGCAGAATTAAGTAACTCTGATAACAGAGCTCTGGAGCATCCTTCTTGGAGATTAAACCTTTCAGGCTTTTAGCAGCTGAGAGGTGCTGGGGATCGGAGATAGCTGGCTTAGAAAGGAAAGGAAGCAGGGCAGATATTGGATGGGGACAGGAAGGAAAATGCATCACGTTCAGGTTAGTGCTCTTTTCTGATATTGTCTGTCGCCTGGAAAAGCATTGGAAAATGTCCCATTATCTGGGGAGAGGACGGTGTGTCTGCCTGCTTCCTGTCTTTTGCTTACTTGCTTTCCTACAGGCTGGGTTTTAATTTCATGTTCTGGCCTATTCCTCCAGCTTTTCTGTGGGTGAGTTTTCATTCTCACTCAATGACTGTTCCTGTTTTACATGTGAATGCCCTTCAGAATTCAAGGGGGGGTCCTACACCTTGTTGGGAAGAAGGGCCAGGCCTCTCCTCTCTGCAGCCCTTTCCTTGCACCTGTTCATTCAATACATACATAGGTTGCCCCTTTTTTGTGCTGGGCACAATGCTAGGTGCTGAGAGTAGACAGATATGGTCTTTCCCTTCATGGAGCTTACAGTTAAACACTGGTTGTTCAGGATGGGCTGCATAATTTGTAGGGCCTGGTAGAAGACGAAAGTGTGGGGCCCTTTATTCAAAAATTATTAAGAATTTATTGCTTCCTTATTACTCCAATCCTCTTATCCCTGTGTGTGAGATTTGAGCAGCCTCAGAAGAGGAGGATATCTTCCTTGACTCAGTGGGCCTACAGAGAGACAATTGAACACACATAAAAGGCAAGATAAATATTAAGTAAATATTGGTTGCTTGAGACATGCAGCTAGACCACACAGACATGCACAGAATGCTCAACTTCTCTGAAAATTATCTGGACGTAATCAAATATGATGATGGAAAGCTTTGTCATTCAAAGTTTTGCCTTGTGAAGCAAATGGATAGACTGTGATCAGTCTAATTATTATAGGCCTGAAAGACAGGCTTTATAGAAAGGTCTGTTTTCTGTAGTTAACATGGAGTAGAGAGTTTAGCAGTTTTCATAAGGCAACAGATAACCTAACTGAAAGTAATGATAGAACTAAGAGTAACTACAATAGGATAGTGTCACATTTCACAAAGTGTCCTCTAGAATGTTAATTTTTAGAGAGAGAGAAATTTGACAAAATTGGTAATTTGACAAATCAGTTTTAGAAATGCTTCATACTTCGTTCCCTCTTGGAGATTTACAATTCATATGAAAGTCCCATGGCAGCAAAGAAGCCCTCAACACTTTTAGTACAATGTTATTTATGGTAGCCCTTTTAAAAAGTAATAACTAGTGACTCTATCTATCAATATCTATCAACAGTGATTCTGAAAAATATGCTTTGGGAAACGTTGTTGATATACTTCCAAACTTTTAAAATGGGTGGTCTAGGGACACAGGATCTGGATTTGAGACCCACTTACAACCATGAACAAGTTACATGGCCTCTTTCGGACACTGTCTCCCCATCCGTTAAGTAATAAAATCCACATCAACACAATTATACAGATTAAATGAGACACTAGGTCTGAGGAAACCTCATGTAAACTGTTAAGCTGTCCTGCAAAACATTTAGTGGCTATTGAAACAATATTGAAATAAACAAGAATTATTTTCTCTATTTAAGAGTGGGTAAACTGAGTCTTGGAGAGGTTGAGGAGGGAGCCTGAAGTTCCAGAGGCGTTTAATGGCAAAGGCAGTCAGTTTCCTGCTTCACAATTCTCATGAAGATGCGTTTTAAACCAACTCTGCTTGTACATTTTAGTTTAGAAAACAAATAGGCTACCTCTTTGACAATCACGGCCCATGGAACAGCTGGAGGCAGACGCTGGCATCAAAATGCCAACTTTCTTTTCCAGCTTTGACATCCGATGTTAGCTGAATGATGAATTCAGAAGTGACAGATTTCAAGAGGATTTGTGTCCTTTCCAGGCCAGCACACCCTGTTATCTGTGAGTCCCCTCTCTACTCAGAAAACCACCAGTGAGGTTGATTGAAAAGGGAAGGTGGCTTTTTTCTGTCATGAATGAGAAAGAACCTGGTGGGTTTTCTGTTATATACCTTTTGGAGGGAGGACAGAATCTTTGGGAAGGTGTTTTCTAGAAGAAAACACATTGTTTTTCTTCCTTCTTTGAAGGAAAAGCAGTGCAGAGTGAAAAACATGGAAGCAGGAATTACGAGATCTGGTTCTTGTCCTGTTTCTTCAACTAACTAGTCGTGTGATCCTTAGCAGTTCCATGACCCTTTCTGGGTGCAAGTTTCCTATCTTAAAGTGAGAGTTTTGGACTAGTTTGCAAAATTTATGGTTTTTGTGTTCTGCCTTTGTGAATTTTCCATATCTGTATCACCTTTTTATTATTTTTCTGAGTATTTTTCTTTAAACAGCTCCATTCTGTACAAATTATTTTAAAGGGAAACATTACATATTTCTGCAAATGAAAAGTGAGCATTGCTGCTAGATATTGAAGGTGACTAAAAACATAAGCAAAGCATGGGGACTTCCCTGGTGGCACAGTGGTTAAGAATCCGCCTACCAATGCAGGGGATGTGGGTTCAAGCCCTGGTCCGGGAAGATCCCACATGCCGCGGAGCAGCCAGTACTCACAGCAGCAGAGGGATAGTGCATGGCCTGGATAAGATGATCGAGACCGGGCACTAACAGTGTCCTCTACTACAGCAAGTCATCTGATGTTTTATCCATGACCTGACCTGTGGCATCCTCTCCTTTGTTTATATGTTTCCATGGAGAATAAAGCAATGGAGCAGAAATCTGGAGCCCTGGGTGCTGGTCTTGGCTTTGCTACTACCCTGTTGTATGACCTTGGAAAAGCTATTCAACATCTCTTGTTTCCTCACCCATGAAAGGAGGAATCATATGATCACTCAGGAGACTTCCAGCTCTGTACAACCTCAAACTATGTGATCCTCTTACCCATCTAGCCTGTGTTGGAAGCATTACAGGAACCATGTCTCACTGTAGTACTGTAGGACCTAACACTCAAAAGTTTCCTCTCTGATCGCCAGGCTTAGAGAGCCAACAGTAAAAATATATAACATTTATTGAGCACTTACTATATACGAGGGATTTTAGGCCTTAACTCATCTAATCCACGTATCAACCCTGTGACATAGGGTTTGTTTGTTCTTTCTATTTCACAGATGAGAAAACTGAGGCTCAGAAATATTAAGTAACTTGCCCAGTTACATAGCTAGTAAACGGCCACTTTGGGATTCCAGGCCAGTCTACTGGATTCCAGAGCCTGTGCTTTCTTTTCTCTTTCTTTCTTTCTTTTTTTTTTTTTTTTAATGTTTGTTTATTTATTTTATTTGGGCTGTACTGGGTCTTAGTTGCGGCACATGAGATCTTCACTGTGACATGCAGGCTCTTAGTTGTGGCATGTGGGATATTTTAGTTGTGGCATGCATGTGGGATCCAGTTGCCTGATCAGGTATCAAACCCGGGCCCCCTGCATTGGGAGCATGGAGTCGTAGCCATTGGACCACGGGAAGTCCCCAGAGCCTGTGCTTTCAACCATTTTCCATATTCCCTTATTGGGGTAGTATTTATGTGAGGCTCTTGCTGCATCTTGGTCCCCATTTGGGACCTAGAGGCTGATTGGTTCCACCCCTCTCCACTTACTCTCTGCCTTTCTCTCTCTGGGCCCTCTTCTGGGTAGAATGGGCTGTAAGCCCTTTGCAACTCAGGGCTTTGTAACTGTTGAATAAGCAAATGAAGGAGGAAGGCCAGGAGGCCAGAAGCCAGCTGTGCACTCAGCCGTTTGTCTGGGACGCACAGTGATGGGTGGAGGAGCAAAGAAGGCTGGTTTTGAGCATTTCCCGGTGATGCCTCCCCGGGGGCGCTGCAGGCTCTGTGCTGCTATGGGGGCTGCTGGGTCTGCAGAGCACAGCCAGGAGATGTGGGATTCACCCTTGACTTAGTGATGGCTTGGATAACCTGCACCCAGAAGCAGCCCGGCCGCTCTGTGATGTCTGGTCCTGGGGCCAAGTGTGGAGGGACCACAACTCACATTGACTCCTTGCCACCTGGAAACCCATAAAGTGCAGCTTAGCACCAGGCAAGGGGAGACTTTCTGTGCAGACCAAAGAGCTTTTCTTTCTCACCGTTTCCCTCGGCCCCACACTCCCACTCCATGTAACAGGGATCTGAGTCTCATCTCCCTGATATCTGGCCCAAGACCCCATCTAGGTGTTTGAAATCTCCTCACATGTCCCTTGTTTTCTTAGGCGTCTGCCACCCATCCCGGGCGTTTCCTCTGCCCGGCTCCCCATTTCACAGCAGGCGCTAATGCCTTTCTTGTGATTCTGCCAGCAGAGAAATCAAGGTCAGGGAGATCTGCCAAGTATACCTTTTGGTGGTTTTTAAGGAGGAGCAATCTGTAAGTGATCACTGAAGGCAAAGGGCTGAAGGGATGGCTTCAGGGAGAGAAAAAAGGATGGACAAAGCAGTCTGTCTACCCTGGATGGTAGAAATGAATAATAGTGAGAGAAGCCACACTGGCAGTCGGGACACCCCCAAACTTTTTCCTGCAGGATCCTCCATTTCAGCGGCTGATACCATCATTCATCCAGTTGCCCAGGCCAGAAACCTGGGAGTCAGCCTTGACTTTTCTCCCTCACCCCAGAGTCTAGTTGTGGCTTCTGTTTTCTGAATCTCCCTTGATTTCAGTCCTTCTCCATGGCCACTGCCCACTACCAAGGGCTCGCCAGCTCTTGCCTGGACTGGTTTAGCAGTCTCCTCCCTGGTCTTGGTCTTCCTGCTTCCAGCCCTGTCCCCTTCTCCCATCGATCCCCACCTGTGGTGTGAAGTGTCTTCCAGAATGTCCTTTTGACCTTGTCATGCCAGCCCCAAGTTAGAACCCTTCAGTTTCATAATGACTGCCTCCAGGATGAAGTTCAAACTCATTAGCCTGCCAGGTACATCTCTTCTTGCTCTGCTCCTGCTTGACCCTCTGTGGTGGGGGTCTCAAGAGCACCCTTATGTTAGATGATTTTCTAGAAGGGTTCCCAGCTCTCAGAAAAGCTGTTATACTCATAGGTTATGGTTTATTACAGCAAAAGGATACAGATTAAAATCAGGAAATGAAAAGGTGTGCGGGGGTGGGGGGGGAAGTCCAGGGGACACTAGGCATAAGCTTCCAGTTATCCTCTCCCAGTGGAGTCCTGTGGACAGTGCTTCATTCTCCCAGCAATGATGTGTGACCACACTTATGAAGTGTTGCCAGCAGGGATGCTCACCTGAGTCTCGGTGTTTAGAGTCTTTATTGGGGGTCAGTCACATAGGCATGGATTACCCATGTGACTGACCTTAGGAAACAAACCCAGGCCTTCATCATAAATCACATTGTTAGCATAGACAATCTGGTGTGGCCCAAAGCCCCAGGTATACAAAGACAGTATCAGGCAGGATATTCCAGGAACACAGAGGTTATCTCCTAGGAGCTGGTCAAGAATCAGTCCTTTCTTTGGAATGTGCAGGGTTGGAGCACCCCAGGCCTCCTGAGTTAACCCTTTATTGCACATCCTCCAAACTCAGGTCTACCACTCTCTCCCATGCACCCAGCACTCCAACTGTATCATTTAGCCTGCACTCTCATGCCTCTGTGCCTTTGCATGCACTGTTCCTTATGCCTGGAATTCCCTTCCACCTCTCCTGCCCTAGTCTACCTGGTGAGCTCTCACTCATCCTCAAGTCTCCAGGGAAGCATTCCCTCCTGTGAGAAGCCTTCCCTGATGCCCGCAGGCAAGCTGAGCTTCTCCCTCCCTGTGTGCCCAAAGCGCTCTGTAAATGTCTCCTCTCATCATAGGTCATTCAGCATCTACTTCCCACACAATAGGAAACACTGTAAGTTCTTTTAAGATAGGGAACATGTAGGCTCTTAAAAATAATGTTTACTTTATGTTTTTGCAGTGCTAAAAGTAATACTTGCTCATGGTAGAAAAACTGGGGCAGTGTATTGCTTCTCAACTTTTTCTCTCCAGTGCTTTCCACCTAATAATCCTGGTGACCAGAGGGCCTGGACCTGCCTCTGCCTCCAAGTTCCTGCCTGATGTTGATTCAATCTGTTTGAATAAGGGTGGTTCACAGCTGTGCTCTCTTCCCTCCTCCTTTCCCCCTTCATCCAGAAACATGTGGAATGGGCTGGGAGTTGAGGAAAACGCAGGCCCTGTCCTGAGGAGCTCAGTGTGGTCGGGGAGACAGGCCCTGGACAGCTCACCATGGTGTGATGAAGTTGCTGGCAACACAGAGGAGGAAGAGGAGGAGGAGGAGGGGGAGGGGGAGGGGGAGAAGGAAGAGGGGGGGGGGGGAGAGGGAGGGGGGGGGGGGGGGGAAGGAGGAAGGGGAGTAGGGAGTTTTTTTTGCAGGAAGTAGAAATAAGGTAGGAATGGAATAAGAAAACTTCCCAAGAAGTTGACATTTGGGCTAGGCCTTGAAGGAACTGGAGGATTTTCCTCAGGAAGGGGAGGAAAGGGGTTTCCAGGCCAAGGTCATGGAACAAAGGGGTGACCGGCTGTGCATGGCCTGGACTGGCTGGGCTCAAGGCTGAGGGGCCCCCCTTCCCCCAGGCTCCCCAGCCCTCAGATGTGACACACCACTTGACTTTCCTTTGATCCCAGGCAGGGGTTATTCCCAGGGGGCTCCCCTTGCTGAGCTGCTGGCCCCAAGTTCTGTTTTGGTCATGGGGTTTCTTTATTTTTTTTATGTCATTTGGCTCTGAATATGTGTGAAATTGTAATTCAGGCTCAAAATAACTAGCTGATTAAAACCTAGTGAAACAAAAAAATGGGGGGAAATGTGCACTGAGACAGATGTCGAGCAGCCCCAGGTAGCTTAACTGCAGGCCAGGTTTAAGCCTATAAATATATTGATGGGCACGTCTTTCTGTTCTGAAACAGCAGCCATGGGGATCGAGTCAGCCGGTGCTATTCCATGTACCACGTTTTTCATTTCAAGGGGTCTTTTCAGCAAAATGAGACCTTTTGGGGCCAGCCTGTCATGCTTGAGATCGTAGTGAGACCTGTGTGTTCATGCCAGGAGCTCAGTGTCCTACCTGAGTCCTGCTGTCTCCTGTCTTCTCAGTCACTCACTGCTGCTCCCTGCCACTGCAAGAGGACTTTGTACTCCTTATTCTGCAGCCTTTAGGTGCTTTGAGAAGATCACAAAGGCTTCCTGGGATATTTTTCCAATGTTAGTTGACGTCACATGTGTTAGTGAAATTACCAGCCTCGTCCATGGGTTATATGAGGATATTTCTGAATCCAGTTCTGTTCTTTTCTGAGTTTCTCCTTCCCTTTGTGTTTAAATCCCTTCTTTGCCACTTAGTGGTCGTGGAGTCTTGGGCAGGTTACTAACCTCTCTTGTGCCTTAATTTCATCTATGAAGCGGGGATGATTATAGCACCTTTCTCACTGTTCTGGCAGGATTGAATGATATTATATGTGAAAAGCACTTAGAACAGTACTTGGCACACAGTGCTAATAAGTGATTAGGAGTATTTTGATTACCCGTAGCTCAAAATTACACTCTCAGGTCCATCTCCTGTTTTAAACCTTGGAATACTAGGAAAATGGAACATGCAGGGAGACCTGGGTTTGAGTCCTTATTTTTCCACCAACTTATTCTGTGATGTTGGGTAAGTCAGCTCTTCCTCTTGGGACTTAATATGGTCATAGTCAAATGATGAGGGTGGACTAGATCAGGAATGACAGATGGAGGAAGGGCATAGAACTTCTGGATTTTCTCTCTCATTTCCTACCAGTCTCAGATATGATCTCAGAATCTTCTGAATACAGCTCTCCAGGCAGCCATTGTGAATTGATTAGATGGCACCTGATTTCACATCTGTTTTCTGTCCCTGGATTAGATGATGTTCTAACTCTGATAGTCTATAATCTTAAATAAAGCGGTGCAAGGAGCCCAAATTTCAAGCTCCACAGATGGTGCATCCCCTTGCCATACACCTCTGCCTATTAGGTATGACTCGAGATAAAAACTAACTTCCAGAAGGGACTCATATCCCATTTAGCTGGGGATGAGCAGGGGCTTGCCTTTTACTGGCTGCAACATTTCCTAAACCTCTGTTTCCTCTGCATGATGTTCAAGACAGTCCAACTGAAGGTCTGAACACCTTTTATTTCCATCTTTGAATTTGACTTTTAAGTCAGCTTTATAAGTATTTGCATCTGTATGTCCTCTTTTAGGCAGACGTGGACAGGGCTTGGCCTCTGCCCTCAAGGAGTTTATAACTTTATAGGGGAGGTAGGATTGAGGCACACACAGCAGTGAAAAACAGTACAAAGTTGTATACAGTCAGTTGCTAAGTTAAGTACTAAAACATACGTTATACGTCAGAGATAGGAAAACACAGCATGGCAGACATAACTAATCAGTCACTACAGTCTTTCCACAGTAAGCTCAGATGCTGCCTAGTAATCCTTCTCAACGTGGAGTTCCAGGCGGCCACTACCATAGGTCAGAGTTGGCATGTGTAGTAAAATCTGTATGCCATCCTGTGTTAGTTAAAATATGTAAAGCTAGCTGCTGTAATAGATAAATCTCAAAATCTCAGCGGCTCAGCACAATAAAAGTTTATTTCACACTCATTTTGAATTGGTAGGGAAATCTGCTCCACACAGTCATTCAGAGACCCAGGCTTCTTCCATCTTGTGACTCCGGCCCTCCTCAAGGCCTGTGGAGTCCTTCCCATTCAGCCATAGATGGGGAAAGAGAGAGTGAGGACCATGCCTGAGAATTCTGTATAGGTTAGGCCTGGAAAAGGCAGGCACTACTGTGCTCACATTTTATTGGCCAGGACCCAGGCACATGACCACACCTGACTGCAAGGAAGGCTGGAAAGTTAGTCTAGCTGTGTGCCTGAGAAGGAGGGAAGAAATGCAGATACTGGTGGGCACTAGCAATTTCTGCCATGTACCCTGGAATCACAGGAACTTCCAAAAAGGGTGGAGTTGTCAGAGAAGGCTTTAAGAAGGGCTCTGAAAGATGTATAAGATGTGAATTTGTCAAAGGCAGTAGGGAGGGCATTTAAGACAGGGGTAAAAGCAGGAATAAAGTTTACGGATGGGAACCATTTGGCCTTAGGCTAAGACAGAAAGGAGACAAGATAGGCTGTGCTAAAGGTTTATGGGAGGAAATCCTGCATAGATGGGATTAAGTGATGGTGGATCCTTGACTGTGATGATATTTCCTCTCTAAATGGCAGAAATTTGGACAAGTGTTTTGTCTCCAGCAAAAGCTACTAAAAAGGCAAAGATCTGGTAGCAATCAGTCGTCTGATTCTTTCAGCTTCTGTTTTGTCCTCCAGCCATCCTTCAGTGAACCCAGTGGCCTATTTAGAAATACCACCCTTTCTCAAGTTTCCTCAAAACCCTTTCCTTAATGGTGTGAAGAGAATTCCCAATGAGAAGAGAGCGAGGGGGGCAGGGAGTTGGGAGCCCTCTTCTTAGCCCAACTTTGCATCTTTCCCTATTTGCATTTATTATCATGCACTGATTATTCACAGAGAGCCTTGCCCTTTGTGGGTTCGCATTAATTTAGATTGCTTTTGAAAAGCAATCAAGGAGGGAATTAAGTGATCATACATCAAGGGGAAAAAAAGACATGGCACCAAAGAGATGGGATGCGCTTTGCTGTAACTGGTCGGGTCAGGCTGCTGTGAGCTTTCCTCTAAGCCCGGGAGATATTGGCAGGTGCACCTCAGCTCTCCTGGGACCTTTGTGGGCCTGTTCATCACACTTTTGATCAGTATACCCATGGATCAGAATACAGAAGAGGCATAAGTGGCAAGTAGATGATCACTGGCCTGAGACAAGACAGTTTCCCTTTCTGAGCCTCAGTTTCCTCATCTGTAAAATGAAAAGGGGGATTAGGTGATCTTTCAGGCCCCTCCTTGTAGGTCTACAACTCTCTGCCAAAGTCTTTTTGAAGACTAAACAATTGTGTAACATTACAAATGGACACACCAGCTACCTGCTTCTAATCCATAAAGTTTTCCTTGCTCAGTCTTCCCATGGGCATTAATAGGAAAAGGAAAGTGAACTAACATTTCTCTCTCTCTCCTGCGTCAGTTATCCAGTGCTCTTGATCTAGGCTGTGGATTTCTCAACTGTTTGTTTTTTGTTTTATTTGGGAGGTCTTTGAAAACCTGTGTTTGTAAAGTGGAATATGCATACAGGTAAGCGCACATTTGATAGGTATACAGCTCGACCCCTGCTTTTTTTTTTTTTTAATGTTTATTGGAGTATAATTGCTTCACAATACCATGTTAGTTTCTGTTGCACAACAAATCGAATCAGCATACGCATACATATGTCCCCATATCCCCTCCCTCTTGAGCCTCCCTCCCATCCTCCCTATCCCACCCTTCTAGGTCATCGCAAAGCGCCGAGCTGATCTCCCTGTGCTATGCTGCTGCTTCCCACCAGTCAACTATTTTACATTTGGTAGTGCATATATGTCGGTGCTACTCTCACTTCACCCCAGCTTCACCCTCCCATCCCATGTCATCAAGTCCATTCTCTATGTCTGCCTCCTTATTCCTGGCCTGCAACTAGGTTCATCAGTACCACTTTTTTTTTTTTTTAAGATTCCATACATATGCGTTAGCATATGGTATTTGTTTTTCTCTTTTTGACTTACTTCACTCTGTATGACAAACTCTAGGTCCATCCACCTCACTACAAATAACTCAATTTTGTTTCTTTTTATGACTGAGTAATATTCCATTGTATATATGTGCCACATCTTCTTTATCCAATTATCTGTCAGTGGACATTTAGGTTGCTTCCATGTCCTGGCTGTTGTAAACAGTGCTGCAGTGAACATTGGGGTGCATGTCTCTTTTTGAATTATGGTTTTCTCAGGGTATACGCCCAGTGGTGGGATTGCTGGGTCATATGGTAGTTCTATTTTTTAGCCTTTTAAGGAACCTCCATATTGTTTTCCATAGTGGTTGTATCAATTTACATTCCCACCAACAGTGTAGGAGGGTTCCCTTTTCACCACACCCTTTCCAGCATTTATTATTTCTAGCTTTTTTGATAATGGCCATTCTGACTGGCGTGAGGTGATACCTCATTGTAGTTTTGATTTGCATTTCTCTAACAATTAGTGATGTTGAGCATCTTTTCATGTGCCTCCTGGCCGTCTTTATGTCTTCCTTGGTGAAACGTCTGTTTAGGTCTTCCGCCCATTTTTTAACTGGATTGTTTGTTTTTTTGATATTGAGTTCGATGAGCTGTTTGTATATTTTGGAGATTAATCTTTTTGTCTGTTTCATTTGCAAATATTTTCTTCCATTCTGAGGGCTGTCTTTTTGTCTTGTTTATGGTTTCCTTTACTGTACAAAGGCTTTTAGGTTTAATTAAGTCCCACTTGTTTATTTTTGTTTTTATTTCTGTTACTCAAGGGGGTGAGTCAAAAAAGATCTTCCTGTGGTTTATGTCAAAGAGTGTTTTTACTGTGTTTTCCTCTAAAAGTTTTATAGTGCATGGTCTTACATTTAAGTCTTTAATCCACTCGGAGTTTATTTTTGTGTATGGTATTAGGTAGTGTTCTAATTCTTTTTACATTCTTTTACGTGTAGCTGTCCAGTTTTCCCAGCACCACTTATTGAAAAGGCTGTCTTTTCTCCATTGTATGTTCTTGCCTCCTTTGTCGTAAATTAGGTGCCCATTTGTGTGTGGGTTTATCTTTGGGCATTCTATCCTGTACCATTGATCTATATTTCTGTTTTTGTGCCAGTACCGTACTGTCTTGATTACTGTAGCTTTGTGGTATAGTTTGAAGTTGGGGAGCCTGATTCCTCCAACTCCGTTTTTCTTTCTCAAGATTGCTTTGGCTATTCGAGATCTTTTGTGTTTCCATACGAATTGTAAGATTTTTTGTTCTAATTATGTGAAGAATGTCATTGGTAGTTTGATAGGGCTTGCATTGAATCTGTAGGTTGCTTTGTGTAGTATAGTCATTTTCACAATATTGATTCTTCTAGTCCAAGAACATGGTATATATCTCCATCTGTCTATGTCAACTTTGATTTCTTTCATCAGTGTTTTATAGTTTTCTGCATACAAATCTTTCACCTCCTTAGGTAGGTTTATTCCTAGGTATTTTATTCTTTTTGTTGCAATGGTAAATGGGAGTGTTTCCTTAATTTCTCTTTCTGATTTTTCGTTGTTGGTGTATACCAATGCCAGAGATTTCTGTGCATTAGTTTTGTATCCTGCAACCTTACCAAATTCATTGACTAGTTCTAGTAGTTTTCTGCTGGCATCTTTAGGATTTTCTGTGTATAGTTTCATGTCATTGGCAAATAGTGACAGTTTTACTTCTTCTTTTCCAATTTGTATTTCCTTTATTTCTTTTTCTTCTCTGATTGCTGTGGCTAGGACTTCCAGAACAAAGTTGAATAAGAGTGGCGAGAGTGGACATCCTTGTCTCGTTCCTGATCCTAGTGGAAATGCTTTCAGTTTTTCACCATTGGGTATGATGCTTGCTGTGGGTTTGTCATATATGGACTTTATTATGTTGAGGTGGGTTCCCTCTGTGTCCATTTTCTGGAGAGTTTTTTTCTTAAATGGGTGTTGAATTTTGTCAAAAGCTTTTTCTACATCTATTGAGATGATCATGTGGTTTTTATTCCTTAATTTGTTAATGTGGTGTATCACATGGATTGATTTGCATATATTGAAGAATCCTTGCATCCCTGGGATAAATCCCACTTGATCATGGTGTATGATCCTTTTAATGTGCTGTTGGATTCTGTTTGCTAGTATTTTGTTGAGGATTTTTGCATCTATGTTCATCAGTGATATTGATCTATAATTTTCTTTTTTGGTAACATCTTATTCTGGTTTTGGGATCAGGGTGATGGTGGCTTCATAGAATGAATTTGGGAGTGTTTCTCCCTCTGCAGTTTTTTGGAAGAGTTTGAGAAGGATCGGTGTTAGCTCTTCTCTAAATGATAGAATTCGCCTGTGAAGCCATCTGGTCCTGGACTTTTGTTTGTTGTTAGATTTTTGATTACGGTTTCAATGTCATTACTTGTGATAGGTCTGTTTATATTTTCTAATTCTTCCTGGTTCAGTCTTAGAAAATTGTACCTTTCCAAGAATTTGTCCATTTCTTCGTGGTTGTCCATTTTATTGGCATATAGTTGTTGGTAGCAGTCTCTTATAATCCTTTGTATTTCTGCAGTTCGACCCTTGCTTTTATGATCATTTTATTGTATTCTCTTTCCCCTCCCTCCACCGTCTTCTAATTTGGGATGGACACTGAAAGGGATTGGGACAAGAGTCCCAAATCGATTGCTTCCATAGGCCTCTGGCAGGGGGTTGTTTGCTAATCACCGTTATGGTTACTGCAAAGATTTGCAGGTGTTCTGAGGGTGTCAATGATTGGTATAAGCCGCATCTCACACAGGCTTGGATGAGATCCCCAGGGAGCAGACATCCGGTGAAATGAGACGGAGCCGAGGCCCTGATTGAAGAGGTTGGCAAAGGAAAAGGAGATAGGAGGAGGAGAGTGAGGTGGAACGGAGCACATGCTGTCAGAAGGAGCAACAAAGGGAAAGAAGCAGCAGAGCCTAGATTCATGTAAGCCCAGGGGGGGTGGAGACGGCGGTGCGGGGTGGGGTGGCAAGTTCTGGCAAGGAAGAGAGAGGATGAGGAGGACCAGGGCTGAGACAGGCCCCTGGCTTTGTGATTACGACGGTGGGGAAGATGGTGCTTCTTTGAAGAGGTGAAAGGGTGATGACGCGTGGAGAGATAATGGCTGTGCAGCACTTAGCATGGCGTTTGTGTGTGTGCTGGTGTGGTTCTCCCCCTAATTACCTCTCACCTGCCCTCAATTACTGGATGACAATGATTAAATCCCGTCCAGCCCCTTCCTCAGTTAATCCACCGACTGGGCCACCTCGCTTCCACGTTTTACCTGGGAGGCACATTGCATTTTAGAGAAATCGGCATTATAGCTCTTTTTGTTGAGGAAAAAGTAAGATACAGGGAGAATTTAGTACCCACTGGCTGTAGAAAGGTCTCATTAACCTTGTTCTGGGGCTATCCACATGACAAGCTGCTCCTCTGTAGAATAACAGATGCCCCTGATGTTTATTCAAGAGCAGATTATCGACTGGACTGACTTAAACTGAGTAGATTTCAGTAACCAGAAATAAATACCTGCTTCGGGCTACCTAAGGACACAGCACACATTTAGCCGAGGTTCCTGCTTTTCCCACACACTTAGCGGAGGTTCTCCAAAGGATAGCTTCCGTATCTGAAAGATGGGGTAAGTGATACGTAGCTTGCAGAGTTATAGGAGGGTTAAATGAGATTTTCTATCTCACATACTTAGTGTCATCTCTGGCATGTAGCAGGCATTCGATAAAAAGTGGTATTGATGATGCTACAAGCAAGCATTTATTGAGTGTCCCAGGTGCTGTTACAGAATGAATAATACACGACTCCTGTTCTTAAGGAGCTGGCAATGCAGCAATAAAGAGAGACTCATAATACTCAGGAAGTAATCACAAGGCAGTGTGGTAAACATGGTAATAGAGGGGCACTCTGAGTTCTGTGAGAACAGAGGAGAGGACAGTGGATCCTCTCTGGGAGAGACAGACAAGGCTGCCCTGGAGGAGGAGTCTCTCAAGTTAGACCTTGAAGGCAGAGTGGAGAAGAGACATTCCTGGCGAAGGAGCCTACACGTCCAAAGGCAGTGAGGTTGGAGACAGCTTGGTGCTCTTTGAGGAAGCATCCACTGGTGGTGGCATGAGAGAAATGGACTTGGTGACTCTTTCCACCAGCCCCAGCATTTGAGGGTGACGGGGTTGGAGAACGCAGAGCTGTCTGGTGCGGATGGAAAGTGGAGTGCTTCCAGTACTCTGCCTCGCTGAACCCTGTGTGCCAGCCCACTCCCTGCTCCTCCATCTAATCTTCTAAGTAGCCTATTGGGAAGGAGGGATCAAGCTTGGCATCCAGGGCTTATTACAGTCTGTTTCTAAGCCTTTTTTCACTCTATTACAAATGGGGTGCACCTGGGATGCCCTCCCCTCCTGCAGTCAGCCCAGGTCACAGGTGGCTCCTTCTTCCACTGAGCCTCTCTCTCTGGCCACGCCAGCCACGACCTTCTCTGCCTTCTCTTGGAGCACAGGGTAGCTAGCAAGAAGGGCTGGAATCTGGCCGAGACTAGGCACGGGGGAGCGGGGGTTAGAGAGGCACACGTGGTGGAAAGGGGGGGGGGCAGTGTGTCCAGGGGCACCCAGTATGTCAATGGGAGGTGGGATTCCAGGTAGAGAAGGGGGCTCGCACTGTTTCTGAAACCACAGATGGCCCAGTGGGTGGCTGGAGTGCTGCGAAGGGGTGTCTGGGCCTGGGACCTTTGGGAATCTAGGGCAGAGCCTCCTAGGGGGAAGAGCCTGTCTGGGGAGGGAAGATGGTAAGAGCAAGGTACACCAGGCAGGTGACTGGTGTAGCACCCACACCAGGGCTTGGGAACAAGGTGGGCTCCTGGCGGTCATACTGGTATTTGTGTTGCCTGGGAGTGGGGTGGTGTGGGTACAGCTGATTCATACCTTCTGTCTGGTAGGGATCTTTCTGGAGCTAGGTAAAGGCTCTTGGGAGGAGAGGTGCAAAGGTAAGGAGCCAGGCTGTACTGGATAACCTCCCTCTTCTAATCTCTCCTATAAAGCAACTAACTAGCTCTTTACTATTTGTGTGACCTTTAGTTTCTGAATGCCGTTTACAGTACTGTAGCCAAGTCCTCATTGAACTTTCAAGGGGCTCTGCCTAACTCCCACTTAGACCTCCAAGGCAAAATCTGTGTCTGCATTTCTAATAATAAGAAGAATGTCAACAACAGGGTCCATTTATTGAGCACTTCTTCTAGGTACTGGGAGATTTACATGTATGGCTGATTCGATCCTCATGTTAAGACCTTGAGGCAAGCTTATTCCCACTTGACACATGAAGAAACTGAGGCTCAAAGAATTTAAAATCCAGTGTTGAAGGTCACACAGCTAGTAACTGTTGCAGTTCAGATTCAAATGAAGTCTCAGGCAGAGTCTGTACTTTTAATCCCTGTGCTATGCTGTGAAATAAAATCATTCCAATTTATTGAAACTGGTCTTTGTTAAAAGCCATGACGCTGCAGTGCATTATCATGTTCCTTCCTTACCTTGGCCTCCAGCATCACTTTGCTTATAATCTCTGTATGTGACTTAATTGATTGATTGAACTGGGGGAGGGGGTGGAGATTGAGGGGGTGCACAACCTGGGGCACCTGGAGTAGTGTCCTTTCCTTCCTTGAGCCCCTTGGAGAGAGACCTGGGGGTGGATGGAAATGTCTGCAGAGAATGTTTTTCAAACAGCCTCCGAAAGCACTTTGCCGAGCAACAAAGAGCCTTTCAGAGCACAGCTCCTGAGGTGGTGAGGGGCTCAAAGGGGTGGGGGACTTGCAAGCTGAGAGCAGAGTGGGAGGGCCTGGAGTCGCCACTGCCTACAGCCTTTGGCTCCACCAAAAAGCCAAGCTGAGGAGGATTGAGTTTCATCTTGGGGTACCGCTGCGGGGCTGAGGGGCCGGGGCTGAGGGGCCGGGGCTGAGGGTCCAGGGCTGGGGCTGGGGTGAAGGCGCATGAGAGGGAGAAGGTCTTTAGGGAATACTACAGGGTGTGTGTGTGTGTGTGTGTGTGAGTGTGTGTGAGAGAGAGAGAGAGAGAGAACAAATCCGTTTCAGTTCTAGAACACAACTCTGTGGGTGTGGAAGGACATTCAAAACTAGTTTCCTAGGGACATATGTGTTTTTAATTAAGAATAGTTTTAACTTATAAAAGTAATACATGCTTGCTGTAAAAATTCAGCTATCAAGGTTTATAAACCTCTAAATAAAACTTTGAAAGCTCTTGCCACCCATCATAAGTTATCACTGTTAACATTGTGGATGTATTCTCCCAGACTCTGTGTGTGTGTGTGTGTATACTGTGTTTTAGATACATAATTAAACATCTTTGTACTAGATATGTAACTATAGTGGCTAAGTTCTATCGAATGCTTACTATGTGCCAGCCTTTATAGTAAGTAGGAGGTGTTCTTTATTTTCATGACCTCATTTCATTCTTACATCTCTGTGAAGTTAGGTATTAATGATCCCCATTCACAGGATGGGGGAAGTGAGACTTAGTGAGGTTGCCGGGGGTAGAAATGTGGCTGCAAGATGTGGACGCTTCCTGCTGGTCTAGTTCACCTTGTTTATAACAAAGTGGGATCACATGTGCCCTCTCTGCAGCGGGGCTTCTGCTCTGGACCGTTTTCTTGGCGCCTTCACCACCTCCTCCTTCTTTCCCTGTTCCCAGTCATGGCCTTCCCCTTTGGATGCAGTTTGCTCAGTGAGTCTGATAGGAAGGCATGCTAAAGCGTAAGGATTGTGATCATCACAGGGTGAGTTTGGTAGGCAGAATAATGCCTCGGCCCCCGCAAAGAGCCCTGCATCCTGATTCCCTGGGGGCTGTGAGTGTTACTTCACACAGCAACGGGACTTTGCAGATGTCATTAAGGTTGTTATTAGTTTCCCAGAGCTACCCCAACAAAGCACCCAAAAAATTGGTTGGCTTAAAACAACAGAAATTTATTGTCTCACAATTCTGGAGGCTAGAAGTCTGAAATCAAGGTGTCAGCAGGGCCGTGCTCTCTCTGCCGACTCTTGGGGAGGATCCTTCCTCGCCTCTTCCGGCTTCTGGTGTTTGCTGGCAATCCTTGCCATTCCTTGGCTTGCAGATGCATCACTCCAGTCACATGGCTGTCTTCTCCCTGTGTGTCTTCACGTTGTCTTCCCTCTGTGTATGTCTGTCCCTGTGTCCAAATTTCCCCTTTCTATAAGGACAGCAGTCACCTTGGATCAGGGTCCACCCAAATGACCTCCTTTTAACTTGGTTACTTTTGTAAGACCCTATTTCCAATTAAGGTCACATTCTGAGATATTTGGGGCTTAGGACTTCATCATATCTTTTTTGGAGGGGGGCACAATTCAACCCATAACGACCTTAAAATATGGAGATTATCGTGGATTATCAGGGGGGCCCAGTCTAATCACATGGGCCCTGAAAAGCTGAGCACTATCTCTGGCTGGAGACAGAGGAGAGGTGCCCAGAGGGGAAGTTAGAAGGATATGACCCATTGCACCACCCCTGGCTCTGAGACATGGGGACCTGTCCAAGGGCAAAGACTGGAAAGAAGCCTCTAGGAGCTGAGGGTGCCCCCCAGCTGACAGCCAGCCAGGATATGGTGACCTCAGTCCTACAACTGCAAGGAACTAGGTTCTGCCACAACCATAATCCAGGAGGAAGTGGATTCTTCCCTGAATCTTCCCATAAGAGCCCAGCCAGCCAATACCTTGATTTCATCCCTGTAAGGCCCTAGACCGAAAACCAGTTGAGTCAACCTGGACTTCTGAGCCTCAGAACTGTGAGATAATAAATTTGTGCTTAAATTGCTGAGTTGGTAGAAATTTGTTCTGGCAGTAAAAGAAAAGGAATACAGTTACCTTCCCATTTCACCGGACCTTCAGCGCCTTAAGCCAAAGACATGGCCAATGATAGGAATTCTCGGGGCCTCACGTTTACTTTCTTGGGTCTTTGAATAATACCACCATCCTGTACAGAATGTGATGTTTCCCAGTGCATTTCTTGCAAAATTTCACTTGCTTCTCCCAGGAGCCCTGTGAGATCTAGGGATATTATTCTCCCCATTTTACAAGGCAGGAAACCATGTGATTTAATGAAGGAAGTGATTTGCTCAGGGCCTCACAGAAGTGGGATTGCAAGCCAGGTTTCCTGTTTCCAAATCACAGGCACGTTTTACCACAGCCCATGGCTGCCTCTATTTCCCAAAGCACCTGTTGTCTGAACACAATTACAGCTGTCCAAAGGCTTGGGCCCCTTGTGAGGGCATGAGCTTCCTTTTGCAGAGAAATGGTCAAGCAGGAGCCAGTGGACAATTTGCCTGGGATGCTGAGGAAGAGATTCCTGCCATCCGTGGGAGGACGTTGGCAGGTGCCTCCTGATGCCCTTTTCAATTCAGGATCTACAGTGGGAGGTGGGATAAGCTTTTGGTACCACAATTCAGACAAGAGAAAGCCCACTGGGTCTTGCCTGGAGAAGATGCACAGAGGAGGTGAGCAGGACTTGGAGGGGATGGCTGCGTTTGGATTTCTGGCATGATTGCAGGGCATGCCTCTTGCCCACGCCTTCCAGCAACAGTTGCTTTGGTGAAACTTGCAGGCAGGGTGTGGGTCAAACCTGAAGTGAGTGGACCCCACGGCCTCTGGCCTGCCCTCCTCTCGCTCAACGCCCCCTCAAGTCCGTGGTGCTGGCTGAGGGCACACCATGTGGTTGTAGCCAAAAGAACAGTGGTGGGAGAGCAAAGGGGTAAGGGAAATACAGGCAGAGAATAACTTCCTGCCCAGCCTGGCTTCCCGTGGCTTCCCCGCTAACCCACTCGAACTCTCATTAACTCTCTTTGTCTCTCTGTGGGTGGGAAGCAAACAGCCTGTCTTCTGAGGGCAGCTGCCCTCCTCTTAAAGGTTCCTTAGCAATTTTCCACTTGTCCTTGAGCCTGGGGCGTCCCCTCCTCAGTCTTGTCGCCTGCATGGCTGGGGTGACTTAGACTATACCTTCCCCATGCCTGAACTCCCTGGGGAGCTACCTCGCTTCCGCCCTTCCTCCCGCCTGTCTTGGAGTGCCCTTCAGTTCAGGAGCTCTTTCTAGCCCCCAGACCACACGCCGTGGGGATGGCTGGAAATGATGGCCTCGCGGGCTTCAGGCTGGGAAGTAGCACAGCATGGTGGACAGAACTGGATATTTACTAAACACTTCCTGTGTGCCTGGCCCTGTGCTAGGACTCAGGGACACAGTACTGAACAAGACAGAAGAGGACCATGTGCCAGCCTTGGTTCCAACCCTGCTGGTGGCGTGACCCTGAGCTCATCACCTCACCTCTGTGTTACAATCATGTTGAACAATGACTGAAACGGCGCTTTGCAAGCATGCTTAAACTGTAAACTCTATGGAGGAGGTATTGTTAGTTTGTATCCCCTCACTCGATCCTCTCAATTATCTCATGAGGTAGGCATGGCAGCAGTTCTTATACCCATCTTACAGTTGAGAAAGTAAAGCCTCGGGCGGCTGAAGAGCAGGAGCGGGAGCAGGAGCTAAGTGTTCAGCTACTTAGCTGTGAGCTGATTCTGTTTTACTGCATACTGTGCCCCAGGAGTTCACTGGTGACAGTGTTTAATGACATTTTCAACAACCACAGCATTCATGAACTCACATTCATCAACTGCTTACTATTTACCAAGGACTGGGTTAAATCCTTTATATGCCTATTATTCCCACTTTCCAGATGAGAAAATTGAGGCTCGGCAAGGATAAGTCATTTGTCCAAGGTCACTTTTCTATGCAGAGGCAGAGTCAGGGATCACACTCAGGTGTGTCTGACCCCAGAGCCTAGAGTTGTAACATCTGTGCTATTGCTTATCCAGGTGAGCATCTCAAACTGATGTGCCCAAAATAACCAGAAAGCATACAAGAGAGTAGGAAGGGGGTAGACTAGCAGTAATCACAACCCAACACACACACCCCACCTAGAAGTGTGCCTCAGGCAGTGGGGACTGTGGGCATCAAGAGGAATGGCTTCCTGCAACCGAGCTTTATCGGGAAAGTGGATCTTGAACAATGGGCAGGATTGGAAACTCAGAAGGGCAGAGACGGGTATGAACAGGGGACCTGGAGAAGAAAGGGAGATGAGGAGGGGATCAGGCTGGTGGGTGCATGTGGGGGAGCAGTGGAGATCACATGGGCTTTACCTGAAGCAAAGGAACTGAAGTTCGTTCCAGCAGCCTTTGCAGCTGTGGCCCAGCTGCCCGCGCCCCGGCCACTGAAGGAAATGAGTGCCCAGAGACGTCTCTGGGTCTGGGGTGGAGTAAAGATCGTGCCTTTTTTGTTGTTTATCATTCTGGACCTTGAGGTTAGAGAAGAAGAGGAACAGAGCTACTTTCTCCTAGACTCAGGGAGGAGGAAGGAGAACAGAGGGGACCAGGCCTAGGGAGGGGTTGGGAGAGCCTGGCATGGCAACACTGGTCTGTGAGCCTAGAGACCCATGTGCTGCGCTCCTGTGTAGCACTGTGAAGTTTGAATATAGATTCCTCTCTGGCACTCAGTTTTCCAAACTGTGACTTGAGAGATGTATCAGTAAGAACCACTGGTTGCAAGTGACAGAAACATCATTCAAATGGCTGAAAACAGGGCTTTATTGACTCCTGTGATTGGAAAGTCCAGGGATAGTTCTAATTCTATGGTTGGTTGGATCTGGAGGTTCAAATGGTATCATCAGGTATCTGTTTCTCTCCATCTTTTGCTCTCTTCTCCACTGAGATGCCTTGTGTTACAGGCAGGTTCACCCTTCAAGATCTCAAGGTGACTGCCAAATTCTCCAGGCTTACCTTCTACCAGCCTTGCAACCCACAGAAGAAGAGCATCTGTCAGTAGTTCTTGCAGAAGCCCTAGGGTACACCCTAGGACAGCTCCTGGTCCTACGTGGTCATGTGGCCAGGGATGCCTGCCTCTAATTTGCCAGACTGGGGTCACATGATGTCCATTAGAGTTGAAGGTAGAGTTAGTCCCACAGAAGTCACATGGAGTGAGAATGGGACGGGATGATTTCCCCAGAGGAACATAGGATGGCTGATACCAGAAGAAGGGGGAATGAATGTCAGGCACGCAAGAACCGCAGATGCCCTCCTCAGCATCCAAGGGCTGACCTGCCTGTTTCTGAATGAAGCCACTGACAATGGGGCCCCTCTAAATTGTGTTAGGGTCATGGAGCCCTTTAAGAATGCCATGAAAGCCATGATCCCCCTCCCTAGAAAGACACACAGAACTCCTTAGCATGGCCTCTGAGGCACTGCATGATTGGTCTCTCCTGCCTCCCCCAGACCTGCAGCTGGCCACATGGGCCTCTAGCTGTTCCTTGTTCTCACCATGCTGCCTCCCTCCAAAGGGCCTTGAATTTGCTGTTCCTTCTGAGTTAACGTCACCTCTGTGTATGTTGCCTCGTAAACCTCTCCCTGGCACCTAATTCAGGAGCAGTTTAAAATTTTTTATATGGTTGTTTGGCTAATATCTGTCTTTTCCAGCAGAATGGAGGCTCCATGGAGGAGGGAGCTGATTTTGCTTCCCTTTATATCTGTAGCACCCAGTAGAGTGTCTGGCACATAGTTGATGCTTGATAGTAGACAGGTAAATATATACCTTTAAATATACAATTTTCCCTGAATCATTTTTAGTGGCATACACCTACCTAGAGTCAGTCTCTGAACCTCAGGTTAACAACCTAAGAATAAAAAATGGAAAAATGAAGGCATTGGGCAGTCAGCTCACTTAAAGCAGGGCCATGCAAATGAGGACCTCCTCCCTACCTGGGCCAGTTTTTCTGATAATCTAGGTGCCATTGACTTAAGTTGAAGTCTTCTAAGTGGAGTCCCATGGATGATTAGTGTGGGTAAAACCTGTGGTCACATAAATTTGGGAAACACCGTCTAATCTGATATACCCTCCTGCTCTTGGAGATTTACAACATACATTAATAATAGTAATATATTAAAAAAAACTATCATTAGTATAACGATCATTTATCAAGGGCTTACTATGTGCTAGGTACCTTACTAGGTCCTTCACACGTATTTTCACAAGTAATCTCATAATAGCCTTGTGCAATAGATGCCATCATCACCCCATGTTACAGAAGACAAATGAATGCTTGCATGGATTAAGGATCCCAAGTTATCGTCTAGAAAGTGGTAGATATGGAACTCAAATCCTGGCGATCTGATAGGTGTCCAGTCTCCTTACTCAACTGAAGATATGAGAAATCCTATAGTGGAAACACTTTACCTTTGTGTAACGTGTGTTTGTTGATAATGGAATCCCTTTTCTCTCCAAACACTTAGAAGATCTCAAGGATCGCACCTAATCTGGGACATGCTGGTGAAGTCTTAATTCATGTTGAGTAGGACCGAGACCAGAAGAATGTACCTGGCACAGACTCAATGCCACAAATATTTCTGGAGCACCCCTTGTGCCAGGTGTGGTGCTAGTGGGCACAAAGCCACATTCTCATTGCCCAGGGGCACCCATAGCAGACCGGAGCCTGCTCCTGGGCTGCCCCACCGAGAGCCTGCCTGTCTCTGGGTCTTCCTCGGACCATTCAGCTGTGTCTTCCCTTGGTGGGGTACTGCCCTGAGTCACGTCTATGAGTTAGTTCACAGCTAAACACACGTTCATTCTGTAAATGTTTAGTGAGGACCTTCTGTGCTCCAGGACCTGTGCTAGGGATTGGGGATCCAGAGGCAAATAAAATACTCTCTCTTTTCCCAGGACATCCATTGTCTAGGTCAGTGCATAGGACATCCAATGTACAAGATAGACTGAGAGGTGCTGTGTGAATTTCGAGATACAAGCAATTACTTTTGTTTTTCGATTAACCAAATTAATTTTGGTTTGGGACTTAAGCTCATGCCTAAATGATGTTGGAACATGTGGACGTTGGGCAAGTCCAGATGTTTGGCTGATAGCAGTAAGCAGCTGTGTGTTCCGAAGCATCCTGGGGAATTCCTGCCCACCTGCCGCACAGGGCGGGGAGGGACGTGGGAATGAGGTGCTGGCTCAGCAAGAGTCCTCAGACTGTGCCGCCAGCCACGCCTGGGCAGCGAGCGTCCGCGTGCATAGAATGCCATCGCCCACTGCCCCTGCCCACTGTCCCCCCAGCCCACGGAAGGACGCCTTTCTGGTGTCCAGTGTTGCCAGGTCACTCACATTTCTCCAGATTACTCACCTGAGCCCCGAGGGACAAGCATCGGCTTTTCATTTCAGTGACCTCGGGTTCCTCATCCATCAAATGGGAGTAAAGATTCCTCCTCAGGAAGTGGCCTGAAGGGTGGGGAGGTGGGGAGGTGGGGACGGGGTCGGCAGGGCAGGTCCAGGCAGAAGGAGCAGCATGTGTGAAGCTGCTGAAGTGCGACAGAGGTGGCAAGTTGGAGGAGTTGGAACAAGTTTAGTCCTTAAAATGTCACTTGGCTGTGCCCTCCTCTGGGGAGCATCCTGCCAACCCCCAGGCCCACTTTATTTCTTCTCCCCCATCACTTTCTCCACCCTGGCACTATTCCAATCCACTCAAACTGCCCCTTGGCTCAGCTGTTTCTCCCTTTAGCCAGTAAGATGCCTGATGCACAGCTATTATCTTTACTTTATTATCTACTACTTTATTATCTTGGATATCTTGGTTGGTGTCAGTGACTCTCAAACAGATACTCCCCTGAAGGGGTCAGCTGTTTCACTGGCAGTGCCCCCAGGCCATGTAAACAGGGAGGCTCCCGCCATCTGGGGCCTGCCAGGGCTGGACAGGGGACAAGCGTGAGGACGTCTGACTCAGCGTGGAAGCTCTTCCTCCGTGCTCTTGCTCCTGACGTGCCACGCACTTGCCAGCTTCAGCGTGCAGGGCTGCCTGTGTTGGCCGGCTGAAGCTTTTCTGCTCTGTGGCCTCCTAAGCAGGGAGTGTGGGAAGCATCCTGCCAGGGCTCGGCCAGATGTGGCCAAACTTCTGCAGCAGCGTTTGCCCCAGTCTGCAGATGTCCAGCCTCGCTGCGCCAGCCTGGCCGACTCGGCCGGGCCACAGTGTACAGCGCTCGGGGATGGTGGCCGTGAGCCATGCCCCACCACCTCTCCTGTTGGCCTTGGTAATTCCCAACTTCCTCTCACATGACTTCTGTCTCTGTTTACTTCTCTCTCTGGCCTCCCTGCCTGCGGCGTCCCCGTGCCACCTCCAGTCTAATCTGCTGCACTAAACCCAGCCCCTGCGCTGGCCCCTTCCTGGTGGCCTCATTCCAGAGTGTGTGCTGTCTTTGGCTCACCCTCCCAGCCCGCGCACCGCCCTCCCACGCCAGCTCTCTCTACCACTGCGAAGGAGGATCGGTGCACTTTTTCATGCGAAACCTATGATGTTGTATCTGGGGCTCCTCCATCAAGTGCCCAGGAGGGGACCAGCTCCTGGGGGGGCAGAAATGGGCTGCTCTTGAGTCATGGGATGAACATTCCATAGCAGCCTAGCTCAGAGCTTGACTGAAAACAAATGAGTGGGTAGACACATGGGGAGGCAGACATGAGCTCTGGGGATCCAGGCTCTGAGCGCCCCAGAGAGTTGGGGGAAGGTATCTATTATGGGTTGAATCGTGTTCTTCCCAAAGATGTTGAAGTTCTGAGCCCTCAAGAGCTGCGAATGCGACTTGATTTGGAAATAGGGTCTTTGCAGAGATCAAATTAAGATGAGGTCGTTAGGGTGGGCCCTCATCCAGTATGACTAGTGTCTAAGGGGAAATTTGGACACAGACACACACACACAGGGAGGGTGCCATGTGAAGATGAGGGCAGAGAGGGGGTGATGCATGTACAAACCAAGGAATGCCAAAGGTCGCCAGCAAATCTCCGCGAGCTGTGGGGCCTCCCTTACAGCCCTCAGAAGGAACCAACCCTGCTGACACCTTGATCTCAGACTTTTAGCCTCCAGAACAGAGGCAATAAATTTCTATTGTTTCAGCCAGGCAGTTTGTGGTCCTTTCTTATGGCAGCCCCAGGAAATGAATACAGTATTTGAATACCTTCAGAGCCTCTCACTTCTGATTATGGGTCAGTGTGCTCTAGCTATCAAGTTTATTTGCATCTTATTTAGTTTGGACATACAGGCTCTATTTTGAGGTATCTGGGCAGAGATTTTGATAATAATAATAAACACTTTTAATAAGACTCTAATGAGAGTATTAATAAGATTCTAATAAGGAACTTTTTAATATCCTTCTGACTGGTGTAGAGCTGGGCAAGGGATAAAACAACCCATTATCCCATATATACTTTTACAGGGCTTTCCAGTCTACAAAAAGCTTTCTTATTTATTATCCCATTTGGCGCTCAGGGCAACCCTGTGAGGTTAGTACTGTGAGCATTCCCATTTTGCAGAGGAAAGAACTGAGGCTCACAGATGTCCCATAATTGTCTTAAGTGGCAGAGCTGGGACTTAAATGTCAGCCTTCTGACTTGAGTCTCATGTTCTTTCCATGCCCTCACAGCTGCCTCCGAACTTGGAGCAGATGGGACAGTTCAAGGGCAGCTGAGCCCTTGGCTGGTGGCCTGAGGAGTAACACAGTCTTTTGATCCTCTTTCAGGAGCAAGGAAGAGGGGACATCATCCTGCCGGGACCTTGCCAGGTTCTCGTAGGACTTTGTGGTGGCCACAGGGGGCCTCCAGGGTTCTTGGGCCCCTGCTAGAGCAAGGTCCTACTGTGAGAGTGGGCCCCAGTGGGTCATTTACAGCACACAGCAGTTGAGGAGAGGCTCCAGCGGGGAGCTGGCTGCCCAGGGGTGGGATTGCCACTCATCACACAGTGAACTGTCCTCCTCCACGTCTGACGGCCCCGACCCTTAGCAAGCTGGAGCACAATGACGCTTTGCAGTCCCGGGCCACTTTGTAGCCCTCCTCGGGACTTTGAAAGTGCCCACTACCCACTAATAAGTGAAGAGCTTGGGGGAGAGGAATGGCCAGAAGGTGTGGAGTCTGAGGTCTGAGTTCAGGCCTCTGCAGAGTGTGACCCTGGGCAAGTTTCCTTTGACTTCGCTGCGCCTCAGGGCCCACACCTGTGAAATGGCTGGAGGACAGCGTCCAGCTTGCTGGGCAGAGGTGAGGAGGAAAGGACAGGTGGGAACTCTTTCTAATGTTGACCTCGATGTTATTCACAACAATAATAACAGTGAATGTCCCTGAGTCTTTGGGGGCAAAGACCATAAATCCTTCTTCGCGTGAGGAGCCATAAAGAACCGTTGGCCACTTCCTAAAGAGCAGTACTACCCTGCTCCCTTTGCCTCTCATTTGTTGTGCCTGGGTGTGACTCACATTCTTTTGCAGTTTTTTGGCCTCTTTAGAAAACTCTTCTGGTTTCTATCACCAGAGAGTTTCTTTCCACTCCGTCCCTCCTCACCCACTCCCGCCACCACCACCATGGCTCTGAGGTTGTCATGTGAGTGTTTTCCACGTAAAAAATCTGGAAAACCCATTCAAGCCAAACAGAAGGACGATCTTACTGAATCTGAAGTTGATTGAGTTGGTCGCACTGCCCTGGCGCGGGGCTTCTGCGGGCTTCAGAACTCTCCAAGGGTGCGAGACTGAGGACCTGTTTGTTCTGAAACCTTCACTGACACATCCCACATGCCGCCACTGTCTCAGTGCAGCAATAAACCCTGTGTCCTTTCTTGTGTCAGTGCTTCCTGTGGGTCTGTCACTGCGTGGGGCGCTTTACATGCATTAAAGCCTCATTTTATCCTCTGAAACGCCAAACACAGGTCTGTCCAACTTTAAAGTCCAGGTTCTAAGCAGTTCTGGTGTAACTGTCTGTTTGAAGGAACTCTCGCCCAGTCCCTTCATCCTGCAGGTGAGGAAACTGAGGCTCAGGAAGGGGGATGGCGACTTCCTAGAAGGAGGAACCGGACCCCAGATGTCCTAACTTCTAGGGCTTTTTCTGCTGCCCCTTCCTCCCCCTCAGAGATGCGCCAAACTGCTGCTGGGAGCTGCCCAGTGAGTACCAACGGGAGCCCTCACTCAGCTATGCTCTTGCTGTTACATCCCACGTCTCGGTTAAACCTGACAAAGGGGGTATTGGTTAATTCAAGCCATTGTCTACTTCAAAGAGTTGTACTCAAAGTCAAGTGTCTGGACTCATAAGTTTGGCACCCAGAGGGAGTTATTTGCTCTGATACCAGGCACCTGAACTCAGCAAAAATTCATAATTAGTAGTTAATAGTGCGGAAATGTCTCACCATTCCCAGAACATGCAATGACATGTAATGCCTCGTTTCCTTTGTACATACTGTTCTCAAAGCCCTGAGCGTTCTCCCTCCTGATCCCACCCTCCTCTTATTCTCTGCCTGGTGAACTCTTACTCATCCTTCAAGAACAGTTTCTTGATTCATGTCCAACCACTCTTCTCCCCAACCCTATTATAAGTAGTTATAATATTACTACAGTCTGCTCCTCCCACTAGACTGTAAACTCTACAAGGGCCTGAACAATGTCTTATACACAATAATAGTATTTAAATAATAGTACTTAAAAAGTTCTTCCTTGTAGCCAGGCTCTGTGCTAACACTTTCTGTGCATTATCTCATTTCATCCTTCATGACATTATCAGGTAGACATCATTACTTGTGCTAATTCCTAGATGAAAATGCAGATTCACAGAGAAGTTTGGACACTTGCCTGAGGTTACACCATAGGTGGCAGAGTCAGGGTTGAAGTCGGTGCTGCCATGTACAGTTGTGCTGGCTGCGTACTTCCCAAGGGCATCTGGGGTGCCCTCACCGTGGTGCAGAGCTGTGAATGTTGGGAGGAAGGGGCACACAGGCACCATGAGGTCTGGTTCCACAGTTCAGCCTCTTAACCACTGTGACATTCTGGGAATATAAATATGCACAGGCATATTTTCAGTGTCTGGCACAGAGTAGGAGCCCAAATGTAGATGAAAGGGATTATGAACCAGTAGGCTTTCCCATTTTCTTCCTTCCCTTTTTACTGCAGAAACAGGTCATCACTTAACAGGTTACTTGGTTTAAGAAGCACATCTTTTAGTTGACTTGCCTTGTAGCAGGTACAAAGAAATGGCTGAAAACCCAGAAAAAAGTCTCCATCTGGACCTCTAAGTGTTACACAGTTGTCTTTTATTCTAAGTAAATCCATTCTCCCAATTTGGACCTTTGACAGTTGTTAGGCTGGTGTTAAAAAGCCACAGGTGAACCGAAACAAAGGCTGATTTTGAAACCAGCGGCCGGAACTGCACATCTGCTGGTGCCTGAATGCTGGTCCTGGTTCTAGCCCTGGTGCACGAGTACTACGTTCTCCGGCGGGGCCTCAGAAGGTCCTGAATGGGGTGGCCTGGCTGCTGCCCAACCTGCTGACTTTCCGAGTGTACTTGGAGCAGCTGGTAACAGCAGAGCTGGTGGTTGGGCCTCTGTGACAGGCAAAAACCGGGGCTTTAGGTCGAAATGTCTATAGAAATATCTGAGTTTGTGCAGACAAAGCAAGCGACGGGAGAGGCCTGGGGACAAAGTTCTGTCTGATGGACTTTTGGGCTGAGAGTTCAAGCTGTGCATTCTGGTCCTGCCTTGTGGCTTTGTAACACCTCCTGTTGACATAGAGGCCTGCCGCTTGCTTGTTGCATCCCCGGACAGGTCTCTTAACCTCTCTGGCTTCCGCTTACTCCCAAGCAGAGGGGGAGAACGTCCCCTCCTGCAGAGGATTGTGATGGGGAGTCAGTGAGCTAATGTTTATGAAAAAGACACTTTGTGTATTGGGAAGGGCGTGCAGATGCTCTAACTACCATTATTTGTCATTAGGTAGCTTTTCTTGCCAGTCCCTGGGGCAGTTTGCTCCCAGCTGCATCTGCTGAGTGTGCTCGGAGGTGGTGTTGATGGAGGAGTAGGGTGGGAAGAAAACAGCAAGGCAGGCAGAAGACAGGGAGACTTAGCCTGGGGCTTTTGTTTACAAGTGGAGAGAACGGGTTTGGCTTTTTTTCAGTCTGAAGTGGGGAAGTTGATGGTCTTCAGCAGATGAGAGTTTGGAAGCTGGATTCTCCTTCTTCTTATTTTGCATCCCGGATGTCCAGGGACATTTCTTAAAATTAGCACATCTGAAGGCTGAAGGCAGCCCAAAGCCAGGGACTTGGCAAAGGAATGCAGATCCCAACTTCACTCTCCTTCTGGGCTGGTCTCTTTGCTGTAGGCCTGTTACTTCATGCTCACAGCCACCTCCACACTCTCGCTCTGATGTTCCCTCCATCCAGCACATCCTTCCTACGCCTGTCCAAATAAAATCCGTGCTGCAGGACTAGTCACACTTCCATTCATTCCACAGATATGTGTCGAGTGTCATTCCTCAAGACAGGGAACACAGGAGAAGGCTCACATTTAGGGGAACAGCAGAGGATGCTAAGTTTTGCTCAGACACATTGAGGGTGAGGAGCATCTGGTGGCCCGGGTCCTGGAGGCAGGGAATTCAGCCCCTGGAACTCAGGAGCAAGGTCAGAGGATGGGGCATGGACGTGGGAGTTGTCAGCACATGTGTGAAGTAGAGGCACAGGCACGGGCAAGGTCGCTTAGGGAGAACCTGAGTTGTAAGTTGAGAAGAGCAATGGAAATGATGCCCGGCAACCAAGTGTCGAGTTCAGAAGGGAACCAGCGGTGGAGAATGAGAGGGAGAGTAAAGAGGTAGTAGACGGAAAGCCAGCAAGATGAGCAGTGGCCTCTTGCGGTTTGAATGGTGGGAGAGCCTAGCAAGGGCGGCAGGGAGGGCAGGCAGATGGACGGTGGAAACAGCCCACCAGAGGAGCATTCGCAGCCCCACAAGGACCGATGGCCCCCTTTCTCTGTCTGTGGGAATCGCTGCCGTAGGTGAGCTGTCGCTGGTAGTGAGAGCGTGTCGTATCTCTCAAGGCTATCGGTTCACAAAAGGATGGAGAACCCAGGACTGGAGGTCTCCAGGAGGCTGGAGAACAGGCATGGTTGGGAGGCAGGTAGTAGCAGAAATAAAGGAATGAGTTGCAGCTAGAAAGAGGCATTATCCAGTTCAGGATTTCAGAGGTTGAGCAGTTCCTGGGAGCTGACAAGGTCAGGGTGGGGCCACATGAGTGGGCTCTGAGGAGGGATGGAGCAGAAGACTATTAGATTAGTGAGGACAGAGAACTGAAGCCAGAGTGGTAATTGGTCATCAGTGTGGATGTTCAACTGGCCTCAGGCAAGGGCAACAGTGCATGTCATGAGGAAGCTGTGTACCAACAGCCAAGTCCACATTTGCTTTTGTGGGTGTGGCTTGGAGGTCTGGAAATGACTACGTGCTAGTTAGGGTAGAGACACCCAAAGATACTAGGCTTAAATACATTGATTTCTGTCTCATGTAACAGCACTGCTGGCTTCGACTGTCAGCAAGGCACTGCTCCATGAAGTCGTTCGGGACTTCCGTACTATGGCTCTGCCATTTTCTAGGATGTTGAACTTACTTACAGGCTGTTGCTGGGTCCCATGAGGACCACTCACAGTGCATTGGAAAACACTTAGTCACAGGTCACCCTTAGCTGCAAGGGAGGCTGGGAAATTCCCATCTGGGGCAGATATGAGCTCAGTTAGTACACTATCCCTATGGACAAAGGAGGGAACAAAATTTGAGGGACCATCTAGCAATCTGGCACAGATGGTTTTTTTTTTATCCTTTGAAGTGAATATTTGTTTTCATGTTATCCTGTATCACACAAAGAATAGCAAATGAAGGACAATCAGTAAATATTGCTGAGAGATAAAAACTCTGTCCTAAAAAGATTTGATGGATATACAAAATATGGCTGATTCATATTTCAGTAGCATGGTTCTTTTCTAATACTAAATCAGTCAACTGGAAGATGAGAAGTTCCTCCATAACGCAGGCTAGAAAAGTCTATTCAATTTTATTTAAAATCTGTATGCTGTAAAAGTACATGCCATGGAATTTACTAGGATGACAACTAGATAGATATGAAATTCATGACATATTGATTCAACATATTGAACTGGTTTTTAAAACCAATTTATATAAATGATTATAATAGTCTATATTATGTTTAGCTCTTGAGGCATATGGTAGTAAATTTGAATTTAATTTTAAATAAATTTACATAAATATAAAAAGTTCAGTAATTTTTATCCACCCTGCTTAAATTAAAAACAAATTAAAAAACAAAAGTATTGTACTTTATAAATGCACTTGAGGCCAAAGTTCAAACGAGAAATCTATTTCTTACAAAGAAATCAAAGAATGACTGACTTTCATAGAAAGTCATCAATGGAGAAGGTACTACTGAATATTAGGCAGTAAATATATAAATATGTATGTAAATATATATTTAGCAGTAAATATGACTTACATTTACTATATATTCTTTAAAAATTAATGTAACTGAAAAAGCTTCACACTGACGGCACAGATGGTTTTAAGGATGGACAGTCATTCGTTCAACAAATACTTACTCAGTGCCTCTTACGGGCTGGGTCCTGGAGTTACAGAGCGGGAGACAGACACGATGCCCGCCCTCAGGGAGCGCGCAGCCTAGTGGGTGGTGTGGTCTTCAGAGGAGGGAAAGGCAGCTGATGAGTGCAAGCGGTAGACGAACCAAGTGAGAGCCGAGAGGTGGGCGGCTTCCACAGGAGAGGGCTGTGAGGGAAGAGTGGTGTCAAGGAAGGCTAGACTGGGGCTTAGGCAGTAGGTAGAGGGCGATTCGTTCATTCATTCAAGCGTTTGGTGATAGGGATGCAGTGATAAGTGAAAACAGTTATAGTGCCCACTCTTCTTGGGTTTTCTTCCTAATAGGGTTTCTTCCTCACTTATCAGGTAATCACGTGTATGGGATGAATAATTACACCTGAGGTAAGACTTTGAAGGAGCAGAATTTAGATCTGTGAGAGCATTTTACAAGGGGGTATTAGACAGAGGGTTCAGGGAGGGAGGAATGACGATTTGAAAGATGAATGGGTGTTAACCAGGTAAGGAGCAGCCAGACCAAGGGAACAGCATGTACAAAGGCCCTGGGGATGGAGGACTGAAAAATGGCCCGTGTGGCTGAGGCAGGGTGGAGGTGGCGGGGAGGAGGGGCAGTGGAAAGGTAACCTGGGGCAAGCACACACGGGACCTGAAGGTTCTTAAGGATTTTGGCCTTTATCCTAAGAGCCAAGGGAAGCCACAGATGAGTCTGAAGCACGAGGAGTGACATGGTCAGAACCCTGGGAAGAGCTAAGCCCATAAAGTTGTGACTTTGCAGCAGAATAGACAGAAGGTATAGGACAAGGATCAGAAAGGGGTCAGAAAAGCTAGAGAACAGGAAGGGCAGAGGGCCGCCTTGGGCAGGGTTTGTGGCTCACAGGGACACTGGAGGCAGGGATTTGAGGAGCAGATGGAGGGACAGGGAAGGGGCTCATTAACTTCAGGCTTCCATCTGGAACTGGGGGTGAAGCTGTGTGTCTCCATCTGGGTTATTTAGCAATCCTGGGACTTTAGCTGTTTTCCTATCTGTAAAAGAAGAGCTTCTATGAGGATCAAAGGGAAGATCAGCTAACAGCAGGGTGCAGTATGAATATCATGGATATTGAGAATAATGATATAGACAATATGGAGTACGGAGTGGCTGTGACATCCACCTGAAATGCCTACACTGTGTGGGAAGAAAGAGGATAGGGTTCAAGGGGCAAGGAGAGGCTTAGCAGTGGCCACACCTGATGTCTCCGTTAGGGAGATTTTTCAGAATAACTGTGTGTGTGTGTAGGGGTGCGTGTAAATTGGTCTGGTTGTCAGGGGATTTGAGGTCCGAGCTCAGCACCAGTGGTCCTTGCTGGGAGGTTTGAGCAATTCGGTTCCCCAATTTATATGGTAGATTCTGATGTTTAAAGGCATGAGGGCCTGAAAAAGATCAGCCAAGCTGTTTACCAGCTATAGGCTTATAATAATATAGAAATAATAGTTGTTGCTGGGAATTAAAGGGGATGCTGCACCTCAGGTGCTTCATACAGTCCTGGAATAGTGGATGCACATTCAGTGGAAACAGTGGGCCCCAACTTCCTCATTTGTGAAGAGCTGAGATGAATCTGTCCCAGTGGTGACAATGACAAGGGTTTCCACTGGGAGTGTCAGAGTTTCCTGTGAGTGTTTCCCACGGGTGGGATCCTGGGGTCTCTGACTCACCCAGTGCCGCTTGTGCACAGGCCCCAGGTCCACAACCTGCCCCAGGCACGGCTTGCTGGAGGCCTGGAGCCGAGGTCCTTGCCATGGTTCAGGCCAGGCCTATGGCCAGGATCGTAGAAGCACCCAGAAGCCCTTGGGTGGAGTCTGCCTCCTCCTTTTTCCTGTGCACCCCCTGCCCCCCACCTCCCCTCCCCTCTTTGCTCTGAAAGCAGCAGCCTTCCCGCTGGGCCCAAGCAGCAGAGTGGCCTAAATTTAGCCTTCTGGCTTCAGCGGTGAGCCACAGGTGAAGACCAAGGGGAAAGCACAAAGGCGGCCACATTTTCAAAATACCTTTGGTCAAGACCATAAACGGCAAATCTGAGGCCCTTGGTCCACGGCACGCCCTCTGCTTGTTTTGGAGGGAAGACTGGAGAACAATCTTGTTTCCTTCTCGGCTGCTTCCCCAGTTGACCCTCCCTGGAAACCCCGCCCCCGCCCCCACTTTGCCCAGCTTGGAGCCATTCTCTCTCCCAGGAGTGCGGCCCTGGGCTACAGAGCAGGCCCCCATGGCCTGTGTTTGGTTTGGGCAGTATAATCTGGTTTGGCTCAGACAGACCAGCGTCATTATGCAGGCTCCATCCCCCTCAGTTCAGCCAGGGCTGCCGCCTTAGGAGGCCTGGTCAGACAGGCCTGGTGAGATGCTTCACATCTATGCTATGGACCAGGCATCCTCCTAACAATCTTACCTCAATCAGCCCATTTCATCTTCCTAACAACCTAAGAAGTGGGTACGATGATCACCCTCTTTTATAGATGAGGAAAGTGAAGCACAGACAGGGTAACTCTCTCAAAATCATACAGCTGGTAAGTGGCAGAGGCCACCTCCAAAGCCCACCCCTTGACTGCCACAGGACACCACCCCCATCATATAGCATCACGCTTTCTGAATCACTTACTGCGCCAGGCACTTTTATGTACATTATCTCAGTTAATCCTCAACACATCCTATGAGGCAGCTACTGCTATTACTGTTCCCTTTTTATAAAAGTGGAAACTGAGGCTCTGAGAAGTTGATCGAATCGCCCAGGGTCGGGATGGGAAGCCGTGGAGTAATGAGTGCAGCTGTGCCACCAGGCTGTTAAGCTCCTGTCCCCTCGCCTGCCCACCCTCAAGTGCTTCACCCAAAGCCAGCTTCCCTGGGACTGCTCCTGCCTGCCGGATCATCCTGGAGCCTTTGTCCCTGTGTTGGGAGGCTTGTCCTCACTGTGGTTTAACTCGTGGGCTTCATCACAGCAGCCAGCAAGTGCAACAGAGGGAGCAGGGGCTGCTCAGGATTGAAATTGTAGGCAGCAAGCTCCATGGGCAGACCTTGCTCCCAGAGCCCCAAATATTAGGATTGAAATAGTCCATGTGCTCCTCAGGGGTAGGGATTCTTTGCAGTCACTGGAGGGGGTGGGGTGGGGTGGGGTTAAGGGAGCATCTTAATACTCCATTCTTTATTTTTGCTTCATCTATTGTGTACACTAAGGTATTTATTTATTTAATTGTGGCAAAATATACATAACAAAATTCACCACTTTAATCGTTTTCAAGCATACAGGTCAGTGGCATTGAGTATATTCATATTATTGTGCAGCCATCGTCACCATCCATCTTTAGAACCTTTTTGTCTCCCCAAACTGAAACTCTGTATCCTTTAAACACTAACTCCTCACTCCCCCCACCCCCACCCCCCGCAAACATCATTCTACTTTGTGCCTCTAGGGACCTCATATAAGTGGAATCATACAATATTTGTCTGGCTTATTTCACTTAGTATAATGTTTTTGATGTTCATCCATGTTATATGTCAGAATTTCCTTCCCTTTTAAGGCTGAATAATATTCCATTGTATGTATAGAGCACATTTTGTTTATTCCTTCATCCAGCCATAGACATTTGTGTTGCTTCCCCCTTTTGGCTATTGCAAATAACACTGCTATGATATATTGAGGTTTTATGGGAAAGTTTTCTTGAAAAAAAATCCAGTTGCTAAAAGAAATTTGGAAACCACCACATTGGACCAAAGTTGAGGGAGATGGAGACCCAGTAAGCATGAGTAAGTTACCTGTACGTAATGGGCAGAGCCAAAACTATAGCCTTCAGACTCTGAGTCCAGCACTTTCTCTCCCTCTGATTGCTGGCTCTGATATTTAGAAGGAGGAAGGAAGGAGAATGCGGCTCTGTCCTGGGAGCAACTGCTCTGTGTCCATAAACCTGGAGCTGCAGAGAGGACTGGATTCAATATTTATTGAGTGCCCACGGGAGCCAGTCCAACGTGGAGATAGAGTTTGTGTCTCTTTCTGCGTCTCACTGCTTGTGTGACCTTGGGTCCTCTTCTTGCTTCTCAGAGCCTAGGGTCATTGTGAAGATCAGATGAGATGAGATGTGTCCAGTGCATCTGGGGCAGCGTCTGGCACACAGTGCCCAGAGAGCAGGAGCTGCCACTCTACGAGGCACTGCTGGGGATAAAGAGATAAGACAGGCTCTGGCCCTTGGGAGTTCTTCTCAGTGCATCATATCAAGAGGCACGTGATGTTGATTTGTCCCATTATTGGTGATATTGACATTTATCAGTTGGTTAAGATGGTGTCTGCCAGGTTTCTCCATTGCAAAGTTGATTAACAGGTGTTTTGTACTCATTAATAAATTACTATTTAATAAGCATTTTGTGGGAACTACTTTGAGACAGTGTACAGATTCTATTCCTCATCAAACTTTGACCCTGCAGTTTTTAGCATCATGTTTTGCCAAATGATGATTCTATAATTCCTTCTACATTTATTATTTGCAATTCTACTACAAGGTAGAGGCTTTACACCTTTATTTATTTGTTTGTCCATTCATTCACTTGTATCAGCACAAACTCATGAATTTCTATTTTATTCAATGGGCTATAATCCACAACAGTCATTATTTATTTTGATGCTCAAATTGTTTTTCTGTAAATTTAAAAATATCTGGTAGACATGGCGAATAATACATAAACTACTGTGATTTTGTAATGTAAAATAATAATAATATTGAGCCCTTTCCATGTGCCAGGCACTGTTCTAAGTTTCTTTATTAACTCTTTATATATATAAATTCTTCACATATGTAACAGTTATTTATTGCCGTGAAACAAGTTATCCCAAAACATAGCAGTTTAGAAACAACAAACATTTTCTGGCTCACACAGCTTCTGTGGATCAGGAATCAGGAGTGTTAGCTGGGTGGTTCTGGCTCAGGCTCTCTCACGAGCTTGCAGTTGAGATCCCAGGGCTGCAGTCATCTAAAGGCTTAACTGGGGCTAGAGGATTCACTTTGAAGATATGCAACTCACCTGGCTGTTGGCTGGAGGCCTCAGTTCCTCTCCGCAGGGACTCCACAGGGCTGTTGGAGTGTCCTCACAACGTGGCAGCTGGCTTCCACAGAGAGTGATCCCACAGGGAGAGTAAGGAGGAAACCACAGCGCCTTGTATGACCTCGTCTTAGAAGTCATACACCATCACTTCTGCCACAGTCCATTCATTAGAAGAGAGTCACTGACTACATCCCACACTTAAGGGGAGATGAAGGATGTTCCTAGGCCCCTTTTGAAGAGAGCGGGTCAAAGGATTTGTGATCGTATTGAAAAGCCACCACAGAATACATAAACTCCTGTGAATTCTTTCATCCATACTATATAACCCTAAAAGGTAGGCATTACTCTCTGACCAGTTAAGTGCCTTGGCCAAGGTCACACAAGCAGACAGTGGTAAAGCTGGGATTTGAACCCAGGCAGCCTGGCTCCAGGGCCCACATTCTCAGCCACTACCTGATTTGGCAGGGCCTTGAGGCAAGGAAATGGAGAATTCCTCAAGGTATTTGAGGGGAAAGAGACATGATCCATCCACCCTAGCCGTGGAAGGCAGCATGCAGCAAGGTACGGGGTGATGGGTAGCCCCACTGCCTTCTCCAGTAGGGCTTGCACACAGATCCCTTTCCTAGCTCTGTACCTAGGAGGCCTGTCTTCCCACCTCTTGCTTTCCATTTGCTCATTTTGCAGGTAGACAGTTAGAGAAAAGCAGTGTAAATCATAATTTTTTAAAACGGGCAGGATGGTGGTGCTGGCCTCTCTGGCATGGCAAAGCGTTAGGGGAAGGCTTGGGGGTGGAGCACCTTTAAAAATGGGACAATATGAGACATGGTCTTTACCCTCAGGAGCACAGAGTCCATTTGGAAGACAAGAACATAAACATGAAGTTATTTAAAACCTGGGTTACATGTAATTCCCTTTTAAATGGTAGGGCCAAGGCTTGTATCTTGGTTGCCCTTATATTCCACCACAGTGCCTAGTAGGGCACCTGGCTTTGCTTACTGATTGCTAAGTGAATGAATGTTGCTATCCTACCATGGCATGGGTGGCAGAGACAAGAAGGAGGTGGCTGGTGAGATGAGGCAAGCCGGCCAGGGGAAGTGCCTATCATGAAGTGTCTGGCCTCGGAAGGCAGCATTAGGTAGGGGAACTAGCAGAGGTTAACAGCCAAGCAGGTGTCATCAGGGATCTACAAAGACTGACAAGCATCGAGAGATGGGCTGAGAACTCAAGGACAGGCAGATACCGGAGGTCAGGAGGGGTCTGGCAAAGGGAATCTGGGCGGCAGGTATGAGAACCTGGAATCTACGTGGGCAGGCAAAGAGAGTTATAGCTCCAGCACCAGAGCATGGAATATGACTGGACGCTGAGGCAGACACACTTTACCCTTTGGTGCCTTTTGACCTCATTTGGGCCTGAACTGGTGTCTGAGGGGCTCACTCTTAAGAATGTGAACAGGAAGGGACTGGAGTGAATTTAGGCTGCCAAGGGGCTAGGGTTTCACTTGGGCAAGCCCCCTTCAGTGTCTCCTGCAGGTTTCTTTCTTTCTTTTCTTTTTTTTTTTTAATATTTATGTATTTATGTATTTGGTTGCACCGGGCGGGTCTTAGTTGCAGCAGGCCGGGTCCTTAGTTGTAGCATGTGGACTCTTAGTTGCGGCATGCATGTGGCACCTAGTTCCCTAAACAGGGATCGAACCCTGGCCTCCTGCAGTGGGAGCTTGGAGTCTTATCCACTGCGCCACCAGGGAAGTCCGTCTCCTGCAGGTTTCTAAGGCTTTCACTTGCCCAAATTGTGGTTTATGGTGCAGATTGGAGTGAGGGTGAACCTGCTCTCCAGGGGTTTTTAGTGTTGAATTCCTTAGGAGACACCCAGTCCTACACTGCGGATGAGACCCAGGGAACCCTACTGCCATGGAATCCTGTCTGCAATTCTTTACTTTTCTTTCTGTGCAAAAAGAGGGAATAGCTTCTTAAATTTCCCTCCAGAGAAGATTTAAGTTTGTGATTTGAGCCCCAGCTTTGCCACTTCTTTCTTGTGGGACTTTCGGCAGGTGATATGGGATAATTCCTCATCTGGGACATGGGGGTAATTAATACCCACCTCCCTGGGTTTTGGGGAGAATCAATTCAATCAGACACGTGAATATAATTGTTCAAACAGCAAGTGCTGTGTGAACCTAAGGGAATATTACTGTGAAACAAACTCCAGCCAGTGAGAGCTGAAAGATCTTAATATTATCACTGGGCCCCTCTTTACATAGGGACCCGGATGTCCCAGGGGCGCTACAGACTTGATGTACTGCTCTTGGCTCATGGAGCAAAAACTCAAGATGATCCTGGTTGATAAAACCTCCAATTTGACTAGAATCCCTCCCCACCCCCTACTCTTTGTAAAGGACCGATGTTTTCTGTGAGAGTGCCCTACGGAACGCTCCCAGGTTTGAGCGGACAGGAGACTCAGATAGAATCCTGGCTGGGCCGCATGGTTTCACCCCAGCTAGGAAGGGGCTTTGTTCTCGCATCGCCTTGGTGGGTGCAGCCAGGCTCGCTCCTTCTAGGTAATACCTGAAAGAGTTATTTTAGCTGGACTTTCAGAGATTAGGACTTTCACATAAGTATTAGGTGAAAATAACAATGGCTCTTATTCATTAAATGGTATGCGAGCAACTTCTGAGTATGAGTTTCCCCTTGAAGAATCTTCCCTTGAGCCTAAAAATGCTCCTCTGGATTACTTCCTGTGTTAGTTTCCAAGAAACAGGAAGTTGTCCCTCCTGCCTATAGTAGTTTGTGTTTTAATTGTTTGGTGTCTATATATATGTGTGGGTTAGAGATGTATAAGTTGTCCTCAACCCTTTGGTTTAGATTTCATTTTCTTCTTTGGGTCCTCTTACTTCAGTTCCTGGTGTCCCCCAGTGTAAACTAGAGAAGGCCGGTCATGTAATGGCCAAGAATGGGAGCTCTGGGGACATTTTGGGTACATCTCAAGCTTCCCTTTCCCCTTTCATATATAAGGAGTACAGCAGCATCTGCCTCACAGGGTTGTTTTGAGGCTGAAAGTTGCTAATATGTGTAAATTTACTTAGATAGTACCTAGTGCATAGTGAACACCCAATAAATGTCAGGGTTTTTTTTTCAAGTAGCACATATGGTATTCGTTACCCTCAAGAAAAATATGTGCCCCAGAAATATAAGCAGGTTGAAAAATTCAGATAAATCTGTGGATCCATGCTTGGAATATTAAAGAAAATAGGGTACTTGGGGGTACAGAGTACAGTCTTAATAAATATTTTTCTTTATTTGGAAATGAAGGGTACAGGGGATGCCCCTTTGAGGTACTAGGCCCTGCTCTGTTTGCCTGGCTGCATCTTGTCTGTTGAAATACGTACCTGGGCTTTTTTCTGCTGCCCTCACTTTTCCAGATCTAGGGGAAGTCCCTTGGGAAATTCGTTAATAGATCTTGCTCCTCTGGCCAGTATAGTTCTTCCCCACTCCTGGGCTGGAGCCTCAATACTTTAGTGATAAGACCAAGTGGCAGCTTCCCCTGGAATACATTTTGGAGAGGAAATGGGGAATTCAAAGTGCCCGATGAGAGGCAGGGTTCCAGAGCCAGGTTTATTGCTTGAAATCTGGAGCTGAAGTGGGGTTCCCTCACTTGGAAAAGAAGACTGGAAGAAAGCTCCTCTTGACTGCTGCCTACGGCTATGACAAATAGAAAGTGAGATGCTAATATATCCTTGCAGACAGTACCCAGCAAGTCAAGTCCCCCAGCACTCAGTGGTAAGCTTGAGCGTTCCCAGTATCACCATGGGATTTAAGCCCTGAGCTGCCACTGGGGTGTGGTCTGCACGGGGGACTCTAGTGGTCCAGGAAAAGCCTAGTGCAAAATGCCAGATAGATATATATATAGGTAGAGAATGCAACAGGCACAAAACAAACCTCCCACTCAAGATAAGCCTACGGTTCCAGATTCCAAAACACGTGGGAGGAAAACTATTGCTAAGAAAAAAAGAGAAAGAAAGAAAGGAATATAGCCAGCACAATCAACAATAGGGAAATGAATTCACTTCAGACTACAAGAAATAAGAGTGAAAGCTAATGATGTCTTCAAACTATGTGTGAGGAGGATCCTCAAAGGGCTGAAGAAAGGAATATAATCTATAAAAAAGAATAAGAATAAATGAAATACATGTAAGCAGAAACTAAACAAGAACACAGAATATAAAAAGAACCAATTAGAAATCAGGAAACATATAGTTTTGAATCTCTTAATAAAACCTCAATAGAGGGGATAGACTCAATACTGGACATAACTGAAGAAAGGGCTGGTGAATTAGAAGTCGGTACTGAGGAGTTCATCAGGGACTCAACCCAGGATGAGAAATTAAAAATATGAAAGAGCAGTTAAGAGACACAGAGAATAGATCAAAAGACTCTAATATATGTCAGAGTTTCGGAAGAAGAGAATAGAGGAGATGAATGAGAGGCAACATTTGATTAGACAGTGAATGCACATTTTCTCATAACCAAAGAAAGATGTGAGTTCTAGGGTTGAAAAAAGCGACCATAAGTGACAGATAAAAATAAATTCACATCTAGACATGTTGTAGAGCAACTTCAGAACCGTAAGAACACAGACAAACTCTTAAAAGCTCCACGGAGAAAAGGCAAATGACCTGCAAAGGAGTAACAACTAGCCTGACAGCAAACTTCTCATCCGCAACAGCAGCTGCCAGAGGACAGTGAGGGAGCACCTTGAAAAAGCTGAGCAAGTACGACTGTCAGCCCAGAAGCCTCCGCTCAGCTAAACCAGCACTCGAGAGTGAGGATGATAGGCATTTTCAGATATACAGAAAGAAGAAAGTTCAGTACACACTGATGCTTGCTGAAAGAAATGCTAAAAGATGAACCTTATGAAGAACAAAAGTGAGATGAAATACTGAGATTAAAAGATGGCATGCAGAAAAAAACCTGAGCCTAGAAATTGGTGAAATAGTTTGATTGCAGATTTATGTAACCATTGATTATGTTTTTAAAAAGCACAAAACCAAAACTTTTGTGCAGAAAAAAAGTACAGAGGGGGCAGTTTCTACTCCCTTTCATCTGATTGTTGCCATGTAGGAAATAAGCCCAGTGTTTCCAGATCGCTGGTCTTTAAAGGCAAACCACAAAGCCAGAACTTTTATGTGAAATCTCCTGAGTTTTAAGGGTTCGCAACAAGTTCAGTGATTTTTAACACACCAAGCTCTTCAACACTTTGAAGAGTCAAGAAAACTACAGCCATATATAGTATATAACACTGTACAGCCGTTCAGCCTGCAGTTGGTGACCTTGGGCACAGGCAATGTTTAAATGTCCCTTTGGCTCTCTGGTCTCTATCACATGAGCAGAGATGCCTTCTCCAGGGGCTGGTACTTGGACTGGGAATTGAAGGATGGATGGGATTTAATTAAGTGGAGAGGAGCAGGAAGGGCACTTGAGACCTTGAGGTGGCAGTGCATCTGTAGTGGCTCAAGAAATAATTTGGTGGGGGTGGGGTTTGGGAGGAGGAGGTTGGTTGGGGCCAGAGATGTTTAAATATTGTCCTGAATCCTTGTGTCCTCCTTAAGATCTGGAAGCTGGTCTATTTTGAGTCACATAGTTTAGTGTCTTACATCATTCCCCAGGGACGGCCGTGGTGAGTAAATGAGCACTACTTGGTGACGAGGGTGAGAACACCAATGAAAAAGGCAAGAAGGAGAAATCCAGGCACATCCGGGAGGTTATGTGGTGTGATGGGATGCTTCCCAAGGAGATACGTAATGTGTCAGCTGGTCCTTTAATTAGAAACAGTGATCTGGAAAGCATGGCTGCAGTGTGGTAATTCACGTGGATTTCTCAGTAGCTTGAGTCTCTGGCTCTGAGCTTTTCTAAATGGCAGTGTTGCAATGCTCTGAACCAGTTGGTTTCTTTGAAATAAAACCAGGTAAACAAATAGAGGGGACATAGGTGGGAGTGGTGGAGGGAAGCTGGATCATGAGTCAGGAGACCCCGCTTCTAGTCTGGTTCTTGCCATCAGCTCCTTCAGAGACAAAGCCTGTCTTACAGGGGTTTAGATCCCAAAGTCAGCATGTTGGGTCATGTCAGTCCCTGCAATTGCCCTTAAAATAGAATGTACATGGTTTAGTGTGTGTAACACTATATAGTAAGATGTGTATATGTATAATGTATAAAGTGCCATGAGTAGAGTCGATATAACGATCATTTATTATGGAGAAAATTACATTATTTAAACTATCTTTTTATCACTCTCTTTTTTGCCACATGTGTATTTTGACTTTGTATTAGTTAAATGCTCATATATTACAACTGGATTGTATAAACTTGAGCATAAAAAAATCATTGCTTTGGGCCTCAGTAAAATAAAATGAGTGGCCCAGATAATTTACAGGCCCCTGTTCAGCTCAAAATCATTGACTCTTTTTTTTTGACATTGTAATTGAGTGTCCTTGATGCAGGCGGCAGGGTCGAGTGTGGTTAAGGACACAGGTTCTGTGTCTGGCAGGCTGTGTTCTCATTTTGACTTTATTCCTGCTTAATTGGGTGGCTCTGGGAAAGTATGCCTCAGGTTTGTTCTTTTAAAATCTGTAAAATAGGGATAATAGTATCTGCCTCATAGGGATGCTGCGAAGCTTAAATGATCCTTGTATATGCTTAGAGTAATGCCTGGCATAGTATTTGCTCAATAAATACCTCTTCTTCTTCTTCTTGCTATTATTTGCAAAACACCATGGTAAGTGCTCTTAGGAATACAAAAACTGGTACCCTCAGTCTAATCAAGATTTACTCGTGGGGCTTCCCTGGTGGTGCAGTGGTTAAGAATCCGCCTGCCAGCGCAGGGGACACAGGTTCGAGCCCTGGTCCGGGAAGATCCCACATGCCACAGAGCAACTGAGCCTGTGCACCACAACTACTGAGCCTGCGCTCTAGAGCCCGTGAACCACAACTACTGAAGCCCGCATGCCTTGAGCCCATGCTTTGCAACAAGAGAAGCCGTCACAATGAGAAATCTGCGCACCACAATGAAGAGTAGCCCCCGCTCACTGCAACTAGAGAAAGCCCGCGCGCAGCAACGAAGACCCAACACAGCCAAAAATAAATAAATTAAAAAAAAAAAATCTATTAAAAAAAAAAGATTTACTTGTGCTGGCTAGTATACAAAGAGTTTATTATAAGGATATAATAGGCAATATTAGGGCTGTTGAAGGTGGGGTTCCCTGGGAAACAGGTGCTGAGATGGAGATTAGCATGCAGGGCATTTATTGGGGTGTCTGATTGGCATCAACCCTTCTGAAGGTGATTGGCCAGAGGGAGGAGTTGAGCTCTGATGCAGTCCCAGTGAAGGCCTCAGCCCATTCTATGTGACATTCTGGAACTTGGAGAGGCTCTTCAGACTTGTCCCAGGTTGGAGCAAGGGGCCCAGGCCTTTACATGGGATGTTGATCAGTCATGGACGTGGGTTGCTGCTGGAAGGAGCGTGACCATGGGTGAGGCAGCGTTCTTCAGTCTCCAGAGGGGCTAGCAGCCACGGGTAGTCTTCCGGAAGCATTCCCAGCAGCTGGGAGGATGCAGCCTTCCTTTCTGAAGGAGAATCTGGTGGCTGATTCTGTGCCCCCCACAGTGCCCAGGGGCTGAGAGCAGAGTTAAGCCAGTACTTCCAAGGTTGGAGCTGGGAGGTTAGGAATGGAGGCCACTCTGCTCATTTCTCAGGGGTCGTGTGTCTCTGCTTCTCTCTGCCCCTTTCTCCTGCCTCTCTCTGACCACAGGCTTTCTCACCTACTCACTTTGCTCATGGCCCACGATGGCCACCAGCCCAGAGCCTGCATGGCTTTAAGGCTCCTGTTCCCATCACAACTGCCCTCAGTCCTTGTGTCTTAGTTCAAATGTCTGAGAGAGACTAGCTGGTTTGAGCAGCCTGTGAGTGGACACCCTCTCCCCACACCCAGCTTGGATCACTGTCCACTCCTATCCCAGTCACTGGAGTGTGGTCTGGCATGTTGTACCTCTCCTTTTCAGGGGTCGTGGCCAGGTCAGTCACCACCAAACATGTCTATGGGACACTTAGGAGCTCTTCTGATGTGCAGGCAGTATTCAAGGTACAGGGGATGCTGCAGAAAATCTAACCGACAACAGTCCCTCATGGAGGGCACGTTCTATTGCGGGGAAACTGTGAAGAAATAAATAAGATCCGACCCAGGCAAGGCTTGGGACCTAGAACAGCATTTCCCTGGGGCACAGGCAATGATGTGGGAGAAGCAGGACGAGCTCCTGGTTTGTTCTTATCTTCTCTCTCCCTTGCGGCTTCAGTCATTTCTTTTTGACTGGCTCCCCATTGCTTCCATCTCCTCATTTCCAAACCTGGCCTGTCTTTCAGTAGCAGCAGCAGCAGCAGCAGTACCTTTGCTCTCCCCTGAGCTCCTTGCCGGCCGCCCCTCTGGCAGTCCAACCCCACTATGTCTGACAGCCTCAGCCCACAAACCAGCAGCCCTCCAGTCTTCCCTACTGCAGTGGAGTTCACAGTCATCCTCACAGACGGAAACCTTGGGATGACCCTCGGCTCTGCTCTTTCCATCCAGCCAGTTGTCCAGTCATTTGGAGTCTGTTTCTTACATCTGTCTCCTCTTCTCCAGCTGGTTCTGGCAGGATCTTCTTAATTGCTCTTCTTGGCTTCAGTCTCTCCTTCCCAACCCATTAGTTGGTCAGATGAATATTCCCGAAATGCACCCCTGATGTCACATTCTTTGACTCAATTATCTTCTGGATAAAGTTCAACCTCCATCTCTTGGTATCTCAGAACCTCCTTCATTGGGCTCCAGCTTGCCTGTCCAGCTGACTTTCTACTTTTTCCCTATTGTTGATGGCTGTGCTCCAAGCACCCAGAATGAGTGCCCAGGTTGGTTCCAGCCTTCCCTACCTCCACACTTTTAGATGTTTCCTTCCCCCTGTAGACCTTTTCCTCATTCTCCTCAATCTTTGACTCATCTTTCTTTCTAGAAGCCCTGCCTGATTCACTCAGCCAGTAATGGCCCATCTTGCCCTCTTCCAAACTCTTCAAATTCCATCTGAATCTCACTGCCACCCCTTCCCATTTGATAACTGTATTGCAGGCTGTTCCACACATATTTGATCTCCCCTACGTAATGGCTGAGCCAAAGGGTGACTTCAACCTCTCCTCCCCAAGGCACCCCACATAAATACATAATCTAAGTAAAAATGCACTCTCCTTATTCTCAACCAGCTTCAAAGCTATTTCCCAAGTGTCCACATCCAGCAGATTGCTGCCTCTAGGCTCTGTCTATACAGAAAGTCTGGTGTTGACCCAGTTTTTTCTGGACTGGAGGTCTTTGCAGACAGGATTGAGGGCCAGTCATCTTCAGTCCTCCTCGGGGCTGGCACAGTGTGTCCACTTAGGGCGGACTTGGCTGAAAGAATGAATGGATGAATGAATGAATGCCACAACATACAGCCTCCCCTGGCATTCTTTTTCCATTTTTCTCCATAGAGATGAGCATACTTCTGTCTCCCTCTGATTGGCTGCTTTAGAGGAGTGTTCTAGATTCCATCGGTAAACTTTCATTTCCTCACTCTGTTCGGTGCGAGAACCAGCAAAGAACCTACAGCTTTAGGCAGGTAGCAAATGTCCCTTACAGTAAAAATGCAAGAACTTCTGCTGCTGCCCTTAGAAGGCTGTCCTCAGGCCCTGCTCCCTGAGTGTGCAATGGAACTGCTCTGTGGCCTCTGCGTTTGTTTCTCTATCTGTGCGTGGCCTTGAACATAAATACGGAAAAAGTGTCTGGGATGATGGCTGGGTCCCTCTGATGCTGGCCCCTCTGGAGTCCCCTTTCCTCCCCCACCTTCTTACTTCCAGGCTTCAGTGCCAGATACCTCATCAGGCCTCTGCCAGGCTGAGTCTTCACTGGGAACATTCTCCCTGACACCTCTCCTAGCCCCACGGCTCCTCTCCAGCCCTTAGATTTCTGCTGAGATGTCACTCCTTCCAGGAACCTCTCCTAGCCTCCCTGCCCACCCTCCTCTCCGTGAATTGTAATTGCTTATCAGTCCCCCTCCCTGGTCTGCGCACTCCACGAAGGCAGGGCAGGGTCTGCCTTGCTCACCACTGTGTCCGCAGTGCCGAGCACGGTGCTGGGCATGTAGTAGGCACTCAGCAAATACACGCTGAGTGAATCGATGGAGGCATAGGAGGATGGGTGGATGGAACAGGCGCCGTGTACCTGTTAGCTACTGCCATAGAATCGTGCACGACAACCACCTACACAGCTTAGTGGCATGGGTCACAAGTGTTCATTGCTCGTGTGTCTGGAGGTCAGCTAGGCAGCTCTGTTGATCTTGGCTGGGTTCACTCACATGTATGAGGTTAGCTGTTTTGGGCCAGGGTGACTGGGGCAACCAGGGCAACCAGGGCAACGCAGCTCCATTCCCGTGTCTCCTGTCCTCCCACAGGCTAGTCTGGGCGTGTGCTCCTGGCAATGGCAGGGGTGTAAGAGCAGGTGGGCACAGGCGATGACGTGGGGAGGAGCGGCACGGACTCCTGGTTTGTTGTTACACGCAAGGCCTCTGGGGCCCAGGCATACCACATTCTCTCAGCCAAAGCAAGTCATAGGCCAGCCCAGATCCAAGGGGTGGGGAAACAGATTCTACCTCTTTAGTGAGAGAGGAACTATAGAGTCACGTGGCAAAGATAGTGAGTACAGGGAGGAGCTGAAGAAGTTTGGGGCATCTAATGAAACCTGGCGCGCTGGGCATCACAAATCCTGGGTCATAGTTCACCCCTAGCTGGGGCCTCAGGGAGCTCACATGTGTCTGGTGGGCCTAGGGCTTCTGTTTCCTCACCTGGAAAATGGGAATGATGGTATCCGCCCTGCCCGCCTATAATTACAAGGAGTTCATTCATTCATTCTTTCTTCGGCCCACGCTCAGAGTTTGGGAAGTGGCTTCTGATCTGAACAGTGCTGTGCAGCAGGATCGCTCTCCCATGGGCACTTGCCCAACAGAACTGGGGAGGAAGTGGGACAGTGGAGAGGTGGTGGCGAGACCAGGAACCTGCCTGCCAGCCCCACGTCCTAGGTTTCCCACATCTCAAGTTCTCCACTGTGAACTGGAGGCCATGTGGGGTCTAATAAATAATGGATGCAGATGGGTTTTGAAAAGCATCAAGCATTATGTGGTTGTAAGGTACTGTTAGACACAGGCCACTTTGCAGAAGTAGCTATTTCATGAGTCTGGCTTTACCCCATGGCACTTGCTCTGTGTCCCCAGGAGACGAGATGGTCAGGAGCAAATTGTTCTGTAAAGATTTTTTCATAGCCCAATAAAAATGACAAGCGACACTTGCTAGGTGTCCTTTTTCTGCATGAACACCATGCAGCTCTGCCTGCAGAATTGCTGGTGACTGTACCCCAGGTTCCCCTGCCTGCCGACCGCCCAGGGTAGAGAAATGCTAGAGTTCGTGCTTTTCCCCGGGCGTTTTCTTTTTTCAGTCCTATGTGGTCATCCCCTCAGATAAAAGTCTGTGTTTCTGGAGGAGAAGCAGGCCTCTCCTTCATCTCTCCCCCGACCCTCCCTTGAGTTTATGGTTCTTGGTGATTAGCCACATCTCTGAAATGCTAATGGGAGGTACACTTGGGCACTTGAGCTAAACTGGATCCGTGGGCATTTCTCCCACTGGCTGGGGAGGAAAAGCCCCATCAAAACAACAGCCCCTCTCTAGTTCTGGAGACAGTCCCGGGGGTGGGAGGTGGGGCTTGGGGCCTTTCATTCCTGAACTTGGAAAGGGGGCTTTTGAAAGATGGGCCTTGCAGAGTGGGACAGGGAGGCCAGAGAATGGTAATGAATTCGCAGGGTCTGGGTGCCCATCTGAGCCCATGCCGACTCCGGCTTGCACCCTGGCATCTGTTTTTGTGGTTTCAGTGCAGGCTGCATTCCTTTCTGAGGCTTCACATCTCTCCAGAGGCCGTCGCTCTGGCTGGCTGCGTGGAAACACCTGGCTCAGAGCACGTCCAAGTCCCACAGAAGTGCAAAAGGAAGCGTTTGAACACTTCTTGCTGACAGCACGGTGTTATTTTTCTCTTCCCTCTCTCATGAATCATTGTGCCTGGAATCTTTCCTGGAGGGGTTCATCTGGCTCATGGTTCTGTCCCCAGAATTGGGGACCCTGGTGCTCTGGTGAGTGGGAAGCCGAGGCGCTGAGACTTGGGGGACGAGGCTTCCTGGGCTCACATGTTCTGGGCTTAGGCTCTGGCTGCAGCACATGGCGGCCCAGTGGCCTTGGGGAGCTTGCCAAATGAGCCTCAGTTTGCTCATTCACAAGCTCCTCCAGGTGTGCGGTCACACTAAGGGAGATCAGGTATGTGAACCTGCCTCGAGCAGATGGGTTTTGAATCTGATTTGAGATTGATCAACCTTGGATCCCTTACCTCGCTTTTCTGGTGGCTGCCATGATCCCATGTTCATGTTCTCTATGGAAGGGGAAATCCGGGCAGGGGCCCGGCAGTGCCAGATGTCCAAAGGGTATCTCACATGTGCCGTGAACAAGTGTACTCGTGTTATAGTTGACATCTGCTTCCTGCCAGGAACCTAGAGTGAAGCATTACCCCCTTGCCCCAGCTAGGGTGCCCTTGTGGGATTACCACTTCCGTTCCAGGCCCTGGGCCTGGTGCTCTCTGAGCTGCATCCCCTTAGGTGCCTCTGTGATCCTGCTGGTCTGTGTTGCCCCAGAGCCATCTCTGCTCTAAGCCAAAGGGTGGAAGAAGCCCTTTTCTCCTACTCTGCTAAGCTTTATCATGAAATCTCATGGTGTCTCCCATGGGACATCTGAATTGGGCCTTGAGGTATGATTAGGAGTTCACAAAGTGAAGGGTAAATGTAATACCCATATTTTACCTAGAAGCTACCTCTTCTCCCAGACTGTCTTCCTTTTCACAGGTTTATGAACTCAGTTACACACATAGATGCTGGGGTTGTCTGCCTGACACCTCTGATCTCAGTTTGGGCTCCGAACTGCCTGCATGTGGCAGTGGCAGCACATCACATCACGGCCTTCATCACCACCAGCCAAGGTGGAGAGAACTCTGAGCTGGACGCTGTAAAGGAAAGGCTGCGTGTGGAGGCTACTGCGAGAAACTCAGCATTTGAAAGTGGTCCGGTGGCACTGCATGCCTGGGGCTCTTGTGAAAGTTAAGGAAGCAGGATTTGTCAGTCATCACATGAAATACCTACTTTGTGGAAGGAACTTAATCTCTCAGCTGAGCCTGCCCATCCCTGACTGTAGGATCACAGTAGCCTCCTGAGCGGTCTCCTTTTCTCCCATCTCCTCTCACCTGTCTCCCATGCTGCCACCACGTTTTTCCATCAGATTGACTGTGGGGTAAAGTTTGAGTCCCCGAATGTGGCCTTCAAGGTCATCCACAGTCTGGCTCCAAAGAACCCTTCCCACCTGAGCTTCTGCATCCTGCCAAACTCCTTAACTTGTGGGCTCAGCAAGCCCTTTGCCAGTCCCTGAACACACCATGCACTTCCAGACCTTGGGGCTTCGTCCACTGACTTACTCCTGCTGCCTTCTCTGCTGTTGCCTCAGCTGGTTAACACCATCCACCCTCCAAGGCCAGGCCCAGATGCCAAGTGAAGCCTCTGATCGCTTTGGCCATTACTGTCTTCCCTGCAGAGTCCCTGCTTCCTCCTTAGTGGGCTCATAGGCTCTTTTGTGCATACCTCCATCCCAGCTCATGGTTGTAGTTTTTGTATTTGTTGGTCTCTGCTGAATTTCTCAAGGGCAGGTCCTGTGTCATCTCCATTGTTGTATCCTCCTGTCCTTGCACAGGGCCTGGTAGGTGCTAACCAATCTTGACTGAACGTGTAAATGAATGATTGAATGTAGTAGTAGAAAGTTAGATGTGAATTGGGTCATCCGCATCTTAGGAGGAAGGGAGGATTTTGAGTATTTGAGTAAAACATAAAGTTTATATAAAACGGAGAGAAAAGAAAGTATCCAAGAGGTTTCCAGGTCTAGGTAGAAACAAGAAACTTTTTATCTCCCTTCTGAGCATTCTGAAAAGACTTGCTAGAGTTGAAGATAAAGCAATTAACTTAGAGAAGAAAGAAAGGAAGAATACATGGGCATGAATAAGAATGAATTTTCAGATTTAAACATGGATAGTGCATATGTAACGTTTATTGGATACTCAGGCCAAGCACTTTACATGCATAATCTCATTTAATGATCTTAGCGACACCATAAAGGAGTTATTCCATTTCTCCAAACCTGTCGATAAATAGGAGTTAGGATAAGAGAAAAGCAGAGAGAAGAAGAAAAGGTCATTGCAGGCAGAAGAATAGCAAGTGCGAAGGTTCTGAGGCAGGAAGGAACTTGGTATGTTCAAGCAGCAGAGAGAAGGCCTGGGGGGCTGGAACATAGTGAGCAAGGGACAGAGGGAACCAGGTGAGGCCGTGCTGGGGTGGAGAGAACACATCATAGAGAATCTTGTAGGCCCCATTAGGGGTTGGTCTGTTATCCTAAAAGGGATGATAATCCATTGAAGGATTTTAGGCTGGAGGTGAAGAGTGGGGAGGAGAGAGACTTGCTGGTGGTGACATGAATGAGAGTTCTACTTTCCAAAGAAGAACTGATTTAAAAACATTGGAAAGGGGACAAATGTGATGTGGACACTGGTTTAGGAGGCTGCTGTGGTTGTCTAGGTCGGAGATGATGGTGGCTTTCACTAGGGTTGTGGTGGAGATGGAGAGAAATGGATGAATTTAGAAGTCTTGGGGCACTAGAATGGATTGGGATGGAGGCTTGGGTGTAAGGGAGAGGTAAGGTGATGGCCAGTTTCTAACTCGAGCAAGTAGGGGAATCAAAGTGCTATTTCCTTACCTAGGGGATATGTGGTGAGATAAGTTTTAGGGTGGGAATGAGGGGCATCTCATGGCAAAGGGGTCTGGGGAACTCCCTGGGAGGAAATGCTGGCTTTGACGATCACTAAGGTCCCTAGAATTTCAGAAAGTAGGACTCAGGCCAGACCACCGCCCTCCCTATCAGGTGCTTGTAGATCCGTTATGTCCCTTCTTATGGGACGTGGTGGACCCAGAGCCTTGTAAAGACTGTGGTTTTGCCCAGCACTCCTCGACCTCTCAAAGACAGACACTGTAAAGGAATCAGCACCACTGGCATTTGTGTTTCTGCTATATAGGAAATATATTTCCTACCATGAAGTACGTTCAGGATCCAAAAGGTTTGGTCCTGGAAACTGGAATGCAATATTAGATGGCATTTTATCTGTTCAGTTCCCCCATAAGCTGACCCATAGCAGCTGCCCTCATTCAGGAGGGAGAATGTAAGAGTTGAACAGGAGGAAACAGGCAGTGCTTCGAAAGTTAGAATCTGCTATTGTTGTGTTCTTGCCAGCAATTCACCTCAGTGTTGGGAGAAATTACTAGAGGCCAAGGGAAGAGGAAGGGGAAGGCCGAGGGGCTGGAGTTCATCTGCACGCGATGGGTGTGGGAGGTGGGCACCTTGGCTGGGAGGTGACTCCTGTGGAACTATAGAGCACGTAACCTGAATTATGCCCAGACGGGGCACAGAGGGGTGTTAGACTAAGAAATTGTCCACTTGGTTAACATCCGATAAGCTCTTAACGCTGAAATAGACCTTAATCCAACAACCCGGATTTGTATGGAATTTGAAGCCCAGAGCTTGGTCCGTAGTAGGACCACAAAAGCAATCCATTGACCGACTGACCGAGAAGAGTGAGGCTATCTGGCCAACGTCTCATGAAGACTTATGGCCCCGGCAGGGAGCAGAAAGAACCCATTACATTTCCGCTGCCAAGTGGCAAGCGAATAAACATGAGGTATTTTTCCTCTTTGGTAATAGGACCCAAGACATGAAATACGTGCTTGGCAGAGAGTTCCATATTGCATTAGCAGCACACATAGATTTATACTGGGGTAGTAAGTGCTCTCTCTGAGCCCAAGTGTGAGTGATGGGATTCCAGCCTGACTGTTGAAATTTGCTGTAACGCTGGGAGATGCGTCTGCTAAGGACGCTGTAACCACTTGCTTTGGGGTTGAGCTTGTGTTGCTATTGCAGTTGGTGGATGTACAGCCACATTTTGCTCTAATTTGCAGGTAATGGACTCTTATAAAGTAATAATAATCATACCACGAAGAAGAATCACAGCTGTTAAACTTTTTACTGTTTATAGAACTCTTTCATGTGTGTATATATATCCTAATTTGATTTTTACCACAATTATTAAGTAGGTCTCATTAATCCCAGTTTATGGATGAGGTTAATACCTTAAGGCAGAGAGGGAACTAGCCCAGACCCTATTTCTTCAAGTCCATGTTTGAGTATGAAATAGCCTTACCAGACCACAGCATGTTCATGTGCTAACATTATCTGTGCTCAGGCTTGTAAGCCATTATTAAGCCATTAGGCAACCATAATAATTCTGTATTTTTTTCTGAGCCTTTTCCTAAAATTTGTCTGGACTCAGAATTTGAGAAGGTACATATCTGGATTCCTTTTGTTATGTCTTGCTGCACTCCATCTATCCTCTGAGGCATGGAAGGTCTCCTGAAGAGTTTCCCTGAAGGTTCCTGATTGACAACAAGAATTTAGAGCAGTGACTGTAAAGACTTGCTTGATGTGCACTACAAAAATAAAACTCCTTCAAATAAACAGGCCCCGCTCACTGACCTCCTTGAAAATTTAACCTCTGCCCCTGTTGTCGAATGGATAAAGATTCCCTTTGAAAACCTTTGCAGAGTTTTACACACACACACACACACACACACACACACACACACACACACACACACACA
>NW_021703780.1:94915093-94979216 GCF_005190385.1 Monodon monoceros | reverse complement strand
ACACACACACACACACACACACACACACACACACACACACACACACAGAGAGGAACAACCCGCCTTGTTTCTCATTCTCTTCTTTCCAAAAATCAATTGGCAAGAATTTGCAAAGTTGCCAGAACGAGGTAATGGGCAATAATTCACGTAGCTTTCAGAAACATAAATCACTCAGCCTGATGTAGTGCCTTTCCATCCCATGGCAAGCCTTCGTGAGCAGTAGCTGCAATGTGCATAAAATATTTGGGCTTCACTGAGGCCTTGGGTATTCTTCCATGTGGCATTCTCATCAGAACGTCAAGGAAATTCATCCTGCATCCTATTACTGTCAGGTGAATGCACACGTATGGCCGGAGGCACCTTCTCAATGAAGATTAGCAGCTCTGGCCCCGGCTGGTCATTTCAACATGAGTTAATGGGGTCAAGGTGGGGACAGCTATCGGACAGTGGGGTCTGTCATGCTCTGGGTTTGAATCAGGGCTGGCACTAGCTAAAGTGACATTTGCTGGAGTCATAAACTAGAGGTTTATAGATCGCTTTTGTTTAGCAGATACAGCATTAACATTAAAGAGTGAATTTGAATATATTTGGTGAAATCTGTGCTCTCTGTATTGTTTTATGCAAGGTCTCTAATCACATTTTTGTTACCTGCCAAACCCCTGGAGATATTTGAGGTTGCTTCCCTACTAGACCCAACCATGGCCTTTCCAGGGCCAATTGATAGTAAGCTGTTTTTTGTTTTTAAGAAACTCTTTTTTTAATCCTTTTTTTTTTTTGGCTGCGCTGCTCAACTTGTGGGATTTTAGTTCCCGAACCCGGGCCCTTGGCAGTGAGAGCCTGGAATCCTAACCACTGGACTCCCAGGGAATTCCCAATAGTGAGTGTTTTTTAAAATTTACTGCCCCTCCCCATATTAGAGGTGTAATGTCTATTATGTAGAGGATTTGAAAAATATAGAAATAGAAAAGCACAGGGATTAGTGCAGGTGTTGGCAACCTTGGTCCAATGGGTCAAATGTGGCCCATTGCCTGTTCTTATAAATAAAGTTTTATTGAAACACAGCCATGTGTATTCATTGCCATACTGTCTGTGGCTACTCTTGTGCTACAAGAGTAGGACTGGGTAGTTGCAATAGAGACTGTATGGCCTGCAAAACCTGAAATAGTTACTATCTAGCCCCTTAGGAAAAAGTTTGCCAAGCCATGGCTTAGCACCTAGGTGCTCAGGAAATATTTATCCAAGAAATGAATCAATCTGTAATCCCACCACGTAGAGGTAACCACAATTAACACTTCGGTGTATATTCTTTAGTTTTTCTCTGTGTATAAATAGCTTTAGTTATATTTTGGGAAGACTAAATTATACCTCCTATTTTTGTAACCCACTTTTGTTATTTAACTATATTTTATGGGCATTTTCCAATTAACTTTATCTTTCCAATTAACTACTGTAATTATTAACTACTATATTAACTATAATAACTATTATATCATTAACTATTATACAGCACTGATTTTTAAACTGCAGAGAAGTTTATCGCATGGATGTATGAGGATATTTAACCAATCCCCTGTTGTTGGATTATGTTGCGTTGTGTCCAAGTTTTTGCTTTTATAAATAACGTTGTGATAAAAATTCCTGCACATTTTTTGGTGTATTCCTCTGATCCTAGAAAGGGAATTACTCCAATTCATATTGCTAATTTTTTTTTCACCTAGGTATGTCTTATCCTCCCAGTACACTGGTACTTCCTTGAGGGCAGGGATCCTGTTGTACACGTTATTTCTATCTCAGATCCTCCTGTCCTTTAACACAGACATAGTAGGCAGTCAGGAAATGCTTGTGGGTTTGTATAATATAATGCCCAGCTCCTTCTCTCTGCTTCTCTGGATCCTACAAATCCCGCCTCAGCTCTCCTCCTTCATGAGGTCTCAGCTAGCTCTCCAGCACCCCAAGGTCCCTCCCTCTTCTGGTCATCTGAATTTCTATATCATGCACTGCTTAGACCATATTCTGTAATTCTTTAGAGCTTTCAAAGTGGTAATAATGTACACTGTATAAGTTTCCCACGGCTGCTGTAACAAATTACCACTAATCTGGTGACTTAAAACAACACACATTAATTCTCTCACAGTTGTAGAAGCTAGAAGTCTGAAGTCAGTTTCACCAGGCCAAAATAAGGATGTTGTCAGGGGACCCCACTTACTCCTTCCAGAGACGCTGGGGGAGAATCCATTCCTTGTCTCTTCCAGCTTCTGGTGGCTGCCAGCGTTCCCTGGCTTGTGGCTGCATCACTCCAATCTCTGCCTCTGTAGTCTCATCACCTCTTCCTCTTCTGTCTGTGCCAATCTCTTTCTTTCTCTCTCCTATAAGGACACTCGTGATTCCATTTAGGGTCTACCTGGGTAATTCAGGATAATCTGCTCATCTCAAGATCCTTAATTTAATCATATCTGCGCAGTCCTTTTCTGCCATTTAAGGTAATATTCACAGGTTCTAGGGATTAGGAGCTGAATATCCTTGGGGGGGGGTGTCATTATTCAACCTTCCACAATGCACTGTTTCTTTTGACTGGCTAATTTATTCATTTAAAAATATTTGTGAGGAACCAATTTGGTGGTAGACACTGACGTTGTGCTAGCTGCCTGTTGTCACAACAGAGCAGAAAGGACTTGTATATGAAGAACTGTAGTCAAAAGAGCTGAGCAGTGGCTAAGAAGCTGGGAGACCCAGGTTCTGGTACCACATTGGGGTAAGGCTCTCTGTTCCTCAGTTTCCCTTTTGTGAATTAAGGAACTAGACCAATTGCTGTTTCCTGAAGTGAGGGATGAGCACCACTGATGGTGTATATATAGGGTAATTTTAGGTGGTTCACAGGGACAGAACTAAATAGTGTTGACTCACAGAAACAGATAACTTATTTCCTTTGTTAATTCTCCTTCAACCCCTCTTAAGGAGAAAATTGCTGTTATGTGCTAGTGTGTCTTCAACACTTCCTTCAATACTTACCAAACTCCTTTTATCAAAAAGAAAGCTGGATGGGCTTCCCTGGCGGTGCAGTGGTTAAGAATCCGCCTGCCAATCAGGGGACACGGGTTTGAGCCCTGATCCAGGGAGATTCCACATGCCGCAGAGCAACTAAGCCCATGCGCCACAACTACTGAGCCTGTGCTCTAGAGCTCGCGAGCCACAACTACTGAGACCGCGTGCCACAAGTACTGAAGCCTGCGTGCCTACAGCTCATGCTCTGCAACAAGAGAAGCCACCACAATGAGAAGCCCGCGCACCGCCACGAAGAGTAGCCCCTGCTCGCCACAACTAGAGATAGCTTATGCGCAGCAATGAAGACCCAATGCAGCCAAAAATAAAATAAATTAATTAAAAAAAACAAAAAAGAAAGAAATCTGGTCTCAGGCTACAGAATCTAGGCAGAATTGAATAGCATTATTTTCTGATCATTGTATTTATTTTTACAGTTACCTTCCATCAATGGAGAGTGACACAGGTTTTTCCATTTATGTCAATACTGTAAAGTATCCCCTGTAAAAAGTGAGGTGATTTAAAAATATATATTAAATAAATATAGGATAGATGGTTTTTAGAGAGGACACATTGTGAAAATGGCTCTGAAGTTTAGGAAACAGATGTTTCCAGGGGTCCCCAGTTCTCTGACTTCTGAGTTCTGGGAGCAGGGTAGGATTGGAAACACAAAGAAAAGCGTCTTTGGTCAGAGGATGCAGCTGGAAATTCAGCATTAATGATTCCTGATCTTTTCCCATTTAAATACATCTGATCCTTCAAGAACCATTGAGCAACAAAGTTGTGAATATTAATGTCGTGTTGAAACTGATCATGTCAAATTTTAACTGAGAGCTTCTGGTAGGAGGAGGCGTGGCCTTATTCTGACCATTCTTTGCTTTTCACTGAACATCTGGAAGGTGGGGAGGCAACTTCCGTCTGACTTCTTCATGAGAAGGAATGGCTGTTATTTGGACACAGCCCAGATGCTGTAGGGAAACCCTCTCTCCCACCCACTCCGCTTTGAACTCTCCTCAAGGGACCTGGCTTCGCAATCCAGGTAGGGATGCCCACAGGGCCGCAGAGCTGGATCTGTGCTATTGGACCACAGTGGGAAGTGGGAATCTCGTCTCCCATCTTTTCAACTATGAATGTATATCCAGTGCTAATTCCCTAGTTTCTTTGGGACCATATAATTTCCTCTTAGAGGAAGATTTTCCTGGCTGACAGCATTATCATGATCATCATTAAATAGTTCTTATTTTTTCAGAACACTAGCTCATATACTCTGTTTCCTTTGTGGGGGAGGCACGTGGTCTTCCCCATGTTCATCAACAGAAGCAGAGGGGGAAATGCCAGTCACTTCACCCAGCTGCTTTCCAACATATGTGTTCCCCCACCCCCCAGAAAGCTGGAAGCGGATATAATTTTGTTTCAGGGAGGCCTTAGGGGTTGATGTGCTTTGATTATCTGTTCTAAGCCTGGCCTTTGCTACCCCGAGTAATTGTGAGATGGCTAAAGACAGAGTGTAAAAACTTGGCTGACTTGGCATAGTACATACGGTAAGCGCGCAGGAAACACCTCTGGCAAGTGATACATGATTTGGAGCCAAAAGCCCCCTTAATGTTTAGATGAAATTAGGCAAATCACTTCACCTCTCTGTGCCTCAGTCTACTCCAATGGTATAACAGTAGTAGCGACCTCTTCCTAAGGCTGTAGCGTAATATTCACTGCTTTGCTTGAAGAAGGAGACAATTAGTGGGAAGCACAAAGTGCCATAATTGTCTGCTGTTATTCATTCCATTTTGCAGATGGGAAAGCCACGGCCCAGAGAGGCTGATTTGCTGAAGTTCGCACAGCTAGCAAACTTCAAGGCCAGGCTCTGAACTCAGCACCTCTGATCCCAGACCCAGCTCTTGGCACCGCATCACCCAGTGGCCCATTTATCAGGGCTGAGGCAGTGCTAAGATTTGAGAAACAATCTCATTCTGGGTCTGATTCCCTCAGATGGGTGGGGAGCAGAGCGAGACCAGAGCAGCACCTGGCAGGGTCAGGCCAGCCGGAATTGAATCCTGTGATTCCCACAGGTCCTTTACCTTCTCTTGGGCCTCAATTTCCTCATCCTTCCCTGCCGCCCTCTTCTGTGGTCAGAAGCGATGTAGGATGCGAAGGGGCTTGGTCAAGGTAAATTAAGGACGGACTTAAGTCTTTAGTCGAGGTCCTGGGCAAAATGAGAGAGATAATGCAAGGTGCTGTGAGCCGGTTGGAGTCTGCAGAGAGAAGCTTGCTTCCAGGGGGAGGCTGGCTCCACTGGTCGGGCGGGGCGGAGCTGGTAGCATGGCGGCAGTGGTTGCAGGGAAACGGCTGTGCGCGAATTCTGCCCTGACAGCAGCCCGGAGCTGGGCGCCCTCCGGGGCGTGGGGCCCCACGACGAGCTGCATCTTTACGTTCACGAGGCTGGGTGAAGTGGCTGGGGTGCAGAGCCCATGCTGGGGTCGTGGAGACTTTTGTGCAGGACCCAGAGAAGGAAAGAAACGTGGGCCCAGGCTGGCACAGAGGCAGGGAAGGAAGAGGGAACCTAGCCCCGACAGGCCGCAGAATGATACACCAGGGTGTCCCGGGGTGATACACGGTCCTTGTGGGGTGGTGGACAGAGGGCGTGACTTGAGCCTGGGAATCAGCTAGCTCAGTGCCCAGCGTGACCCAGGCTCACTCTACGTGGCTGCAGCGATAGTGATGTCTCATTCCTGCCATTTATTTATTTACTTATTTAATATATATTTATTTATTTATGTTTGGCTGTGTTGGGTCTTCGTTGCTTCACGCGGGCTTTCTCTAGTTGCGGCAAGCGGGGGCTACTCTTTGTGGCGGTGCGTGGGCTTCTCACTGCGGTGGCTTCTCCTGTTGCGGAGCACGGGCTCTAGGCGCTCGGGCTTCAGTAGCTGTGGCACGCGGGCTCAGTAGTTGTGGCTCACGGGCTCTAGAGCGCAGGCTCAGTAGTTGTGGTGCACAGGTTTTGTTGCTCCACAGCATGTGGGATCTTCCCGCATCACGGCTCGAACCCATGCCGCCTGCATTGGCAGGCGGATTCTTAACCACTGCGCCACCAGGGAAGTCCTCCTGCCATTTATTGCCTACCTGCTATGTACCAGGCACCAAGCCAGGGGCTTTATATGCACACCACCTCTCGCCCTTTTGACAAACCCACCAGGAAGGTATTATTATTCTCCATTTTATAGACTAGAAAAGAGACTCAGAGAGCCAAGGCGACTTCTACAAAGTGGAGAAAACCAGGTTTGGAGTCCAGGCTGGCTCTCCCCAAAGCCTGGGAGCTGTGCCCTTCCTGCTGTGTCATGCCACCTCTCGGTGGTGGCTGCTTGCCGAGGGTCTTCTAGGTGCCTGGCACATTCTACACATTATTTTTGATCTTTGCAGCAATGCTGCAGGATAAGCACAGTTACCTGCCTTTTACAGATGGGAAAACAGTTCAGAGAAAATGACTCATTGGCCCAAGACCTCATGATGGCCTCTGGCAGAGACAACAGTCCAACTCATGAGAGCAGTTGGAGTCCAGACTCTGCTGCGTCCATCCACTCTGCCACACTGCTTCTCCTAAGGCTAGAGGCGGATGGCTGTGGACCCCTCAGGATGCTGGGCGTTGGGCTGGCGGCAATGAGAGTGGGTCTCCATCACACTGTTGTGAGGGCCTCGCGGGCCCCATTACACTGCTCTTGTTGGAAGCACTGAGCGCAAATTCTGAGTAATAAAACATGGGTGTCACCCCTGCCTTAGGACTTTATTCCATCTCAGGATATGAGAAATGGCCACAGAAAGCAATAACAATAAATGAGAATCATAGCTAACCATTACTGAGCCTCTCATACAGTGCTATCCAATAGACGTTTCTTCAGTGATGGAAATATTCTGTGCTGTCCAATACAGTAGCCACTAGCCACACGTGCTTTTGAGCGCTGGAAAAGTGGCACGTGCAACTGAGGAATGAATGTTTTATTTTGATCAAATGTAAATAGCCACGTGTGGCTAGTGGCCACTGTGTGCAGTGCTGATATAGATGAAGCACTGTACCAAGAGCTTTCTCCATGGTCACTTATCAACCCTTAACAACAATATGAGGTAGATTACTATCATCCCCATTTTACAGGGGGAACTGAGTCCCTGGGAAATGAGGAAATGTTCCCGAGTTCACCTGCTGAATATGTGGCAGGGCCAGGCTTTGAACTGATGTCTTCTTCTATCACAGGAGGGCCTGAGGTCAAGGTCAGGTTGCACTGGGGGACACGATGACAGCCAGAACCAGTGAGAATGGCACAGAGATGACAGATGGAGTGGGGGGTGGAGACAGGAGGTGGAGTGGGACATGATCCCTGCAAGAGGGGGCGTTGGGACAACCCCCAGGGAAAGCACCCTGACCTGGAGACTGGGTCATCTTGGCTCCTGTCTGCCCCTTACTCTGGATTTGAGCCCTGGCTCTGCCACTTTCTGGGTGACCATAGGCACTCACACCCCCTCCTTGCGTCTCAATTGCTTCATCTATAAAGTAGGAATGAGAATAGTGCCAGCCTCAGGCAGGATTGTGCGTGGTTGTGTAACATACCATCCTCCTTGTTAGCTCCTGAAACGTTATCCTGGGGAGGGTACATCAGCCGCCTCTGGGGAGCAGAGGGGAAAACACTTGACCTTGATTTTCAGGATGGACACAGACGGTGAAAGTGGGGCCTCACCGTCCCAGGGAGTGTCAGAAAAGTTACCACATTCTCAGGACAGGGTCCAAGGATGAGAATTGAGTGGGGCCTGCTCTGAGGGTCGTGCTCTGGCCCCTCCTTCTAGCCCAGGAGAGCCCTCTGCAGGATAGGGGCAGAGGCCTCTAGGGACAAGTTATTGGCATTCTTAATTTCTAACTGGTCAGACCTGTTAACCAGAGCTGCAGGCTCTGTATCATATTTCTGGCCTTGCCTGACTTTCTTTGTTCTCCTTTTTATTACGGAAAGTTTCAAACATTACAAAATTAGAGAGAATAGTATAAGAAGCCTCTTCCCCATGTTCATCACTACAGCTAAACTTCACCAATCAACTCAAGGCCAATCATGTTTTTTACCTATATTGCTACCACTCCCTGGTCCCCTACCCAAGGTTATTTTGAAGTAAATCCCAGCGTGTCAGGTTTCTAATAGTCCCTGTGACCCTCTCATAAATTTCTGCTGGGAGTACAAGTTGGTGAAATTTCAGGGAAGGGCACTTTTGCAATCTCAAAATGCTAACATCAGTGCCTTTTGATCTGCACTTCTGTGTGAAGAATTCATCACACAGGTGACATCCCTGCAGGTGTGCAAAATGAGGCTTGTATATGGTTGTTTATTCCAGCACTTTTTATGGTGGTAAACAATTACAAACAACCTAAAGGTCCAGGAAAGGGGACTGGCTAAAAAAATTTTACATCTGGAATATAGAATATAGAATATGGAATTCTATAGTGCTGTAAAAAGGAATGTGGAAGTTCTTTATAAAATGACATGGATTGAGTTCCCCAGTGTATTTTGTGTGTGTGTGTTTTGTTTTATTTTGTTTTTGGCTGCAGCATGCAGCATGCGGGATCTTAGTTCCCCGACCAGGGATTGAATCTGTGCTCCCTGCATTGGAGCGAAGTCCCTTACAATGTATTCTTAAAAGAAGAAAGTACAGAACACTGTGAATGTCATGCTATATAATATGTATAAAAACAGGGGAAATAATGTTTTTGAAATATGCAGTTATTTCTAGAAACATGAACTTGGAAACTTGGTTACCTTGCTAGAGAGGGACTAGGTGGCTGGTGAACAAGGGTGGAAGAGAGAACTTCCTCTTTATACACTTTCTACTTTTTGAATTTTGTACTAATTTTTAAAACTCCTGTGTTTTAAAACTAGAATTCCCTCTTTTTCCTGTAAACCTAAAACTGCTCTTAAATTTAGTCTATTACTTAACAAAAAGGTATTTATCCAGATGGGGTGATGACTTACGTTTACACAAAAGCTTGCACAAAATATTCATAATTGTCAAAAAGGTGAGTGGATAAAGAAACCATAAATATTATTACAAATAATGGAATATTATTACAAATAATGGAATATTATGCAGCAATAAAAAGAAATGTGCTATCAAGCCATGAAAAGACATGAAAGAACCGTAAGTGCATATTACTAAGTAAAAGAAGCCATTTTTAAAGCCTACATAATGTATGATTCCAACTATACGACCTTTAGAAAAAGGCAAAACTACAGAGATAGTAAAAAGATGAGTAGTTGCTGGGGGTTAGGACGAGGAGGGAGGAAAGGATGACTAGATGGAGCATAGGGGATTTTTAGGGCAGTGAAAATACTCTGTATAATACTGTAGTGATGCCTACATGACATTATGCATTTTTTAAAACCATAGATGTAAAACACAAGAGTGACCCTAATGTAATCTATGGACTTTAGTTAATAATAATATATCAGTATTGTCCATCAATTGTAATAAATGTACCACACCAATGCAAGAGGCTAATAATAGGGGGATCTGTGCAGGAGAGTGAGGGAGGTTATATGAGAACTCTGTACTTTCTGGTTAATTTTTCTTTAAACCTAAAACTGCTCTAAAAATAGTCTATTAATTAAAACAAAAAAAAATAGAGGGCTTCCCTGGTGGCGCAGTGGTTAAGAATCCGCCTGCCTGGGCTTCCCTGGTGGTGCAGTGGTTGAGAGTCTGCCTGCCGATGTGGGGGACACGGGTTTGTGCCCTGGTCCGGGAAGATCCCACATGCCGCAGAGCGGCTGGGCCCGTGAGCCATGGCCGCTGAGCCTGTGCGTCCGGAGCCTGTGCTCCGCAACGGGAGAGGCCACAGCAGTGAGAGGCCCGCGTACCGCAAAAAAAAAAAAAAAAAAAAAAAAAAGAATTCGCCTGCCAATGCAGGGGGCACGGGTTCAGACCCTGGGCCTGGAAGATCCCACATGCCCTGGAGCAACTAAGCCCGTGCGCCACAACTACTGAGCCTGTGCTCTAGAGCCCGTGAGCCACAACTACTGAGCCCATGTGCTACAACTACTGAAGCCTGTGCACCTAGAGCCCGCGCTCCGCAACAAGAGAAGCCACTGCAATGAGAAGCCCGCGCACCACAACAAAGACCCAATGCAGCCAAAAATAAATAAATAAAATTTAAAAAAAGAGAGGGAAAAGAATCAAAATAAAATTAAATTAAAAAAAAAAGAATTCTTAAATTACCTTGGATCTGAACAATCTCCCTGCTCCCTCTGCTTGTGAGGCTGTGGTTGTGAGTGGGGCGAAGAGTGTGAGGAAACTTGTCCTCCTGGAACGTGGGTCACCTGAGTATTGCCATGGGTGGTAGCATTGGTGCAGGCACCATGGTCTTGGGTGAGACTGAACAGCTTGCACAATAAGCGGGAGTGTTAAGGGGGGTGGTTAGGCAGGCTGTCGACTCTTGGACTCTGAATGTCGGAGGCGTTTGGCCTCTATCCTGTAAGCAATAGGGAGTCATCTTTCTAAGTCCAAGCTCGTCCTGCTCGCGGCACAACAGGCCAGTAATTTGAGAGATGGGTTGTTGTGGCAGGGAATAGTGACTTTATTCGGAAAGCCAGGAGACTGAGAAGATGATGGACTAGTGTCCCAAAGGACCATCTTCCCCGAGTCAGGATTCAGGCTTCTTTCTTACTAAAAGGGGAGGGGGTGTGGTTGGTGGTTGCAAACTTCTTGGCGCCGGAATCCTTTGAATCCTTTGTTCCTGCAGCTGTTTACGCAGGCCTGGTCACAGTGTTCTTGTAAACCTCCAGCAGGACAAATGTTACTCTCTGCTCTGCAACTTTTTTATCTCTATATGAATGGAAGAGTGTTATTCCTTTAAAGGCCAGAGACTTGAGAAGGGCTATCCTGTATATTTCAGGCCATAGGCAACATTCTTTTCATGGTTAACTTGTAGCAAAAGCAATAGAATACAAAGGTTAAAGTAAAAGAAGCACATCAAATATGGAGTAGGATTTGTTCTCCCCTATTACTCCATGGAGAGTTTTATCAGGAGAGCGACACAGGGAAAGCTGTGCTTCAGGAGACCTTCTCTGGGCTTCACGCCTCTGTCTGTAAAACCAGAGGCTGCGCCAGGAGTCATGCAGGTCCCCTGCAGCTCTAAGGTTCTGACATCAAAGCCTTTTCCGACTTTCCAAGCCCCTTCTCCTCCCTGCCCAACCCCCCTTGATTTTTCTGCCACTCAGTGCTGTGCTGAGCCTGGAACCACTCCCAGGGGACAGTCTTCTGAATGAAGTCTGTGCCTCGTGAGCAATTGTTTTATTTATTTATTTATTTTCCCCTCCTTTTGAAATCTTCCAGGAGAAAAACCAAATCTGTGCTGGCTCCAAGGAAGAGCAAGTTGGAAGGGAGTTAGAGATAAGGAGATGGGTAGTCAAATCCCTGCAGGGTTCTACAGCACCAGCAGGCTGCAGTCCGGCTCCTGCCAGGGCATTTCCTGCTAGAAAGACTTGTCTCTGAGCCGTCCCAGCTGCTAGAGCCTCCAGCTGCTTGTGTGAACTGGGGGAGGTTTCTCTGCTCCTTCCAAATCATCTCCTGTTGGCACAGTGTGATTTACGAGATTTTCCTCTAAGATATGAGAACATTGGCTCCTGATCATGCCCTATAATGGAGGAAGGCAGTGGCTGCAGCATTTTTGGTAAATAATATCTCTTTAGCCCACCGTCTTGTTACAAAAAGGATACAAGAAGTTGAATACACAACTTCTTGTGTATTGAACACAAGAAGTTAGATTCAAGTCTTTTAAAGCAAGTAGTATGGCCTCAGTTAAGTGAGGAGTTGGGAGGGTCATTGCTCCCATCTGAAGGAGCTGGGCTTGATTTTTAGCTTAATTGCCACACATCAGCTGTTATGACCAGAGACTGCTTACCTCTGAGCCTCCACTTCCTCATCTATGGGGAAAAAGTGGGGGAATACTAGTAGCACCCACCTTAGAGGGGGTGCTATACAGATTCTGTGAGATAAATATCCAGAGAACTCAGCATCAGGCGTGGAACACATGATGTGCTCTGTAAGTGCTCACAATAATTATTAAGGTTATTATGAGTCCTAAATAGTGGATGGTCTACAAGTAATTTTAAAAATATTTAGGAACTTCTCTGGTGGTCCAGTGGTTAAGACTTCGCCTTCCAATGCAGTGGGTGCGGGTTCGATCCCTGGTTGGGGAGCTAAGATCCCACATGCCTCCGGGCCAAAAAACCAAAACATAAAAACAGAAGCAATATTGTAACAAATTCAGTAAAGACTTTAAAAATGGTTCCCATCAAAAAAAAATATTTAGAAAGCATTTTTGTAACCATGTGTTGATATGGCAGGGTTTGCACTTGTGGGAGTGAAGGCATCTCAATCCAATTTAACAAGTAGGCTGTGTCAAGGAGTGCCTGCGTAGATTGTTATAGTTCATAGAACAAAATGTGACCTTGGACAAGTTCCTGATTGGTTCACACAGAAGCCTTGGTTTCTTCATCTGTAAAAATGGATAATAATAATATCCATGTCTGGTGTGGGAATAGTGTATGTGTGGTGCGTGTGAATGTGTGTGGTGTATGTGTGTGAGTGTGCATGTGGACGTGTGTGGTGTGTGTGTGGTATGTGGTGTGTTTGTAGTGTGTGTGTGGTGGTTGTGGTGTATGTGTGGTATGTGAGTTTGTGTGGTATATGTATGTGGTTTGTGTATGGTGTGTGTATGTGTGGTGGGTTGTGTGTGGTGTGTGTAAATGCGTGCATGGTGAGTGTGTGCGTTTTGTGTGAGTGTGTGGCGTGTGTTGTATGTGTGTCTGGTGTATGTGTGGTGTGTGTATGGTGCTTGTGTGTGGTGTGTGTGTGTGTGTGTGTGTGTGTGTGTGTGTTGGGTGAGATTCCCATAATCACAGCATTTGATGTCCTTGGGTAAAAGCACTTGGTAAAGGCAAATAGTAATTTGCTATACAGATACTGATATACCATGTGTGCTGGGAGAATCCACTGTTAGAACTTAAATTTTATTCGGGGAGCTAAGGCGATATGACGCGCATACATGAAGAATTAAAAAAATAGTACGAGGCGGTCTGAGACTAATTGCAAGTACCAAGGGAGTTCATAGGAGGGTCATGAGGGCTGAGCTGTCCAGGACTTCCTGGGAGGAGCAGAGCTTGGGCTCTAAAGCACTGGTTTTAAAACTTTTTTGCTTGCCTACCCTCTAAATGAACTTTGGGGGGAAAAAATCTCTTTTGCCCCACACATTTTAACTTGACATCTGAAATGTTTCATTAGAAGTTTAAATAGTTACAAAGGATATCATTTCTGCCATGTTGTAAATATTGACCTCTTAGAGCAAAATTACCCTACTCTCTTAAATGTATCAAATGGGAACTAAATAACAGCAATTTTTAGTTTGCCTTTTTATTGAAGTATCACTTATAAACAGTAGAATGCCCAGATCTTAAGTGTGCAGCTCAGTTCATTTTTACCAGTGTGCCTACCACCCAGATCAAGGTGTAACCTCGATAGTCTATCTCCAGCATTCCAGAATGTACCCTCGCATCCCCTCTCAGTCAGTATCCCCCAAAGGTGATCATTTCTCTGACCTCTATCACCATAAACTATTTTTGCATGATCTCATTTTTTCTTCCTTCTTTCCATCAACATAAGGAGAGTTAAGCAGGTAGCAAGCAGTAGTTCATTTTTTCCTTATCGTATAGTATTCCATTGAATGAATATCTCACATTTAAAATCTTACCTACTCTTTGCATAAATTTACTTTACTATTTTAAGAGTGACAAGCATTTTGAAATAAATTGCCCTACTGAAAAAAAAAATCTTATCTACTCTTAATGGACATTTTGGGTTGTTTCTAATATTTAGCTATAAATCTTCTATGAGTATTTTTCCATATTTTTTTGTAGACATAAACACTGATTTCTTTGGGGTATGATCCATGAGTGGAATTACCAGGTGGTAAGATAAATACCACAATATATTGGTATCCACCACCACTCATCAAAAATTACCTATACAAGGCAGAAATTTTACATTTACATTGTTCCTGTCTTTACCTTCTTGAGCTCATAATTTCCTTCTACTTCCTTCACAGAATTTTATTGTAATATATTTTTATGCTTGAACTTTTTTATTTTTTTACTTATTATTTATTTATTTTATTTCTTTTTTGGCTGTGTCAGGTCTTAGTTGCGGCACGTGGGCTCTCTCTTTGAGGCACACGAGCTCAGTAGTTGTGGCGCACGGGCTTAGTTGCCCCGCAACATGTGGGATCTTAATTCCCTGACCAGGGATCGAACCCGCGTCCCCTGCATTGTAAGGCAGATTCTTTACCACTGGACCACCAGGGAAGCCCCTGAACTTTTTTATTGATTGCTCTATTCTTTTTGCCCAAAATATGTATTTAAATTGAAATGGACCTTTAAAAAAAATTCCTTTGGCCATAAAACCCTAAGTATCTTTATTTCAGATTGATTTATCTACAGTTCATCAAAATAATATCAATGTTTTATAATTTGATAAATAATTACTAAAAATAAAAAGTAAGATAATATGGGAAATACTTCTCATAATGATGTGGATGGATGGTTGATGGCTTTAAGGTGCATAAGGACCACCCAGGGATCTTGTTAAAATGCAGATTGTGATTCAGAAGGTCTGGGTTGGGACCTGAGGTTCTGTGTTTCTAATAAGTCTATGGGTGATGCTAATGCTACTGGTCCATGGACCACACTTTGAGGAGCGAGGATTTATGAACTAGGTTAAAGAAGATTTGCGAGCACCAACATTCTAAATCGTACTCAAAGTCTGTCTTGACACTTTGGGGCACTGCACCATAGCCAGATTCTGGACGACAGAGAAGTTAGTCTTTCTTCTGCAAAGAGAGAGGACGGTTGTAAAGAGTGAGGTGGGAAAGGAGAGATGCTGAGGCACATTCTCAGGCAGAGGAGGAAAGAGTGGGAATGGAAACAGGATCTCAAACCGATTCCTTTGTAACACTTCCTGCCTGTGCACCCCTTGGGAAGGCTTCGAGTGCCCCAGAGTAGGGCTGCCCCCTTTGAAGACCATTTCTCCAAAGGATGCTAAGATGGTGCTGGCCACCTTTACAGACAGGAGGCCCATTTCTGCAGGAGGAATTGGACATCTCAGGGACTGGTTTGGATTACTTGGAGAGTCCACTGGGGGTAAATCCAGAGAAATGAAGTTTGGGGCCAGGTGATGGATGGCCTTGAACTCCGTGGACTTAATACTCAGCCAGAGCGGGGGTGCCTTGGGCAGTTTTGAGCAGGGAGTTGGTGTGAGCATAGTGTGGGGAGACTGATCTCTTGAGCAGCTCGTGGGATGGCAGGGAAGGGGTTAATGCATGGAGATGGCAGCAGTGGCAGAACCACTGGGATCTGGCTGTGATTTTTATCTCTAGCCCCTGCTTATGAACTTTTGCCCTGGTTGCACAGACCTGATTTGCTCTGTCAGGATTTCCTGAAGTCTGGGCTACATACCTGAGATGTTGATGCAATGGAATTCAAGGTGATTCAGAGTAGAACACAGGCATGGCCTTAAATAACCCTGAAACCTAAGAGTGAATAACACTGAAACGCTCAGCCCTCGCTCAGTCCTGACTATACCTGGAGAAAGTCTGTCTTTAACTCCTCTCATGCTCCTGTATTCCTCTTGTTGATGGAGATTGAGCAGTTTAGGCTTAGGGCGTTTGATAGCAGTAGTCTTTAGAGAGAATTTTACAAAATTTCTGTTTTTGTTGAATAAATTTTCTGTGTATCAGGGTGGCAAGTCGTTCTAGTTTTACACTTGTCCTAACGACATAAAACTGTAAGTTCTTTCCAGTAAGAAAAATGAGCAAATTTACTAGATCATACGGAAGAAATAATAATGCTTGGTCGTGTGTGGATATGGCAAAAACCGTGGTGGTGACATGCAATGATTCAACTTTGGAAAACACTGGGTTACACCATGGCAAAAACTGGCATTTGCCAAATCGTCCTGCCAATGCCTGGAGAGGCTCTGGGTGGCAGATGGTAGGGAGGGGGCAGCTGGAATTGCAGTGCCTGGGCCACTGGCATTGGGTCGACTGGGTGGGTCCCTCTGCTCTCCCCACCATCGCCTAACAGCCTGCTCCTGCCTCTGTCCGCAGAGATCCGCACGCAGCTGGTGGAGCAGTTCAAGTGCTTGGAGCAGCAGTCTGAGTCGAGGCTGCAGCTGCTCCAGGACCTCCAGGAGTTTTTCCGCCGGAAAGCCGAGATCGAGCTTGAGTACTCCCGCAGCCTGGAGAAACTGGCTGAACGCTTCTCCTCCAAGATCCGCAGCTCCCGGGAGCACCAGTTCAAGTGAGAAGGGGCCAGGGGTCTGGGGCGGTGGGAGGCAGTGCTGGGGCTGAAGCAGAAATGAGGCAAGGACTCACTGGGGGCAAATGGTGTGCTTCTAGGGCCCGGGGTCTGCAGGTAACTTCCAACTCCAAGCCTCAGTCTTCCTCAGTGTAAAGTGAAGCTAGAAATAGTTGCTACCCATAAAGATGCTGAAGGGAATACACAGGAGACCCAAGAGAAGTGCTTGTCACAGAGAGTTAAGTGCTCAATAAATTGTTCTGTTGTGGTTATTCCACCAAGCACCAGGCTCTGCGCTGTCTTCCATTTGGGCCAAGGTGACAGCCTACCTCCTTTCAGGACATCCTGACTCTCCCCAGTTCTCTTTTATCTGGGGGTGAGCCAGCCCATGTCTGCATTCCTTCAGCACAATGGCCTCAGAATTTCTTCCCTGTGAAACAGATGCTCAAAGCATTCCTCTTCCTTCCTCCCCTGGAGGACGGTGCCAGGCTTAGTTGCTGCCTTAGTTGCTTATTTACCTACACACACCCTCCAGGGCCTAATTTCTCATACCCCAAGCTCTGATTTCGAGGAGAGAGGGAGACTTGGTCCTCTTGGGCACGTCCCTGGCTGAGTTCTCCAGCTGCAAATGCCCCTAGCTCAGAACCCGCGGGGCCAGCCGCCAAGTGTGAGCAGGAGCCACAACCTCACCAGGATGCGTCCTCCTACACCTGTCTCCCCCTCCGCCGTACTCCCTGGAGGTCCCCCTCCCCTGCGGGTCATCTCTCCAGTGAATGGCCCTCAATCCCAGGAGACCAGAGACTGGCTTCATCCTGCCTGCCCCGTTCTTCTTTCCCCTGGGTTCGATCTCTTTTTTTCTCTCTACGTAGCTTTAAATTGTGGTAAAATACACATAACATAAAGTTTACCATCTTAAATATATATATATATATTTTTGCTGTACGCGGGCCTCTCACTGCTGTGACCTCTCCCGTTGCGGAGCACAGGCTCCAGACGCGCAGGCTCAGTGGCCATGGCTCACGGGCCCAGCCGCTCCGCGGCATGTGGGAAATTCCCGGACCGGGGCATGAACCCGTGTCCCCTGCATCGGCAGGCAGACTCTCAACCACTGCGCCACCAGGGAAGCCCTTAAATATTTAAAAATGTACAGTTTGGTGGCATTAAGTACATTAACACTGCTGTGCAACCATCACCCCCATCCTTCCCCAGAACCCTTGCTTCATCTTACAAGTGTGAAACTCTGCGCCCTGTAAATAATACCCCATTTTCCTCTCCCCCTGCCCTGGCACCCACCATTCTACTGTCTATCTCTATGAGTCTGACTGCTCTACGGACCTCATATTAGTGGAATCATACAGTATTTGTCCTTTTGTGACTGGCTTACTCCACTTCGCCTAATGTCCGCAAGGTATACCCATGTTGTCACATGTGTCAGAATGTCCTTCCTTTTTAAGGCTGAATGATACTCCATTGTGTGTATAGACCACCCTCTGTTTAGTTGCATCCACCTTGCTCTCTCTGTCTTTTGCATTCTGCTCCAGCCAGGGAGTGCTGTTCCTTTAAGCTCCCCTCAACGTCTCCCTAAATCGGTGCCTCAGCATTTGAACACTCACTTTTGTGCCTTCTTCCCTTGACATTTGGGGAGAATAAATTGCTTTATTAAAGGGCAAAAATGTATTACACTTTTGCAAATACCATGCATGTTTTTCCACCCAATCTCATCTCTTCAAACTTTCATTGCAGGAGGATGCTTCTATTAATAACTTCCTCCCAGGCACTATCTGGGCCCTTTCATACATAATCTCGTTTTTCTGATATATTTTTTGGAGAAAGTGTGTGCTTTTTTAAATGATAAAAGTAAAATACTCATTGTATACAATTTAGAAAATGTAGAAAAGTAGAAGAAAAGCTCACATTTCAGAAGCTCACATTTTGTGCCTTTTCTTGCCTATCTTTTGATAATAAAAACAACAATGATGATTTATTGAGCACATTAACTGAGTACTTACTCTGAGCTGGATGGGTATTACTACCCCATCTTAGAGATGAGGACAGCGAAGCTCTGACTGAGTGCCTTGTACAAACATGTCTGTGGGCCAGTTATTGGAAAGTGACAGATTTGAACATTTGCTCTCATTCTGCCTCCTTGGCCTGAGATAAGAAAGGGCCTGCGTGTGGTCTGAGAACAGCCATGGACTCTGAACGCTCCCCTAAAACCACAGACACACTGCAGAAACCCACGTCTCTGGCTGCGCTGTCATGGGAGCCATCCAGGCTGTGTGATCTGGCTGGAGCTCAGCTCCTGCCCCTCTCCTTCCTCTTGGTTTGAAATCAGCTCTCTTCCCGTTCTCGGTGTGAACATGGTGGAGAGGAGGGAGGTGGGGCACTGGGGGAGCATGGGCGGGCATCCCCTCTTCCCTTGCATTGCCTGTAATGAGCTCAGTCAGCCCCTCATGGCTTCATTAACCGAGGCCACCAGACAGAACAGGAGCCCCAGCTGGCAGTCCGGCCAAGCAGGCCGCTGGACACACTCTGAAAATGTCTAATTAGGGTGTGGCCCTGGCCAGTGCAGCTGCTGCAGGCCCTCTGCATGAGGCTAATGCTTTGGCATTGCCCCCGATGGCTTTTGGAAGCAGGAGTCTCCAGGGGATGCCTGGACTTGTCCTTTGACCCCAGGGCCAACCAGCCTGACCTCTGGCTGCCTCTTCTTTGGAGCTCAGTGCACAGGGTCTGTGCTGTGCTCTGTCCTGGCTGTCCAGAGAAGCCTTGTCCTGCTGTCTTGTAGATCCTTTATTACGAGAGTCCACCTATCTGCCAGGTACCCTCTCAGGGTATGGGTCTGGTCATTTTATTCCTACTACACTGGGCCCCCTCGGGGCAGAGGTGGGGCCTTTGTGAGTGAGCAGGAGGAAGGGAGGAAGAAAGGGAGGGAGGGGATTTACTTGGTCTATGAAGTTCACTATGGCTGAGAGATTTGGTTCAGAGAGGGAATTAATTTGCCTGAGATCTCCCAGCAAATTAGTGGCAAAACTGGGATGGGCACTGCCTTAGTCCACTTGGGCTTCTATGACAAAGTACCACGGACTGGGTGGCTTGTAAACAGACATGTTTTTCCTCACACTTCTGGAGGCTGGAAGCCTGAGATCAGGGTGCCGACGTGGTGAGGTTCTGGTGAACGCCCTCCTGTGGCTTGTGGACACCTGATTCTCCTTGTGTCCTCCCACAGTGAGAGGAACAGAAAGAGGAAGCAAGCTCTAGAGACTCTTACAAGGGCACTAATCCCATCCTGAGGGCTCCCTTCCTCTCGCCCTTATCTAATCCTAATTTCCTGCCAAAGGCCCCATGTCCCAACACCATCACATAGGGAGTAGGGTGTCAACATATGACTTCTGGGGCAACACCAACATTCAGTCCATAACAGGAACTCACATCTCTTGACTCCAAGTCCATTGTTCCTCCTTTTGCTCCATGGGCTCCGTCTCTCTATGGCTCCAGCTGCTCCCTCTCCACCTGGGCAGCTGAAAAATTTACAGCTGCCCAGGAGGTACCCAGGAGGAGTCTGGGCTAGACTAACCCAGACTGAGTTCCATGTGGCACCTGATTCAAAGAAAGGCTCAGCTGGTGGCCCTGACGGTTTACCTGGGGCAGGTTGAACATTCAGAGTAAAACATCATCACATGTGTCTTTTCTACCATCACATATTTCTATTCTAACACTTTTTTCAAAGCACTCTGACGTCTTTGCTCTCTTACAATCCTGATGATAACCCAGGGATGCAGAGAGGGAGCCAGTGGTTTTATCTCAAGCCAACTGAGTGCCAGGCAAGCTGAGTGGGATTTTACAAAGGACACATCGTGAGCTGTTGAATGAGAAAACCCAGGGCTCCTGGCTTCCAGCTCAGGCATCTCTCTCCAAAAAGCCATGTGGGCCATCATATTTGAAATGTGTATATTGAGGACCTCTTATTTTCTTAGACCGTGCTTCATGATGAAGACACAGGTTAATGAGACACTGCCCCTCCTCTCTCTCTCTCTCTCTCTCTCTCTCTCTCTCTCTCTCTCTCTCTCGCACGTGGCATGGGGGATGTCCATAGGTGGTGTGCTTGGGGCAGGCACCCAGTCCCCGAGGCCCTGTTCTTTGAACCCTGCCACCTGCTTGTTCTTTAGGCCTCAGCGTTTAGATGTCACTTCCTCTGCAAAGCTTCCTTGAGTCTGACCAGGTGCCTTCCTGTGTGTGCCCACAATATTCTGCACTTGTTGATTCGCTTATTCAGTAGATATTTATCGAGCACCTACCACGTGCCTGGCCCTGGCTTACAGTGGCAAACAAGACAGACTTGGTTCCTGCTGTGGTGGAATTTACCACCTAGTGGAGGAGAGAGATGCAAATCAAACATAGAAAACAAATAAACGAATCCAATGATTGCTGGGATGGAACAATTGCTAGGGTCTGGGTTGGAGGGTCTAAGACAGCTTCCCCCACGTTCCCTGGCACTTTGGTGAAGACAGCTGTAAGGCTGGGCTCAGCTGGGCTGCCTCCCTCTCCACATGGGGCCAGGGCCTCACTTCAGTCGTGGGAGCTCAGGGCACCTAGGTGGCAGGAGGGCAATCCGCAGTCTTCTTGGACCCCACCTCCAGCCCCTGCCGAGATTCTCTTGATCAGAGTGGTCTCAGCTGTAGCTCAAGGGAGGGAAAATAAAGCCTTCCTCTCACTGGAGGACTGTCAAAGGATTCGCAGCCCTCTTGAATCCTCCGCACTGAGCTAAAATGGCAGCCAGGGAAGGCTTCTGGAGGAAGTGGCATTTAAGCAGAGACCCGAGGGGTGAGAAGGAGCAGCCGTGGGGACAGTGTGAGGGGAAGAGAGGCCAATGGGGCTGGAACTGGTGGTGAGGAGAGCCGTAGCCATCCTCAGTAGGAGTAGCATGATCTGATTTCCATTTTTGAAAGATCACCCTGGATTGGAGGGGGCAAGAGTGGAGCTGAGCAGACTAGCAGGGTGATGGGAGTATAGCTCTCCAGGCAGGGGTGACGAGGGCCTGGGTGATAGCAGAGCTGACAGAGAGTGGACAGGTGCTGGGAAATCTGTCAGAGGCAGAATTGAGGAAAAGAGAAGAATCTGTTATGGACTTGAGATGAAGGGACTTGAGAAGGGCCTAAGGCAAAAGCTGCCACCCTGTGTTGTAGTCACCTTTTTTCCTTGTCGTCCCTCTTTTGACGATTGGGCTGCCAGCTCTGAGATGGAAGAGGGGGTGGCTGTTGACTTGGGGTCCCTAGCACCTGGCACCAGGTTTGGCATATGGTTGGTCCTCACTGAATGTTTGTTCAATGAATGAATGAAGGTCAGGTGGTAATTAACGTGGCTCTGGGCTGGGGGTGGTTGGGGGCAGGGAAGGGGACATTTGTGGCTGCAGTAGGAGCTTGGGGAGGCCATCTGGGTGAAGGCAAAGGTACCACCAGTTGTGGTACCTGGCACAGGCACAGGGTTGCTGAGAGGACAGTCCTTCATTGGGGAATCGGGAACACAGAAGTTGAGCTCTAGTTTAGAGTGTGGTCTTGACCAGCAGCTTCAGCGTCCCCATCCCGGGGGAACTTGTCAGAAGAGCAAAGGCTCTGGCCTCCCCTCAGACCCACTGATGAGAAACTCTGGGGGGTGGGGGTGGGCAGCAATTTGTATTTTAACAAGCCCTCCAGGGGATTCTGATGGCCATTCACTGCTGAAGAGTTGCCCAGGATGATGACTTTCTAGGTGATAAATTGTTTACAATTCACTTTCAGGTTGTGCTGGCTTTCCAGACCCCTCCTCTCCCCCAGCATAAAATCCATAATCCACTGCCCTTTTGCAGCCGGGCCCGATGCACTGGCCTTGTCCTTTTTGAGGCTGGGAGCCTGTCCTGAGCAGGAATGTGCTGGGGAGGGCGGCACACGGGGACCTTAAGACCTGCCTCTGGGGGTAGAGGGGTGTCCTGCAAACAAATTTGGTAGGTCTAGGCAGCCAGAGGTTTCCTGGAGCTAAGATTTCTTCTTCCTCCAAAGAAGTGTTTTCTGAAACTCCAACACCTTGAGCTGTCCAGCTGTGGAGGCTGGTGGTGGGGCGTGCGGGAGGAGGCAAAGAGAGCGAGAATGAGTGGAGGTGGGAAAGACTGCCACTCTGTGCCTCCCCTTAGAGATTCCCCATGAAAGGCTCTGAGAGGTTTTACAATAAATAAGCCTGTTGACTTATTTCTGAAGGCTGTTTGACCACAGGATTCTCCCTCTCTCAGGATGTTTATTAATTTTTTACCAAACAAGCGCTCCTTGGGACCCAGTTTAAAAAGCTCTGTTGAGACAAACTCTGGATTCCCCTCTGGAATGTTCACGCTACATGCAAATCGTGTGGGAGGTGACACAGCCCCCTTCTTAGAATTCTGACTCCCTCCGTTTTTGATACCCCTGACCTTCCGGGGATATACCTGCTAAAAATGCTCTCTCCAGAAGTTTAAGTGTTGGTTGCTGCTATTTGGACAGCTGTGAAAAAAAAACAACAGGGAATTCTATCCAAATATGTTTAAACTGTGGAAAGTCAGAGTGTGGAAAGAGCTGGGAGGTGCTTGGCCAGTCAGTGAATAACGCTTAATATTCTCTGCACAGGAGGTTTGGAGCATCTCTTAGCTTCACGGAGCAGTTGAGAGGGAGGATTCAGTGAGCAGCTAAGTTGATTGCCAAGAAAACGCTTCTTTGGGGGGATAAAACATCACAGACTTTTTGTTTCCACAGATGTAGCATTTCCCTAAAAAGATGCTATAATTTAGACTTAGCCTTCCAGGTGAATCCTAAGGATAGAAGCACTTTTCTAGTGAGTAAAATGTGCAAAGGATTCATAATGAAAAGATTTGCTCAGACCGAGGTGGGGATAATGGGGGAGGTCCTCCAGGTGGCGAATCGCATCTCCATTCATAGCTGCTGCTGTTACTATGGCTACCATCGCACCAGTGATGGCTTTCCAGTAATGCTGTCCAGAGCTGGTATTCTCCTAGGACAGGTTGCCAGCCGACTCTTTCCTGGTGGCTCTGTGTCTGTGCTCTGCAGGTTGTTTAATCTTTCAAATTCCCCCCACATCCACATTACCATATGCCCGGTGCCCTATAGATGTTTGACATGGATCGTGTCATTTAACCTTCATGGTAAACGTTGTGACCTTTGAGGCAGGTACTATCTCTGTCTTTCTAGTTGAAAACATTGAGGTTTTGTGAAATTAAGTAATTTGTCCAGAGGGACACAGCTAGAACAGGTAAGTGGCAGAACTAGGATTTTTTTTAATATTTTAATTTTATTGGAGTATAGTTGATTTACAATGTTGTGTTAATTTCAGGTGTACAGCAAAGTGGTTCAGTTATACATATACATATATTCATTCTTTTTTAGATTATTTTCTCATGTAGGTTGTCACAGAATGTTGGGTAGAGTTCCCTGTGCTATACGGTAGGTCCTTGTTGGTTCTCTATTTTATATATAGTAGTGTGTGTGCTTTCATCCCAAGCTCCTGATGCAACTAACCCTCCCCCCGACGTTTCCCCTTCGGTAACCATAAGTTTGTTTTCGATGTCTGTAAGTCTGCTTCTGTTTTGTAAAAGAGTTCATTTGCATCTTTTTTAAAAAAAATTAGATTCCACATATGGGTGATATCATATGATGTTTGTCTTTCTCTGTCTGACTTACTTCACTTACTATGATAATCTAGGATTCTAATCTTGGTTTAACTGGCTCCAAAGTGCAAAATTTCTTCTAGCTGCATGCCTCTCGGTGTGTCCCCTCACCTCTCTGGGCTGGTTTCATGTTCCCGGAGAGTCAGCCATCAGTCCAGACCACATCCTCCTCGTGTGGGCGTCAGAGGGCTCCTTCTCCTCCTGGTCAGCTCATGCTCGTCTCCCCAGGGCCAGCTCAGGGCTCACCTCCTCTGCGAAGTCCCTGCTGCAGGTCCCAGGTTTGCAGTCACTGCTCCTCCCCTGGCCTGCCATGGTGATCTGTATGTCACTCTCCTGGGGCTCGGGTCAGATTATCAAGGAATGATCCAGTTCATACGTCTCGTTCTCCCACCTCAGTCTGCCAGCTGCTTGACGGCAAGGGGCCATTTCTAGTCCCTCTCTCTCTCTGACATACAATAGAAGCTCTATCAAAGTTTTTTGAATGAATAACTGAGAAGACCAAGATACTACTGAATACTTTCTTCAAATACTTGAAGGAAATAGACTTGTGGGGATGCTGAAGGAGAGAAGTGAGGTCCAAGGATAGCATTTTCAGAAAAGCAGACTTGAACTTAACCTTGAGAACGTTTCAGTAGCTAGAGCTGTCCAGCAAGAAAAGGGCTGCCTTGGGAGGTGTGAGTGCCCAATCCATGGAGGTATGTACACAACACAGTTGGGTGTTTTAGGGGCACATTTCTGTAGTGTGAAGGCTTGTCAGACCGGATCAGTGTTCCTCAGGATGAGGGAGGGATCATCGATAGCACGTGTGCCATAAATAGTGACTGATCTTCTCAGTTCTCTTTCAGTCTTTGCGGTTATAGTTTGGTTCTAGTGTGTTGCTAACACCTCTCTAACCCTCCATTTAACAAACAGACAGCAGATCTTGGGTATTGGCATCTGCCTAGGATTCAGTGATACTGTTTGGAACTTACTTTTTTCCAGTAACCTTCTATTTAGGGCAAGTAAAGCTGGTTTTTAAATTTTTATTTTAACTAAGACTAGGGAGAGTCCTTTTTGTAAATAAATCCATTTAAGTAAAAAGAGACACTCAACAGGGAGGTATGAAGTATGGTGGTATGCAGGATGGCAGAAATCCTGAAGCCAACATGAGATACCCCAAGGGCCCCTGCCAGCTCCTCCTGGAAAGTGAACATCTTTCATCTCCACCCTTTTCATCCCCCACCTTTGTTTTCATTGCTGGGAGGGATTTTAAGGCAGGAGGGTCGTCAGCCCCTTGAGTGGTCTTTGCAATGGCTACAGCCCCTTATCCTCCTTCCAGTTTTTCCTTCTGGGGCCTCTCCAGATCCTACACCCAGTTTCCTGGGATCCTCAGAGGCTGTAGTCAGTAACTTCCAAAGTATTAACACCGACCAGGACGCGACTTATTTATATTTGGATGTGCTTGATACACATAGATACGTGTATATCATTTAAATTTTATTCTAAAGACGAAAATAGGAGTTGTAACAAAGATAAAATAGATGTTGTTGTAATTAACAAGCAGCGATATGCAGGGGTTTAGTTTTGACTCAATTCCATTAGGCAAAGAGGACAATAATGATCTTCCAAGATTATACAGCACCTTACACTTTGCAGAGTGCCTTCCCAGCCTTTAGCTGCTTAAATCCTCCCAAGAGTCCTGGTGGGGCTGAGGGAGTCAGGGAAGGTGTCATCATCCCCATCTGACAGGCAGAGGACCTGAAGGCCAGCCAGGGTGGGCCTGGCTTAGGATCCCCGCTGGTTGGTGAAAGAACTGACCGGAGGAACTGTGGGTCAGCGCCCTTCCTCTGCCGGGTGCTGCACGTACCACGTGATGCACCCATTTTGCAGGTGGATAAACCAAGGCAAAAGTTCTCACAGGGAAAGAGAAGATGAGGTTGGCCAGACGTTGCCTAATGAGGCAGGAATTTTTGTTCCAGTACCAAGAATACATTCAGCGAGTCAAAAGGGAGCTCAGGAGTGCTGCTGGACCAGACCCAGTGTGCCATCACTTTGAGGTGTGAGGACTGATCCTCAGGGTGGAGGGGGCGTCTCAGGACCATTGACACTAGGCCTTGAAGTACACATAAGGGTTTACTGGGGGAGAAGGTAGTAATGGGAGGAGGAAAACCAACATTTATAGCAAACCTACTATGGGCTGTATGGTTACATACATCAGTCAGTGGATTTTCCCAATAGCCAAGTGAGGTGCTGGTGGCAATAATAGTGATGCCAGTAATAATGATTATTACTATTATCAGGCACTGGGTTTGATGCTGAGAGTGTCTTATGAATTACCTCACTTAATCCTTAAAGCACCACTGTGAGGTAGGCGTTATCAACCCTGTTTTACAGATAAAGAAAGAAAAGGTTTGACTAGCTTCCCAGTTCACCCAGCTGGTGAGGAGCAGAACTGGTATTTGAACCCCAGCCTGTGACTCCATAGCACCCAGCATGCGTAAGCAGAACCTGCTTCGGGCAGGTGACCCAGTGGATGTAGTTCTTCCCTTATGGAATGACTGTCTCAGGGCTGGTGTCAGCCAACAGCAGCTTCTAAGTCAGCAGATCTCAGCTTCATAAAGGGGCTGCCCTGCCCTGAAGCCTCACATCCACTGTTTGCCACCAGGTGACTCCCAGGCAAAGCCCCAAATTCTTCCCCCTCACCTGGACAGCTGCTCTGCCTCCCACCTGGCCTTCCTGCCCAGCGATCATATCACTGGACCATTCAAAACCTTCATTCAGCCTTGACCTTCGAAGTCCTTCGTGGTCTGGCTCCTCCCTTCCTGCCACCTTTTCACCATGCCCTGCATCACTGCTGCCCGAGCCCAAAAGAACTTTTTTCAGCCCCGGAACATCCATGTCTTGTCTGACCTCACAGCTTCACGCTCAGCCTTCCGTCTGCCTGCAGGATATGTCTGTCTTTGTGTTTCCCATCCAGCAAACTCTTAGGTGTGCTTCAAGCCCACTGCAAATGTTTCTGTGATAACCCATCCACCCTGAGGCAGAATGAGCCGCTCCCTCCCCCACTCCTCTGAGATCCCCTTCCTCACACAGCATAATATAGGAAACGTCTGTTACTCTCCCCTGCTCAGCATTCCTCCCTTCTTCTTTTGATAACAAGACCTAGATTTTCCTCTGGGGAATCATCCCTGAACAATGGTGAGCCTGTGACCAGCACTGTATACTCTTGGCCACAGAGCTTTAATCTAGCGACCTGCAATCCAGGATTTTTGGTGGAACAGGTCGGGAAAAGCTCTCTTTTTACTGGGATTACTAGCAGTCAGGGTACTTTTGGTTTGAAGAGGGCCTGCCTGATAGTGAAGCCAGTACAGAGAGAGGAAAGCAGAGCCAAATGATAGAGACCAGGTCCCGCTGACATCCTTTGAGCCCCTGGATGCAGCCATGCCCGAGGGCAACAACCTCCTATTCCTTTACATTTTTTTGATTAAAATTTTTGATCCTGAAAATTTTTCTTCCTCCCATTACTACCATTTTTGTTTAAGCCAGTCTGAAGCAAGTTTTTCCTTCACTTCAACTAAAGGTGTTCTGACCAATGGCCATAAGAATTCTTGGTTTGCCTTAAGTTCAACTGCTAGATTGTGAGCCTTCTCAAGGTTCATCCAGTCATCTTTTTAATCCCCTGGGACTGGACAGTGCCTATTAGCACATGGCAGATACTCAAAGGATATTAGAAGAGTGAGTGAATGAGTGAATGAATTAGAGTCTGCCAAGGGCTCTGGAGGGATACAGGGAAATATGAGAGGTGGTTCCTGCCTTCAAGGGGCTTATAGAATAAGTGATGACACAAGCCCAGATGTGTGGAGGGCAACTGACGAGTGAGTTAAGCGAGAAGATAAAAAATGTCATCTGGGGGCTTCCCTGGTGGCGCAGTGGTTGAGAGTCTGCCTGCCGATGTGGGGGACAAGGGTTCGTGCCCTGGTCCGGGAGGATCCCACATGCCACAGAGCCGCTGGGCCCGTCGGCCATGGCTGCTGAGCCTGCATGTCTGGAGCCAGTGCTCCGCAACGGGAGAGGCCACAACAGTGAGAGGCCCACATACCGCAAAAAAACAAACAAAGAAAAAAAAAAAAGTCATCTGGAAGTAACTATACAAGAAGATTGAAATGAGTGGTTCAGACAGAACATTCTGTGGATCTCAGGTGATCCCTGGAGGAAAGGCCTTTGAAGTAGATTTTGCTGCGTGGAGTGAAGAGGGGAAGGCATTCCGAGCGAGTGAATGCACAGATGCGAGGTGGAGATGCATGTGACCCAGGAAGAGTCCTTCCCAGGTTTCAGCAGCCTCACTTTCTTGTCTTTGAAGCTAGATACATAAAAGTGTAGAAAATAGCCATTCACTGTTTCCATTTTTGTGCTTCTTGTTAGGCTTTTCAAATAAATAAGTGGGGGAATTGGGAAAAAAAATCCTTTGTCAGATCACATGTATACATTTGGTTTTGAAATATATGGTTGCTCTTGTGACAGAGGTCTGAAAGGCCCTCACTGGCCACTCCGTCACTCACCCATCCATTTGATGGATGAGGCAGTAAAGCCTCAGAGAGGTCGAGCCGCAAGCCCAAGAACACACAGCCAATTAGCAGCAGAGCCATGCTCCCCAACTCCCAGTACAATAGACTCAGAAGCCTTGGGGGGCAAAGAATAGGTAAATGAAGAAACCCATTCCTGGTGCAGAGCTTCACCCACTGCCTGGAGCAGAAAGGGGGATGAGGGAGAGGGCTGGGCAGGCAGCAGATTGGGCCTTAAATGGGCTTTAAAAGCTGGCGGAGGAGGTTAGACTTTATCCTCTGTGTCGTAGGTCCATTTGCTCCTCTGATGGACCACAGGAAAGATGCCCAAGTGACCATGTAAACTCTCCTCAGACTCCTGATCCACTTGGGGTAGTAGCCTATTAGGGGTTGAATTTTGTCCTCCAAAAATTCACATGTTGAAATCCTAAACCCCCAGTACCCCAGAGTGTGACCTTGTTTGGAAATAGGGTCTTTACAGAGGTAATCAAGTAAAGATGAGGTCATTAGAGTGGGCCCTAATCCAACATGACTGGTGTCCCTATAATATAAAAAAAGGGGAATTTGGACATAGACACACATCCAGGGAAAACATCACATGAACATGAAGGCAGAGATTGGGGTGATGTGTCTACATGCCACGGATCACCAAAGATGGCTGGAATACCAAAGATGGCCAGCATACCGCCAGAAGCTGAGGGGGGGACACGGAACAGAGTCTCTCTCACAGCCCTTAGAAGGAACCAACCCTGCTGACACCATGATCTCAGACTTCCAGCCTCCAAAACTGAGAGGCAATACATTTCTGCTATTGAAGTGACCCATCTGTGGTGCGCTGTTACTGAAGACTGGTGTCCAGCAGTACACAGCCCAGATGCTCATCCTGTCCCTCAAGGCCCTGGTCTGTGCTGCCTCTGTGGCCTTGTCTCCACCCCTTGGACATCCGCTCTGCCCTCGGGAAGGCGCCCACGCACGCAGAGCCTTCACGTCGACTGCTGGGGATGCTCTCCCTTATCCCTAGGCCACTGTACAACCTACGCATTTTTCTGGTCCCACCTCATCCTTCTGGGCACTTTTCACCTATCAGCCGACTGTGTGCCCAGACCTGCCCGACACCAGAGAAACAGTGGTGAAGAGGACAGATGTAAGCTGGAAAGGGGTCAAAGACAGAAACAAAAAGTAAATGAACAGGACGGATGTCAGGCATGGTAGTGCTGTAATAACGATAAAATGGGGTGGTGTACTAGAGATCCAGGAGCCTCTGGGGGGCAGGGAAGGCCTCAACCAGGAGAAACATCTCAGCTAACGTCTCAGTGACAAGAAGGACCACCTCCACCTTCCCTGGGTGAGGTAAACCCCCACCCCCACCCCCCTCCGTTATAGACTCAGGAGGCACCATGCATTTCTCTCTCACAGCTCTTATCACTGACACCATTTCCTATCTACTTATGTGCTTATTTGATTGTCACCTGAGGCCCCTACTGGACCGTAAGCTCCATGAATCACGGAGCATGACTCACTTTGCTTAGCACTGTCTGGCACAAAACATGGCACCCAGTTAATATTTTCAGAATTAATGATTCATGCTCCCAGCAAGGACAAGGAATTCCAAATCCTGATTGGGGCAACTTAGGTAGCAAGAGGTTAACCATACTTTTTGGGCCCCGGAACTAATTGAGGGATGCTTTTCTGAGCTTTGCTGGCAGCTGCCCAAGCAAGCGTAGTGCAAGACCCTGGAATGTCTTGGAAGCGAGCGGGAAGCCAGAGGCAGGGACTTGGCGTCTTGGGGACAGGGTCAGCTGCAGGAGCTCCCCTCCCTCCCGGAGGGACCACCATCCCCGGGCAGTGGATTTGCCTTCATCTGCATTTGGATGGGGCTCAACAGGCCTGGAAATGGGTTCTGTTCGCTAAGTGGAATTTTCCGGTGCCCAGCCAGAAGAAGAAGAAGGGAGAAGCTGGCTCACTGCTGATTTCATTTTCCCAACTCACCAGCTTGGCGAGGCCTCGCTCCTCTAGCTGCAGTTGCTTGGATCCTCGTACCCAGCTCCCCTAGCCAAAGAAAGAAAGCTGTGACTCACCAGAAATTTTCATTGCTGTTTTCTGGCTGTAAAAAGTAAAATACATACACATCTATGTGAAAGTTCTCAATTATACCTTAGCTCAGCAGCTTCCACCTGCTGTGTGGACACAGGGATGCAAGACTGGAAAAGGAGAAAAGCCCTCAAGATGTGCCTTAGAGGACAGAACGCCTGCCCAGGTTCATTTTGGCATCTTCCAGAAGTGTGGCTGCAGCAGGCAAAATGGCTGCTAGCATGGAGAGCTGGGTCTCAGGTCAAAGGGGTCCTGTTTTCAAAATGGACAAGTAACCTCCTGAAAAGAGAAGGCCGGTGTCCAGCTCTGCCACACGTGGCCTGGATGCTTCTTCCTGCGGTCCCGGTACAATCCAGATGGCCCGTGGGATGGTGATCAGTGCGCTGGCCGGAGCCTTCGGGACCCCGCACCTGCCGCTCCTCTGCCTTGCTCCCCGGGCTTTAGCCACACTGGCCTTCATTCGGTGCCTTAAATGCACCGAGCTCCCTGCCCCGCAGTGAGCCTTTGCCCATTCTGTTCCCTCTGCCTGGAATCGTCACCCGCAAGCCCATACCTGCCTCCCCCATCTCTTCCTTTAGAGCCTAGCTGAAAGGCCCCTTCCTTAGGGACACTTCAGAGACCCCCGGAATCTGGCCAGGTCCCCTTGATATGAGTCCTCATGCACCATGCTCTCCTTTCTGGCACTTTCTGTGGCTGTGACTCCATCCACACGTGCTGAACTCTCTGAGGGTTATGTGTCTCCCCCACTGGACTGTAAGCTCCGTGGAGGCAGGAGCTGTGTCTGTTGCGCTCCATGTCATGTCCCTGGGGACTGGTCCATGTGAAATATGCAATAAGAATGTATCCAGTGGGGGAACTGCTGACTGACCCTGGAGCTTTTTTCTGGTGTTTAACAGCAAGGTTGACAATATGGTCTAAGTAGCCAGGCCACAGGGTTTAAGAGACCTGCATATAGTCACACAGGCAGTATGGACTCAGGGGTACCCCTCCCCCCCAAGTCCAGGTGTCTTTCTGTTTCATCGTGTCTTTCTGTCTCACCATGCTGGGCCCCATCTGTGGCCTTCCCTCTTCTTTCTGACATGGTGAGAGCCAGGTACCATTGTGACCAAGGCCACAGATGGCAGCTCTCCACAGAGCGGTCAACTCCACCCTGACCCTGGCTGTGGACAGCCCTGTTCACCCCGGTCTTTTAGTCTCCAAATGAGCTGCCCTACATGAGGGGAGGCAGGGCTGGGAGAAGATGGGGAGAGCAGAAGCAGCCTCCCGTGCTGGAGTGGACCCAGAGGATGGACCTGCTGGTTGCACGGCAGGCCTGGGACAGTGTCTGCAGAGGATGGGCTGGCACATCATCCCCATTGTAGGCCTCTTCCAGCTCACCAGGGCAGGAGGAGCGCAGCCCTGCCCCATCCCTCCAGCTGCAGCCTCGACAGGCCTCCTGAGAATTTGCCTTTTCTGCCACGTGGTGGTCACGTGCATTTGTAAAGAGTTCCAGGTCATTCCACGGTTTCAAATATCATCCAAGTGCTTGTTGCCGGCGTCCACATTTATCTCTCTAGCCCAGATATCGCCTTCTGAGTGTTCCACAAGCCCTTTAGACTCGCCGTCTTCAAATAAAACTCATCGCCTTCCCTCCCTACCCTGCCCCTGTAAATGTTCCTCATCTCCGTAAACGCTACCCCTGCTCTCAGGCACCCAGCCTGAAAGAATTGGAGTCATTCTGAGCATCTTCTTTTCCCTCCCAACCAGTCAATCTCAGGGTCCAGTCAGTTTACCACCTAAATGTTTCTTGAATCCCTCAACTTCCCTCTTGGCCCCCTCAAGCCCGTCCTCCACTCAGTAGCCAGAGTGAGAGTTTGAAAGTGGAATTTTACCCTTTCACTCCCCTGTTCTAAACCCCTCAGTAGCTCCCCGCCAACCTGAGGATGAAGCTCAAACTCTCTACTGGGACTTAAGGCCCTTAACTATGTGGCCTCTTCCTAATTCTCCAACCTTGTTTTTCACTCTCCCCCATCACTCCAGGACATGATGCTTGAGCCCCCTTGACTATGTTTGACTCACCAACCTGCTCTCTCTAGGCCTTTGTTCATCATATTTCTCCACCTAGAAAGCTCTCCCCTGTCAAACTCCATTCCAGCCTTTAGTTCTCAGTCTAGAAAGTGCTTCCTCCAGGAAGCCATCCATGCTCACCCCTCCACCAGATCTGGGCGAGGGGGCTTCCTCTGCCCCGTAGTCTCCTTCCCATCACTACATTTATGAGGCTGTATCATCATCTTCTGCTTCCTCGTGTGTCTCCCTTACGCGAAGGTAGCCTTGTGGAGCAGGGTCTTGCCTGCTGTGGTTACTGCTGCATCCCCAGCCCCTCGCCTGCCTGGCACGTACACACGGAGACAGACAATGAATGAATGAAAGCCTGAATGAACCAAGGCCTCATCTCCTCAGCAGCCACTCACTTTAGCTTGACAAGTCCTTGGTTGCTTTCGGGTAACTCTCCCCTCCTTGCCTCTGCTCCTTCTGCCGCCCCTGTAATCCCGTCTGCGTCTGTGTTGCCTCCTGCCCACAGCTGCTGATAAGGAAAGCGCCTCCTTTCCACTCTTTCTCTTACCCAGTCTCTCCCTGGCCAGGTGACCTAATTAATGGTCCCCAAGCTGTCCCAGCACTTTTGCACCCTTTCAAGACCTTTTTCCTTTCCCCTGAAACTTACCTTCTGGCTGTGACTTCCATAAATTTTGCACATTTAATTCCCTGGTGCTGTTCAATTCTTGCATCCCAGGCTGAGCTCAGCCCCTGAAGTAATTTAGGTAACAGCTCAATTATCTCATCTCTCCTTTCATCTTTGCATTTCCATCGCCACCTAGGAAGCTGTGGAAATGGGATGTAAACTATTTTCTGCCCAAACCCACTTCTCCCCTTGCAGTTCTTATCTCGGTTCATGTCATCAGCATCCAACCAGTCGCCTGAGATCCAAATCTCGGAATCACCATCCACTTCCCCCTCCCCCACCCCCTCTCTATTTCCAGGAAGTCTCCAAGATTCTCTACTCTCTTGGTGAGGAGTCTCTTAAATTCACCCTTCTCTGGCCACCACCCAGGCCCTCATCATCTCTCTTTTCCTGGACTAGGGTCACCTCCTGACTGGTCCTCCTGCCTCCAGCCCCACACCTCTGCCCACACCCATCCAGCCCTCCACTCATCCGCCTGTTCATCCATCCACCCGTCTATCCACCCAACAAGCCACCCACCCACCAACCCATCCACCCACCCACTCATCTGTCCATCATCCTCCAGTCTGCCCGCAATGATCTTTCTAAGACACACATTGGTTAGATCATACCTCTGCTTAAATAACTTCCATGACTCTCCACTGCCTACAGCAGGCATTCTTAACCCTGGATGCACATTAGAATCTTATAGAGAATGTTTTAAAAATACCAAGGTTCTACCCCCAGAGATTCTGACTTCATTGGTCTTGGGTGGGGCCTGGGTCTTGGTGTTTTTTAAAAGCTTCCCAGGTGATTTTAGTGTGCAACCTGGGTTGAGAACCATATGGCCTAGATGATAAAATCCCAACTCATTAGGCTGGTGTTCGATTCGCCACAATCAAACCTTTCACCTGTCTCCCCATCCTTATGTCCTCCCCTAACACGCTCACAATTCTAGCTCTGCTGAGCTGCTTCTCTATCTTTGTATCCACAGGTCCCTCTGCCTACAATTCCATCTCTCTGCCCCTCTATTTGGAAAACTCGTACCTATTCTTCAAGACCCAGCACAAATGTGACCTTTTCTGTTGGGTTTCTCTTCTACAGCACCTACTACATGTCAGGCACATTGCTGGGCACTGGATATGGTGACTAAGACAGAAACAGTTCCTGCTGTCACAGAACTTCGAGTAGGGTGGTGGGTGGGGAGTGGAAACTCCTTAAGGCAGGAATTCTCAAACCTGAGAGTGCACCGCAGTCCTCTGGAGGGCTGCTCAAAACACAGGTGCTGGTCCCACCTCCAGGATTTCTTATTAAGTGGTCTGGAGTGGCCCCGACAATTTACATTTCCAACAAATTTCAAAGTGAAGCTGATGCATCTGGGCTGGGGACCACCTCTGAGAACCGCTGCCCTAGAGCGGGGTCCTCCGAGGCACACTCTCCAGGGAGTATCATTTAAGCCAAGACTCAGAGGAAGAGCGAAGAGCAGGGGCTCACACATTCCAGATGGCACAGCGCGCGTGAAGACCCCAGGCGGGAAGAAGCTGGCAGGAAAGCAAAGGGGCCTGTGTGACGGGGACGTGGAGTGGGCTCCGCGTTTTCTCCAGCTTCTCGCGCAGAACGGGTGCTCTGCATGCTTCTATCCCAGCGCTTCAGCACCTTCCACTGTAATCCTTCTGCCTCAGCCACCTCATTAGGAGCCCCTCCGAGGCAGGTCTGTGTCCACGCTCACCCAGAGCCCACCTGAGACCTGACACGGAATAAATGCTGAGGGATTTGGGCTGGGCTGTTGGATTTCAGTGTTCTGGCCTTTTCTCTAGGCTATAAACAAAGGAGAAACTGCTTCGTTTCTCTTACAGCATAATGTCTCCTCCATTTTCCTTAGAGGTATCTAACATATCCATCCACTCTCTCAACCAAATTCCTTTCTCCCAAATTCCGACTACCTGGGCAGATTTTTAAGCCCGTTTGGTGACAGAAGGAAAAGTCAACTGACCTCTCCTCACCTATCCTTCCCAAGCCCAGGGTTTGGGTGCAGTGAGGGGTGTACGTGCTGTGGCTGCCCAGAGGCCCTCAGGGCTACGCTTCCACTTGACTTTGGGAGGATGATGTGGTCAAAGCGGAAGTCAGCAGAATTCCCTTCCTCAGAAACACTGATCGTGGGAGGCCGCATTTCCTCAGAGAACCATGGCCAGCCCCCCGGGGGAGCCAGGCAGGCCTGGGGGACTGGACCTTGAGCCAGTCACCCTAGGTGGTGGATGGCCCTCTGCCCCAACATCACCTTCCTGCCTTGGAAAGTGGAGGAAGGGTCTTAGGTCAAGTACACATGCCAGATGCCCCATGTGGCAACGTGGGATTATTGGTTTGATTTTGGTTTCTGATTGTCCTTTACTGTCTTCCTGGACACTATATACACTTTATTGAGACTAACAGAGGGGTCTTTGGTAAAGCACAAAGAAGAGAGATATCCCCCATTTCTTTTTTGGAAATATCCCATTTCCCAAGTTTCGGGAAACACTGGTGCATAGATCTGTGGTTCTCAGACTTGCGTGGGAATCAGCAGCTTGGAGGGCTTGTTAAAACCCAGATCACCGGGTCACCTCCAGAGGTTCTGATTCAGCAGGGCTGGAGTGAGGCTCAAGAGCCTGCATTTCTTATAGACCCCAGGCGACGCTGCTGCTGGTCTGGGGACCCCGACACTTTGAGAACCCCTCTTTTAGCATAATGCCCAGCTAGAGGACACTAAGAATGTGTCAGTCATTGAAGGACAAAGATTTGTCTTGTGTGTACTTCACTCAAAAGCAGATTTCCTTAGGCTCTCTTCCCAAGTATAGAACCTGAAATCCTCCAGGCCCTCAGCTCCATTGAGGGGCAAAGGAATGTGTTTCCAAGAGGCCAAGAGACCAGGACTGACCCTGGAGGAGGACAAAAAGGTTAAGAGCCTGAGGGACCCCCAGGGGTTGGGGGAGGCAAGGAGGGGAAGGAAAGGGTCCACTTCTTGTTCTTTCCCCTGGATATTTCTAGAACTCATACAAGAATTTCAAGCACAACTGGTTTAGTATTTCTTAACTCCAGGGAAGACAGCTTCCTCTCAGAAGGGAGAGATACTACAGTAGCAAGTGCTACATCCAGTGGGAGAGTAGGACGGGATAGGACTTCTAGTCAAAGACCTGGGTTTTGGCCCCAGCACTGCTCTGTGACCTTGGGAGAATTGCTTCCTCATGGTCTCTGTTGCCCCAGCTGTTAAATATGTTATAATAAAACGAGTTTGAAAGGGCCCCATGAGGGTCAAAAGAGCCGCGGTGGGTGACAACGTAGAACACTGTGTGGCTGGCAGTTTCAGTGGAGCCAACTTGAGCTGTCTTGGTTTCCACAGGAAGGACCAATATCTCCTCTCGCCTGTGAACTGTTGGTATCTAGTCCTGCATCAGACCAGGCGGGAGAGCCGAGACCATGCCACCCTCAATGACATCTTCATGAACAATGTCATCGTTCGCCTCTCCCAAATCAGCGAGGATGTCATCAGACTCTTCAAAAAGGTGGGTACTTGGGCCACCCGAGTTTCTGCCCCAGGCTGGCCTTGGCAAGACAGCCAGCCATGGTGGGGTGTGGTCTGGGGACCTGGGACCAGGGGTCAGGCATGTTGAAGGGTGCGGGGTGCTGAGGCCTGGACTTGGCACCGCAAACCCTGAGTTTGAGTCCTGGATGTGGCTGGGGGGCTCAGCCACTTCAGCAACCACCATCACCACAAAAATAAAAACCTTTGCATGGTTAGGTAAGTAGTACACTCATTGTAGGAGATTTGGAAACATAGAGATGAGCTCACACTTACGTAAAAAATAAAATTCAAAAACAAACACTTAGAAATTAACATCACCTGAAATGCTATCACTCAGCCATAATCACTTTGGTTGTCATAGGAACTTCTTTATATGTACATATGTAAATACATTTTCTATGAGTGCTGATTTTATACACTTTCTAGAATATGTATGTACTTTTCCCAAATGAGATCAGACTGCATTTACGATTTTACTCTCTGCTTATGTCACCTAACAAATTATATAACACTGGCTTACAAAATTTTCCCATATCAATAAATATAATTCCACAACATTTTGAAAGATTGCATAGTATTTCATCATACAGATGTACCCTAGTTTATTTAACCAATCCCTTATTGTTGAACACTTCAGTGATTTCCATATTATTATAAATACTGCTGCTGTGAGCTTCTTTTATATACACCTTTGTCACATTCACTGCTATTTTTTTAATAGTTTATTTACAATATTCTATTAGTTGTAGGTGTATAGCATAGTGATTCAGTATTTTTGTAGATTGTACTCCATTAAAAGTATAAGATAATGGCTATATTTCCCTCTGCTACACAATATATCCTTGTTGCTTATTTATTTCATTTATTGTAGTTTGTGTCTCTTAATCCCATACCACTAATTTTCCCCTCTCCCTTTTGGTAACCAGTAGTTTGTTTTCTATATCTGTGTGTCTGTTTCTGTTTTGCATATACATTCATTTGTATTGTTTTTTAGATTCCACATATAAGTGATGTAATATAGTATTTGTCTTTGTCTGACTTACTTCACTAAGCATAATATTCTCTAGGTCCATCCACGTTGCTGCAAATAGCAGACTTTCATTCTTTTTTATGGCTGAATAATATTCTACTGTATATGTATATATAGATATACCACATGTACTTGATCCATTCATCTGTTGATGGGCCACTGCTACTTTCTTTTTTTCTTTAACATCTTTATTGGAGTATAATTGCTTTACAGCGGTGTGTTAGTTTCTTCTGTATAACAAAGTGAATCAGCTATACGTATACATATATCCCCATATCTCCCCATATCTCCTCCCTCTTGCGTCTCCCTCCCATCCTCCCTATCCCACCCCTCTAGGTGGACAGAAAGCACCGAGCTGATCTCCCTGTGCAATGCAGCTGCTTCCCACTAGCTATCTATTTTACATTTGGTAGTGTATATATGTCCATGCCATTCTCTCACTTCGTCCCCGCTTACCCTTCGCCCTCCCTGTGTCCTCAAGTCCATTCTCTATGTCTGCGTTTTTATTCCTGTCCTGCCCCTAGGTTCTTCAGAACCTTTTTTTTTTTAGATTCCACATATATGTGTTAGCATATAGTATTTGTTTTTCCCTTTCTGACTTACTTCACTCTGTATGACAGTCTCTAGGTCCATTCACCTCATTACAAATAACTCAATTTTGTTTCTTTTTATGGCTGAGTAATATTCCATTGTATATATGTGCCACATCTTCTTTATCCATTCATCTGTTGATGGACATTTAGGTTGCTTCCATGTCCTTCCTATTGTAAATAGTGCTGCAATGAACACTGTGGTACCTGACTCTTTTTGAATTATGGTTTTCTCAGGGTATATGCCCAGTAGTGGGATTGCTGAGTCATATGGTACTTCTATTTTTAGTTTTTTTAAGGAACCTCCATACTGTTCTCCATAGTGGCTGTATCAATTTACTTTCCCACCAACAGCTCAACAGGTTCCCTTTTCTCCACTCTCCAGCATTTATTGTTTGTAGATTTTTTGATGATGGCCACTCTGACCAGTGTGAGGTGATACCTCATTGTAGTTTTGATTTGCATTTCTCTAATGATTAGTGATGTTGAGCATCCTTTCATGTGTTTGTTGGCAATCTGTATATCTTCTTTGGAGAAATGTCTATGTAGGTCTTCTGCCCATTTTTGGATTGGGTTGTTTGTTTTTTTGATATTGAGCTGCATGAGCTACTTGTACATTTTGGTGATAAATCCTTTGTCAGTTGCTTCATTTGCAAATATTTTCTCCCATTCTGAGGGTTGTCTTTTCGTCTTGTTTATGGTTTCCTTTGCTGTGCAAAAGCTTTGAAGTTTCATTAGGTCCCATTTGTTTATTTTTGTTTTTATTTCCATTTCTCTAGGAGGTGGGTCAAAAAGGATCTTGCTGTAATTTATGTCATGGAATGTTCGACCTATGTTTTCCTCTAAGAGTTTTATAGTGTCTGGCCTTACATTTAGGTCTTTAATCCATTTTGAGTTTATTTTTGTGTATGGTGTTACCGAGTGTTCTAATTTCATTCTTTTACATGTAGCTGTCCAGTTTTCCCAGCACCAGTTATTGAAGAGGTTGTCTTTTCTCCATTGTATACTGTTGCCTCCTTTATCAAAGATAAGGTGACCATATGTGCATGGGTTTACCTCTGGGCTTTCTATCCTGTTCCATTGATCTATATTTCTGTTTTTGTGCCAGTACCATACTGTTTTGATTACTGTAGCTTTGTAGTATGCTCTGAAGCCCAGGAGCCTGATTCCTCCAGCTCCATTTTTCTTTCTCGAGATTGCTTTGGCTCTTCGGGGTCTTTTGTGTTTCCTTATGAATTGTAAAATTTTTTGTTCTAGTTCTGTGAAAAATGCCATTGGTAGTTTGATAGGGATTACATTGAATCTGTAGATTGCTTTGGGTAGTATAGTCATTTTCACAATGTTGATTCTTCCAATCCAAGAACATGGTATATCTCTCCATCTGTTTGTGTCATCTTTGATTCCTTTCATCAGTGTCTTATAGTTTTCTGAGTACAGGTCTTTTACCTCCTTAGGTAGGTTTATTCCTAGGTATGTATTTTATTCTTTTTGTTGCAGTGGTAAATGGGAGTGTTTCCTTAATTTCTCTTTCAGATTTTTCATCATTAGTGTATAGGAATGCAAGAGATTTCTGTGCATTAATTTTGTATCCTGCTACTTTACCAAATTCATTGATTAGCTCTAGTAGTTTTCTGGTAGCATGTTTAGGATTCTCTATGTATAGTATCATGTCATCTGCAAACAGTGACAGTTTTACTTCTTCTTTTCCGATTTGGATTCTTTTTATTTCTTTTTCTTCTCTGATTGCTGTGACTAAAACTTCCAAAACTATGTTGAATAATTGTGGTGAGAGTGGGCAACCTTGTCTTGTTCCTGATCTTAGTGGAAATGGTTTCAGTTTTTCACCATTGAGAACGATGTTGGCTGGGCCACTGCTATTTTCTTAAGATCTGTTTCTGTAACAGGAATTTTAGCGTCAAATTTTGCTCATTTGTTTGTCTATCTAATGAGGTTAAGATCATCTGCTTCCCAGGGGCAGTATGAGGGTTAAATGAAATGGTGCAAGTTGAAGGAGGTGGGTATTATTGACAAGTGTTTCAGGATATGGTCTTTGGGTCCACAAGTCTTAAATTTCTGGCTTCATAATCCTGGTTCCATTGTTTATTAGCTGTGTGTCTTTGGGTTTGTTACTGAAACTCTCTGAGCCTGTTGCCTTATTTGTGAAATGGGGATAGAAATACCCACAGGGCAGTTGCTTGGGTTAAGAGGGTTATTAATCCCAAGTAAAGCATGGAAAGCAGCACCTGTCACTAAGTGCTCAGGAAAGCTGGCTATTATAATAGGAGTGTAAGAGACTATTACTACTAAAATGATCCAGCTCATCTGTTCTTGCCAGGCACCAGTTTTAGGGAAGAGGTGACCTGGGATTGCTAGACACACAGAGGAAGAAGACAAGTTGGTTTGAAATATAGTCATCTCTCCCTGGTCTGTATGTGGATTGTCCACTTTGAGGATGACTTCTATTGCAAAATTGTAACTGCAGGCTAATTCCCCGCCCCCCCCCCCGCCCCCCGCCACACAATCTGCTCTGGTCTCCTCCTGGGGCTGTGTTTATGAAGTGTAGTCTAAGTTTAATATTTGCGTAAGCAGACATAATTAGAAAGGTAAATACAGTGCAATAAAAAAAAAATTTCACATAGTGCTTTGCAAAGCCAAACTGAAGGGATTCAGATTGCTTGGTCCCATCACAAGCCCCCGCCTGCTGCTGCCACTGTCACATCTATTTTTCTGGGTGGGAGGGACTCACAGAGAAAGGGTCATCTGGGCCTTTAGGAAATGAAGGATCTTTTCCTGAGCTGAGCCCTGGGACAAGTGAGATAAATCTTTTCAGCTCTCATTTAGGCTGACAGCAGCCTCACTTGTGATGGAGGTTAACAGGGTGGAAAATAATGAAAAAAGGTCTACAGCTGAGCTCCTGGCTGCCTTGTTACCAGCTCTGTGCCTGTGGAACAAAGGAAACGACCCGGCCCCTCTGGGCCAAGAGAGAGCTGGGGAACGGGGCCTGACTGGCTGATTTAGCACAGCGTGGCCCCCTTGTGTCACATCAGTTATAGATGATCTCAGCCCTGAGCCCTGCATCCTTACATAATAATAGTTCTGCAGACCTCAAATGACTGCAGGGGCTGGTCTCTGGCCAGACTGGGGAACAAGATCATCACTTAGCCCATTTTACAGATGAGAAGGTAAAGCCTGAGAATGGCCAGTTGTCATCACTTCCAGGAGGCAGCACGGCTGGGCTTTTGGAGTCTGTCTCAGAGCCACCTGTCACTGACATTGTGACCCTGGGTAAGTCTCTCTGAGCCTCACTTTTCTCATCTGGGAAGAGGAGATGGTGACAGTGCCACACTTGGAGTGGGAGTCCTTCGCCATCTGACAAGTGACATTCTGTCACTGCCTCTGCAGGAGGTGGGAGTGGCTTCCAGGCCAGGTGTCCTTCCTGTGCCTGGGCCTGGGGCAGCTGCTCCACCTGCCAGCTCCTCAGTGGTGCAGAATGCTCTTTGACTTCATAACTCACCTTTTCCTGATTCTCCGTTTCCCCTTCTGCAATACAGTGCGCAGTGCCTGGAAGCAGCACTTCTCATTCCACAGCCATTCTAGGCTTCATCTGGGCAAATGGACTTGTGCATGCAGGTGGCCGTTGCTTTAACTGTGAGATGTGGATCCACCAGAGCAGAACCGACTGGATGAGCTCTTAGCAGCCACCGTAGTGATCAGGACACTTAACGGTTGCAAACAACAGAAACGCAGCTCAGCTGGCTTGAGGCAGGAAAGGGAGCTTATCGGCTCTTCAGAGCCAAGACTGGCTTCAGGCATGGGGGCTTCAAGGGCACCAAGGGTGTTGTTAGAACCCAATCTCTCTGCAATTCTGCGCCAGTTTTCTTTGTTTTCCAGTTTTTTGTTTTGTTGTGTTTTTAAGGAGGGGTGGGAGAAGGGCTCATGCATAGTCAGTCTCTCTCTCTGTGATGACCACATGGCCCCTGCAGCCCCAGGCTTACATCCTACCTGCTTCAAGTCCAGCGGAAAGTGAGAGGTCCCTTCTCCCAGAATTGGGTCTTACAGGCTCTGACTGGACCAGTGTGCGTCACACGAGTGCTCCTGAAGCTGGGCATACACTCAACTCCCCCTTATGCACAGGACAAAGGATGGCTGAGGGTGGTTCCCCAGGAAAAACTGGGTGCTCTTACAAGAAGGGTGAAATAAAACAATGGGTGTCCACTAGGCCTTCTGTTCCGGTCCTTTTATCATCCTCTTCATGAGTTGTCCTCTCTCTGCCAGATCTCCCCCAATAATGGGCATTCATTACCTTGCATTACGTCTGGGGACAACCGAGACCAATAGAAAATTCTCCCCAATGTTGAGATGAAATCTTTCAGGGTTTCCACTCACAGGTCCTCTGGGCCACCTAGATCAATCCACATGGAAATCTATCAGGTACTCATGACCACACACCCAGGCCCTTCCCGCCTCTGGGTAAACATGCCAGGTTCCTTCAGTTGACCCCCGTGACTTGGCTTTGAGTTTTCTCTCCTCCTGGGTCAGGCTCCAGGGCTTCTCTGACCGGCATAAGTTAATATTCAGAACCACTCAGAACCCTCCAGAAAGCTCTGACCAGATAAGAGGAGAGCAGGGCTGTCTAGACACTTTATTTCTAATAATGAAACCTATGAAGGCACTTGCCTTTTTCATGATCGTCTCAGCGCATTTGACCCACTCTGAACTCTCAGCTCAAATCTCCAGGGGATTTTGTACCAAATGTTTTTTAATCTGTCCATGAATTCTGTCCTTGTGTTTTTTTATATTTGCCCTTTTAAAACTTCATTTTATTAGATTCTGGTCAAATGGGATCAGTGTCCTTTTTTTTTTTTTTTTTTTTTTTTTGGTGAGCAAAGGCTCCGGACGCGCAGGCTCAGTGGCCATGGCTCACGGGCCCAGCTGCTCCGCGGCATGCGGGATCTTCCCGGACTGGGGCACGAACCCACGTCCCCTGCATCGGCAGGCGGACTCCCAGCCACTGTGCCACCAGGGAAGCCCTCAGTGTCCTTTTTTAAGCGATTTTTCAAGCAGCAATACGGTAACTTTTCCAAGAGTTTCCTCATTCCTCCTCTGTGGGAGAAGCCTGTTTTATAACCTCTCCATGTCTTCCTCCTCTGTGTTACTTTCTTCTACGTGTCAGTTCTTTGGCCCCGTGTTTGATCCTTCTCTACTTTCTTAGTGGAGAAGGTGGAAAGTGGGGCAGAGGGTTGAGAATGAGTTCACAGTGGAGGGGATGCTTGAATTGGGTGTTGAAGGATGAATAGGAGTCCCCCAAGTGGGGAAAGGAGGTTAGGAGTTCAGTGTTAGGACAAAGGCAAGAGCACAGGGGACAGAGTGTCATGATGAGGGTCCACGGCACCTTGGAACGGAGGCTGCAAAATGGTGGCCCACAGCTGAATTTGGTTCTCAAGTGTACTCTGCTTGGCCCTCACTATGTTAAGAAAACTTCAACCAATATTTTACTTTATTTTATTTTATTTTTGCGGTACGTGGGCCTCTCACTGTTGTGGCTTCTCCTGTTGCGGAGCACAGGCTCCGGACACACAGGCTCAGTGGCCATGGCTCACGGGCCCAGCCGCTCCGTGGCATGTGGGATCTTCCCGGACTGGGGCACGAAGCCGTGTCCCCTGTATCGGCAGGTGGACTCTCAACCACTGCGCCACCAGGGAAGCCCTTTTTTTTTTTTTTAAAATATTTTAAAATTGTGGGATTTCGCATAAAAATCAGAACTTTGTATTCCTCTTAAAAAGCCAGAAGCTCTGACAGTACCAGAACAACATGGGGTCATTCTTGGCGGTACTTGTCCAGAGCTGAGTAGCCGCTGGTCCTTCAGGCTGGGCACACTCGCTCCACTGCCCCACAGCCCCTGTGGGTTGTCCGGTGAATGACACCGACCCCTTTATTTTAGCTCCTTGGCCCTTTGTGCATTTGAGTTTGTGGCCTCATCTTTAAACATGATCTAACAGAGCTTCTCAAAGTCTAGCATCATAATCACCTGGAGGGCTTGGTAAACATGGATTGCTGGGCCCCATGCCCACAGCTTCTGATTCACCAGGTTGAAGTGAGGCCTGAGATTCTGCATTTCTAACGAGTTCCCAGGCGCTGCTGATGCTGCTGATCTGGGGATCACACATGGGGAATGACTTGCCTAGTCCAACCTTCTGCTTTTACAGGTGAGGAAATGCAGGCCCACCTCTGGTAAGCACAGAATCCGGCCCCAGAAGCAGGTTCTCTACTCCAGGTCCAGTCCTGAATCCACTGCCCACCATGGTGCACCAACAGGGAGGGTCCATCTGCACCCTGCTTGCTCTCTCTTCCCGCCCCAACCATTTCTGAGCTGGGCATTGAAGCCCATTTCATTTCCAGCCTCAGCTTCCTTAACAATAGCCATCCATTATTCTCTGCTCTGATGCCTGCAGAATTTAATTACTTGCCCCAGCCGTGGAGTGAGTTTGATTGTTGGAAGCTGCGGTATTCTGAAGGAAGCGCTAATGAGGAAAGACTCTTAGCAGAGAAAAGAGGGCATTCGGGGGGCTTGTGTTTGAAAGCAGTCATTCATTGTGTGGCAATAAGGGCTTGGTCTTCAGTGAGCTTTTTCGTTCCTGCCTTGAAGATGTCCGTCACATTTCATAAATAAATCAGGGCTTTTGTATCCAATAATTGCCTTGCTTTGTGACCAAGATCAAAAGCACCAATGGCCTTGGATTCAAAGCCAAGTTTATTTTTTATTTTTGGGTTGCAGGAGAGAGTGAGGGTTTGCATGCTGGAGGGTCCAGCTCTGATGCCTGCACAGACAGAGAGAGTGAAGTGGGCAGACTGCCAGGGATGAGGAGCCTTCAGCCGTCTCCACTGTCTGCCAGGGAGACAAGTTGTGAACGCTCGCTCTGCTAGTTGAGGCTGCTGAGCTGGTCGCCATGTTCCCAACTCACTCAGCAGACATGTATTGTTGCTTTTGTGACAATAGATAAGCAGTAATCATAGATAACAAACAACTAGTGAGTGCTTACTGTATGCCGGGCTCTGGGCTAAGCGCTCACTTCTTAAAGACTTAGAGGAAGATGTTGTCATCACCCCCATTTTACAGCTGAGGAAACTGATGCCTATAAAGGTGAAGCTGGGGTTTGAATCCAGATTTGTCTGACCCAAGAGCCCATGCTTAGTGGTAAAGGCAGGTGCTAAAGAGGATGGAGAGATGAATCAGACACAGTGCCTTCCCTCAAGGAGTTGGCAGTGAACAATGGAAGTGAAGACAGATGTGCATCAGTGATGCAAATATAGCAGAAAGGGAAGTTGGTTCCGAGGGAGGAGGACTTCTAATCTGGGCTGGGGGGCACTTTGGAGAAGGTTTTATGTTGAGGATGCAGCATCTGAAGTGAATCTTGAAGTGAGGATTAGGATCTATGCCAGCTTGGGTTCCCAGGAAGCTGACTCTCAGACAGTGATTATGGTGCAGGGGTGTATTATCAAGTGTTCTTGGGGTCCCCACTGCAGAAGGAAGGGAGGGAGGCAGGATTCAGGGAATTTGCAAGAAAGGCCTCAAATGACTCCTTGGGGAGCTCTGAGGCTGGGGTGGCCCTTCTGAGTTGTCCTGGGTTGTGGCGAGGAAACTAGGCCTTTATACCCTCATGTTGCTCCTGGGAGGGCATGTGGCCTTGGGTAGGTGCCTCTTTGGTGAGGCACTTCCAAACAGGGCTGATAGCTGGGGGTGCCTGCCTGGAGCACTCCCCATAGCTGGGGGAATAAGTCCTCCAGTCCTGAAGGGGATCTGAGTGGTGCATTGCTGTGTCCCCAGTGGATATGCAGAGATCTGGGAAAAGTAGGAGACAGGATTCTAGACCAAAGCAAAGGCACACTGGCAGAAAAATCTGGGTCCCAGATCATGAGCAGGTCGGCCGGCATTGCAGTCTACTGCAGTGGTTAGGGGTATGGACAGACTGCGTAATCCCTGTTCTGCCACTTTCCAGATGTGTGAGCTCAACCTAATTCCTAAACCGCTGACTTTCAACATTTTCAAAAGGAAGCTAATAAAAAACCTCTTTCTTAGGGTTGTTGTAAGGATTAAAAAATGATGATATAAGATGCCTACCTGGTACACAGTAAGCAATCATTAAATATTAGTTATTATTAGGAGGATTATTGGGACTTTGAGAAAGAACATAGTGAGAATTAAGTTTAGAGGTGGGATGAAGGAACATTCAGGCACACAGGTTAAATAAAGGGTCAGAAATAAGAAAATATGTTCAGGAAACCACTCACTGATTAGTTCTAACTGATGGTGGTCTTTCTTTTTTTTTATAACCTTATTTCTTTTTCTTGCCTTATTATATTGATTTGGACCTCAACTGATATAGTGTAGAGGGAAATGGGAGAGAAATGGCATTCTTGTCTTTCTTTAAATTTATTTTTTATCGAAGTATAGTTGATTTACAATGTTGTGTTAATTACTGCTGTACAGCAAAGTGACTCAGTTATACATATATACATTCTTTTTCATCTTCTTTTCCATTATGGTTTATCACAGGATATTGAATACTTTCTTGACTTTTAAAAAGCATGCTTTTATCTTTTCACCATTTAACTCTTAGCGAATTAGGAATAAATAGAAACCTCCTTAGTCTAATAAAGGGTGTTAACCGAAAACCACCAGTAAATCTCATACTTCCTGCTGAAGCATTCAGCAAGATGGCTGATTACAAGATCAATATATAAAAATTAATAACATTCCTGTGCATACATTAGGGCTTCCCTGGTGGCACAATGGTTAAGAATCCACCTGCCAATGCAGGAGACATGGGTTTGAGCCCTGGTCCGGGAAGATCCCACATGCCGCGGAGCAACTAAGCCCGTGTGCCACAACTACTGAACCTGTGCTCTAGAACCTGCAAGCCACACCTACTGAGCCCACGGGCTGCAACTACTGAAGCCCGTGCGCCTAGAGCCCATGCTGCGCAACAAGAGAAGCCACTGCAATGAGAAGCCTGCGCACCGCAACGAAGAATAGCCCCCACTCGCAGCAACTAGAGGAAGCCTGCGCACAACAACGAAGACCCAATGCAGCCAAAAATAAATTAATTAATTAATAAAAAAAAAAGAATCTAACAGAGCAGAAACTAAAGTTTAGAAAAAATTCATACATTAGAAAACAAGAATGATGGAAAATTAATGCCATTAATGCTATAAATTAGCTGCATCCTAGGAATTTTGATAAGTGATGTTTTCATTGTCATTCAGATATAAATATTTCATAATTTGCATTTTGCAATTTCTTCTTTGCCCCATAATTTTTTCAGAATTATGCATATTTTATTTCCAAAGATTTTCTTTAAAGCTTTCTACTTGCTTTAAATTTTTAACTTGATTACCCCATAAAAAGAAAATAAGGCCTGTAGGCTCTATTTTTTTGGTATTTGTTGGAGCATTTGCCTTATCAGATATGAAGACTTCCTCTTAAGTGATAGTCAGTAAAACAGGTAATATTAGACCAATGCTAAGTAAACTAACCGATGGTCCAGATCAGAGCCCAGAAACAAAGCCCCCCACAAATGGGAACACAGTATATGGCAGTGGTGCATTACAGATTAAGGGAAAGGATAGCCTGTTTAGTAAATGGATCTGATTCCACTGGTTGCTTGTCCATTTCTTATTATTTTTTAGGAACTGGTTTAAACACACACACACACACGCACACACACACACACACACACACACACACACTTTTTCTTCCATATGGAATAAAATTAGACCTCCACCTTAGTTCCCAAAAATATATTCTAGATGGATTAAAGTGCTAAAGGTAAAAAACAAAACTTTAAAAAATTTTGGAAGAAAATGTAGAAGATTCTATTTAAAACCTTGGCGGGTAGGAAAAGGTTGCTTAAACATAAAACAAAAAAGCACACACCATAAAGGAAAATATTGATAAATTCCATTACATAAAGATTTTTAAAATCTTCTATACAACAACAACTGCAACAAATAAATAAGGGGAAAATACAGACCAGGCAAGGAAAAGAGATTTGGCATGCATAGAATTAATAAAAGGTTAATAACCTGAATATAAAAATCAGCTCCCACAAATAAATTGGAAAAGGGCAAACAACCCAATAGGAACATGGGTAAAAGATATAAATAAGTCACAGAAAATGAAATTTAAATGGTTAAAAATATAAGAAAAGATGCTCATACTTACAGGTAATCAGGAGAAGCTAAAATAAAAGAAAATGAGACACAGTTTGACTCCCATTAGATTGGTCAAATAATCCCAAGTGCTGGCAAGAATGTGGAGCAGCAGGGCCACTTGTGTCCTCCTAATAAACATGTAAATTGGTTCAGCCCCTTCGGAGAACACTGGGAGTGTCTTGTGACAGAGAAGGAAGAGGTACATACCCTGTATCCCAGCAGTTCCACTTCTAAGTACAACCTAAAATATTCTAGCATATCTGCACACACACAAAACCTTGTGCAAGGAGGTTTTCTGCAATAGTGTTTGTAGTAAAGAAACAAAGGGAAATCATCACCTCAGTGGCCATCGTGGAGGGACTGGTTAAATAAGCTATGGATAGTCACATGATGGACTGTTATACAATCATTTAGATGGAGGAACTAGATCTACATAAAGCAATTGTGTATAAAAGTTGAAAACACAATGTTGGGTGAAGAAAGCAAGGTACACTATACTATTTTTATAAATTTAAAACTCAAACAGTTCATATTGTTTGTATTCTTAGATACCTGTCTGAAACAGAGCTATACAAAGGTGGACTGGCTAAGAATACACACCAGCTTCACAAGAGTTATTGAGGGATGAGGGAAGAAGGAAGGAGACAACGCTTCAGTGCTCTCTGTAACATTTTGCTTCCTAAGAGTGATTTTGAAGCAAAAATGGCAAAATTTTAATGGTTATCTAATTTGGGTGGCATATTCATGGGTGTTTGTTATTGTTCTCTCTACTCTTCTGTGTGTTTTAAATATTGGAGTGCTGAAATTAAGTGGTGGGGTGGGGAAGGTAGGTTGGAGACAGATCAAGGGGGCCTTGGGTGTCAGAGTGAGAAGCTGGGCTTTATTTTTTAGGCAAAGAAGAACCACTGAAGGTTCTTGAGTAGGGGGTGTTGTGGCCAGAGCCAAATTTAAGGACGACTGATTTCGTGCATTTGATGGCTTTGAAAAGAGAGTTGCTGGACTCAGTTGTTATACATATTGACTAATATACAAGTTAGTAGTGGAAGGTGACAGGGGCCTGGATCAGGGAGGTTGATATGGAAATAGAAAGGAATGAGTGGATAGGTGGATGGGTAGGTTCATAGGTAGATGGGTGGATGAGTGGATGGGTGGATGGGTGAATGGGTGGGAAGGTGGTGGATAGGTGGGTGGATACATAGGTATTCACAAACAATGCAAATAAAGTAGAAGATCAGATCATAAAATGACAAGGAAGTTAGAGAGATATCTCAGGTCAGCTATTCAGCAGGAATAAGTGATCAATAATGTTTTGAATCCAACAGATAAGCCTGACAACATCCATATTCACCTTGAAGAGAATGTAGAGGGGGAGAAAACAGCTCAAGACTGAGGGGCTTCTGGTTTTTGTAGCTATTGGTTTTTCAGGAAGACGGATTTGTCACGCTCCTTAGGATACAGAGACTCTCACCGTCCCCTGAGCCTATTGATGCTTATCTGTGAGAGATTTATGTCCCCCAACTCTTGCCAAAAAAATGAAAAAAATCAGGGACATGGGAAAGATTATTCCTGAGTATGTTCTGCTTTCACGGAGACTCAGCCCAGCAGTCCACACTGTGTCCTTCTGCCTTGGCCTGGAAGCCAGGGGGTGGGGTCAGGACGTGGCCACAGAAAACAGGAGATTCTACAAAATGGAACTGGGTACTATCTGTGGTCTGATATTGACGGTGACCTAAAGGAGAGCCTTTTAAATAATCTGCATGCTTCTTCTGGTAAAAGGCAGAGGAATATCTGCTTTATAATTATTTTGGAATGTTTGGGGAAAAAAATTCTACAGGCACAGGGAGTCATAGCTCTCCCAGCAACAGGGTGGAAGCAACAGAGTGGAATCGTTGAGAGAATCACATTTACTAGCTCTGTGATCTTGAGCAAATTACTCACCCTCCCTGAGCCTCTGTGTCCTAATCTTTAAAGTGGGGTTACAGTGGGGTTATATCCCATAGGCTGATATTAGGCTTACGTGAGGTACTGTCAGTAAAGCAGTTGTCATTGGGCCTGGTACACGCTAAGAGATCAAAGAAACGATAGCTATTATTGTTGTTATTTTCTTTAATGATAAGTATTATTGGTAGTAATATCAATAGTACTAAGCATTACTATTAACGATAAGTATTATATGAATAATAATATTTAGTATTATTAGAAGAGATCCAGAAACTCCTAGCCTGACCGTATCAGGTCACTTGGTCATGCCATTCCAAGGTATCCTCAGACCTGTTATTTTAAGCATTTCTGAGAATGAAGGCTTTCAGCACAAACAGGGTCCCCAGAGAGATGCTAGGAGGAATTAGGGGGGGAAGAGGGTGACAGACACAACATTAGGCTTTTTGCCTTAGCCTGCTGCTGGCCTCCTGGGAGGCACTAGTGGGGCCCACTTCTGCCGAGGACGTTTGATGAATGGTCGCAGGGCCTCCTGTTTCCTTGCTGCCCGATATCCCAGCCCTGGTGTTCCAGCTCCTTGTGAAAACAAGTAGATGACAACATTTGGAGTTGCAGCCACAGGAGACAGAAGTTAGTTTGGGAAGGGGAGGAAAGAAGGAAGGTGTCCAGGAGCAGGGAAAGGAAGAAGGTGGGGGGAGGGGGAAGAGTAACAAGTGTCTTGGTGGAAGGTGGGCGGAGTGTAGGCTAAGGATGATGTTAGGAGGCAAGGAGTAAGGACGTGCCAGAGCGCTGGCAGCCCAGTTACTGGCAAGTTAGGACGCGGCCCGGAGAATGGCAGCCAGTTAGCTGTCCAAGTGGCTGTGTTCAGGGATAAACTGACCTTCCAGGACAGAGTTGGAGAAGCCCCATCCCTCCAAGACACGCCCCTCAAGCCTTTGCTTTGGAAATAAAAATGCAGTCTCTTTGGGAGATGGCCAGTGCTTACATATATCATTTATTTAAATGGGGAACATCTGTGGGTCTCCAGTTTTGTTATTTGATGAGAAAATAAGCTGAAGCAGTGGATTAGCACTAAAAGAGACAGAGTTTTTGTTTTTACTTTGTTTGTATATTTGTTCCCACTTTGTTTGTGTATTTGTTTCCCATTATTTCCTTCGAGCCTCAGAACTAGGAAAACCATGGAATGTTCCCAAAGGGGGAAAACTGGACATGAGAACATCAAGCAAAGAGAAAAGGGAGACAGGTGTTGCTGACTCAACGCCTGATGCGATGAAAGAGGGGACGGTTGGAGTTGAGGAAGGTTCCACCTTACTCACTGCCTTAAAGTTTTCTAAGGGTTGTTTCGAACGGTCTCCTCTGGAGAAGTGAGAGGGAGTCTTGTCATTGAAACCCAGAATTGTAATGTTTTCTAGATGTGCAGAATGACCAGCTCCACATTTGAGTTAGCCTGAGGGAGACAGATACATACCTTTTGCAAAGAGAACTTTTCAAATACAGCTCATGAAGTCCTAGGATTTGTAGTGACAGTTCTGAGGGTTTCCCCTTAATAGCGAGATCAGCCCTGCGTTGAAAAGCAAATTCAGCCATCCACAGCAGGACTTTTGGTGAAGACATTGATTTCGCTCAGGAACACTGTGTCAAAAAATTTTTGCCATCTGGTGCCATCTTGACATGAATGTACAGGATTTGGTTTTGTCTTGTGTTTTGCAGAAAAGCGAGAGTCAAAGGTGGCCCCCTTTTACCCTCTCCATTCGCTGGCTCTGCGTATTGGTTAGCTCACGCACAGGTAGTATGGAGTTGCTTTTGTGCGCAAGTCTTCGTGAACAGCACTCTGCAAAGCCAGAGTCCCAGCCTTTAAGGGGCTTATGCTCTCTCTAGTCGGTTGAAAATTGGTCCTTTTGCAGAAACTGTTTGAAAGCTGGTGCTTGGTAGAGGGTTTTCAGAAGGCTGTCTCATCCTGTGGTTATTTTGGTGTCTTCATGCTAAAATAAGCAGAGTGCATCAGTATTGTTTCACATGAGCAAAGGTGGAAATTCACGGGATTCTGTAAGCTGGAAAAGTCCAGAGGTAAGTCTTAGCATCACTAGGTCAGGACAGAAATGCTGTTGTCGAGGTCCTAACTCTCCTTGTGGTGGGTAGCTCGAGACCCCTGATGTCCTTGCTTGGTGACCCCAGAGGAGAGATGATCTGAGAGTATGGTTCTTAGAAAGCTGCAGGGAAAATTCTTGTTGGCTCAGCCTGGCATACATTTCCATCTCTGACCCAGTCACTAGACACAGGGCACCAGAGCGCTCTGGTCAGGCTGGGTCCCGTGCTGGATGGACCATCTGGTGTGATCAGACAAGCAGGGGTGAGTGCCACCTGTATCTCATCTTTTGTTATCAGAACAAGGAAGAAGGGAGAAGCCAGAGATGGCCATCATGGCCGATTTAGTCCTAGCAGGGCAGGTGGGCCAAGAAGGACCAGGCCAAGGAGAACTCTACTGCCTGCTAGTGAGGGTAAGGCCCAAGGATGCAGATTTTTGCACAAGTGGTGAGAAAGCACATCGGATGGGCTGGTGGCGTCCAGAGGGTATGCCATTCTTTGCAGCCTGGACTTGTGGCCTGGACTCATCTCTGTGACAGCATTGCAGTGGCTTCTCTTCACCTGTGTGCCTGTATCTCGTCTTGGCCCTGGGGAAACAGGCCACAGAAGGTCCTTATGAGTGCCAGCTTTGGGGTTAGAGCAACCAAAAGTTGAATCCTGGCTCTGCCACTTCCTAGCTGTACAGCGTGGGGCAAGTTGCTTAACCCTTATGAGCCACCAGCCCTCGTCTGCCAGGCGGGCATAATAATAGTACCTGCCTTAAAGGTTTCCATTAGATAATATATGGAGGTGACTTTGGACAGTGTTTACCTATGGAATGTGCTCCAGAAATGCTGGCTGCAGCTGATGGAGCAGGGACCAGGTCTCACTCAGCTTTGTGTCATTAGTGCCTCGTGGAGGCTCGTATGTAGTAGGCCATTCAATAAATGCTGGTGTAAATTGAATCAAAGCCAGGTGAGGAACTGGCCACAGAGCTACAGGAAGAGGTAGTGCAGACAGGAGGATGGGTTCAGGGACGTGGGGTTCTATGCAGACAGTGGGGTCTGGGTCCACGGGAGAGCCAGGAGGTTCAGCCTCAGGAACCAGACTCTTCGGTGACTCTCAAAGGTTGGCATGTGAGAAGGGCTCTTGTAGAAAGATCCTCTCACACGTTTGGATTTGGCAGGTCTGGGATGGCTGCCTTGATGAACACCAGGGGATACAGACGGCTGCCCCCAGTGAGACCCCACTGGTTTCTGGGTCATAAACTCAAAGGGATGGGTGAAGGGAGATGCTGTGGCCAACTGGAGAGTACAACCCCATCCGAGGGGCCGCTGTGCTCCAAGTCGGGGCTCAGCCTCGCTGGATCTTCTAGTTTTTCAAGAGAAGCTGAAAATCTGGACTTGTAAGGGCAATTTCCTGATTTTTAAATGCTGGAAAGAGTCAGATTTTCTGAAAACACTGAATGGCCAAATAAAACGCATCTGTAGCCCAGAGAAGCTGCCACTTGGAGCCCTAAGTCTAGGGCAGCGGTTCCACCCAGGACGATTTTGTCCCCTAGGGAACATTTGGCAATGTTTGGAGATCATTTTTGTTGTCACAGCTTGCGGTGGGGTAGGGGATGCTCCTGGCATCTAGAGGTGATAGGCCAGGAATGCTGCTAAGCGTCTTGTAATGCCCAGGACCGCCCCCACCCCCATCCGAGTGACCTGGTCCTCAGGGGAGTTTAACTGTCCTTAGCCATGGGCAAAAAAAGAAGCAGGGCCGGGGCCACCTGCCACCCAATTTTACAGATTTTTGGGTTAGAGAGACAGGGCTTTGTCCTTCCAACCCCGAAGGACCAGGGCTGAGCCCTCCTTGGCCCAGTGTAATCATATTCTACAGTCCGCACACTTCCTGTCCTTGAAGGAAGCAACCCACCACCCCAACCCCTGTAGGCATGAAAGCCATGCGAGAAATGCAGACAGAGTGCGAATACACTGCCGCTGGGGTCCCCAAGGGCTGGGTGTGGTGTCTGCTGGGGATGATCAGGGTTTTAGCCTCCCCTTCATGATGGAATGTTTGGTTTGGGTTCAGTAGTTTCTGGAACTGTAGTGAGACTCTTTCCCTTCCCAACAAAACCCAACCATAAAAAATAAAATGCCTTTAGTCCTTTGCAGTTCTATTGGCTGAGCCCTCACTGTGGCCAGCCCTGCCCAGGCTTGGTGCTGAGGGGGAGAGAGCAGAGACTCAGGCAGGTTCCCTCTGGTGACTTACAGCGCCTCCATCCAATCCACCCTCTTCTACCCGTAGCTTCATCTTCCTGAAGAAGCACAGTCTGCCGTCAGACTCTGCTGCTCAGAAAGCTTCAGAGGCTCCCAGGTGCGCTCTGACTGAAGCCTGCACTCTGCTAGCCTCCGTGATCTGGCCCAACCTGCCTTCCAAGCGTATCTTCTGCTCTTCTGTTGCTGTGCTTCTCTCTTAGCAAACCACATTTTCCCCTATTCCTGGCCTCCATGCCTTTGCTCCGGCTGTGCCTCCTGTCTAGAATGCCGTCTCTGGCCATCCGTGCAAGGTCAGGTGGCTCCGGTGGTGGTCCCTCCAGCCTCTTCATCCCTGCTTCCCACATCGCCCCCTCTTTCACTCTTTTGCAGCCTTTTCTGCATCATGCCTTAGAATTATTTGGTTCTTGACCCTTGATCCCACCAAACTGGGGAGAGTTAATAAAAAATTCAACTTTGAATTCCCTTTTCTGGGCAACTTCCTAGCCTTGCCCCTGGCATCCAGTGGGTATTGATTCAGCCTGTACCACTGTTTCCCAAGCTCTTTGCCTGTGCCTGGTATGATACCAGTGCTGTCATGTGCGTCATCTTTTTTCATCCTTACAGGGACTTCATGACACTTGTGACATCGTCCCACTTTTACAGATAAGGAAACTAAGTCTTAGAGGAACTGTCACTTGATTCATTCATAGGTTCACTCAACAAACTTACTTAATGAACACCCACTATGCGACAGGCTCTACAGCTTCCCGGGAAGAGTGGGGAGGTGAGACGTTGCAGATTGGGTACCCGGGAAGCTGACTCTGAAGCCTGAATTTAACATCTTAGCAGAATGATTAGGGAGTGTACTTGGGATCCGCCCCCTAGGGAGGGCGGGGGAGGAAGCTGAGTGAAGCCAAGCTATAGTGCAGGCAGGCTTACTTAAGGTCTTAGCCAGCCCTACGGGGAGTTCTAAAGAGAGCACAACCCTTTAGAGCTGTCCAGGTTGAGACAGGAGAGACCAGCCTCTATGCCCCACGTAGATCCATCTTTGGATGAGGTGTCGGTCTTTGGAGGGCTTGTCACCACATCCTCTGATGCCATCCCTGAAGCTTTCTCTTAGCTGGGGGCTGTCTGCTGCCAGCCGTCCCAGCAGCTGGGGGATATGAGCATCTACCACCAGACAGAAAGTCTCTTTGCCCTCATGGGGTTTACCTTCAAGTGGGGGAAACAAATGACAAATGAATAAACAAGTAAACAAGCAAGATCACTGCACTTCCCTTTATAAATGCAAAGAAGGACAGTAACGGGCACTCACTTTACAGGCGAGGAAGCGAAGATGCTGAGAGGTAAAATGGTTTAAAGTCCTGTCTTCAATCCCGGTCTCTGTGGCTCTGAAATTCAGCCCTCTCCACCCCATAACCAGACCTCTGCCAGTTGTATGGAGCCTTGAAAGTCAAGCTAAAGAGCTGGGTCTTGATCCCATAGGCACTGAGGCAGCCTTAGAGGGACACAGTAAAATGCATTTCTAGGAAATGACATTGGGATGGGCATGCAGAATCGGGAACCAGAGTCAGGACTTTGTTGAGGGGTGGCTTCACGAATCTGGGTCCTGCAATGATGACATTGCTTGCTCTGGGACTGGTGATGGGAAATGCATCCATTAGGTTGCTTTGGGCTGCCAATGGCAGAAAACCCAGCTTTAAGTAGCTTAACTAGTAAATCCACTGAAGTAGAAGTTCACCGGGAGGCAGGCTGTGGGTTCAGTTCAACCAGTTTCTCTGGAGGTCATTAGCAGCTAGGTTTCTTGTTCTGCCACCCAAGGCGGCTTCCTCTCCTGGTCCTAAGAGGCCTGCTGGTAGCCACTGGGGCTCCATGCTTTTTTGCTAGCACTCAGTAGGAAAGCTGAAATTCCCCTCAACCTTCTAAGTCCTCTTCCATGCAGTTGTCATATACTCACCCCCAGACTAACAACACATACAGAATCTGCCATCTTGAGTCGGTATGGGGGTCAGCGATGTCCTGGAAAGAATTTGGCTGGAGGGATGAAAGCAGGGCCAAATTCACGTCTCTGTTAGGAAGCAGGAAGGGCAAGAATGGATAGTGGGGAGGGAACGGGTATAGCCTGCTGCAGAAAACAAAGGACTGGGCGGGTCAAAGGCAGGATGCACTGACACGTTGGATTGAGGACGGGGGATTTTTTAAAAAGTGTCAAAAATAGCTCCAAATTTCCAGTTGCCATGTCTGGGAAGATATTATCCCATTGACTGAACTTGAGGAGATGGAGGAAAAGTCACAACTTTGTTTTGGATAATTTGAATTTGATGTGATGAGGCGCCATCCAAACTGTACTGCTTTGCAACAGCTGAAGATATGGGTCTTTGAGGTCATGCAGGATGGAGCCCGAGAAGTGGGAGCTGAAGTCAGCAGTGCGTGGGGAGCCGGCTGGGGCTGAGCTGAGAAGGCTGGACTCTTCCGAGCAGAGCTGCTTCTAGAAATTTTTCTGACAGGGGTCCCTGCCCATGTGCATGGTGACAGAGTACAGTGATGTTCACTGTCTCATTGTTTGGAATATTAAGAGACTGGAGACAACCTGCTAGTTAATTAGTTACGATACATCTGGTGTATGGAACCCCGAGCAGCTATTAGAAAAAGAGAATGCAAGAGCTACGTGTCCTGTCAAGGAACAATCTCTCAGTTATATTGTTAGGTGGAAAAAAGCAAGAAACAAAGGCTTGTATAGAATACTTTCATTTGTGTTAAAAAAAAAAAAACAGACACTATCCAACTGTATGCATGTATATTCATCGACTGTTTCTGGAAGGTATCAGAAGAAACTTAATAGCACTTGCCTCTGGGTGGGGTTCTGGGAGCCCAGGACACTTACTTTTCACTTTTTACCTTGCTGACTGTTAGAGTTCCTTTAACCTTGTGCATTTATTACCTATCAAAAAAGTTGGATCATAAAAACAAATATGTGAGAAACTGAATCTTGGGTGTCAGAGATGTTGGCCAGACCGAGGACCAAGAGGAGGCCATTGGAGGGTGTCAGAGAGTCCGAGGCAAATGTCAGGGGGAGGGGCCACAGGTGAGACTGAGGTACCGGCTGAGACTCAGGGAGAATGGAAGGAGATGGGGACAGCTCCTTGGGCTCATCGAGCACCTCTGTAGATGCCCAGGATGCGACCGAAGATTCTCCTGGAGCTCTGCACAGGAAGTTCTGCCGAGACTCTGCTGTGCTTTTGGATTGGGTCTCCTTGCTTTAGTCGCCAGAGCTGGAGGGAGGTCTAAACAGATCTCTGCAATTGCCTTGGAGTCCTTGCTATCTCTTAGGAGATCTAAGAGATCTCCTGTAGGGACTGCCTTCACACGGGTGATTCTTGGCCATCCAGGGCCAGAAGCTGAGAGGAAGGCAGTGGGCCAGGTGAAGAGCCTGGGAAGGCATCATGTCTGATACTGAGCCTTCCTCAGCGACCTCAGAATCCGGGGACTCTGACCTGTGAAGGAGCCAGAGGAAGGCCAGTCAGCCGCTGGCCATACTTGAGGCTGAGGGAGCTGAGAGAGAGGACAGGATGACTCAGCTGTCAGGGGCCAAGAGCAGGGCTCCCATTGTCAATACAGAAGTTTCATATGATGGCCTGGGCAAACAGGGAGAGCATTTCCCCTCCCCCTAATAATAATAATAACACAGTCATCCCTCAATATGGGGGGGGGATTGGCTCCAGGACCCGCCCCCGCCACGTGATACCAAAATCCAACAATGCTCAAGTCCCTTGTATAAAATGGCATAATATTTGCATATAATTATGCACATTCTCCCATATACTTTAAATCATCTCTAGACTACTTATAATACCTAATACAGTGTAAATACTATGTTAATAGTTACAAATACACTGTAAATGCTATATGTAAATAGTTGGCAGTAGAGTACAAGACAAATTCAAGTTTTGCTTTTTGGAACTCTCTGGAATTTTTTTTCAAATATTTTCTATCTGCAGCTGGTTGAATCCTTGGATGCAGAACACATGGATATGGAGGGATGACTGTAATAATAATAATAATAATAATATGCAAAATAACAGCATCCTGGAATCTTCAGGCTGGAGGGAACCTGGAGATAATTTGTCCATTGTTTTCTGACTCATGTCCCTCAGTATACTAAATATGTATGTCACTTCATGGTTTGGATTGAGGTCAGCTAAACTTGCACCCTACAGCCCCAAAGTCCATGCATGTGAGGGCATGAAAGCCTCTGAAAAGTTCTGCAGTAAGAAAACCCGCCTCATTTTGTTCAAGGAGCTTTTTAAAGTTTTTTATTTTATAGATGTGATAACTTAGGTTCCAAGGCCATGTGACTAGTCGGCACTGCAGCCAGGCAAGAACGCAGACCCCCTGCCTCAAGCGCCAGTGGGCTGTTTACCTGAGCTGCTCACTGAATTGAGAGGCTAGATCATTATTTCTCATACTGGGTTCTTTGGAACCCCAGTCTCATGAGATGTTAGTGAGTTTTGAGCTAGGGACACACACTCTAGTCACATCAGCTGAAGACACCCAGAATTACAGAAAGCTGAACAGGTTGATTGGCTGTGGGGCTTCTCAGAATCTTTAATATGGTGTCTCTGTGAAGCATCAAGGTAGGGAGGGGATGTGTAGGGTTCCCCAACTTATATGGCCCAGGAATTCCTGTTTTAAGGAGCCACTCTCTGCGGATTTGTTCTGTGGATGTGAGTTGAGGTATTCAGGTCTGGGTCAATGAAGTTTATGTCGTTTTCTGTACCCCTTTCCACCCCACCCCAAGCATTGCTGCCCTTTCTGTGTTGAAGAGGAAATTGGTCAGTGCAGCCAGCTCCCTTCTGCCCTTCTGACGCTTGTTCTTCCATATTCCAGAGCAAGGAGATCGGCCTGCAGATGCATGAGGAGCTCCTGAAGGTCACCAATGAGCTCTACACGGTGAGTCTCGCTCAGGCTCCGCTGCTGTTTGGGATTGGGCCCCCTTTCTTCTGCGCCCAGCACAGGGGGGTGGCTGACCAGAGATCTGGGGGTGACCCTGGGCCTTTTTGCTGTGTCTTTTGCCTGAGTGACAGTGGGTCATCACGATGGGATGTAATGACTCACAGCCCCAGCTTCTGATTCAGTACATTTGGGGAGGGGCCCCGGGCATGTTTAATTTGTAAAAGTTCACAGAGATCCAGATTACCTGCCAGCTGTGGGAATGTATTACCTCCCAAACCTGAAGACGCAAAGCTGGAGTGGAGAGAGCGTGGGTCAGGTAGGACAGGCTGAAGCTGAGGCCCGCTCCTTACTGACTGTGGGACCTGAGGTGGGCATGTAGCTCATCTGGATCTCAGTATTCTCATCTGCAAAATGGAGCACTCTTCTGAGGGTCACGGGAGGGGCAGAGGGTAGGGGTTGGGGGGTGGATGAGCATGCCTCACCATCTCAGGGGAATAATTTCAGAACATCACAATTTGGCCCAGAACTGACCTTGTTCCCTGCTTAGAGGCAAGATCTAACTGGGTTTGGGATGGGTGTTAGAATCTGAGGAGGTGAGTGGATGGGGAACACAAGCACAGTGGTTATAGTGAGGGAAGTTACAGCCTGTGCTTTGAGGAGCCATGGGCTTCCGTGGGGAGGAGTGAGGAGAGGCCCAGTGACAGCCTGGGGGAGCAGGGTGGGGAGGCCCAGCAGACAGAACTACAGGCCCACCACCCCTAAGGCAATCAGGCCAGAGAAAAACTGTTATGTTTTCAGTATGTGGAGATTCCTTGTAAAGCTTCTCATTAAAAGGGGAGGATTCTGCTGCTAAAATTATATTTGAAAAGCTCTGGTATGAGGGGAAGAAGAGCAGGTTGTGAGAGGCCCCTCTCTTTGGTATTGTTATCTTTCTAAGTCCATGTTCTGTGCAACCAGCAGGTGGTAGACCTCTCAGGGGCCAAGAGCCTTTGCCCAAGAGCCTGTACTTCAGGTTGGAAGTCCTGCCTCAGACTCCAACCAGCTATGGGACTTTGGGCCAGGCATTCGATCTTCTGGGCCTCAGTCTCCAAATCAGTAAAATGGGGGTGAGAGTTCCTAGAGATTAATCTATAAAAGTTGAAACACACATTTCTGTGATTCCAAGTTAAGGAGAAAAACTCGCACCCTGACAGTTTTTTAATGGATTATTGCTTGGGGTAAAGGAAGCACTGCTGCTGGAGAAAACATATGACTTTGAGTCAGATTGGACTGTGGGGAAATCACCTTGTGGTTTACAGCACAGGCTCTGGAGCTGGAGACCTGGATTCAAATACAGTTGATAAATAGAAATAATAATACCTGCTTTTTACACCCCCTTGTGAGAATTAAAGGGAATCAGATATGTAAGCATGCCCAGGACAAAGAGAACCAAGAGGCGCAGCGTATCAGAGGTTCCCATGGTCCCATCACCACTGCTATCTCCACCTCCCTGGCGAGTGTGAAGTGGACTGTGTGTTCCCACTTTAGCACCCGGTGGAGAAGCTGTGTGGTAAAGGGGCAAGGCCGGGAACCAGATGAGATGTTTCTCCTCAGAATTCTGCAGAGGGTTTGTTCCCCTGTTGAGGACCTTTTCATGTTTCTCAGGCACTTCACCTCCACAGTGTTCCAGCAACTGGGTCCACATCCAGGACCCCAGCCACTCCCACCCAGATCTCTAAGCTTTCCTCTGGGCTCCAGCTGGGCTCCCCTCCTGGGTGCTCTCTCTTCACCCCAAATTTCTCCCCTGTTGGCTCCTTTACCCCTGTAGATCCCCCGGCCTACAGCCGCCCTCTTTCCTCCTCTGCTTGTCTGAGTCATACTCAGTTTTCAAACCCAGACCAAACTCCACTACCTTGAGCAAGCCGTCACCGCTGGGCCTCAAATTCCTTTGGCAGTTTAAAAAAAACCCTTATGTTATCTTGAATGTCTCCACCCTGTCTCTTCCGTTGGCACGTACACTCCCTGGAGTCAGATCTTGGTGAGAAGCACTGCGCTTAGGGCCCAAGGCCTCAGTTTGAACCCAGCTGTTTTGTCTTGGGCAAGTCACTTCAGCTCTCAGTGAAATGTGGGCTGGCAATAGAAGCTTTCTCCAGTTTGTAGGCTGGATAGGGCAGGCGGGTCAGGGACCAGGAGGATAACGCTGGTGCCCACACACGGGTGTCCCTGCTGGCCATGGGGCAGGGTGGCTGGACAGAAGTGACACTGGCCTTAGACACGCAGGCCAGGCAGGCAGGCTGGTCCCTGCTTGCCATCTCCCAGCAGCCTGGCAATGGCCTTGGAGCTGGTGGGGAAGGAAGGGCCAGCCCCTCCCCACTCTCTCCTTTTGCCATGTGCTGCAGAAAAGTGAGAACACGGTGGTGCCAACAGCACCCCCTGCCCACCACCAGGTCATTCGCTGCCTGCACTGAGTTTTCAGTAGTTGCCCAGAAATTCATTTAAATTCAGATATTTGGGGCTGCCTTCTGTGGACTTAGCACCACAGGAGACATAGCAGTCGGCTGTGAACATTTCAAGAGTTGGTCTTTGAAGTGTCTTGTACATCCTTGGTGTTCCCAGGGTACTTGTTGAAGGAGGGAGGGAAGGATCTATGAATAAGTGAAAGAAACTGGTTTTGCCTGCAAGGAGTTTAGAATCTGTGCAGGGAAATGAGAGTAAACTTGTGAACTGGTGATATCACCACCTAAGACAGAGCCTAGAGTGTGCTAGATACCTGGACTCGGAGGGAGGGCACCTAGACTGTGAACCTGGGGGAGCTGAGCCAGGTTCTCTACAGCTGTCCCAGTAGGGCAGTGCTGGCACACAGTAGGCAGTCAATACATATTCACTGAGTGAAGAAATGAGGGGTAGAGTTTGTGCATGTGTGAGAGATTGACTGAGGTTTCAGAAAAGGGCTGGGGCTACTGTGATCAAAGGTGAGTTCTGGGCCTGGTGCCTTTGGATGGGTAGGAATTAACAAAGCACAGGGGGACAGAGGAAGAGAAAGGGAATTCTGAGCAGGAGAGACAACACAGGATCATGGCAGAGCAAACCGATTACAGAGGGAGGTGGGTTGGAATTCCTGCTGCACCACCTCCCAGCTTGGCCAAGTCAAATATCGTCTTTGGACCTCAAAACAAGTATAATAATAACAACCATGGCCAGAATGTATCTCACACTGTATTAGATACTTTATACACATTATTTAATTGACACACATTTTACAGATAAAGAAAGTGAGGCACAAAGAAGTAAAGCCTGGCTTAAGGCCTTTGTATCAGTTATCAACTGCTGCATAACAACTTCTGTCAAAACTCAGTGGCTGAAAACAACAAGCATTTTATTCACTCGAGATTCTGTGGGTTGGTGATTTGGGCTGGGTTCAACTGGGGACACTGATGTGGCTACAGTTTCCTGGCCACTGAAAAAAAGAGCCCCAAATGGGAAAACCCCAGTGAGGTTTCAAGCCTTTGTTTGTGTCACATTTGCTAATATCTCATTCCCCAAATCAAGTCACACAGCCAAGCCCAGAGCTGTGGGATGGAGAAGTAAACTGCTTGCGAAGTGACGATGCAAAGGGGCATCCCTGAGGCCATCGGGCAACTACTGTGGCCGTCTTTGCAAACAGTCCACCACAGCACCCAGTTGCTGAGGACGCTCTGGACCCCAATCCCACGCTTCGTTACTAGAGATTTGCTTTGAGCAATTTCTGGTTACCGTGCCTCGTTATGCAAGCCTTTAGATGCTCCCTCCTCCCCCAGTCATGACCACAGGGACTAAAGAGGAAATGATGTAGAGAAAGGACTGTCCAGTAAGCCCCACGTTTTTTCTTTCAATGTTTTTTAGAGGAGGTGGTACTGGGCATAATGATGATAGAGATGAATGCTTACTGCCACCTGTCTCCTACTTTAGGGAAAAGGCTTGTCTCCACCTGGGACCAGGAAGGACACAGAGAAGATGGCAGGGCTGGGCATTTTGTAGGTTCATTTGTTCGTTGGTTCATTCGTTCATTCACTCAACAAGGCTTCCCTCTGCCCAGTCCTCATCACCTTGAGGTGCCTTCCTTTCTAAAACACGCCAGTGCTTACACACACACACACACACC
>NW_021703780.1:94808161-94915083 GCF_005190385.1 Monodon monoceros | reverse complement strand
GCCAGTGCTTACACACACACACACACACCCCACACACACACACCCCCCCCCCCCCCCACACACCCCACACACGTCACACCTCACGTATTTTTCCCTAGACTCCCATCAGCCTGACACAATATATAGCTCTTGATCATTGTGTATTGGTCTGAGAGGAAAGAAGGGCAGAGGGTGAGAATGTGGGCCAGTGTGCCAGTCTTTGCTCCAGAGGAAGCAAAACCAAAACAAAACAATAACAAAGCACTCTGTTTTCATTGTTCAGCTAAAAATACGTTCAGATTTTCAATATAGTTCTAGATCATGAAATGCACCTGTTGTGCTTTGCACTGACAAACATTGTAGCATCTGCCACCGGGCCCCTCCTGCTGGGCTCAGTAGCCCTGCTCCAGGCTCTCCCAGGCAGGGCTGCTGGGCCTGTCTTCCAAGCCCAGCACTGCTAGTGGGGCCCCTGAAACTTGGTTCAGGGTGACGTGGAGGGGGCCTGAGGAGCACCCACACCAACTGCTGCTGGTGACAGGTAGACGCCAATTGGAGTAATGAATGGGCTCTACCTTTTACCTACTCCAGCTTTGACTTGATTGTGCGCTGGGCTCAGGGGTATGAAATCAACTCTGGGCCCCCAGGCAAATTTTTGCAAAGGTGTCTCCCTCTTGATGACCACTCTCAGGGATGCAGTGGTGGAGAGAGCCTGAGATGGGGCCCAGCAGCATGGGTTCTGGCCCCAGCTCCCTCCCAGGCTCACTGTGTGTCTTCCTGGACTGACATCTGTCATCACTGAGGTATAAACACTGAGGTTTCATCATGTCACTGGGCCCTGTGCCATTTACTTAATAATTTTCTTTAAATTGACTCCTTTGTAAAAAACAAAACCCTCTCCCGGTCATAATTAATTCATGGGTAAGCAGCCTTGTGTACTGGAAATAGCACAGGTTTCAGAGCCAGATGGACCTGGGTTCAAGGCGCTGTCACTTGTTAAACACTCTGAGCCTCCGCTCCCTAGAATATGGGAGTGTCACCACCTCATCTCTCTGGATTCTAAGAGTGAGTGGCATAGAGTATAGCACAGTGCCTGGTGAACGCCAGTGTTAAATCATTGTGTGTTTTATGAAAGGGTGAAGCATAAATATTTTTCATTTATGCTTCTAAATCTTCCCTCTCTCCTCTCCCCTACAATGCCACTAGGCCAGCCCGAGCTCTGAGAATATTTTGCCTAAAAAAGTTCAGCCACCTCCTGATCGCTCTCCTATCCTTCAGGCTTGCCGTCTATTACACATGTTACATACTCGAGCCAGAGAGACTTTCCTTTTTAAAAAATTGTTGGATATTTAAAGTTAGAAATAGGTAATGCATGCATTTTGTAAAAAACCCGATAAACAGTACAAAAAGATACATAGTGAGAAGTATGTCTCCTCCTGCTGCCCACCTCTCCCCCTCCTCGCATACAAGCCTGGTTACTAGTTTCTAGTTCAGCTGGTGGCTCCTTGCAGAGATATTTAATTCATCACTAAGCATACATGGACACACATATCCCACACAAGTGGCAACAGCTGGGCCTACTGTTCTGCATCTTGCTTTTGTGGTTATGTTTTGGAGATTGTTTCATATCACTAATAATTAGAGCCTCCACTTTTATATGGTGATTATCACGTGCTGGGCACTGGTCTAAATGCCCAGTGTCTTAATTTGTTTCATCCTCGGTTCACTTTTGAGGTAGGTGGTAGTATTACCACCCCATTTTAGAGATGAGGGGTGCGAGGCACAGAGAGACTGGGTAGCCAGCCCAAGGTCACCCAGCGGGGGAGTGGCGGAGCCTGCTCCAAGTCTACTCCCAAAAGCTACTTACATAAAAACATTCAACTAGTTATATAAACATACACATATAAATTACTTATATATATATTTTTTGGAAGGAAATGATACTTCACATTAGCAAATGAAAAACAACTTGGTATAAATAGAAAGGTTCCATAAGCTAAATGAAGAAAAAACAGGGTTAATTCTTGCCAGTGCCTTCAAAGCAGGCATTAGACATGAGAGCACCAAACTGAGTTTTTCCTCCTGATATACTCAGAAGGATTCCAAGAGAACTGAAAAGGTGTAACACCTGAAATCACCTCACTAACACAAGCGGTTCCCGTCACACACTTTGGGAAACACTGACGCAGTGCCAGTTAGCTGGGCTCTGGTCCTCGATTTCCCCATCTGCGGCACGAAGGCACGAATCTAGAGGAACTCTGAGGCTCCTCTCAGGCTTGTATCTTCCTGCCACGCCACCCAGGGAGGGAGAGGAGGGTGCGTCTCTGACTCAGGGCAAGGCAGGCCCTGCTGGACTGTCACAGCTGCTGGCCAGGGCGTATGCCCAGTGTCATCTAGGGATGGCGGTGGTCCTAAGAAGAATGGGGGGAACAAGCTTTCCTTCTAGACAACCTCCTTCCCCGCCTCAGCTCTCCTGCGTGGACATTCCTTCACTCACTCAGCAGACGTTTACTGATCATCATTGTGTCGAGAGCATGGGATGTGGCTACGCCATGTGACAAGTGTCAGTGGGGATATGGACACGGTGTGAATGGAGAAGAGATGGCATTGGATTTGGAGCTGAATGACAATGGAGTTTCCCAGGTGGAGAGCAAGGCAGAGAAGCAGGAAGCCGGGTACGGGTACGGGGAGCAGCCCCTGTTCAGCCGGTCAGTGTTTGTGAGTCAGGCACTAAGTGTGGCCAGTCGAGACCAGGATTGATCCTGGGTAGTGGGGAAGCTAGTGGGGAAGGAAGTCTGCCTTTGGGGACTCATTCAGTAGCAAGAGACAGAAAGCCAGGAAAACCTGACATATGTAAAAATGGCAATTTATTGAATCTCGGAGGCTGACACACTTGTTTCGTTGTCTGTCTCCCCAGTAGAGTGAATAATCTGAGGGCAGAGGCCCTATCTGCCTTCCACGCAGTACTGTTGGCAGCACCTGGTATATATCATACCTGCATGTAATAAGCTGTTCAATAAATATATAATGATTGAAGGTGTAGCCACTCCCCCCACCAATACACTCACCAGATCAGAGGCAGCAGAACTGCGTCTCCTCCATTTTATCCTATTCCCTCCCTCACTTTTCCTTCTTCCTTCTGTCTTCCTTCCCCCTCCTTTCCTTTCCCTCCCTCCCTTCCCTCCATCCTCCCCTCCCTTATTTGGTGTTGATTTCCTCTGCAGGAGGCTTCTCCCCTGTGGTGACAAAGTTGGCCCAAGTCCATCCCTCTTCCCCACCCTCCCAAGCTCACTTCATATCAGCTCAGCGCCCCCTAGTGGAAAGTGAACACTCCCTTCCTGGTGTTTCCAGCGGAAGCCCAGGGCTGTCTCTAATTGGCCTGGCTGGGGTCCCATCGCTGTGGCCAGATTAACATCATGCATACTGATAGGTCAGGCCTGGGTCTGCTGCCCTGTACCCAGGAATTGGGGGGTAGTGTCAGTTTCCCATGAACCACATGGAATGAGAATGGTGGAGCGGAATTTGGGGGATTTCCTCAAAGAAAATCAGGAAGATGTTCTAGAAGGAGGGGGACTGGATGATCCTACGCAGAGAGCAACAACAGATGTCTGCTGAGGGGGAGGAGCTCAGGAAGGAGGAGAAAGTGGCTCCATTGGCTGGTTTGCAAACAAACACCTGATGTTCTACCTGTAAGCTGTTCCTCAAACCTGTTTGGCTCTTGCTTCTAATGGGCTTAATGCTGACACTGCTTCCTTTGTCTGGAATAATCCATCCCCAGGAATGGATTACAGGAATAATCCATTAGCTGTTCACCTAGCTAATAGCTACTCTTCCTTCAAGGTTCAGTTTAGATATCACTTCCTCAGGAAGCCTTCCTTTAGCACCCTGTACCCCCCTCATCATTGCACTTATCACACCCTGTGATAATCACTTGCATAACTGTCTGTGTCCCTACTAAGGTGTGTATTCTGTGAGGGCAGAGACCATATGTGTCTTCTACATTGTAGTGTTTCCTATTATGGCACCGAGTGCAGTAACTAGCACATAATGAACTGTTCAATAAATATTAAATGATTGAAGGTGTAGCTGTTGCCCTACCCCCAAATATATTCACCAGAGCAAAGGCAATAGAATCTACCTCCCCTGTTTTATACTCCCTCCATCCCATCCATCCACCCACCCACCCACTTATCTATCCATCCATCCACCCACCCACCCACTTATCTATCCATCCATCCACCCACCCATTTATCCAGCCAGCCAGTCAGCTGTTGTCCACTCATTCATGCACATATATATTGCTACTTGCTGGGTGCCAGTCTCTGCTCTAATACAGGGATTATGGTCATGGACAACGTCCTGGCCCTCATGAACTTTGCACTCTAGTTGGGTGAGACAGTTTATAAACGTGCAAATGGAATAAGACAGTGATTATAATTTCTACGGAGAACGTAGGCCACACAGAGTGTGGGCGGTCAGACTGAAGTTTGGGTACTTCAAGGGTGTCTTTGTCATGTCCTGGCCCAGGGTCTCACCTCATACACAACTGTTGTGTGGCCTAGGGATGGCCCTTCCTGTGGGGTGGAGGAAGCATACATGGACTGCATTGTTGAGAACCTATTTTCTAAAAACTGATCCTTTTCCTGCCCCAGCATGTCCCTGTATTAATGCTGTTAACTTCCAGATTGCCTTTGCCTTCTTTTGCATTTAAATGCAGATCTGAAGAGCTGTACAGATAGTACTTTCCTGTTTTCATGATCTGAGGGTTTGGGAAGATGCAAAAGGCAAAGTGTACACAGCAAAGGCAGCATGATCACCAGAAAAGGCAATGTCCACAGCTTCGAAGTCCCGGCCATCTGGCTTGCTGTGTGACTTAGGCCACATGCTTGCTATTTCTGGGCCTTAGTTTCTTTCAATGACAGGTTAATACACCAAAGTTTCTGGAGGGCCTCTGAGAACCTATGAAACTGATTTGGGCCAAGAATAGTGGTCTCACTTACATGTTCCTATGTAGTGCTTCTTAGCCTGTGCTGGACTTCTGAAAGGCTCTCCCTGATAGGGTCTTGAGGGTTGGAAAGAGAACGCCCATCTGGCAGTAAGCTGGGTAGGTGGCTCTGAGGGCCCCTCTGGAGAGCCCGGGTTGAAGACCAGGTCCCAGTGACTTGGCCTCAGCTCAGCTCCTGCATCCACTTCTGCTCCCTTCCCCGCCCCAGCACTGCTGTCAGCCCGCCACTCTACAGTCACAGCTTACTGAGTTCTTTCCTAGCCCCCCTCTCTGGCCTTTGCCAGGCAGCACAGAGAGGTCAAGCCTCTGCCACGGTCATCCAGCAAGTGGTGGGAAGGTCAAGTTTCAAAACTGGGTCTCCTGAGTCCCTGTGGGGCAGAGGACCCTTTCATCCCTATTTCGTGGTTTCCTCTTTGGTAAAGCAGGGATGATATAGTCTACGTCACAGGGTTTTTGTGAGAAATAAGTGAGTTAATATATGTGAAGTGCTTAGAACTAGGCCTGGTGTGTAATAAGTGGTCAGTAAGTGTTAGCTGCTATTGTTGTTATTATTGTTATCATGCTGCCTCCCAGGATTGGGGTAAAGATTAATTGAAATGCTCCTTGGTGATAATGAATAGAGAGGTTTGCAAACTTTGTGAAGTAATAGATAATTTAAAAATATTATTCAGCATCTCCTGGACTGGCAATACTGAGCAGGCTGTTCTAGACTATTGAGCTAAGGGCCTTTCATCCTGAAGCCCATGTTTCAGGTAATTAAATAAAGGAAACATCTTAGAGGATTCTGGGCATAAATAGTTAGACTCACTTCAGAAAGGTCCCTAGGTTAAGCTCTTTTGTGGCAGCTGTCTGACGTAAGTGACACCAGGTGATCAAGTTCACCATTATTCTTGGGATCAGGAATTACCAACTGGATCACATAGAGGGGGAGGAGCAAAGAAAGCAGTGGTGCCTGTGGATGTGGAGGTGTAGAGGGAAGGTTCAAGAATGGGAGAGAGGCCCGGAGACAGCCTTCAGCCGGCTTCCCGACTCTGAGCTGCGTTATGTTCCAGGAGCCATGGCTTAAAGGTGGTTTAAAGTAGGCAACTGCCTTGGTTATCTGTAAACCTGCAGTCATCCCCTTTGGCCACTAGATGTCTAGAACACATTGATCCAACACACTTTCTGGTCCATTGAGTTGTTTAGAAAGAAACTTAGAGGTATTGGCATAAGGAGTGGATGAAATCAGCAAGAAGGGCATCTCTAGAGGCTTTAGGGCAACTGCAGATGAGCAGAGATGGGTGGGATGCAGAGAAGAAGTCTTTCCACCAAGACCCAAGAAGAAAAGTTGATTTCAGTTTTTCATTTATTGTTTTGAAACGTGGGGAGGTTTTCAGGATGAAAGGAGGGAGAAACATGGTGTAGAATAATTTTTTTTTCACATTAGCTAATGTTTTTTAGAGTTTGTGAGCATTTTCCTGAAGTCAAGTGAGTAAGTTCAAGATTTTCAAACCCTCAGCCCAAATCAGGAATGTTGATGCTGGTGGTGATGGTAGCAGCTAATGCTTACATCGCTTTTACTGCGTGGTTGGTATTGCTCTTAGCACCTTATAAAAAATTAACTTATTTAGTCCTCACGACAAACCTATGAGGTAGGTGCCATTATCATCCCCATTTTATACATGAGGGAGCATATGTCAGAGAGGTTATGTGACTTGCCCAAGGTCACACAGCCGGTAAGTGGCAGCATCAGGATTCAGCCCAGACATTTGGGCCAGAGGCCATATTCTTACCTGATATGCTCTACAATAGATGTTGCCCCCACTGACTCCTGACATATGACAAAGGGGACTTTCTTAACAACAGATCAATGCTGTGATTTCACAGTAAGAATCACAGAGGAAGTCCTCATTTAAAAGTCTCACTTCACAGGACTTTAAATGACAGTGAATAAGGTTATAACATTGGCCAGTAATTCATTCTGAGTTCCTTGACTTAAAGGGCCTGGCTAGTCAGAAGCACATCCCATCCCGAGGCGGAAGCTTCTGCTCCATTAGCTGCTGTAATTATCCAAACAACAGGAGAAGAGGACCAACAAGGCTCAGGAGCCATGAATTCCAGAAATTTCTTGTGTTTCTTAGCATAGAAAGATGGTCATAAACTTGATATTGCAAAGGGAAGTGTACTCCTAGTTGGGGACTGGGAGATAGAATACTGTTGGTATGGGCCTGGCCCAGCTTGCTCTAAGGCTGCCCCAAATACTCACATCTGAGGAACAAATGGTAATGAATTAAGGAACCGGTATGACATGATAGAATTAAAAGTCTGAGACCAGATTTTTATTGTGGTTAGATATACACTTACTATATGACCCTCCATTCCACTCCTAGGTATTTACCCAAGAGCAACGAAAACATATGTCCACATAAAGAATTGTACATGGACGTTCCTAGCAGCTTTATTCGTAAGAGCCAAAAACTGCAAACAACCCCAATAACGGTCAACACGTGAACAGATAAACAAATTGTGGTATAGCCATACAAGGCAATACTACCCAGCAGTCAAAAAGAATTTCTGATACATGCAACAACATGGGAGAATCTCAAAAAAATTATGCTGAGTGAGCAAGGGTAGGTGTAAAAGAGTTTATACTCGATGGGTCCATGTACATGAAGTTCTAGAACACACAAAAACAATCTACAGTGACAGAAAGCAAATCGGTGATTGCCTGTGGCTGGGGTAAGGGGTGGGGATCGACTGGAAAGGGTCAAGAGGGATCTTTTTGGTGTGATGGGAGTGTTCTGTATCTTGATGGTGATGATGATCCCATGGATGTAAAGTCTGGAAACTACGCTGATAATACTGTATGATCTTGGATAAGTCACCCTGTCCTTCTGGGCCTTAGTTTCCCTATTTGTAAAATTTGGTGGTTGGATTAGATGATGTATAGGGTTCCTTCTGACTCAAAAATTCCCTTGATGTAACAATATCCAACTCTTAATGTGGAAGTAGAGTAGCAAAGTGCAATTTTCTTTATAGGAATTCATTTTATAGCCAAGGATGAGTTTATTTCTGAGAGCATAGAATATCTATTAGGTTACCCAATAATATTCCTTTGGGGAACAGAGCCATTTACAGGCCAATTTTACTCAAGGAAACAGCTGAGATAACGATTTGTGTGTAAGAAGGATGTTCCCATAGAAATCCCACGGGTACCTGAGGAGGGCCTTTTCCAGCAACACTGTGGGGAGGGAGTAGGACACAAGAGACACAGCTGGCAGGGCCGGAGAGGGCAGCTGAAGAAGGCCGTGTTCACCATATCACCTCTGAGAGCCCCAAAATGCCCGGGGCCTGTGGTGGCCCTTTTAAATTTCCCCTTTACTGGTCCATTGCTGGCACTTAGTGATCACTTAGTGATGTTGTTCATGATGATGATGACGAAACTGCTGCTGCTGCTGCTGCTTTTCATTTCCAGTCCTCAGACAGTCCGTGCAAACGTAAAGGGCCGTGGGATTTCAGAGCATGTCATGGGAAGAGGGCTGGGACAGAGCTGACTGGGACACGGAACTTGGAAGGGGGCTGCCAGCGCTAGGGCCACCCTTGCTGGGCCATAACAGCCTGTTGATTTCCCACACTCGTGTGTCTCCAGGTCATGAAAACCTACCACATGTACCATGCGGAGAGCATCAGTGCGGAAAGCAAGCTGAAGGAGGCCGAGAAGCAGGAGGAGAAGCAGTTCAACAAGTCGGGAGACCTCAGCATGAACCTGCTCCGGCACGAGGACCGGCCCCAGCGCCGTAGCTCCGTGAAGAAGATTGAGAAGATGAAGGAGAAGGCGAGTGAAGTCCCCGGGGTACCGGGGTGGGAAGGAAGGGGAGGGCCAGGCTCCCCACAGCCTCAGCCTCCGCCTCCGCACCCTGAGGGACTAGGGCTGCAATAATGCTGCCAGCGTCTGCTGTCTTGGAGGTCAGTGTCATGGTGGAGGCAGGGCTGGCCATGCCTCTGCTCACACTTGTTAGGCCTCAGGCGAGGGCCAACAGCAGAAGAGGCACTCAGCTGGCAAGACAGCTGAACTGCGATGAGACTCTCGCCCAGCGAGCACATTCTGGCAAGAATCACCAGGCGTTAGTGGGGGTGGGGCCTGCCCTGGACGTCAGTTTAGTGGCCGGGGAGCTGATTGGGACTTCGTGTGTCCCAACAAGAGGGAACGGCGCTGGCGTACCAACCAGCACCTGGGAACCAGGTAAAGAACCATTCTGAAGAAATTGCCATCGCCGAGCCAAAGCTGGGCCAGTTAGAATCCTTGTGTGTTGGTGCTGGAAAAGTGCTTTGGTAGGGCATGGTGAAAGTGCTAGTTTCGGAGTCAGGCTGAGTTTTGAAGATGCCACATGTACAGCGACTCTCTGACCTTCGATATTATTTTATTTATTTATTTATTTTTAAATTAGTTAATTAATTTGTTTTTGGCTGCTTTGGGTGTTTGTTGCTACGCACGCGGGCTTTCTCTAGTTGCGGCGAGCGGGGGCTACTCTCCGTTGTGGTGTGCAGGCTTCTCCTTGAGGTGGCTTCTCTTGTTGTGGAGCATGGGCTGTAGGTACACGGGCTTCAGTAGTTGTGGCACGCGGGCTCAGTAGTTGTGGCTTGTGGGCTCTAGAGCGCAGGCTCAGTAGTTGGGGCACATGGGCTTAGTTGCTCCGCGGCATGTGGGATCTTCCCGGACCAGGGCTCGAACCCATGTCCCCTGCATTGGCAGGCGGATTCTTAACCACTGCACCACCGGGGAAGTCCCTGACCTTCAATTTTAAAAACTGACAGTGATGGCAAACAAATCTCCTTTCTCATGTCAACTCTGATCAATTGATAGTGGCTGCCCAGAGCCCTATGCTGAGGATTGTGAGCCCTCTCGAGGCTTTAGTTAAAGACAGTGCTGTGATCAATTAATGATGTCTGTCTTGGCCAAGGAATTTAGAGGGGCAGTGTGCATGCTGCTTTTTGTCATCCTAGATTGGGTTACTTCTAAGGTTCCTTTCTTCTTAAAAAGCTATGATATTCTTGTTGAATTCTCTGCATTCATTCATTCCATGAAATCAGCAAACATTTCCTGAGCTCTTTCTATTTGCAAACATTGCATCAGATGTTTATTTGGGCTTCTATGAGACTAATTCTATGACTATATGATCCTACAGCTCTTAAAAATTATAGGAGATTGAGTGGGAACATAATCCAACAGGACCTGGGTAAGCTGGCAAAGTAACCAAAGGCAGATAAAATAAAATTTCAGGGTAATTTCCAAAGGCAAAGAAAAATATGCTCCACAGTAACCAGGCAGAGACCCAGTTAAAAAATGGGCAAAGGAATTGAATAGACATATCTCTGAAGAACATATATGAGTGGCCAATAAATACATGAAAAGATGCTCAGCATCATTAGTTATTAAGGAAATGCAATTCAAAACCACAGTGAGATACCACTTCACACCCACCATGATGGCTAAGATAAAAAAGTCAGATAATCACAAGTGTCGGTGCGGGTGTAGAGAAATTGGACCATCATACATTGCTGGAGGGAATGTAAAATGATGCAGCCACTTTGGAACATAGTCTGGAAGTTCCTCAAAATGTTAAACATAGAGTTACCATATGACTCAGCAGTTCCACTCCTAGGCATCCACCCAAGAGAAATTTAAACATGTGTCCAGACAAAACTTTGCACATGAATGTTCATAGCAGCATTATGCATAATAGCCAAAGGGTAGAAACAATCCAAATAAATAAACGTCCTTCAGCTGATGAATAAAATATGGTGAATCCCTGTAAGGGAATATTCAGCAATGAAAAGGAATGAATACAGACTACAGCATGGATGAACCTTGGAAACAGTAGGCTAAGTGAAAGAAACCTGTCACGAAAGACCACATATTACATGATTCCATTTATTTGAAATGTGCAGAGTAGATAAATCCATAGAGACAGAAAGTAGATTATTGGTTGCCAGGAGCCGTGGCAGAAAAGAATGCAGAGTGACTGCTAATGGGTACAGGGTTTCTCTTGGGGTGATGAAAATATTCTAAATTTAGATAGTGGTGATGGTTGTACAATATGTCTGTGAATATACTAGAAATGAATGTTTAAAAATAAGATAACCAGGGGCTTCCCTGGTGGCGCAGTGGTTGAGAGTCTGCCTGCCAATGCAGGGGACACGAGTTCGTGCCCCGGTCTGGGAGGATCCCACGTGCCGCGGAGCGGCTGGGCCCGTGAGCCATGGCCGCTGAGTCTGCGCGTCTGGAGCCTGTGCTCCGCAATGGGAGAGGCCACAGCAGTGAGAGGCCCGTGTACTGCAAAAAAAAAAAAAAAAAAAAAAAAAAAGATAACCAGGCAGGGAATTATGGAGCTACAACATAGGGGGGTAGCTATAGACGGGGTATGTAGAGAGGTAGAGAAAGCACTGGTTAGTGGGGTCTGGAGACTAAGTTTTAGTTCAGAGTTTTATGCTAACTGGCCATTTGGCTCTTGGACAGCCAACTTCTTTTCAATTTTCATCTCCTCACCTATAAAATGGATGAATTAAAGTAAGATATCTTCAAGTACCCTTTCCAGGCATAAAATTTTATGAGTCCATGAAGAGCTGAAAATGGTCTCAGGGTTATAGTAGCCCCCTGGAAATGGGCCAGGAATTTCAAAACTCTCTGTGGAGGTTGGGTGTGTGGTTGGTACAGGGTATAACCAGAAGTTTGTTTCTAGAAATTCCCAGAATAAGTGAACCCTGGAGAAAGGTCAGAGGAGATGTCTGAAGAGAATTAAAAGGCTGACAATGGGGACATCTCTACTGAACAGCTAGAGAACTCAGTCTGGAGGAAGGAAAGTTGAGAGTGCCTAGGTAGGAAGAAGCCCTGTTTCTTTAAGGAGAGCTGTCTCTCTCCTCAGCAGTGGGACTCATCTGTCTGAAGGGGGCAAGGGTACAGCTCTGTAACCCACGGACTCTTTACTGCTTCCTGCCCAGGATGGCCCAGAACAGAAACAGCTTCCCAGGGAGGCGGTCCAGCTCCTAGCCAAGACTGCACCTCTGGCTGCCCACCCCGCCTCTCCCCACCACGCACAACCAGACAGCCAGTGACAATCACTTCATGCTGCCCATGCAGGGACTGTTCTGGGTGCTGTAGGCTCAGTCATGAACAGGGACCATTAAGTCTCTGACTTCACAGAGCTTACTTTCTAGCAGGGGACCCTGAAAATCATCAAGTAATCAAAGAGGTAAAAAATGTGATTTGGGGTGGTGAAAAGTACTTATGAAAAAAATTGAGCAACCAAGATGTCCTTCAGTAGGTGAGTGGCTAAGTTACTGTGGTCCATCCAGACAATGGAATGTTATTCAGCACTAAAAAGAAATGAGCTGTCAAGCCATGAAAAGACACGGGGGAACCTTAAATGCATGTTACAAAGTGAAAGAAAGCAATCTGGAAAGGCTACATACTGCACGATTCCAACTATATGACATTCTAGAAAAGGCAGAACTATGGAACAGTAAGAAGGTCAGTGATTACAGCAGTTGGGTGGGAGACAGGGATGAACAGGTAGAGCACAGAGGATTTTCAGGGCAGGGAAACTGCTCTGATACTCTAATGATGGATACATGTCATTATACATCTGTTCAAATTCACAGAATGTACAACACCAAGACTGAACCCTAAGGTAAACTGTGGACTCTGGGTGACTACAATGTGTTAGTATAGGTCCATCAATTGTAACAAATGTACCACCTGGTGCCAGGGGGTGTTGATATTGGGGGGACGTGGTGTGTGTATGGGAGTAGGGGTGTGTGCACGAAATCTCAGCACCTTCCTCTCAATTTTGCTGTGAAGCTAAAACTGCTCTAAAAAAAGAGTCTCTTAAAAATTAAATAAAAATGAAAATAATCACTAAAAATTGAACAAAGATTAAATGAATGGGAAAAATAGAGCAGGACAGAATGTGGGGAGGAGGCAGTCAAGATGCCGGGGACACATTTTAGACACGGTTGTGTGGTCAGAGGCCCATGCGACTGTGTGACCATGGCTAAGGACCTGAATGACGTGGAGCAGGCCACGCAGGGACCTGGAAGGGTGGCCTGCCGGCCGGAGGGAATGAGTCTGAGTCTAGAGGCAGGAATGAACGTGGCCTCTTAAAGGACGTGCAGAGGAGGGGATGACAGGAGCGTGGAGGAAGAGCCAGGTCAGGAGGGCTTCACAGGCTGTCGTCCGGGTTTGGGCAGCCTCTGGGGGTGTTGAGTAGGGGCCTCCGGAGGTCTTAGTTACACTCCCGGAAAAGGCCGCTGCTTACCCGACAGTGCCGACGATGGCTGCACATGTGCAGTGTCAGGTGAGCTTTTTGAGTACGGGGTCCAGATCTTACTCACCTGGCCCATGGAGTAAGGCTTTCCTTTCTTTAAGCGGGGAGCTGATCGCAGGCAGTGACCCTAAAGAAAATCTCAAATCCCTCCCATCAGCGGCTCTGCTCTCACATCCACTCTTTCCTTCCTCCAGAGGCAGGCAAAGTATTCTGAGAACAAGCTGAAATGCACTAAGGCCCGGAACGACTACTTGCTGAATCTGGCGGCCACCAATGCAGCTATAAGCAAATACTACATCCACGATGTCTCCGACCTCATCGACGTGAGCTCCTGGGGAGTCTGGGGTTGAACAGGGTCCTGCACCGCCTGCTGCGAGTCATCAGCTGAGGGAGGGCTGGCCCTTGTCCTTAGCTGGCATATGGGGCGGCCAGTGGCCCCTGGAGCCCTAACGGAGGGGAAGGACAGGGAGCCTTTGGGGCCTGGGAAGGAGTATCACCCTGTGGCTTCTAACTCCATGGGTGGGAGTGGGCCTCTGGCGGCCCTTGCACACTTGGGCTGGGCAGTTGTAATTCAGCGTGCACTTTCCAAGCGTCCTCCTCTACACCAGGTCTTTTTCTGGGTTTGGGGGTACAGGGGTGATCGTACACAGTTCATGCCCTGGGGAACTTCCCAGGGTGGTAAAGATGCTTATCTGTGTAACACGCCTGGGTCCAGTCCACTAGACACACACACACATACGGAAGAAAATAATGAATGAGACAAAATTATACAGGTCAGCTTCACTTGGGGATGTTATGTTGGGAGAAATCAGGCAGTTTAAGCAAGAGGAAAATGGAACACTGACTCCTGAGCACCAGCTGTGCAGGACACACTGGTAGGACAATGAGGTTTCGGGAAAGAATTCTGTGAGTGGTGCCTTCGGGGAGGCTCCTGCATCATCTGTGACAGAGCTGGGGCTGCTTCGCATGTCTTCATGCAGACAGGGATCCGGCCCAGCAGATGCTCGGTCAGGCTTCCTTGAGGGTGGGTGCGTCCTTTTCCTCTGGCCTGGTTGTATCCCGTCAGGAAGTCAGACGGTCACCGCTCTTCCCTTGGCTGCAGAGGAGACCCATTATCGCCATTATCACCACCCCCAGGAGAGGGAGCTGCCTGGTCCTGCCTTCCAAATGCCCGGGGGGCCAGACCCCTCCTCTTTCCTACCTTTCAGCTTTCTTTTTCACACAACCCTTTCATCTTTTTATTTACCAAATTTTTACTGAGTGCCTACCAGCTCTGGCTCTTGAGGTACAACAGTGGATAAGAGCCAGTGGGTCTGTCCTCATGGAGCTCAGCCTGCATAACCCTGATGCATTAAAGGCAAACGTAATGCCAAGCAGTGGGTGTTACCATGAGAGAGGTGGAGGGAGTTGTGGACACCTGGATGAGGGACACCTGGTGTGGACTCTGAGTGGGGAGAACATCAAGGAAGGCTTCCTGGAGGAAGTGACCTCTAAACTGAAACCAAAGGAAGAGTATTTAGGCAGGAGGAGAGAGGAAGAGTCTTCGGGCAGAGGGAATGCGTGTGTGAAGGCCTGGAGATGAGAAAGAAAGCAGTGAGTTTGGGGAGCCGCGAGGAGCGCTGTCATTGCCCAGATCGCGGTCCCCCGCTCCCTCCGAGGGCTTTGCCATGACTTGTGTGGTAAGATTCCAAAGTGCATGAGGGCCTCCAGCATGAAAGATTTGACCGTGGAATAGGAGGTAATCGTAAGTCATTGTGACGGCCCCACCTCCATGTCACCACCCTCACCTGCACCTTCTGTGTGTGCTTCTCTCCAAGTGCTGTGATTTGGGCTTTCATGCCAGCCTGGCCCGCACCTTCCGGACCTACCTCTCAGCCGAGTACAACCTGGAGACCTCTCGCCACGAGGGGCTGGACGTCATCGAGAACGCGGTGGACAACCTGGATTCCCGAAGTGACAAGCACACAGTCATGGACATGTGCAACCAGGTCTTCTGTCCCCCCCTCAAGTTTGAGTTCCAGCCCCACATGGGGGACGAGGTAGGCTTCTCCCAGGAGCCCATGCTTGAGGTTGCTTCCATCTGTCTCCCATGGGCTCCCAGAGCATCAGTGGGAGGAGAACGTCAGTGGAGAGGCCTGGGGTCAAGTTCTTGGTGCATGGGCTTCCCTAGCTGAGGAGTTTACCACGAATACCCTAATCTTGGCAGCTCAAGTCCCCCACCTGCAGAATTGCGAGACCATAGCTTCCCATGAAATCCCTCCCAGCTATGTCTAGAAGACCCCAAGGGAGTCCCACATCTGCACACAGACAATCATCTCACGCTCTCCCCTCGGATGGATGGCCTCAAATCACCGAAGGCGGGGCCTCAGCAGAGCCGCTCGGACCTGTGCTCCAGTGCCGTGAGCCCTTGGAGTACCAGCCAACCCAGTTTTCTTCAGGGCTTGCGCTGCTCACATCCTCATTATGTTCTGGAAAAAAAAAAAATGGGAGAAGGCGCTCTTCACTAGCCCCTAAGCAGCACACTAGTTACCTGAGTTTCACACAACTTCTTATGAAAATAGCTCCTTGAGCTTTTCCATGTCATTCCTCCCTCTCTCCAGGGCTCAAGCCCCAGTCCCTGGAACCAACGGAGACAGCCACCAGGTGTCATATCTGCCTCCCCATCTCCACCATCTCTACCCCAGGGACATGTGCCCAGAACTTTCTCCTAGTGGCCCCGTTCCCTCCCCCCAGGCACACAAGAGTCAGGGGGGCCCAGCCAGCCTCTGGATCCCAGTGGGAGCTCAGCTGGGCTGTCGCTGCACCTGCTTAGCAGGGAGGGACCAGGAGGCGCCTTTAACGATGGCATTTGCTGGACCCTCCAGTGGCTCTGCCCACTTTCTTCCTTTGCAAGAGATGCCTTCTGCCGGGCTTCCCCACAGCTCCTGCCCCATCCCTGTGCCCTCATGTCCAGCCCTCTGGCTCATCAGCTGGTGACTGCAGGGTTGGGTTGCCCAGTTAGTGGTAAAGAACAGAGGCCTGCTGTCCCTTATGAGCTCAGCCAAGTTACGGCAGGCAGCCCAGCCCACAGGTAGTGAGAGCCCTGGTGGGAATGGGTGTAGGCGAACAGTATCGCTCTCTCATCTTCTTCTCTTCTCCCCTCCTCTCTCAGCGGCCCCTGTGAGAGGGCCGCTGCCCCATGCCTGCCTGTCTCTCAAGCATCTTCCTGCTGGGCCACTCTGCTGACTGTTTCCCACCCTTTGTTCTTTTCACTGGCTTCTCTTAGGCAGTTGCTTCCTTACCACCACTTCCTGCCTGGAAATTAACCAATTAGTCTCACTTAATGAGATTATGTCCAAGCTCTGAGTAGCAAACCGTCACATGCTGCACGAATGTAGACCACAACTGAGAGTGTGAGAGGGTGGCCCCTGGCTCCCGGCTGGCTCTGGTGTCGCTGGGTACAAGCTGTGTGACCTTGGGCAGGTCACTTAACCTTTCCAGGCCTGTTTCTGCAGTTGTCGATGGGGATGTTAATGATAGGCCGGCCCCAGCTATGCACAGGTTGCAAGGGCCCCGGTCAACCGCAGGCGGTGGCTGTCATTTCTGCAGGTGTGCCAGGTCAGTGCTCAGCAGCCCGTCCAGACGGAACTGCTCATGCGGTACCACCAGCTGCAGTCCAGACTGGCCACTCTCAAGATCGAGAACGAGGAGGTGAGTGAGCCCCTCCACCCTGTGAGGGATTTCTTTACAAAGGCCTGACTGGTCCTGCAGAGTCTACTCTTGCCATGGAACACATAAGAAATCAGGGTTCATCTGTAACATGCACAACTGTCAAAACCAACTACACCAAGAATCTTTGATGGCATGGGGAATGCTCACAAGATGTTAAAGAAAAGCAAGGAGGAAGTAGAACTCTATGTTCAGTACTGACCTAACCAGGATAAACTGAAGTATGCGTGCATGTTTCTGTGCATATTCACGGGCATAGAGAAAAAGACTGGAAGGAAATACTTTGAATGTTGATAGTGGTTTTGTCTGGGTTGCAGGAGTATAGGTGATTTCTGTTTTCTTCTCTGTGCTTTTCTCTGTTTTCTGCAGTGAGCTTATGTTATTTTTATCATCAGAAATGTAATTTTAAATTACACAATGAAATAACCCAGGGCACACTAAATGTGTCATAGATTCTGAGCTCCAGGGAGCTTCTGTCTCACCGTGGCCAGCACACCTCCCTTGCAGCTGGTGGCTCAGGACTTCTGCCAGGTGGGCACAAATGGAAGTACCAGCTGGAGTGGCTCCATTCTGATGTGCACTGATGAGGCCACATGGGAGACCTCCCGTTCCAGCCGGGATGCCCCCACCCAGGGAGGACATCACCCAATTGGAGGACACCAGGCCATGGGAGTGTCACCCGAGATCATGGGCAGGTCCATCTTTGAGAAGTGCAGCTGCAGCTGGAGATGGGGAGCCGTGGTCCCTGTCTTCAGACCTCAAGAGGGCTGTTCTAGGCAGAGAGGGCAGGTTGCTTTGTGTCTTCAAAAAGGACGTAGCCAGGACGAACGTGAGCCAGAGTGTAGCTAAGGATGAACGAATCAAAGCAGTCCCTGGGGGGAGGTTATGTGGAGACAAATTATATATTTGTTTATCAAACCTGAGAAGAGAGAGGATATGGCCAGAGTGTTTTCTTTCTTTATTTATGCCCTACATCTTCCCGTGAAGCGTTTTAAATTGTTTACATGGAACGGTATGTGCTGTATATGGATAATAATGTTAATGGAATTTAAATTGAAAATCGGGGCACAGAAGGGAGGGTGAAGCACATGCTCTTCTGGGTAGGCTGTTCATGGCCATGGAAATGCTCAGTTTTGTACCTGAGCTTCTGTGAGCCTATGTTAGAAAGAACCGATTCACTCATTTATTCATTCAAGTATTTATTTAGCACATACTATGCGCTAAACCTTGTGCAGAGTTAAGTGAGTGGATGAGACAATATAGTACCTCCTCTCACGGAGTTTATGTTCTAGTGAGAAAAGACAGGTGGTAAAACACAGAAGCGAACGAACCCATACATGAATACGTACACAGAATATCAGACACTAAGTTAAGGATGGTGGTCGGGGGTGGGTGGGGGGAGGCCTGATGTCACCAGGAGGCGACTTTTAAGTTGAGATCTGAGTGACAAGAGAGGCTTTGAGCAGCAATCACTGTGGAGCGAACGTGGACGCAGTTCTCCCAGGACTGTGTTTGGAGCGACCCTCCATCCAAGTTCCAGTACGCCCTTTAGGCACAGTTCAGTGAAGGGCTGTGGGGAGGCCGGGGCCCTGTGTGTGGAGCCTCCGGGGTCCCGCTCGGTCCCGGGAGAGGAGTCGGAGTCCTGGAGGACCGAGCACACTGCGTGTGTCTTGGGTCTATCTTCCTCAAGGCTGTTTTTTCTCAGTCAGGCTTGCGTGGACTCAGTGGCCGACAGCAGAGGAGTCACTCACTGAGGACAGCGCTGCCCTTATGCAGACTGTGTCCCCTCCCTTCTCTGGATGAAGGAAACGGGGAGCGTTTCTAGCGTTGCTCCTCCTCAGGGACCTGCCTCCCAGGAGGAGCTGGTTTGGGGTTGTATAACCATAAAGAAACACAAACCTTAAAACCCAAGTTCCTTGTTGGTCACAACCTTCTCCGACGTTGTCTCCAGCAGAAGCAGTCCCATGACCTGACTTTAGATTAGGCCACCTGGCTTCTCCCCCCAGCCAGCTGCTGGCCTTACTTTCCACATCACTGTAACGGGAATGAGCATCTTTGTCCTGCCTGCCTCCTGATGCTTTATGTGGAAGAAATCAAGGAACGGTTGGGAAAGGGCTATGAGGCGTCAAAGGCATTCCGAGGCTGAAGGATTTTTGTCAACCTGAAGGATTTTTGTGTTTCCCCAGGTTAGAAAAACCCTGGACGCCACCATGCAGACCTTGCAGGACATGCTGACTGTGGAGGACTTTGACGTATCCGACGCCTTCCAACACAGCCGGTCCACAGAGTCTGTGAAGTCAGCCGCCTCCGAGACCTACATGAGCAAGCTCAACATCGCCAAGAGGAGAGCCAACCAGCAGGAGACGGAAATGTTTTATTTTACAGTAAGTGGCGTCCTGGCCCGGGACCCACTGTCTGCCCCGCCACCGGCAGTGATTTTGGGGAGCAGCCCAAACTACTGGGAGCCAGAGGAACCACGTGGGTCAGTTAGACCTACAGGTCTTCCAGCATGTTTTCAGGTTAAATTGCCTGGCGTGGCTTTGTGAAATGCAGAAAGTGAGCTACCAGTGGGTAGCACCAGCCTTGATCTTGGATTGACAGTTATTGTGATTTTCCTTTTCTAGAAAAAATACAGAGAGAGTTGTGTTCAGTAGGGTGAGAGGAAAAGGGGCTAACAGAGCCAGGTGCATGCCCCAAGTAACAACCCCCAAGTTTAGTGTATGGTTGTCATGTCAAGTTGTGTCAAATTTGGGCATGGACTCTGCAAACAACACCCTGAGTGATCTTTGCAAATTGCTGGTGAGTTGCCAGCCCTTCATGCAAAATCCCAGATTACTTACATTTCACTTGGCCAAGGAGGAACAGGGATGAGAGGCATCGGGGCTTTATTTCAACATGTATTTAGTGAGCATGGAATGGGGTTAGAAGGGACCTTACATCTTCCATCTGATGTTTGACCCTGTCCAACCTTATCCCTGCCCAAAAGTCATTCAAATTCTGCTTGAACAACCCCAGATTAAAAAGCTCCCTCCTTCCCCAAACAACCCTTTTGTTTGGCTTGTGGCTGGCTATAGATATTATGATGTTTTCCCGTATCTCTGTTATCTTCAGAAATCTTCCTCACTAGGATTTCTGGTCATTGATCTTAATCCTGTTCTCTGGGGCAACCCAGAGAGAGGCTAATTCTACTTGACAGTCTGGCAAGGTTGCAGGGAGCTGGGTTTTTATTTCTCCAGGCTAAACATATCTACTTCTTTCGATCCAGCCTCTTAAGCTTTTGTTTTGAGTGCCCTCAGCATCCTAGCGACATTCTCCGGAACGTGTTCCACTTGTCCCACTTGTCGGTGCTTCTTCTAAAGTGAGATTCCCAGCATCGGAGTGACCAGCACAGAGCAGGGCTAAACTTTCACCTCCCTCCACATTAGGGGCTATGCTTCTCTTTCCATATGTCCTAAGACCATATTCTTTTTTTTTTTTTTTTTAAGCTAGTATCAGTTAAATCTCTGTTCCCACTGTACTGCCATTAAACGAGGCCACCCTCCTCCTATGGGATGTGTAGGTGATGTCTTGGGTGGGTCTGATGTTTACCACCGTTTAGATTTCCTCTTGATGGGTTCAGCTCATGGTTCCAGACTGTCAGGATCCTGATCGGCTGCTCATCACATATGCTGTCTCTTCAGACCTTGTGTCTGCAGATTCAGTAAGCATGGCTTCTGTACCTTAAAGTTTGTCAATAAAAAAAAAAAAACTAATTGGTACTTCAGGGCCCAGGCCAAAGACAGAGTTATTCAAAACATGCCACTAGGCTAATATTGATCCATTAATCAGCACTTTTAGATTGTGGTCATTTAACCAGTCACAAACCCACCCAGTTCTAACATCCAGCTCCATTTCATGCTAGGCCTCATCAAATCCCTGTCAAAAACCAACGGTTGTCGCCTACTGCATTTCCTTTGTCAACACTCTTTGACTTCATTGTTTTCAAGAAAGAACCGATTCACTCATTTACTCATTCAAGTATTTATTTAGCACATACTATGTGAATACTATGTGAATCAGCCCATGCCAGTTTTGGGGGCTCACCACTTCCACAAGGGGCCTACTGTGTTTGTAGAGAATTTATGGGTTACAAAGATAAGTGAGGAGTGTGGATGAATATTGTCACTTAGGCAGCAGGAGCAAAGAAGGGGGTTCAGCCTGCTTGAAATTAAAAGACAGCATCCATGATGGGGGTCATGGATGTTCTATTTTGATCTGAATATTCAAGTTATCAACCTGGTTGGCTAGTACACCTCATGACGTGATGTTGTGACATTATTTAGGTATTTTAAGGACATAACACTCCTTTTAAAGCAAACATTAATACAATTCAATGGCATCCTTTCCTTCATGGGTTACACGTGAAGCCTGGGTGAAGCTTGGAAGAAGTAGCCAGGATCCCCAAGCCCCAGAGCCCCAGTGTGTAATTTGCACTAACCAGGTGTAATTTGCACTAACCCACCAAAGCATGAGTTACAAGTTTGGGATTGGAGCTTCACCTGGCTTGGGACAGTGAGGCAGGATGGAGAGAATACCTACTTATACCACAGCTCTGCTTTTTATGGTGAATTCTTAAACACAGGGCGATAAAATCAGAGGGCTATATTACTGGAAGCATCCAGAGAGAGCCTATAGGTGGGTAGTTACCAAACCGAAGTGTGCTTTTGAATCATGTAGGAAGCTTGTTGAAAACATAGGTTCCCAGACTAACACCCTCCCTGAGGTGGCACCCTGGAAATGTGAGCACTTCTGGGCCTCTGTGGTGTCCTCCTCGGGTTAGACTCACAGTCTTCCAGAGCAGGAATCTGCATGTGGACACTCTCCCCAGCTGGGTAGGAGGCCACTGGTCCCTGCACCACTCTTGGAGAAGCACCGTGAGTCTACTCATTTTACCTTGAGGAGGGCATGAGGCCCAGAAATGTTCAGAAATCCGGCCAAGATTGCACACTGAGTGACCGCAGCCCTGAGCTCTTTCTCCTTCTGGGTAGAATGGGAATGGTGATGCTTCCACCATTTGTCATCTGAGACTGCAGTGAGGACCAGATGTACATGTTTGAAAACCATCTCCAGGTACAAGGGGGAGTGACTCTTAGCAACCACAGGACAGGCCCTAGGAGCTAAGAAGGACCACGGCCAAGGAGACAGGACGCCACAAGCCCCAGAAACCCAGCAGGGAGGGGCCAGGGTGCGGTGATCTCAGTCTTATCCGGGCACATGTCAGCCCCCTCCCCGTGGGCCTTTCCCCACACCTGTCTTCAGCGGGAAGATGGTGACGTTCCAGATGTCCTGAGCTGCCGAGGTGCACTTCTTTGCTCCTCTGAGCCCTTTCTGAGCCTTCTGGCTGGGGAATAGAATGGGTTTTTTGGTGAGAAACTAGCTGGCAGATTTGGGGCAATCACATCTGTCCCTGTGCCTTCATTCTCAGGGCCTTTGTAATTGCGTTCCCCTCTGCTTAGATCCTTCCCTCCCGTGTGCACCCACACGGCTGTCTTCCTCACCTCCTTCAGGCTGGGGCTGAGATGGCAACTTTGCAGTGAGGTCTGCCCTCACTCCCAGCTCCTCATTCCTGCCTTGTTTCCATCCCTAGCGTTCACCGCCATTGACCAATTATGTATTTTACTTACGTTTTTGTTAGTTTATTGTCTCTCTCCTACTCTGCTATGTCAGTCCCACCAGGTCAGAGATTTCAGCTGAATTTCTCAGCACCTACTATATGCCTGGCACAGCTGTAGGCACCGAGGATCCAGAAAGGAACCTGCATGGACGGTACCTACAGTGGCACATGGTCCAGCAGAGAGGGCTCCCGGCCTGTGACTGGGCGACGTGGGGTGGGCAGGGCTGAGGGAAGCTGGTAGTTGTGTAGAGGCATGGCTGAGGCCAGGCTGAACTGGGGGCAGGTAGATGTGTTTCTGTTCCGGGTGCCCCGTTCCTGGCACTGCTTCCAAGTGCGTTGTGCTTGGCCAGGCCCCAGAACTAGAGGCAGCCTGGGGTCCTAGGGCAAATCATTTCTTGTGCCAGCCTCACCTTTCTCATCTGTAAAAAGAAGAAAATCATATCCCCAAATGCAGTTCGGGTTATTTTAATAGGAATGTCTCCAGGGGCCTGCAATGCCCTTCCCCCTTCACAGTGCAGCCAGATAAAAGAAGACATGCTCTGAGCCTCCCCTCTGACAGATCTGATAACGCTCTCTTGTCTCGGCTGCATGCTCTTGGCCCAGAAGCACAGAGGAACTTTGATGGCTAAAGAAGCCCACTGCCCGGGCTCCTGCAGTCCTCACCTGACAGAAGCACCTTTCACTGCGCACATCCCCCGAGCTTTCTCTGTGTTCCCAAACTGAGCTGAAATGCCTCATAGGACTGGACAGCCATGCTTGGCAGAGCTGGGGATCTGATGGAGCCGACGCAGAAACCCCTTTCCCCGTGCCTGGGGCCTTGAGGGTGGCCTCCCGCCCTGGAGGTCCATTATGGAAGCAGAAATGGCAGGACTTGGCCCTGCGATCTGTAATGTCCTTGTACCTTGTGTCTTACAGAAATTTAAAGAATATGTGAACGGCAGTAACCTCATCACTAAGCTACAGGCCAAGCATGACTTACTCAAGCAGACTCTGGGCGAAGGTGAGTCATGTGGCAGAGGCCGGCAAGGGGGGCTGTCTTCCCGCTGGGTTGTGTTGTGGCCCCTTGAGCTGTTTCACATGGAGATCCCGGGCACTTGGTGGAATGAGGCCTGGTCCTGGAGCCACCTACCGGGATGAGCAATCTGGGAAAGTAGCTCTGGTACAGATGCTGAGGGGGTCCAGTCTGGCTGCAGAAACTATGGGGCAAGTACAAGTCTTAGTCTGGGTTGTGGAGGAGGGTCCCAGATAAAGTGATGAGGGTCCCGAATAGGTAGAGGGTGGGATTCAGGGAACAGGCATCTGCACTGTTGCTTTTTAGCAGATTCTGTTTGCCAGGAATACTACTGGAGTGCCTGGCCAGGATTCTAGGTCCAAGAAGAAAAATGCATACGTGTGAAGCAGAGTTTGGTCCTTGGGAGACCTGGGGACTAGACTTAAAGCTCCCCAAAGGCTTCCAACGATGGGTGGGATAAAATCCCAACTGCTCCCATGGCACATGAGGCCCAAGGTCACTTGACCTCCGCCTGCCTCCCTGACCTCATCTACCCATCCTCCACTTCCCTACTGTACTCCAGTGGCACTGAGCTCCTTTCTGCACATCAAAGCTCATCTAAGAAATGAAACTGAGTTGTTTGTAGTGAGGTGGATGGACCTAGAGTCTGTCATACAGAGTGAAGTAAGTCAGAAAGAGAAAAACAAATACCGTATGCTAACACATATATATGGAATCTAAAAAAAAAAAAAATGGTCATGAAGAACCTAGGGACAAGACGGGAATAAAGACGCAGACCTACTAGAGAATGGACTTGAGAACACGGGGAGGGGGAAGGGTAAGCTGGGACAAAGTGAGAGAGTGGCATGAACATATGTACACTACCAAATGTAAAATAGATAGCTAGTGGGAAGCAGCCGCATAGCACAGGGAGATCAGCTCGGTGCTTTGAGACCACCTAGAGGGGTGGGATAGGGAGGGTGGGAGGGAGACGCAAGAGGGAGGAGATATGGGGATATTTGTATATGTATAGCTGATTCACTTTGTTATAAAGCAGAAACTAACACACCATTGTAAAGCAATTATACTCCAATAAAGATGTTAAAAAAAAAAAAAGCTCATCCAACTTATTCCTGCCTCAGGGCCTTTGCATCTGCTGTTCCCACTGCCTGGAATGCCCTTACCCCATGTCTCTGTGTGGATGGTTCCCTATCCTTCAGCTGTCAGCACAGATGTCACTTCCTCCTGAGACCCTTCTGCCACCCAACCTCAGGGAATCACCACCTCTGTCCCAACACTCTTTCTGTTTGATTTTCCTCATCTCACTCATCGCCATGTGAAATCCTCCTATATACTATTTGTTCACCTGCTTATTGTCATTGGTCACACCCCCACCCCCAAGAGCATCATATCTTCAACCAGAGTAGGGACTTCCTTGCTTATTTTGTCCACCACTTTATCTAGTGTCTAGAACAGTGCCTGGCTCATATCAGGCACTCAGTAGCCACTGAATGAATGTTGAATGGAAAGGTCACCAGAACATGAACTAGAAACCATCCAAGGTCAAGGGTGTGTCAACTGAAAACAAAAATGCACACCCTAAGAGCTGAGAGTTATATTTTATTCAGTGGACAAAATTGAGGACTTAAGCCCAGGACACAGCATCTCAGATAACTCTGAGACACTGTTCCAAAGAGGCAAGGTGGGGAGCCAGGATATATAGGAGTTTTTGCAACAAAGACCAGGTAGTCAGAACATCTAAAGATTGCTGTTAATAAAAGAAAACCAGACATCTCACGTTAAGGAATTTGGCACTTTTCCATATATGGGAAGATGCAAGAGTCTGGGCTCAGTGCAATCATTCCTTTGACATGCACCTCAGCTCTCTGGAGCCAGTACCCTGTCTTTTCTCACACTGAGTTTCCTCAGGGTGCACCGTTTGTTGAGGGGGGTGGGCAGGTGGCGGGTGGCTGCAGTATCTGATGATTCACTGGTAGGCATTATGTTTTATTTATTTATTTAGGCTACTTCGGGCCTTAGTTGCGGCACGCAGGGTCTTTGTTGCGGCACGCGGGATCTTTGTTGTGGCATGTGGGATCTTTCATTGCAGCACGCGGGCTCTTTGTTGCGGCACATGGGCTTCTCTCTAGTTGTGGCACGTGGGCTCTAGAGCGCGCACAGGCTCAGTAGTTGCGGCACTCTGGCTTAGTTGCCCTGTGGCATGTGGGATCTTATTTCCCCAACCGGGGGCTGAATCTGTCCCCTGCATTGGAAAGTAGATTCTCAACCACTGGCCCACCAGGGAAGTCCCTGGGCATTATGTTTCCATCCCAAATTCCCTCAGGGCTCTCCGTTGGGAGTGGCTGTAGTGGCTGATGCCTGCAACATCCCTTGTTTACTGATATGGCAGGCGGCATTTTTAGTTCACAGATGGTTTACAGCAAGTCCTGGTGGCCCTGGAGCCGGGTATGAGGCTCAGCTTTGAGGGGAGGAGCTGACCTGGGGCTTCTGAAGCTGCTGGGCAACCTCAGAGATAGTCTTGTGTTCTGTTTAGAGAGGGCTGTTGGCTGAAGGATGTGCTCCACTGAAAGGAAAGAAAACATGGGGTCTGGGAAACAGGGGGCCAGTACAAGAGAGATGAAGGGAACTTCCAAGATGATGATGCCAGTAGATCCCGAGATGACAGCTTGAAGCAGCCTAGAGAGCTCCCAGGAGTGTTCTGGGGAAGGAGTGTGACAGGACAAGAGTTGTGCTGGGCTGTGGGGCTGGTGGTCACTGCCAGTGGGAGTTCGCTGTCCGCAACACGTCCTTGCCTTCCCTGGCTCGCTCTCTTCTCCCTGTGGGTGCACATTCTAGTGGCTGTGTCCCAGCCGCACAAGTCCCTAATTCCTGTCCACTCAGCAGCTATCAAGGGGGCTGCCAGGCTCTGCAGGTGCTTGGCATTTGTGAGCCCCATGCTTTAGAAGAACTGGTGAAAAATGAAACCATTTCCCAACCCCAAGGCACTTAACATTCTCGCTGGGAGACAACACATGAATTCATAAAAAATTAAATAACGATAACACTATCACACAGAAATACTGACTGAATTGCCAGGCGAACAGTACAGACTCTGAGGGTTGTGAGTCCAGAGAGGGAGGTTTCGCTGTGGGCCCAGGAGATCTGGAAAGGCTTCAAGGAAGATGAAAAACTAGGGCTTGAAGGAATAGCCAGGACTTTAAAACTAATACCAATGGAATTTTTTCAATCAACTTTGTTGACATATAATGGATATACCATAAAATGCACCCATTTTATGTGCAGAAATCAGTTTTGACAAACACATACATCCACCTGTCACCACCACCCGGAAGTTTGCTTGTGCCTCTTTGCAGTCAGCTGCCCCCATCCTCCACCTCAAGGCACCACTGATCTGATTTCTATTGCCATAGACTAGTTTTGTGTGTTCTAGCTGGTGAGAGCTGGGGAGCTCTTGGAGGTGATGGAAATGTTCTATATCCTGCTTTGGGTGGTGGTTAGACATGGGTGTTTACATTTGTCAAAACTCATTGATGGAGAGGAAGAGTGGGGGAGAAGGAGTTGCAATGAGCTTTTTCTTCATTTCCCCTGTCCCACCCCTCTACATTCTGCCCATCCTGACATTTCAGTATTGGACCAGGCGAGTGGGGCCATGGAGGAGTGTGGGTAACACGGAGGAACAAGAACAGCAAGAATAGAGGGAAAGGGGAGAGACAGAAAGTCCTCGAGAGGAGCTTGGGTGTGTGTGTGACGGGGGCAGCTTCCACGGCTCACAGAGTCAGTTTTTATGGTCATGGGACTGGGGACTGCTGCTCATGAGTTGTAGCAAAAGGTGGGTCCATATGAGTTGTTGGCTACTTGTACTTTCGAAATCAGATACCCTGGATTTAGAAAACAAGATGTTCTTTTATAAAATAAGATCCCAGATGAGGAAGTGCTTCTCTCCAGCTCCTCCGTGAGTGCTGTCACATGCAACCTTTTATTCCTGCCCTTGCCTGAATGGCCTTAATGAAATAATAATAATAATAATTAGTTTTGGTTGGCGTAACTCGTGATCCATTTGGTCTTCCAAGTTTATTTAGCCTTCAGCTGCGCCTTGCTTTGAGATGTGATTTATGAGTCCTTCTGACTTTTGAGCTGAAGAGCAGCAAAAAACTGAAAATGCAACTTCAGAAGTATAATGGAGGCTAAGAAAGAGCCATCTAGAAGAATTTCCATAGTCCTGTTTTCTCATAAGCCAGCAGTGAGGAAAGCCCACTGTGCTTCTTTTGATAAATGGGATGGGTCTTGTTAGACTGGTCAATGCTGGAGAAGTTTTTTTTCCTCTTTTTTACATCTTTATTGGAGTATAATTGCTTGTGTTAGTTTCTACTGTATAACAAAGTGAATCAGCTATATGCATACGTATATCCCCAGATCCCCTCCCTCTTGTATCTCCCTCCCACCCTCCTTATCTCACCCCTCTAGGTGGTCACAGAATGCCGAGCTGATCTCCCTGTGCCACGCGGCTGCTTCCCACTAGCTATCTATTTTACATTTGGTAGTGTATATATATCCATGCCACCCTCTCACTTCATCCCAGCTCACCCTTCCCCCTCCCCGTATCCTTAAGTCCATTCTCTACGTCTTTGTCTTTATTGCTGTTCTGCCCCTAGGTTCATCAGAACCATCTTTTTTTTAGATTCCATATATGTGTGTCAGCATATGGTATTTGTTTCTCTCCTTCTGACTTACTTCACTCTGTATGACAGACTCTAGGTCCATCCACCTCACTACAAATAACTCAATTTCGTTTCTTTTTATGGCTGAGTAATATTCCATTGTATATATGTGCCACATCTTCTTTATCCATTCATCTCTCGATGGACACGTAGGTTGCTTCCATGTCTTGGCTAGTGTAAATAGAGCTGCAATGAACATTGTGGTACATGACTCTTTTTGAATTATGGTTTTCTCAGGGTATATGGGATTGCTGGGTCATATGGTACTTCTATTTGTAGTTTTTTAAGGAACCTCCGTAGTGTTCTCCATAGTTATTTAAATTTTAATAAACTTTTTGTTTTAGAATAGTTTTATATTTATAGAAAAGTTGCAAAGATAAGATAGTACAGTTCCCATATACTCCACATCCAATTTCTCCTATTATTAACATCTTCATTTTACATGAATATGGTATATTTGTCACAATTAATGAATATTGATACATTATTATTAACTGAAGTTAGTAAATTACTGAATTACTGAAGCTGAAACCAAATCTTCAGTCATTTTTGTGTCTCCCCTGCACAATAAAGGTATATGTGGATTCTAAGGGCATTAGGGGAAAGGGGAGAATTTGCGCTGACTTCGTTTGATAAAGAACTTGCCCGTTGGGCAAAGTTGGGGCATGAAAAAATTGAGCAGGCCAAAGAAAGCTCAGAATCTTCTAATTCACTCTTCTGAGCATCTTCAGATGATTCCCCTCCACCTGGACATGTTAACTCTTCCATTCAGTAGAAAGCTCTTCTAAGAGTGGGGCTAGGGTAGGGTGACACCTGCCTCAATGGCCTTTTTAGGTCATCTGAGAGCTATTTTATATTGGGGGGATAAGCTGGTCATTTTGAAAACAGGTGAGAAATATGGGGCCAAGTGGAATATTTTTACTAAAAAGATACAAAGCTTTTTTTTTAATGAAATGAAATATCATGTCTAGTGCCTCAGTTTCTCTCCAGTACTCTTTTGACAGCACACCTCAAAGAAACCACAAGTTGGAGGAAACTAGGTCTTTTGGGTCACCCTCACTTAGAAGCGAATTTTTGAACATGGCACACAAGTCAAAATGCTTCTAGGTGCCCTGCAAATTGTCATTCCTTGTTACAAATGTCACTGCCACATCTTGGGAACAAGAGCACACACCCTTATGTGCCCTTGGCTGTTGCTATGTCGTTTTATTGGCCAGAGGATTCTTAGTTTATCATCTCTGAGTCTTAGATTTCTGACCTCTTTATTGCCCTGGTTAGTCAGTAAGCTCCAGGCTTTACACTTAAGATATGGGTGGGTTTTCAATTTACTCTATAGCCCCTCTGGGGTGAATGGTGCATTGTCTATAAAAGGGATGAGACATAACCTTTTCAGGCCAAGATTTAATAGCCCATTACAGAGCAAAATGTCCACCGGGACCAGACAGTCTGACCTTCTAGAAAATGACTGAGCCACCAAGTATAAAATATATTTTTAAAACCCGAAGAGATCTCAGGTGGTAAAGGGAAGAACATTTTTAATTTCTGTTATTTGTTAGAAGTTGAAACACCATATTCCAAAAGATGTTTCTGGTAAAGAGGTTCTTGAGGTCTGGAATGTGAGTCAAAGCTGAAGGAGAATAAATTCGATTCGTTGCCAGAGGAAGGTCTATCTTGAGTGTGTTCTGACACATTCTACTCCAGGACTCAGATCCTTTGATTCCTACCTACCCCTTTCTTCCCCCCCGGCCATCTATTCATCTGTCCATCCATCCATGGGGACACAGTATATACAAGACAAACAAGGTTCCTGCCCTCATGGGGAAGAGAGAACTCAAACAGGAAACAAACCGTTAAGTAAAGAATTATAACTGTGAGTGTCCTCGAATAGAAAATTGGGCCTGAGATAGAGAATAATTGTGTTCGGGGTTGGGGAGCATTGGGGCACCTGCTTTAGGTTGGGTGATCAGAGAGGCCTCCGAGGGGAGGTGATGTTTAAGCTGAGACTGAAGGATGGGAAGGCGTCAGCCGTGTGAAAAACTGGGGAGAGAGTGTTGGGGCAGAGGGAACAGCCTGTGTGAAGGCAGGAAGGGATGTGGTGAGGTAGGAATAAAAGAAGGACACTGTGCCTGGACCACAGTGAGTATATAGGGGAGTGGGCAATTCTGGAACTAAGAGGAGGTAGAGCAGGAACCTCTTCCTAGGTCCCCTTTGTCAGTCAGAGTTGCACAGCTGACTACAGCTCTAAGGGAAATGATGTGCTTTATAGTCAATCCAGGCCACTGGCTGACGCTTTCATGAGTGGGCTGCCATCAGCTTCAACTCAGGGTCTTAGATCTACGTGAAAATTTAACTCAAGTTGATGTCTGGTAGGAATTTGCCCCAGACCCCAGGCACACAATCAAATTAAGCAGAGCAAATTTTCCTGTTTTACCCAACTTTTCTCCTTTCCTCGTTTGGCTTCTGTTCAGCCGGTTGCAGTCACTCACTCTTGTAACTGCTTGTGGCTTTGGTCAGGAATTAAGGAATTGTGTGCTGATTCGCTCCAAGTTTTATTCTCAGACTTCTCTAACTCTCTTCCTCCCCTCATTTTTCTCCCCACTCAGCATTGCTTTCTGAAACAATAGAGAAATATAAATGCTCAGTTCTTTTTTTTTGAATAAAGTCCCTTCATGTGAATGCTAGATGGGATTCCTGGGTCTGGAGCTGTTCTGTCCAATATGGTGGCCACAAGCCACATGCAGCTATTGAACACTTGAATCGTGGCTAGTCTGAATTGAGATGTGTAAAACGAGCACCAGATTTCAAAGAGTTAGTAATATATATATCTTACTAATTTTTATATTGATACATATTGAAATAATATTTTTGATATATTAGATTAAATACAATGTATCATTAAAATTAATCTTTCATGTTTCTCTTTACTTTTTATATGTGGCTACTAGAAATTGTGGCTTGCATTATATTTCCATGGGACAGCACCGGCTTAGAGGTTCTCTACTGCACCATAAAAATAATGAAGTACTGAATCATGCTGTGGATGAACCTCAAAAGCATTATGCTCAGTGAAAGAAGCCAAATGCAAAAGACCACATATTGTATGATTCTATTTTTATGAAATATCCAGAATAAGCGAATCTACAGAGACAGAGAGTGGATGAGTGGTTGCCATAGGCTGGAGATGGGAAGAGGGGGTGACTATAAATCGGCACAAGGGATCTTTTCAGTGTGATGGAAATGTTCTAAAATTGAGTTGTGATGGTTGCACAGCTTTGAATATTTACTAAAAATCACTGAATTATACATTTTAAATGTGTGAATTTTATGATATGTAAATTATACCTCAATAATTAAAAAAGAGGGCAGTGGATATGAGACTGGAATTCCAGAGAAATGTAAGATCTGGAGATAAAGTTAGGAAGTCTCAGCAAGCATTTGAGATCACCTAGAGAGGGTGGAGGAGACCCAGTTTGCATCCTGGGGGCATTCCAATATTTAGAGGTTAGAGTTTGGACAGATGAGGAGACAACAAGAGAAACTGAGGAACAGCCTGTAGGGCAGGAAGAACACCTGGAAAGTGTACAGAGTCATGAAAATCAAGAGGAAAAAGCTTTATAAGAAGAAGGGAGTGATTAACTGAGGTAGGCAGTGCTGAGTGCTGAGCAGTCAGGTAAGAGCAGAGGAGGCATTAGGTTCAGCCGCACAGAGCAGTCTCCGTGGAGTGGTGAGGACAAAAGCCAGCTGCGGTAAGGCAAGAGCAGGAAGCGACAGGGACCCCAAACAGAGCTCCTTCAGGAAGTTTTGCTGGAAAGGAGAACTGAGAAATGGAGATTGAGTTAGAGGAGAAATGGGATCAAGGGGAGGCTTAAAAGGCAGGTTGGATGTATCCAGTGTACGTGTTGATACGCTGATGGAAATGATCCAGAAGAGAGGAGACTGGCCATGCTAGAGAGAGGGGAGACACTTGCAGAAGCAAAGCCCCTGAAAAGGGCCGAGGGCATGGGACCTGCAGCATGGGGTCTGGGTTTTAGCAGAAGCAGGATGCTTCCTCCAGAGCACCGGGAAAGGAGGTAGCGGGGGAGTGGGCAGGCGCAGGTAGGTGGGTAGGTCTCATGGTGGTACCCAGAGACCCTGTCTTATTGATTTTGTTTTCCAGTGAAGGAAGCGAGAAGGTCTTCAGCTGAGGATGAAGGCAGGAGGGCTGAGGGTGGGCACTTGGCGGGGTTGAGTGACAACAGAAGGTGTCTTATGGCTGATACCCTTCAGTGCCGGGCATGACAGGTGCTCAGTAAACCTTTGTGGACATAAAGCAGTGCGTAGGCTCTCCAGCTGGGGTGTGCATAGAAGAGAGTACTGGGAGTGCTGTCAAAATGCAGATTCCTGGGTCCTTATCCAGGAAAGAGCCAAAAAAATCTGCATTTTTGACAAGAGTTCCAGAAGATTCTGATGCCACTGGTCAGCAGGTTGTAGTTTGAGAATCACTGAAAATAAAATGCGTAGGAACAATAACAAATGAAAAATATGTGAACATGGCCCTACAAATAGGAGGCACTGAGGATTTAATAAGACTCAGTTCTTCGCAACAGAACATACCTTAGGCATAATAAGATTTCCTATTTCACAAATAATTAAGGTGTTAGTTGTTTCTTGTTTTTAGAAAAAGATGAATGTTCTCTGCTCAAAAATAAACCAACAAAAACGAAAACAAAATCAACAATTAAATCAATGTACACTTTTCTTTCCAGGGGAGAGAGCAGAATGCGGTACAACCAGGTAAGAGCGGTGCATCTTGTTTCCTTCACCTGCTGCCTGAGTGGGCAGTGGGAGGAGGTGGGGGGAGCAGGACAGATGGGGAGGTGGCGAGACAGTGCTGGAGCTCAGGGCAGCGGAGGAGTCTTAGAGGGGACAGTGTCCCCACGGGGGTGTGGTTGTGCTGAGAGGGAAGGCAAAGGTCTTTTGGCTGCTCTGCTGGTTCCAGCATTAGACTGGTGATGGGGAGGGAGCCTTTCAGAGCTGCTGTGGGAAGTGGGTGTCGTCCCTCGTTGCTATCCATCTGGTGGGAGGACGGGAAGGTAATATATATTGCAGAGTAGCTGAGGGCAACCAGGAGAAGCCAGAGGCTGTGGGGTAGCTGCCCACCTGTCTCCCCATCCGTTCTATGGCTGCTGAGCAAACCGCCGAGGCGTGGTGCCCAGCCCGGGGTCCCAGTTTGCCAAGGCTCCGGGTTTGGCTGGAAGCGCACACCACCGGGCACACGCATGCGCATATCCACACGAGCGCGCGCAGACGCCCGCTGCTGCCTGCCCTGGCTTCAGGCCTCGCAGCACTGGGATGGCCTGATGGCAGAGCCCCTGGTGGGGGAAGTAATAGTGGGCAGCTTCTGCTTTCTCTCCAGCTCGCTCAACATTATCCTCTGGGCTCTTCCCTGAGCAGACCAGAACCAGTGAACACTTTCGCTCAGCAGCTGATAGCTGAGAGGCTGGCTTCAGGACTGGACCTTTCCTCTACCTGTGGACAGTTTAGGTCCATAAACAGCCCTATCGCTGCCCGGGTTCCTTAGACCCCATCCATTTCCGTGTTCCCAGCAATGCCCGTCCCACTGCCCAAGTTGAATTGAGCTGGTGGCCCAGAGGCCTGCGCTTTTCCATCACGTGGCCGTTGAGAGCTACTTCTGCCTCATTCTGGGCCCAGTGACCGAAAGACATCCTTTTCCCACAAGTTCTTCCCAGTGGCCCAGAATCCTGGAAAGCTGTCCTACTTGGCAAGAGGGAGGATGAACCCTTAACTCCCGCCTCATCTGGAAGGGAGTTGGCTGGGAAAAGGCTTGGAAAGCTCTGAGGTTTTCAGTTTGCTGGCCCAGGGTGGGGGAAGACTGAGGGCTTTCCAGAAGCTTAGCCTGTGCAGCTGTTCCTCTTGGCCCCGGCAGTCCCCGGACATTGGGAAGATTCATGATACCAGGCGAGGCCCTCCCAGCACATGGGTCAGCAGATGTGCAGGGTTACTTTCTAAGAACCTTTTAGAAACAAACTCCTATTTATTTATTTACTTACTTACTTATTGCAAGAGTGTTGTCATAGTCCCAAAACAACAGAAGCCACATTTTACACCAAAGTTTGCAAATAATGAAACAGATGGGGGGATGAATTGAGCCATCCCTCACTTCCTCCTAATTCCTAAAACTCATGTGGGAGAAGATGATTCCAGCAGATTGTAGGAGAGATCTGTAATCAAACCCTTAGCGAGGTCCCAGGGTCTTCCTTAGAGAAATGTTGAGAGGTTTTTTTTTTTGTTGTTGTTGTTGTTTTTAAATAAAGCCCTCTGAGATGCTGTCTTCCACACCCTCTTTGACCTAGGGCCTGGGAAATCCAAGCTAGGATTACAGACCTCCCACTTAGATACACTGCACTAAGTTGCAAATCCAGCCATCTGCACTTTGGCCCTTGGCCAAGGTCAAAGGCAACTCTTAGTAAAGTAAAAGCTTCCTCTTACTTCCAAAAATCATTTTTAACTTATTGTGGAGTGCACTGCTAACTTGGAAGTGTTTTTAAAATTTATCTTAAATGCCCTGGGTGAGCTATTTCTATACTGTGGCCCTCTTTATCTGCCATAGTTTCCTGTCCAAGGTCAGTGTTGCTTTGGGTGATTATTTGAGCAGGTCCCCTCAGCCAAGTTGTTGCTGGCCTTGTATAGACAGACCAATTTTTGCACATGGGCTGCAACACATTGTATATTTTTTTCTCATACTTTAGAACATTATCTTAGAATAGCCCCAATTCATAATAACCCTGTAATTAGGCTGACCAGATGCAATAATGCGCTTGAAAGACATATGGTAAATGGCAAAGCCAGATGCAAATGTAAGGTTTGATATGGTTTTTCAAACTATTGACTGGCTTCCCTAACCTAGGCTGACTCGCTCCAAGTCTGGATTAGCAGTGAAATCACTCGAGATTTCTTGTCCAAACAGATGTAACCCCATGCACACCCATGCACAGCTTCCAAGAGCCTGACCACCATTGAACTACAATATTGCTGCCATTTTGGATGTTGACACCCACATCTGTTGGGTTGTCTAGGGAAATAACCATCCTTCTGGTCACAGAATAATTTTGAGGCCAATTCCTATGTTACTAACGCGTGTTAATTTTTATCTTGGTTGAAAGGCAGAAAGGGGACATTGGTCTCTGGTTTCTCTTTCTTCCTCTCCGTGGCTTTCTCTGTTCCTGTTTTCCCTGCCTCTCTCTCTCTCTCTCTCTCTCTCTCTCTCTCCCTCTCCCTCTCTTTCCTTTTGCTCTGCAACTGAGCAGCAGAAGAGATGGAAGGCTTAGGCTGCCCCACTTTCCTTGGCTGAGCTGCCCCCCTGCTCCCCACTTTGTGCCCCACCCAGCACTTCAGTAAGTCGGTATCAATTTGGTGTCATGCAAAGTTGGGATAGCTACGTTTCCTTGTCAGAGATTCCGCTCACTGCACAGAGCACCACACAAAAGAAAGAAATCCTGATGCGGTTCTAACAGTCCTTTGCTTTCTGGATTGGGCAGAAATTATGTAACTTCAAGGAAAAAAGAATCCTTAGGACTTATTTTAGGAAATAAATTTTAAAGGCACCCTAGATATTTTTGGTATTGGGTGTCCAACACCTGCATTAAGAGTGTGTACTCTTGCTGACCATGAGAGTTTAATAGATGATTTAATGCTATTGCTGAATGTTCTGTGATAAAATCAATTTCCCAATTTCCATAATCACACCGGAACCTGAAGTAGGAAGAGCTGAATTCTGTTCCTGTGACCTTGGGCAAGTTTCTTAATCTCTCCTGGGCTCGTTTACCTTATGTTTAAAGTAGGTTTAATAGTTCTTGCCTATCTCACAGGGTTGTCGTGAGGGTATCATGCAGTGTGAGATAAGGAAATGATGTGAGAACGTCCAAAAACAGAAACCCAAATCACCATGGAAACAAGGTGGTGCAGCTGCTACCCTCCAGTTATGATACGTAAAACCTATGGCCCTGTCACATTTTTGGCACTCTCTTTTGGCATTTGGAAATTCAAAAGCAGATCTGTTGTAAGAAATATCACTCTCACATAACCCACATCCTCAAAAAATAAGTAACTTATGAAAAAGAAATGACATGGACTTAGCTAACCAAATTGACGTAGATCCGAGATGAGCTCAAAATAATCTTGCCTGTTGTTTCTTTGCAAAATTTTGGTCTGTGCTGTTATTTTAGTTCCAGTGTTTGGGTGGCATGAGATTTGGATTCCACCGTGTCTTTGCCCATGCATGTCCTGGAGCTAGCAGCATTTGCTCAGTATTCAGACACCTAGAAGTTGATCCGAGTTCCCTAGATGGCGGGCCTGCTGAGGGAGACAGGCACCACAAGGCCAGTGAGCAAGGCAGCATGAGTCTTATCTCCTCGACTGGCTCCACGGCACATACGATTTCTTGCCCATGCACAGAAATCAGTCAAGGCTTGTGGGCCCAGGTCTGTGTTCATCACGCGTGGGCATTATCTGTGTCAGGCTTGGTCCCCACTTGGTACCTCTCAAATTATGAACGAAGCCAGTTGAAAATGAACTGTGTCTCTTGGTTAGGGACTCTCCTCCTAACCTCAGAAAGCCCTTTGCCCTAGAAGGCTGGCAGCATTGAGTCAGGCCAACTTGGGTGGTGAAAGATGAGCAAATAAGCCAACACAGGTATATGCATGTGAGCAACTCTGCAAACTGGTCCAGTGTTTGTGGCTGTTTCGCTGTCGCTGGTGAACTGTGGTATGATCGCCCCTCCCTGTGGCCGAGATGGAGCACAGGGAATGGAGATCCTAAAGTCAAGCAAGACACTTTCAACCTGACCCCACGGGTCGTCCGCTGGCAAGGGTTAATGGGATGGATGAGTCTTTGGCTGGAAATGAGAAAGTTCCCTAAGGCTCCATGACAGACCCTTTGGTAAAAATCTTGGGATTGGAGCCAAAGAGGCCTGGGTTTGGGGCCTAGCTCTGCCACCTCCCCCCTCTAGGCCTCAGTTTAGGCCTCTGTAAAATGGGACCATACGTGCAGGGTTGAGCTGACATTAAGTGTGATGATGGATTTGAAAACATTGTAACTGAAAGTGTACTTGACTAAAGGACAGGAGATAATCATCATCCTGGGTCCCCTGGGGACCCCAAAGAAGCTGCAGCCTCCCTCCTGGCATCAATTTCTTCATCTCTAAAATAAGAATAATAATTGCCTGGCTCTTAGATCAACGGAATAAAGATTAGTCAAGTGCATTTGAAATGCAAGGAGGCATTAGGAAGATCAGTGCCCTGGTATGGTGGGAGTTGAGACTTGGTGATGCATTTAAGCCAAAATGATGAAAATTAACCCTTCCGATCATCTTTGAAAGTCTCTTGCTTTCTTGGGCTACAGATTACATCTCTCCCCTGATTCCCCCTCCATCTGGTCAGCTTTGCGGGATGACAGCCCTGATTGGAGTTTCAATGGTTTCCTGGACACGTGCTGTGCCCTCCTATGATTTAGAATACATTTGTGTTACTCCTGCCTGACACCGTGGGTAAATTAAGACCCGCTTAAACATCCAGAGGCCTTCAGATGGAGCATTGGACACCAATGCGCTGGGGGTTCAGGCCTTCCATTTGCATTTTGTGTTCTCCTCCAGTCGTGGGTCGTAAGAGCGTCTTTCCCAGTTGTATGTTTACCTTGTTTGCTTTCTTGATTTCTTTTGTTCCGTTTTCCCCTAGGCCCCCCTGTCTTCCCCCTAAACCACAGAAAATGAGGAGACCTAGGCCTCTCTCAGTGTGTAGCCATAAACTATTTAACGGCTGTATGGAAGCGTTCATTAAGGTACTTGCTGGGGAGCCACAGAGTCCGCGAATGCACCCAATGTAATGGCAGCCTTTCTCCACCTCCTCCCCCGGCCAACAGCCCTGCCCCAACCTACCGACCTACCAACGACTGACGGACTGGAACTTTCAATCCGGGCCCTCGGCCAGGCCTTGTGGCAAGCTGGTCCTCCCGGCATCTTGCTCTTAGCTTCAGTGAGGGCTTCTAATCAGAGCTGCTTTTGCCTCTGACCAGTTGCTCCTAAGTGCTTTCCCTTGATTCTCAGCCCTGGGGGAGGGTTGCAATCATGCTGGGACCCAGTAAAATCCAGGTGGCACTGAATCCGTGCCAGACAGTGGTCCCTGTCAGCCCCACTTCACTGCTTCAGGAACTGCAGTCCTGACCAGCCTGAGGGACACTTAGAGAAACCCCCTCGACTTGAGTCACACTCACATCTCCCAAGAGGAGACAGGTTGGAAACAACACAAAGAAAAGCCCTGTGAGTAACTGTGTTTTTATACAAGTGATTTTTTAAAGTTGAGAATATACCAGCAAAGGAACACAACACATACAATTTGTACGAGAGACAACCCTTCCACCTAATTTTGTTTCTTGTTAGGCAGTTTGGGAGAAGAGAAAAGAGCTGAGGTAGTCCCTTTAGAATTCCAGGTTAATCCTTTACACCTTAAACAAAAAAAAGAGCTTTTCACCTCAGTGAGTTTCTCTTCTTACTTCTTGGCTGCAAAGGGTGCAGGATCAAGCCATCCCAGATAGAACAGCTCAAGGCAAGTTAAGATGGTGATGGAGTTGAAAAGGGCAGCACGTGGGGGACATACTTGAGGAAGGGGAGATGCATTCTGAACATTACTTAGGGGAGCAGCAGAAGGTCCCTGACAGTTATCGGAAGCGTGCCCCATCTAACGAAGACCCTTTGCAGAAAATAAGAGTCGGGAGAAAAATAAAGGTTCTCGGGCCCTGCTGACACTTTTGGAGTGCTGAGGCTGCCCCTGCTCTGGCTCTCTATCCTCTGTCCTCATATAGGGCATGCACAGGACTTGCTGGGCAGGGAGGGTTGGCCTCAGGCGTGGGAGGGGGTAGGCAGGACCAGCCTTGGTCCCTCTGCCTGTAAGCTGAGTTCTGGGGGACAGTGGGGGAAGGGAAAGGGGAAAAGGAGGGCACACGTTGGCACTGCCCGGGGGTGGAAAACAGCAGCAGCTGCTCTAGGATGCCTCAGAGGAGGGAGGTGTGGAGGACCCCAAAATGAGGGGTGCTACTGTGTGCATCAGGGAAGGGGTGCTGTTTGGAGGTGACTCCGAGTGAGCAGTTTGCCATCCAGAAGGTCATGGGAAGAGGGGCTGTCTCAAGAGTCCTTTCTTCATCCTCCCTCCTCGCTCCAACAAGACTTTCTTCTCGAAAAAGCCATACTCCAGAGCTGAGAGGGGACTGAGGCCCATTTGCTACTCTCTCTGCCCTCAAGGAGCTTGTCATGTTGCTCAGGAGGTTTTTGACAGAAGGCTGAACGCGGAAGATGATTCAGGATGAGCACTTGGTGACTGATTCCCCACGGAAATAAGTTCTGTGAGAGCTCAGAGCAGGAAGAACTGTGAGCAGTGGGGTCCGGGCGGCTTTGAAGGATGGGGCAGAACACAGCAGAGGGGAGGACGGAGGAGCCCCTGAGAGGAGGAACAGAATGAGCAAAGGCTCAGAGACACAGACACCTTTCAGAATATGCTCAGCTCTTTGGAAACAGGTGCTCTGTCAGGACGCTTGGAAGGAGCTCTTACCTGATGGCATTTGCAAGCTAGGTGTTCTGTTCAGTGAAACAGTCTCTGAATGGAGAGCTCCTACGTGATGATGCGCGACGATCGAGTGCCATGCACCAACCGCGGGATTGTCTGCCCCTTGGAGGTAGTCACCAGGAAGCCGCATCCTTATTCTAAATATATAGCCATTGCCGCAGCTGGTCAGTCTTCCGAGAGCCTGCAGCAGGACCTTCGTCAGCGGTGCCAAAACTTTGTCTGAGAACGGACACCCCAGTCTTTGGAATGAAAAGCGCCAATCAGAGCCCGGCTTTGTAGCCCCTGGAGCCACAATATGGCAAGAGGCATAGGCCGTAGTGGGCGCTAGGGGACTGGCTCTGAAAAGAGCCCCCAGAGAGGGTCACCCCAGAGCACTAGGCAGCAGCATGTTGCTGAAATAAGAGCACAGCCTCCTCAGGGGACCGTTTGACTGAAAAAAGTATGTTTGTTGAGCGAATGCATTTCTTTATAGTCACGTGTGCTTGTACCGCACATCATCTGTGCAATTCCGCCAGCTCTTCTGCGCGCCCACTCTTAGCTCCCTGTGGGGACAGGCTGCAGCGGCGGGACCCCAACCTCAAGGACTGTTAACTCTCAGAAAACGAAAAGGCAGTGTGATGCATCCAGCCCTTCCACCTTTGGGAATGGAATTTAATTTCCTCTTATGATTCCCATGCTATCTGGAAGAAGATTCAGCGTGAACTAAGAATCCCCAGCTCTGAAATTCTAAAGCTCTGAGAGGCTTTTCAATAAAATAACATCACAGAAACTCCATGATTATGAGGGTTTAGAGGGACAAGGAAGCATCCCCAAGAATGACGGATAAACGTAGTTGGAGTTACTTGTATAAATCTCTAGGACCTTACCTGAATGGATTCTTTTCAAAATGCTTGATTTTTCCCCCCTTCTCTCAGATAGAAGGAAACACAATTTATTATGATAAATTTTGAGGCCCAGGAGGTCTACCTTCGGGCTGAGGCAGGGGGAGTCCTTACCTTGTTTCAATAAAATGAGAATGATAATTACCCACCTCCTGAGTGTGTGAGGAGGATCAGATGAGTTAACACCTGCCGGGTTCTAGAGCTCTGCCTGGCGCAGGGTAAACACCATGGAAATGTTAGCTGTTAGTGCTGCCTGGGCTTTCCGGAGAGTGCCCACGGGGCCCTGTCTGGTCACCTGGCACTGCTGTCCTAGGTTCAGGTAGGCGTAGTCGACATAGGAAAATTCTAGTTGCTGAGGTGCCAGGGGCTGGACAGGTGACGCCAGCAAGCAGGCGCACATGCTCCCGTTTCTCAGTCGGGATGAGACACAGCACGCACCCCAGAGCCTGACCCACTGCATGTGTGGGAAGAAAGAAGAGGCCGTGCTCGCCTGCAAATGGGCGACTTCAGTGAAAGCAGAGCCTCCGGTTCTGCCTGCAAGATCACGAAGGCTCTCTGACTCCACTGCCCTCCCTCCTCCAGGCTTTGTCAGCTTTTGCGTTCCCTGAGGCTTTTTCAGTGCCAGGGTGAGGGTCCGTGGGCAGAAGGAAAGCAAAGCCAAGTGGGTACCCGGGACAAGCTGCCCCAGGTGTTTGGTAGGAAAGCACGGGCAGCGGTGTGGAATTTGGAACCAGATGGAATCCTGTTTGGTCCTATCCAGAGGGCACCTCATAAACACGGTCTTGGTTAACTAAGAGCTAAGAGCGAGGTTTCCTGAGCTGACTTGCAGGGCCAGTGTCACAGGAGACACCTGAGGGCGTGTGTCCCTCCTTTTCTGTGGGTGGCTGGGCTAACGTTAAAGAATCTTAGGTGGGCTCTCACCATTGGTGAGTAAACAGCCCCCGTGTAGAGGAGAAGCTAGACTTGGGGTGGGGCAAGTGTTCAGTACACACCGTTCCTGCCCTTTGACAAGGACTGAAAGAGGCCCCTTTGCCCCCTGGCGTCCGAGGCAGCCACCCTGGAAGGCTGGCCGGGCAGGTCCGGAGCTCCACTGGGCCCACGGTTTGCCTGCCGTCTCCCCGGACCTCCGCTGGCTGCCATTGCATTTCGGCGTTCCCGGACTCTGAAGGAGCTGCTTGCTCTAACTGGTCTTATTACTTCTGCGTAATCTTTTCTTTTTCTTCTGCTCTGCTGCCTGTTTATTTTTTGTTATCAGAGGAAGAAGAAATGCTCGAACCAGGAACCAGGTATTTACTGGAAAGGTCCGTCAGCCCCATTCAACTGGATGGAACCTGTCTTCAGCCCTGACTAGTAGCACAGGGCTCGCCTTGCCTGTTGCCAATGAGTCCACTTTATTACCCTCTCCGTGACGGTAGTTAATCAAGGACAGAATTTGCAGGTGGGGTGTGGAGGACCCACGAAAGCATCCAAATCATGGTTTTTTCCTCTGTCCCTTTACGTGAGCGTATTACATATGCCTCATTGCTTTCCTCGCCTTCTGAGGAGGCTAGTGCTTAACTTGGCCCCTTTTCAAAGAGAGTTTTTAAAAATTTTTATGCTCTGTAAGTGGCCTGAAATAGCAGAGAGGTCAACGAGTCACGGAATCCGAAAGAAAATTATCCCGTGCCCAGCTCTCTGTGGTTGTGGGCCAGTCTAGGAAAATATAATTGAAAATACATTCACACCCCAGATGCATGTATTTAGAACTGCATCTTATTCAGCCTTTCTGACTAAGGTTGCCACTCAGTGATCAGTGGCTGACGTTAGCTGTTTCTAGAACTTTTCCTTTTAATGTGTTTACTGTTAAACAAATATCTGTCTGGATGTTTAGGTTGTTACGTTGTGAGTAGAATTGGTCTCCCCTCCTCCGAGCTCAAAAGGATCCCTGGGGCCAGCCTTGCTTCCCCCATGGTGTGTCCTTCTTAATCCTGGCAGCAGGTCCTACAGTACTAGGCAGAGGCCTTGATCCTGCCCTGAGCGCTGGGAGAACAGAGTTGAGATGGGGCTGAGGGCAGTGGGAGGCAGAGAAGTCTTCGAGGGCGGATTCCAGCCCCTCCAGGCGGCGGGCTCCCTCCCCTTCCCTGATGTGCCTATCAGGCCTCCTGAGCCCTGATTCCTTCCCAGCTGAATAGGAAGACAGAGCATTTCTTTAAAATGATCACAGCTATGGCTTTTCTGCAATCACAGAAGACTTTCTATTTTAACTGTTTGTGGAGACTTTAGAATTAGTGTTTCCTTGCTTGTTTTCCTACTAATCTGATGGTACTAATTTTCTGGCTTGAGTTCATAATCTGTGTTTGCAGTGTCTTCTCTCCTGTGGTGGTTGCCAAGTCCAATACAACTCACAACTTTTTTTCTTAAGGATTCAGGACAAGCTATACCACTGGTCGTCGAGAGCTGCATCAGATACATCAATTTATATGGTAAGCTCGATCTCAGGGCAGTGTTTTCAGCTCTTTCCAGAACAGGTGCTAGGCTGTTCTCATAAGAAATGAGATTCAAATTCGTCTGGGAAGATTTCCTGTTGCTGCTCTGCTTCTGAGAGGGAAAACGTTCTATAGAACAGCTGCTATCTTGAGTGCTGTCTATTGAGCCTTGTGTGTCGGGGGAGCTGAAGATGGTGGTGAGAAGACCCAGGAGCTAGGAGAACCGAGGACCAGGGAGGGCACGTGGGACAACTGTATTAGTTCCTTTTTTGCTCCCACTCGAGCCCAGAGCTCTGCACTTTGAGCGCTGAATGAGGTTGGTCAACCGATCAGTTAATCCTGCTAGACTGTGGTAAGCTCCATGGAGGAAATAGAGTGTCTGGGATTTGCCACATGGTGTCCCCAGCACTTAAATTGTGCCTCCATCTGTTCTCTTATTCATCCCTCCAAAAATATATTTCCAGAGTGCATAGCAGGCATTGTTTTTGACAATGGCAGCATAGCCACAAACCAGACAGGTAGGATGCTGGCCCTAGGTAGCTTACATGACCAATTAGAAGGGCAAGGGAATGAACAGGCAGAGAGACAAATAATGTAATTTCAGATAGTGATAATGCCAAGGAACTAATTAAAGGGGATAGAGAATGGCTAGAGGAGGGCAGGCCTGCTTTGGCTAAGGTTGTAAGGAGAGCCATCTCCGAGGGGGTGATATTTGAGTAGAAGAAGCCAGCCAGGTGGAGAGAATGGCAAGTGTCAAGGCCTAATATGGGAAAGAAGGCCAGCATAACTGGATGGGAATGAGCCAGGAGGATGGGGTAAGAGACACAGGTGGTAGAAATTCAGCACGAAAGAAATGAACAACGTTTATTGAGCACGTACTATATGTACAAACCAAACTTTAACTAAAGCCTGCCTTTAAGGGTAAACACTTTCCTGAATTATAAAGTGGAGAGTTGTTTCACATAGAAAAACTGAATCTCAGGGAAAGGATCCCCGTCTTAATTCCCTTTTCAGATGAGGGAGGCCCTCTAATTCCTTCAATCTTATAGGTCGCTGTTTTGTTGTTACTGCTGTGTCAGGTATCAAGGTCTCCTCTTTGTTAAGGCCTTGTAGAAACACATAAAAAATGAGATTGTCCTTCTGCAATAAGTTAATGTCCCCCAAACTCCTTGATCCCAAGCCAGCATGCACTCTAGACTCTAGATTTTCTTGAAGGAAGACGTTGTCTGTGATGGGCGAGGGAATGGTTGAGGGAGTGGCATTAATCATTCTCATTCAGAGTCTCTGTGGCTGTTAAACTCCGATGGCATTTGTAAACTCAGGCCAACCTACTTGGGACCAGTGCAACTGACGAATGCATTAGGCAGCATTCACTACCCAGTTATTTGACTGAACTGACCTGTGGGTTAAAGTGGAAGTCATTCACTGGTCCAGTGTTGATATAAACTTCTTGTTTCCTTCAAGCCCAAACAAGAGACCCTAGACATATGAAGCAGAATGTGACTGAGTATTTGGACCAGCTGAAGTTCATCGCAAAGGCTCCTTTGGGGCTTCTGCCAGGAGACAGTCACTGGGAATGACTCTGTTACAAAGGATGGTGGGAGAAAGAGGCAAGCAGTGGGGAGAGTCTTCCGTGTTCCCAGTGGTCTGATGAGCTCAAGGCATTTTCTCTTTCTTTTTTTGTTTGTTTATTTCTTTTAGGACTCCAGCAGCAAGGGATCTTCAGAGTGCCAGGATCCCAGGTTGAAGTCAATGACATCAAAAATTCCTTTGAGAGAGGTAGGTGTGGAGTGATCATCTCCAGCTTGTGTCCAGAGGAAGCCAGGTTGGGTGTTAACGCATGTCTTAGAGCCAGTGGTGCTGGGGCAGCTTGTATCAACATCTCTTCCCAACTTCACCTTCAGCGACTTCACCTTGGTAGCTCGAAATCAGCCAAGGTGGGAGTATTTACACCACAGAAATTGGCAAACACTAAGACCTTTGATCTTTTTCTTTTCGCCGCCAAAGAGCTAGCTGTTGAACATTTACCAGCAAACATGGGTGACTTTCTCTGGTGGGCTCTACAGTGGTTGCTGGGAAAGAGGGTCTTGGAGTTATTGTGTGAATCTGTAAAGGCTGCTGTGTTTTAGAAAAGTTGGAAGAAGCTAGATAACATGGAGTGGCTTAGAATTGCCTAATTCTTTTTTATGCAGTGTTTTTGGCAAAGCTATTCTCCCCAACCCTTGGGGAGGTTACCTAGTTCCCACTTCGGTATAAAAGCTTATCAGAAATGAAGTGGCCACCAGAATGTGGCTCATTTGGCTGAGCCTCCCTTGGCCTCAGGATCCCTGATGGGAACAGATGGCCAGTGTCAGTCTCCAAGCAAAGTAAGGACTTTCTAGGGTCAGGAGGAGCTCAATTCTTCTTAAACCTCTGCCTTTTTATACTAGGACATATCTTGCTGCTACAGTGAAACTGAGAGTCTGTGCATTTCCGTTCAAGGAAATATTTTCCAGCATCACACTCTCTGGTTGTTGAACAAAGCCCATCCCAGGGAGGAAAGAAGAGCCAGTGTGGGGCATCCTAAGCGATATCTGCACCTCTAGTTTCACAGCGTTTGGGAGCATCCCGTCTCCGTAGTTACTCCTCAGCTCTGATTTACTACATTTTTCTCTGAGTAGTTAGGTACTAAGTTTGGTCTGAGGACCCGGATCCCAAACCCATTTCCCCACAATACATCACATCCCAATTTACAAAGCACTTTCTTACCCATTCTTCTATGTAATCCTCCTAATAGCCTTGGAAGGTTATGGTTTGTCCTTGTTGGTTGTGCTCTGAGCAAGCCTCTCCCCGGGGCTCCAGCCCTAGAATTCTCCCGACTTATTGCCAGCCTTCCTGGAGGGGCTGCCTCCTGAGCAGACTCACCTTCGGTCACCCTATCCTCCCGCTTCCGTCCTGAGATCTAGCTCCAGGGCAGAGGAAGCTGTCTGTCAGCCCCAGGCAGTCACCATCATAGCCCCCAGCACAGAGCTTTGCAGCGCTAGGCACTCTGGCTTGGAACTGGGTGTGGAGAGCAGGACTGGGCTGGATGTGGCTCTCAGTGGCCCATGAGGAGGGTCCTGGAGAGCTTAGGGTTTGGAGTCCACTCCAGGATCTTGGGTACTTAGAACCAGGGAGCCCCAGAATTGCCCTGCTCCAAGCTCCTGCTTGCGCATTTATTCATCCTCTCAACAAGCCTGCATTGAGCCCTGCACTGCACTGGGTAATGGACTAGGGCCTGTCAATATGATAGGAACAACAGACAAGTCACTGCTAGCAGACAACCGGTTTAGTAAACAGCACGGTCAGCGCAAGCATGGAGTAATCGCTGGGTAGCATGGGAGCCCCTAGCCCAGTTTGCGTGGAAGAGGGAGGAATAGCAAAGCCTCGAAAGGCTTCCTGGAAGAGGAAATGCCTAAGCTGAGGCTTGAAGAGTAAGAGTCAGGGGAAGCAGGGAAAGGGCATTCCAGACCAAGGGAACAGCATGTGCAAAGCCCACAAAGCAAGAGGTATCCTCCCCTCAGCATCCCTGATAGAAGTGTCATTCATCATTTCCCTGAGCTTCTCTTGGCAATGACAGACAGCCCAGCCAGGGTTTGGTTTCTTTATTTCCCCCAATTCCTTAACACCCCTGCTGCCCTGTGTTCATTGTAAGTGAACAGAGCCGTGGTCTGGACCCTTTGCTGGTTCCATCCTCCTGGGCTCACCCCATCAGAAAGAATTCCTTGTATGTTGTGAGTAAACTGCCTGGTGCCTCCGGCCCGGTGACCGCTCTCCGTTGTGTTTTCTTACTTGCCAGTGTCTTGTAAGTAAGTACCTTGCTGTACCAGGCAGCCAGGCCCAATCCCCACCCCAGCAGCGCTGCTTTCTTTCCTTCCTGAACGTGATTTCTAAGGTCAGCACCTTCTGTTACTTGCTCAGGTGCCTTGGAGGGGTATTTGTGCAAATTAGACTTCTCTGCTCCTTGGAGCGAAGAGATCACCTGACCCAAACCTCAGCTGCAAAAATTGTTTTCTGCTTTTTCGTTGCCTCATGTGTGCAGTTGGCCCCTCTCCCTCTCACCCCCGTTCCGGGATGAATCTCATTCTCTTGCCCGCTTCGTCCTTCGGCTCCACCCGAGCCTACACGGGAGCATGGCTTATTCTAAAAGAATAGTTCCTGGGATGTCTCTTTTAGAAAAACCCTTTTTGGCTTCTCTGGGCTGGCTAGTACCCAGATTTCACATGCATTACTTTCTGTTTCTTGACATTCACCACCCACCGGCCCTGGGTTTGGGTTCCTGACCTGGCTGACCCTCGGGGCACCTCCTCCCCCATCTCCTGAAACCGGCTTTCCTCTCCCTGGCTCGCTGCTGTGTTCTTCTCAGCCCCTGGCAGTGAGCGGCCCGGGCCCACCTGCTCTAACTGGTGATGGAACTTTCTCTCCAAACCAGTACATTGTGTGTTTTTCCTTTCTTCCTTTTATTTTAAAAAATTTAAACCCTCTAATCCCTGCAGGGTGCCTGTCCTTTGCCACTTGTTCAAACAGACATGGGTCTTTTCCTCCTCAGCCCCTTTTTTTCTCTCTTTGGGCGAAGCTCTTGCCTACACTCCGTGCAGAAGGCTGTTGAAAGGAGCACGGACCTCTTTTTGTTAAGCTTCTGAAATATTACATGTTAGAAATCCATTTTTGGCTTATTATTCCTAAACGCACTTTCCTTCTCCTCTGACATGAGTCAACCAGGGTTTTAGTTGGGATTATGATTTTTTTTTTTTTTTTTGCGGTACGCGGGCCTCTCACTGTTGTGGCCTCTCCCGTTGCGGAGCACAGGCTCCGGATGCGCAGGCTCAGTGGCCATGGCTCACGGGCCCAGCCGCTCCGCGGCATGTGGGATCTTCCCAGACCGGGGCACGAACCCGTGTCCCCTGCATCGGCAGGCGGACTCTCAACCACTGCGCCACCAGGGAAGCCCAAGGGATTATGATTTTTTAAATTATATTTTGCTGTCAATAAATCTCAAACTCAGCACTCAAGTTTTGAGATCTTCCTGTAATCTTCTGGCAAAATGAAGGAGAAAACATCATGGAAAAGCAGGAATCAGCAGCTGTGCTGTGGAGAGAGCTGTGGTTTGCTGTTGTCTCCCAGGCTAGCTTTTTGCCTCTCTGTTTTCCCCACAAACCAATCCCCTGTCCTCTTGGTATGTAAAAGGTGAGAGAACTGCCTATGTTCTCTCCTCATGTGGAAGGGTGGCTGGAAAGGGAGTCAATGGTCCTTTCACTGTGCTCACATCAACATAGGGTTTGGATTTGGGGCTGAAATCATGGCATGTAGGATCTGACACATTCTACACTCTGGATGTGGCCCTTCTCAGATCTGTTTCCTACCCCAGGAAGAGGGGTGTGAGCGGGAGACACAGGGAGGGGTTGTCACGTTGCGGAGCCTCGGGATGGGGCTGGGAGGATCCTGGCCGCAGAGACCTGCCCTGGAGAGACCACCTGTGGGCTTCCTGCCATGCCCCCATCCAGCAGCACGTTCCCCTAGAGCTGTGAGCACACACGGTGTGTTCACTCTGCCCTGGGTGCAGCCTGCCTTCAGCCCTTAGGGAATGCTGGGGCGACCTGGCTGGGAGCAGGCTGCAGGCAGGGCTGTTTGGTAATAATTCTGCCTCCCTCCCCGGGAAACTAGCTAGCAAAATGGGAACTAGCTTTCTCTTGGACTGGCCTGGAATTTTAGCTCTAATTCTCCTCCTGGAGGAAGCCATCATTCACATACACCATCCTGCTCATCTTGAACTCTGGAATTCCATTCATTTCTAAGCCAAAATTGGCAACCCTTGCAGAGAGCCGAAGGCCTGGGCTAGGAGGGAGGATTGTTTGGATGGCTCCTTTTATGGACGAAGTGCCTTCTGGGAGGAAGAGCAAGAATGGATGGTGTGTGTGTGTGTGTGTGTGTGTGTGTGGTCAGTAAGTTAACCAGACTTAACAAGGAGAGCTTATATGGAGGAAGTAAAATCCTTGTGCTTTTGGATCATGAGACCACAAGAGTAACATGTGGTGCACTAGGGGAACAGCTTAATACAGCGCAGTTTTCAAACTCTTACGGTCCTTCAGAGGGGCTTCAAGGGCTGCTACTGGGATGAGGAGGGAAGATGAGAAGGTAGGGCTTGCACCTTTCTCTATTCAACTAAGGCAGCTTTGCTCATCCATGGGAACCTTTTTCTTGAAAAAAAAAAAAAGTTGAGATTCTACTGTAAAGGAAGGAGGGAGAGAGGGAGGGAAGGAAGGAAGATGATAGATGATAGATAGATAGATAGGCATGCAGGCAGACAGGCAGCAGATAGAATTGAAAACCACAGGTAGAAGAAGGAATATCTCCCAGGCATTACGAGACCTGGGAGCTGCTGGTGTCTGTTTTTGACTACATGAACAAGTTGTTTCTTTTGTTGGGGCCTCAGCTTTCTTGCAGGTGAGAGTGGTGGAGCTGGGACCATGCCTCCCTTGGTGCCATGCAGTGCTGTTTTGCGGATTAAGAGAGATCACATATGCCAGTGTGCTTCTCACTTGAAAAGTGCTATATCAGTATAGGCAATATATATATATATATTTTTTTTTATGTTTTCTCTCTTCCTTCCTCATGAGAAAGTCTTGTGGGGGAAGCATTTTCCTTTTTTTTTTCTTCCAGTTTTTAAATTTTTAAATTTGTTTCAAAGTTAAACCCAAGACACATTGACTTCATAGGAAATCCACTGAGAAATGATTTTCTAGGCTGAACACCTGTTTCCCTCTAGTGTCCCCCAACAGAGCATGTACATGTTATTTACTTTCATTTTATAATCACTGCTGTCCCACCACTATACCAAGATCACCTAAACTGTGTGTGTGGTATTCTGAATATTCTTACTGATACCCTAAGTTCACTAACTGCAAACGATTTTCTGGGATAACCTGTCACTTGAATTCTTTGGCTACTTTTGAAGATAAAGTCCAAAGAACTCTTAAATGATTCTCCTTTGGGGAAGATGGTATTTTATAGGCATTAGCAACTGGCACCTGGGGCTGTACTGATCCCATCTGGCATCACTGGGATGTAAAACCAAAGAATCATTTGATGCAACAGGCAACTAAGTGACTCAAAACTGAAGGTTAAATTTAAAGAAAAAACTAATTTAGAGAAAAAAAGGTAATCCTAGAGGAACTCATTCTAAGCAATCAGTCATTATGCCTGTGTGTGTGTGTGTGTGTGTGTGTGTGTGTGTGTGTGTGTGTGTGTATGTAAGGCAAAACCAGATTGATTCAGTGCAGGCTGGTGGGTCCCAGATGATTGCTTAGAATGAGTTTTCCGGAGACAGTGATCTGAGGGAACAGAATCTGGCAAGTGGCCGGTACCAGTAAAGAGCAGCCATGAATTGCTGGGGACATTTACATTCAACCCCTGTGGGGAAGCATTTTCATCTCCTCCTATGGGAACATCTGGGAGGTTGACCTATGGAACACAATGCATGGGCTGCCACACACAGTCGTTCAGGCTGGGCAATGCACAAGAGTACTCAGCCACGAGGACAGGAATGTGCTGAACTCTGGCTCATGCCCTGGAAGCCACAAGCCCTGGTTCAGGAAGTGTGTGTGGGGGGTGTCTTTCTCTAATTTGCACTAAAGCATGTTGGGGCCAGCAGAGGCCCTGGCAGTGACACACATTCTCTTCCCACAGAGGCATAGTATAGAGATCCAAGTATGGATTTGCAGTTCCGCTCTTTTTTTTTTTTTGCGGTACGCGGGCCTCTCCCGTCGCGGAGCACAGGTTCCGGACGCGCAGGCTCAGCGGCCATGGCTCACGGGCCCAGCCGCTCCGCAGCATGTGGGATCTTCCCGGCACGGAGCACGGGGCACGAACCCGCGTCCCCTGCATCGGCAGGCGGACTCTCAACCACTGCGCCACCAGGGAAGCCCGCAGTTCTGATCTTCATTGCTTACCAGACTTATATTGCTCTGGGCTGTTCTGGCAGGAGGAGGAGGAGAAGCCCACTGAGCAGACCTCTCTCAGCACCTTCAGGGAGGTGTCAGGTTGCTGCCTGCTTCCTTTCACGTCCCCCATGGAAATCCTGGTGGTGAACTAGCTCAGCAACCCCCATTAAACTGAAAAGTGCTGCTCTCCTGAGATATTTTCCCCTGTGCAATTGGCAAAAATTTAAAAGACATTCCATGGGCAGGGCTATGGAAAAGCAGCCTTCTCCTGTGTTGCTGGGAGGAGGAGAAAATGGTGCCACCCCACCAGAGGAGAATTTGGCTTTATCTGATGAAACTACACGTTTGTTTGCCCTTTGACCCAGTAATCCCACTTCTAGGAACCTACCACAGAGACACACCTCTATGAATAAGAAACACAGGTACAAGGTTATTTGTTGTGGCAGTGTTCGTAACAGCAAAAGATGGGAATGTCAATCCATAGAAGACTGGTTGACTACATTATGGTCTATCCATGAAATAGAGTCGTTTGCGGCCATAAAAAAAAAAAATGAGGAAGATCTGTGTGAACTGACAAGGAGGGATTTCTAGGATTTACTGTTTAGAGAAGAAACAAGTATATGTAGTAGCAGAGTGTGCTACTTCCATTTTATGTAAGAAATGAGGGAAGGTAAAAAAATTGTATATATGTATTTGCTTATTTTTGCAGAAAGAAAGATTAGCAGGACAAACCAGAGACTAATGAAAATGGTTAAATGTAAGGTGTAGGGAGAGAAGAATAAGAATAGGGCTTCTCTGCAAGCAACTTTTTATCTCGTTAGGACTCCTGGAACATGTGGATGCTTTATATTTTCAAAATTGCATACTTTTAAAAAAAAGGATTTCTAAAAAAATTAACTCCCTAAAATTGAATATAAATAGAAACAAATAAGCTGTATATCAGACTGACAACCATACAGAGAGTAACTTTTCAACATGTGCTCTGGTCATACGCTTTTTTAAAAGCTCTATTGAATTACATACCATAAGGCTCATCCATTTTTTAAAGTATATATTTTAGTAGTTTCTAGTATATTTATAGATTTGTACATCATCACCATAATCTAATTTCAGAAAATTCTCACCACCCCTAAAAGGAACCCTGTACCCATTTATAGTCACTCCCTGTACCGCTTACACCCCAGCCCCCATCCCTAGGCAACCACTAATCTACTTTCTGTCTTCCGATCATATGTCTTTAGTGGGATACATTCTGAGGGCCTAAAAAACAAAAAAAGCCCTGCAAATAAACGTTAATTTTTATGTAGTAGGTTTATTACTAGTGGTGATATGGTTATTAAAAATCTGAAACTAGGGCTTCCCTGGTGGCGCAGTGGGTGAGGGTCTGCCTGCCGATGCAGGGGACACGGGTTCGTGCCCCGGTCTGGGAGGATCCCACATGCCGCAGAGCGGCTGGGCCCATGAGCCATGGCTGCTGAGCCTGCGCGTCCGGAGCCTGTGCTCCGCAACGGGAGAGGACACAACAGTGAGAGGCCCGTGTACCGCAAAAAAAACAAAAACAAAAACAAAAAAATCTGAAACTATTTTATGTATATTGTAGGATAAGGCAGATACATTAAAATATCAATTATAAATACTATTCAGAACAAGATTTTCACTGTAAGAAAAATGAAATGAAAATACAAAATAAATGAAGGTAAAGAAAACATTGTACCTTAAACATGAATTAGAAATATCAGTGTGAACTTGTGAAAAAAAAATATGTATATTCTAGCTCTATGTACAGAAAGAGCCTAGATGTTCTTTGTGACACTCCTGTAGCAATGAGCACACCTAGAACCTAGATCTTGGTTTCTAAATACCATGCCCTGCAAAAAGCAAACAAAGCTCCTTAGAGAAGTTTTTTATTCCAGGTCTAGGTCAAGGAAAGTACCAGGTGATTCAGGGACATCTTTTATGCCAGAAAGCAATTAAGTGCTCAATAGAGGTCGCATCAAAGGACATAAGAAAGGACTCCCCCTGGCCAAATTTGGGGACAATCTGAGCACCCCAATGAATAGTGATGTAGCGGGTTATAACACTTTAATTAAAAATTATAAAAACAAGCCCATAAAATGTTTTAAAAAAAATAGGAGGGTGGAGGGAACACGGAGAAAGCTCTTCTTTAGGGAAGAATGCCACCTAGTAATTGTAGATGGAATGACAGAATCAGAAAATCACCGTTTTGTTAGAACCGCAGGGTAATAATTGATTTGGGCAAAAGTTATCATTGGATGCTCAAAGCACTGGGTAAAATATGTTAAGCATGATGACATGCACATAGATCACTTATTGTTTACAAAAATATTTTATACTTGTTATTACAAAGGAGAAAATATACCTTTACAGTGTAGAGATCCAGAGGCCACCACCTTAATCCAGTGATCAAGCATTACCCACATAGTATTCTTGGCCACAATATTTAACCTGACTCTAATCATGAGGAAGCAATCAGACAGATTCTGAACGTGAGGCATTATACAAGGCAGTTGGCCTGGACTCTTCAATAAAAGTCAATATTATGAAAAACAAACTAACAATAAAAAATGTTGGGGTCTGTTTTGCATTCAAAAGACTAACGAAGCATAACAACTGAATGAATTGTGTGAACACTGATTAGATCTTAGCGTTTGAAAAGTTCTATGAAAGACGTGGGACAATGGGGAATGTTTGGGTAAAGTCTGTGACGCGGTGTTTTGGAACTCTTGTTAATTTTCTTAGGTGTGATACACGGTTAAGTAGGGGAATAGCCTTATGCTGAGGAGGAATGTGTTGAAGTATTTAGCAGTGATGTGTTGTAATGTCTACAAAACACTCTCAAATAATTGAGCAGTACTAAATATAAGTAGAGAAAGGGAGGGAGAGCAAATATGGCAAGATGAGTGTAAGTGTAGGGTGACGGATGTTCATTATTTTAATTCTACAGCGTTGTTAGAGATTGGAGCAGTTTCAGAATCCGCTGCAGGGAGCACCCTAAGCATGCTGTATGGCGGAGGCTGTCACATCTGTCCTCCAGTTCAGGCTGGGCCAGGTCACCTCTTCCGCCATCTGCACACACCCTGCCCCCTTACCGAGCTGAATCGTCATCTCCTGTTTCCCCTTAGGTGAAGACCCGCTTGTGGATGATCAAAATGAACGAGATATCAATTCAGTGGCTGGCGTTCTAAAACTGTATTTCCGAGGACTGGAAAACCCACTCTTTCCTAAGGAAAGGTTTCAAGATTTGATATCTACTATTAGTAAGTATTTCCCAGGTGGAATGATCAATTTCTTGACCAATCTTTATTGAAGCTGCACTCCAGGCTCATCGCTGCAGGGGAGGGGTGCCTTGAAAGAAGCCATATGACTCTTGTCTTCATGGAACTTAAAACCTAGTTGTGGAAATAACAAGATTGTTTATAATAGAAGGACTCATGGGCATGGTACACCTCTGGGTATAGGAGGAGCTCAGAAGAGAAGAGGCAGAGGGAGCCTTGGTTTCTCAGACCACAGCTGAGGGAGAATGATGTGAGTAGAGTCTTCGGGGAGGAGTGGACTCAGGGATCCTAGGAAGGGTTGGGGACACACAGATCAATGGGACCAGCAGGAGGGTGTCCCAGCCAGTACATGGTGTAAGATGCTGGAAGGGTCTGATGGAGCAAGAAAGGGAAGACCTTGAATGCCTTGCAAGGATTCCAGAGCTTTTCCCCTTGGGTTACAGGGAGCCATGGAAGGTTTGGGAGTCAGGTCAGCAATATGGCAAACAGGGAAATGATGAAAATAAGTTGATTGTGGGCTTCCTCTGACATCACTAGCCATGAGAGTCCTTCTTGACTAGTATTTCTGTGGATAAAGGCAGGAGCCCAATCTAGGGGCTGAAGTAAAGGCACCTTGACTGTAAGATGCCAAAATCCAAGGCAATCTTTTGGGAGTATTTTTTTAAATAAACTTTTAATTTTAGAATATTAGAATGTTAGTATTTTGGAATAAACTCTTTTTTTTTTAAAAATAAACTCTTTGAGTTACAGAAAAGTTTCCCCACACCCCGTTTCACTAGGGATGCTTCTCACAATGTTCTGAGGGATATTTGCAGCCAGGGAAGTGCCCCAGGAGGTGACAAGAGCCTAGGGAGGCTTGAACCCTCTTATTTGTCTTGTGTGAAAGGCGCTTCCTCCACTCTTCTGCCCCCCACTACTTCCTGCTCATCTTTCCTGATCCACTTCAGGCTCCAGACCACCGCTCAGAAATCCCAGGCCACAGAAGCCCATCCCTGTCTGAGCCCCGTGTCACTTGCTCAGCCAGTATTTCCAGAAGCTCCAATAGACCAGTTCCTGAGCGGACAAGGTGTTTGGCCCCTGGTACAAGGTCATGGCATTGTGTACCTTGAATAACAGTGTGAGAGGAAAAGTCCCTCCTCAGTTCCCTCCCAAAGCCTTGGTTACATCAAGGAGTGACAGCCCCTCTGCCCCCAACGTACAAGTCAATCTCCCTGCTAAACAGAGAGAGCAGGGCCTCAGTCTCAGAAACTTTTGTATAAAACAATGTCTACCTATAATTTGGTAGCATTGTTTTGCTTTCATTGTACCTCTTTTTATGTTACCTTCTAATTATGGCAAGTGATCCTGGTTTCTCCTTTACAGAGTGAGGTACGGTCTCCTTTTTTTTTTTTCTTTTGCGGTACGTGGGCCTCTCACTGCTGTGGCCTCTCCTGTTGCGGAGCACAGGCTCCGGATGCACAGGCTCAGCGGCCATGGGTCACAGGCCCAGCCGCTCCGCGGCATGTGGGATCTTCCCGGACCGGGGCATGAACCCGTGTCCCCTGCGTCGGCAGGTGGACTCTCAACCACTGTGCCACCAGGGAAGCCCAAGGTCTCCTTTTTTAAAGAAATGTATTTAAGAAAACAGTAACAATAAACAGTAGTGGAGGTGGTCTAGGGCAGTGTGACTGAGGCCGAGGACATGGAGGGGCCTGTATGGGGGGCAGTGGACTCGATATGTGTGCCAGAGCCTTCCACTCTGTGTGGAGGCCTTGGTGAGGGGCCAGACCTTGAAGGTAGGCTGGAGCATGCCAGGTGAAGAAGAGAGATCACCAGTGTGTGCAAAAACCTGGAGCAGGAGAGCCTTTGTGTGTTTGGGTGGAGGGATGGGGGGTGGCTAAGGTGGCCTGGCACAGTTCTTCTGCAGGGCACTACTGGCACTTCGGGTAGAGCAGTGCCTTGTTGTGTGTCCCACACATTCAGGACCCTTAGCACCTTGGCCCCTGGATCCCAAATGCCAGTGGCACCCTCCAGTCACTGCAACAACCCCAGAGAATGCCCCACATATTTGTAAGTGCCCCAGAGGTGCACGCCCACTTCATCTGAGAAACATGGCTCTCAATCATCTTCAGATACTTGGAGAAGGGGTGGCAGCTGGGAGATGAAGCAGGCAAGGGTGGTTGAAGCTGCATCATGAAGGGCCTTGGATACAGAGGAGAAAGGGGAAAGCTGTGTTTTAAAAGGAACATGCTGACAGGATCTGGAGGCTGGAGGGAGGAGGGGCTGAGTGAGAAAAACATGTTTTTCTCTGAAAAAGAAACTGACATGGGTTTATGCATGAGCCCTGCAGATGATCATTGGAGCTTTGGTGGCTCACTCTTGGCCTGAGCTTTCTCTCCCTACAGAGAAAAGCCCACAAAGCACTTTTTTCTCCTTACCAAGCCCAATTTGCTGCCCCCAGCTCTGGCCTGACTGATTAAATGTCTGTATCTCTAGGGTTGACCTGAAAATGGGGGTCAGAGACAAGAGCCCAGGAATCACCAGGCTCTTTGACCAATATACAGCTCAGGAGGTGGTTATTTATTCAGTGCTCATTTCCTGAGCACCTACTCTGTGCCAGGCCTGTGCTGCAGCTGGTGTTTTTAAAGAGTCTAATAAAACCTTGTCCCTGCCTGTGTTCATCAGGACTCATAGGCTACAGGTGACAGAAACTCAGCTTACACTGACTTAACCCGTAAACGGGAATGTAGTGGCTCATATATCTGAAAAGTTAAGGCCCAGCTGGACTCAGACCTCACACGACATCTTCAGGAATGTGTCCCCTCCAGCTCTGTGGCGACTGCACTCCCGGACACCATCTTCTTTCCTGGGAGCCCCCAGCTGCTCCTCTACCCAGTTTCAAGAGGGAATTTCTCTCTAGGTTTCTCCAGCTGAGTCCCAAGGATCGACCCTGATTTGTTCTGATTAGGCCATGGACTCCTTCCTGGGCCCAGCCCTGTGGCTAGGGGAATTTGATGCTCTGATTGGCTAGGCCAGGGTCACATTTCCATCCCTGGAACTGAGAGTAAAACTGCCTCCCCCTGGGCTTCCCTGGTGGTGCAGTGGTTAAGAATCTGCCTGCCAATGCAGGGGACACGGTTTGATCTCTGATCTGGGAAGATCCCGGATGCCGCGGAGCAACTAAGCCCGTGCACCACAACTACTGAGCCCATGTGCCACAACTACTGAAGTCCGCGTGCCTAGAGCCCGTGCTCCACAACAAGAGAAGCCACCGCGATGAGAAGCCCGCACACCACAACCAAGAGTAGCCCCTGCTTGCCGCAACTAGAGAAAGCCCATGTGCAGCAACGAAGACCCAACACAGCCAAAAATAAATAAATAAATAAATTAATTAAAACAAAACAAAAAACCTGCCTCCCCCTGAACCACATGGGCTGATCTCACAGGTGGGACTCACAGATGTCAGCTACTTGGCTCTCTGATGATGACAGGCGCCCTGAAAAGTCCCTTTATGTTACAGAACTGGAGAACCCAGCTGAGAGGGTGCACCAGATCCAACAAATCCTCATCACCCTTCCCCGCGTGGTCATCGTGGTCATGAGATACCTCTTCGCTTTCCTCAACCAGTGAGTTGCCAAGCCAAGGGGGGGACCCCCTCTTTGACTCAGCCCTGGCCTCCTTTGGGAGGGGGTGTCCTGAGGTTTGTAGGTACAATTGTTCCTAGAACATGGGACCCTCCTGAACGTGAGTAGAGCCCCCAAGAGAAAGAAACCACGGGGGAGGATTCACCTTTCCCTGGTGACGTGTGGGTACTCCTTTCTTGTAGCCTCTCGCAATATAGTGACGAGAACATGATGGATCCCTACAACCTGGCCATCTGCTTCGGGCCCACCCTCATGCACATCCCCGATGGGCAAGACCCTGTGTCCTGCCAGGCACATGTCAACGAAGTCATCAAAACCATCATCATCCACCATGAAGCCATCTTCCCCAGCCCCCGGGAGCTAGAGGGACCTGTGTATGAAAAATGCATGGCTGGAGGGGAAGAATATTGGTAAGATTCCATTCTTCTTAATATTATTATTATCATCGTTGTTGTTGTTACTGTTGAACCAGAACAGTAAGAAACCCTTTGATTTTCTTACTGCTTTTTAGTCTGTACTCCCATATATATTTTCTCATTTGAGCTTTGCTCCAGCCTTATACGAGGGATAGGTACATCAGTCAAGACTGTCTTGGTTTATAAGGGACGGAAATACAACTCAAACTGGCTTAAGCCAATTGGGAATTTAGTTTTAACTAAATAAAGTCTGGGATCATAGCTTTAGGTATAGCTGGATCCAGGAGTTCAACTATTATCATCAGGACTCAGTCCTGCAATCCCCAGCCCCTGGCTGCTTTCTTCTACATTGGCTTCATTCTCAGGCAGCCTCTCCCTTGGTAGTTTCAAAGAGGCATCTGGTAACACCAGTTTAGAGCCTGTTCTCTCGCCATTCCCAGTGGAAAAAGAGCTCCTCCTTCCCAAATGTTTTAACACAAGTCCAAGAATTACGTCTCCTCCTGAGGCTTGGGTCTGGTGAACTAATCACATCGATTAGGAGATGTATGTAATGCTGTCATTGGCCAGGTGAGCTGCAAGCCCATCTCAGGCAGCAGGGGGTGGATAATCCCCACCTCAACCTCTTAAGCTGAGAATGACACTTCCTTGTCCCCTACCATCTAGAGTTCTCTGTTCCTGGCAAAGTTTGTTCACTTTCTTTGAGAGCTCCACACCAGGCCAACAGGTGCTAGTTGGGCACCTCTGTGTACCTGGTGCTACACTGGGTTTTGGGAGAAATATTTTAGAATCTTATCAAACTCAGGGCTGACTACCTTCCCCAGGCTAAGACCTTAAAATACGGTGAAAATAGAACATTTCTGTGAAGACAGAAAATTCAGAACACCAACTGACAAAAACCAAAGGGCTCCTACTCTTTCTTTCTTCCCAATCCAGGACAACACACAGCTGTATGTTTAGGTATTACCCACACTGCTTTCAGCCAGATGCCTACAGGGGAGTTAGTCTTTTGATTGTCAGAGCATTCCTGGACTCTTGCCTCGCTTTAGTTCTGTGGGCATATTTGGGCAGCAGCTTCAAAGAAGGGAAACGTTCCAGCCTCCTTGTTTCTCTGCAACACTTCTCTGCATAGAAACACCGGGCCACAGCTCTCTAATCTCATCTGAGGCACCTGGAGCCAGTCTGTCCCTGATCTGTAACAGAAATCCTACAACCAGCAAGCACACTTTTTAGACAAAGAGGAGCTTTTCAACTTTATCGCTTTTGCAGCCATTACCAGTTTTCTTTTCTTGCTGCAATATATATAATTAGTGCTCTGGGAAGGCACGTACAGATCTTAGCATACTTACCAAAGCACTACATACAATAACCACACTTTTCTTAATCCCATTTGTGATTAATCCTCATCCCCATGAGAAAGGAAAACTACTAATTACATCGTAATTTTGGAGGCGTTTTCAAAGCCAAAAAGGAGGATTTGGTTGAGGGTCTCATCACAGTGGACAACATTCATTCACCAAATGGTTACTGAGCATCTGTCCTGGGCCAGGCCCTGGGCTGAGGGGTAGGGATGTAACCTGACCAGGAGTAACCCCTGAGACAGGGAGGAGGAAAGAAGCAGTTCTAGGAGTAGGGGCCCTGGAGCCAATGTAGGGAGGTCAAGAAAGGCTTCCTGGAGGAAACACGGTGACTTGACTGAGGCCTGAAGGATGAACTGGGTCAGCCAGGTGAGAGCGGGCAAAGAATGTGCTAGGCCTGGAGCATGCAATAAAATGAAAAGCGTTCTGTATGCCTGCAGTGTTGCATGTGACGAGAGAATGGTGAGGGAGGAGGCCCCACAGGCCGGCAGGAGCCAGGTTATAAAAGATCTTAAGCCATTGTGCAGAGTCTGGAACTTATCCAGGAGAATTTTTCATAATAAAGTCCATATTCCTTTAAATGGTATTGTAAATGTCACCTTCAAGAAGCCTTCCTTGACACCCTATGTAGGTCCGCTCTCCTGTTCTTGTCTCTGCTCATCTGTGCCTATATAACACATTTCAACTTGTAGCACTTCTGTTTCTCAGCCCATGAGGGCAGGGTTTGTGTCCACGTTACCCATCAATGCATCCCTCTTACCTAGCACCATGCCTGGCATAGATTAAGACTCAGTCAATGGTTTGATTAAAAAAAAAAACGGATTGGCTCACTATGTGAATGAACCCTGGCCTCAAGAAGCTTACAGTCCAGTGAGGGGGCATCAGCTGATGAAGTTATCCCAGCGCACTAATGACAGAATTTGATGGTCCTGGACTCACTCTACCCCTAAGCCCATCATGGTTGCCAGCCTGCTCGCCACCTGGGCTGATGTGGATTTTGCACGCAGCACCATGAGGCAGCCCCGAGGAACCCACTCCTTGGGAGCTTCACCCACCTTGCTGAGCTTGTCACCTCTGCTGCAAGACAGGCAGGGAGCCAGGCCAGATGGATGACTCTCAGAACTTCCAAAGTTCCTTCTGCTCTGGCCTGAGGTCCTTCTGAGGAAAAACGTCGGTGTTTTACTGCCTTCTAGATCTTACAGAATACTTAGGCACTGACGGCCTTTACCAAGAAGACAGCCCAGCAAATTTCAGGGCTGGGGTCAGTTGGGGGATGGTATTCAGGGAATCTTCCCAATGGGTGAGGGGGCCGGGAGTGGTTTTCTGTTAGGAAGGTCTGCGGGTGGTCAGATGAAAAAAATGGGATGAAGTGGGCCTGGCCTGATCTGGGTCAAGGCACAGAGGTGGGCTAGGCCGGCACCTGCGGGCGGCTGAGGGCAGCGTGAGGTACAAAGCCCCCCCAGGAGTCCCCTCCCCATGTTTCCTTGCAGCGACAGCCCGCACAGCGAGCCAGGGACCATCGACGAAGTTGACCACGACAATGGCACCGAGCCTCACACCAGTGATGAAGGTGAGTGAGGGGGAATCGGGGCGAGGAACTCACCTGGGGCCTCTCCTGCTGACTCATGCCTGCCCACCTGCTGGGCCGACCCACGTAACCGCCACCCATCCAGCTTTGCAAGTCAGCACGTCATCCTCTGACGCAGACAGCGACCCAGAAAGACCTCCAGTCCACTGCATCCCCACACGGCTTGCCTCCTTCCCTTCTGTGTCCTGCCTGGCCTGAGTGCAAATCCTAAGTGGCGAGAGTTTCCTAAGTAGGAAGCAGGCTTTGTCCTCTGTCCCTCCCCTGTTGGGGGTCTGTTCTGCACCCGGCCTGAGCTGGGACCTGGGGCACATCAATGAGCCAGACGTGGGTCATCAAGGCTCTCCTGGTCTTGTCACCTGACAGGCCGAGAGCAGCTCCGCACCATGCAGAGTGACAATGCCAGGCTACAGGGGTGACCCAATGCAGTGGGTACCCCAAAGGCGAGGCCAAACGGTGGTGGCCCAGGGAAGTGTGAGCACGTAGAGAGAGAAAGGCCGGCTGGGGTCTGAGGGACTCCTCAGACCTTCCACCCCTCTAGACAAGGAAATAAAATCAGGTTTGTCTCTAGGGAGCCTGGACAGTATAGGCAAGCAGTCTGGATAATACGGGCCTGGGGCCAGCATTTCCATTAGGCAGATCAGGCACAGTGCCCAGGGCCCACGATGCTTTCAGGGCCCATGAAAACGTTTTAATTTTTTTTTAATAAAAAGAAAAAAGAGAATATGAGCCTGGATTATATTCATCTCTGTACAATGCAGTTGTGAGATATAATTTTTGACATTTCTTCTAGTGGAGGAAGGGGCCCATGCAAGCCCAGGTGCCAAGGGCCTGAGAGTCACAACACCTCCCTATGTTGACTGAGCACAGCCCTCCTTTCTCCCTGTGATAGTCTCACTTTTAAAAAATCATTATTCAGCAGTTCTCTTATTGGCCTTTGTGTTTGTCTTGTGGGACAGTCCCAGGCCCTGTTGGCCACCATTTTTGTCAGGAGAACTGGGTATCTCCTCAGGTGAGGTTTCTGGGAGTTGGCATAAGAGGCAAGACTAATAGGTGGGTTTTCATATTCTAGTGGGACTATTTCAGTTTCCACCCACAGAACCTCCAACTCAAACTGACTTAAGCCTAAAAGGGATTCAGATCATATACTTGAAAGTCCCAGGGTAGGCATGGCTTCAGGCATAGCTGGATCCAGGAGCTTAGTAGAGCTTGTCAGGAATGTGTCTCCACCTTGCCGTTCTGCTTCCCTCTGTGTTGGCTTCACCCTCAGGTAGGATCTCCCTGTGTGGTGGTCTCTGGCAACTCCAGGCTTTCCTCATCCTTTTACCCAAAGTCCCAGTGGAAGAGAGCTTCCTTTTCAGAATGGTTCCAAGAAAGCTGTTGGGATGAAGTCTCACTGCATTGCCTTGAGTCACGCACCGAGGCGAGAACCAGTCACTGTGGCCCGAGAGGGAGCTGATGGGTCGGACCTGGGTCCCAGGGCAGGAAAGCACATCTAGGCACAGTGTTCAGCTCTGCCAGAATCCTCAGAGGCTGAAGTCATCCTGAGCTGAGGAAAGTGTCCTGCAGAGCCTTTGTTTTGAGATATGAAGGCTGCCACCTTCTGCTTGTTTGCAGTGGTTTGCTTTTCTATGTCCTTCCTTTCCTCTCTTTTCCTACCACCTCCAGTCCACCCTCTTCTTCTATCACTTTTAACAGCCCCCCTTCTCGTTCTCTCCATCTGTTTCTTGTTTATTCCCGTGTGTTTGTGTGTGTGTGCACGTGCGCGCAGCTCTTGTTCTAGATCTTGCTCTCAGCCTCTCTTCTTCCACTGGTGGAAAACACCTCTTGTCCAACAAGTTAGACTGATTTTTCAGCATTGAGACCTATGGGGGCTGCTGGTGGAGGCAGACACGTCTGTGAGGAAGTGGGTCAGGTGCCCTCCGAGGAGCCTTGCAGCCTTCCTGGGGGACCCACTTTTGGGGGGCTGAGGTCGCTGTCAGTCACCCTGCACCTGCTCTGTTTCCCCACAGCTCCTCACTGGAGGTGGAAGGTGCTGTGGGCATCAGGACTGAGGAGGGGGAAGGCCAGATAGCACGGGGCTTGCTGCCACAGGACACACCTGGCAGGCTTCACCCCCACCAAGAAAACCCCCAGAAAATGCTGCCTCGACCCCTCAGAGCAGAGGCACACAGGTCCCTAGAAGGGGATAGATCAGAGCCTTGTGTCTGCTTCTCCGGGAGATACTGCCCCTATTGTTCTTTGTCATGCTGCTGGTTTCTGAGAATGACAAAGGTAGGAAGAATCGTCCCGGAAGGACAGTGATCCTCCCCGGGAGAGCCAGTTCAGGGAAGGCTCTCGCTGTATCCTGTGTGTTGGTGTGGGTGCTGAACCATGGACGTTCTCTGGAGAAAAACTAATTGCATTGTCAAATGTTTACATCCATGCCAACTCCAGCTGAAACAGTCATAGAAATGTTGAGCTGCAGGAATGGTCAAGGGGGCACTGGACTCAAGACCTTTATGGCCATGTGATCTTTGATAAGCCACATAACCTCTGGCCTTGGTCTCCTTATCTGTAAAATGGGAATGGCAGCAGCAAGAGAATTGTGGTCTAGGTTAAACTGAGGTGACATACATGAAAGAGCTTAGCACAGTGCTTGGGACCACTAGGTGGCTACGAAACATTAATTGACTGTGTATCCAGTGTAAATCTTTCCTGATCCTGATAAAGAAACCGAGTCCAAAGAATTTTATTGATGTGACTATTTATTGGCAGCCTAACTGCCTGATTTCTTACCTACTTCCCTCTAAGACATTTCATGTAGGAGATCCATTGGTATCTTCATCTCTCTTGAAAGTACCCTGTATGAATGGAGCCCAGCCCTTCAAAGGTCAAATAGGCCATAACACTACAACTCCACGTCCTTGTACTCGATGGCTCACCCAATGAGTGACCGAATTGGAGGACCAAGTCAGTTGTTTGAGAGTCTCCTGCCTTTGCTGTCTCAGCAGATTCTGCACCTAACTGACGCCCGCTGCCCTGTCTTGAGTCTATAACACATCATGGGTGTGAGTGTGGAAAATCCATTTGTGCTTGCCCTTCCTGTCTCCAAGACTTAGGAAGAAACGATGGTTAGGCTAAGAACCCTTGATTGTCGGAAATAAACAATGAAAACATTAAGGCAGCCAGTCAGTAGCAACTTTATTAATACAATGCTAAATGAGGAAGCAGACTGCCAGACAAAGAAACCACTGAAACTGGTAACAGAAACGTGCTCATATAGTTAACATGTGCACCATCATCCTTTCATTGATATTTTCCCCAAATTCGCCAAATTGCCCTTGACTCCTTGCACATCATCTACATCTAGAAAACCATTAAACTGTTAACTCTTTGCACACATCAGGTATCCATAAATGGGCTTTAGGAGGCCCATTACAGGCAAAATTTTATTTCTGTAGGAACGTGTGCCTCTGAGAAGAGGTCCACAGTTTTCATCAGATTGTTCCAGGCATTGACTAGAAATCAGGGTAAGATTTTTACTTGTTTCTAAAATATTGGTTCCCAGTATCTTCTTTAATAAAAAAATTTCAAACACACTGAAAAGTTGAAGATAATTATACAGTGAACACCCATATAACTACCACTTAGTTTCTACGATTGATAACATTTTGCTTTATTTGCTTTTACATGTATCTGTCTACCCATCCGTCAATCCATCTTATTTTGTTTTTAATTAATTAATTTATTTATTTATCTATCTATTTTTGGCTGCATTGGGTCTTCGTTGCTACGCACAGGCTTTCTCTAGTTGCGGCGAGTGGGGGCTACTGTTCGTTGCGGTGTGCGGGCTTCTCATCGCAGTGGCTTCTCTTGTTGTGGCGCACGGGGTCTAGAGCGCAGACTCAGTAGTTGTGGCACACGGGCTTAGTTGCTCCGCAGCATGTGGGATTCTCCTGAACTAGGGCTCGAACCCGCGTCCCCTGCATTGGCAGACGGATTCCTAACCACTGCGCCACCAGGGAAGTCCCTCCATCTTATTTTTAACACATTTCAAAGTAAGTTTCAGTCATCACTGAATGTCTCCCCCAGACACTTCAGCAAGCAAATCATTAAAAAGGGCCAGTATTGTTCATGGTTCTTTTTTTAAAGTAAAATTGCAACACTGAAATGCATAAATTTTAAGTGTTTCATCCATGAGTTTTTATAAATGCAAAAAATTTGTATAACTCAAACCCCTCTCAAGATACAGAACATTTCCAATACCCCAGAATGTTCCTTCATGCCCTTTCCCACTCAGTCCCTGCCCCCAAAGCCCAAGAAGCAGCCACTGATGTGATTTTTTTCCACCAGAGATTAGTGTTGCCTGCTCTAGAACTTCATATAAATAGAATTGTGAAGAGAGTCTTTCTGATCTGTCTTCTTTCACTCGGCATAATGTTTAGAGATTCATCCATATTGTATGTATTAGGCAAGGTTTTGAGGGTATTAAAATGGTATTTCAGTCAGTTTACACGTGAAAGCCCAATTCTGCCTGAATGATTGCCACTCTACCCCGTAAGAAATAAAGACAATGGAAAAACAAGAACAGTGGTCACGTCATTATTTCCTCACCGCTAGTGTAGGGATGGTAAACTGGCCAGCACCACGTGCTTAGGCCTGAAACCTGGGTAGGAATCTCACTGCCTCTTTTATTTTAACCATTTTAATGAGATATAATTCACATACCATACAGTTCACCCATTTAAAGTGTACAATTCAGTGGTGTTTAATATATTCACAGATACGTGCAATCATCACCACAGTCAATTTTTGAACTTTTTTTTTCAAAAAAATGTTATTTTTGAACATTTTCATCACCATAGAAAGGACCCCCATGGCCTTAGCTCTCATCCCTTACTCTCCTTTCCCTCCCACATTTCTCCCCAACCCTAAGCAACCACTAATCTACTTTCTGTCTCTATGTGTTTATCTATTCCAGACATTTCATATAATGAAATCATGCCGTACGTGGCCTTTGTATATGGCTTCTTTCAGTTAGCATGATGTTTTCAAGGTTCATTCCTGTTGTAGCATGAATCTGGAATTCATTCCTTTCTATGGCTGGATACTATCCCATTGTGTGGACAGACCATGTTTTGTTCATCCATTTGTCAGTCGGTAGACATTTGGATTGTTTCCACTTTTTGGCTTTTATGAATATTGCTGCTGTAAACATTTGTATACAACTTTTATGCAGCCATATGTTTTCATTTCTCTTGGTTACATACCTAGGAGTGGAATTGCTGGGTCATACAGTAGCTCTATGTTTAATCATTTAAGGAACTGCCAGAGTGCTTTCCAAGGTGCCCGTACCATTTTATATTACTACTAGCAGTGTATGGGGGTTCCAATTTCTCCACATCCTTGTCAATACTTGTTATTATCTGACTTTTTGATTATAACCATCTTAGTGGGTGTGCTGTGGTATCTCCTTGAGGCCTTGATTTGCATTTTTCTCATGACTAATGATGCTGAGCATCTTTTCCTGTGCTTATTGGTCATTTGTATAACTTTGCTGGAGAAATGTCTCTTCAGATCCTTTGCCCAGTTAAAACTTTGGTTATTTGCGGGTTTTTTGTTTTTGTTTTTTTTTTGTGGTACGCGGGCCTCTCACTGTTGTGGCCTCTCGCATCGCGGAGCACAGGCTCCGGATGCACAGGCTCAGCAGCCATGGCTCACGGGCCCAGCCTCTCCGTGGCACGTGGGATCCTCCCGGACCGGGGCACGAACGCGCGTCCCCCGCATCGGCAGGCGGACTTTCAACCACTGAGCCACCAGGGAAGCCCTATTTGTGTTTTTATTATTGAGTTGCAAGAGCTCTTTCTATATTCTAGATATAAGTCCCTTATCAGATATATGATTTGCACACATATTCTGTGGGTTGTCTTTTTGCTTTCTTGATGATGTCCTTTGAAGTGCAAAAGTTTTTAACTTCGATAAAATCCAATTCATCAACTTTTTCTTTTGTTGGTCATGTTTTTGGTGTCATATCTAAGAATCCTTTGCCATATTCAAGTTTATGAAGGCTTACCCTTTGTTTTCATCTAAGAGTTTTAGGTTTTGTGTTTAGGTAATCCATTTAGATTCATTTTGAGTTAATTTTTGTATATGGTGTGATCATTCCTTTCTGTATGGCTATGCAGTCCCAGCATCATAAATTGAAAATATTATTCTTTACCCCATTGAATGATCTTGGCCCCCTTGTAAAAAATCATCTGGCCATAGATGTATAGGTTTATTTCTGGACTCTCAATTCTATTCCACTGATCCATATGCGTATCCTTGTGCCAGTACAATATTGTCTTGATTACTGTTGCTTTGTAGTGTGTTTGTTCTTCTTTTTCAAGATTTTTTTGGCTATACTGGGTGCTTTGCAATTCCATATGAATTTTAGAATCAGCTTATCAGTTTCTACAATGAAGTCAGCTGGGGTTCTGATGGTGACTGCGTTGGATTTGTACATCAATTTGGGAGTATTGTCATCTTAAGTGCTATGTCTCTGGTCCATGAACGTAGGATGTTTTCAAATTTTTTATATCTTATTTAATTTCTTTCAACAATAATCTGTAGTTTTCAGAATATGAGTTTTGCACTTCTTTTGTTAGATTTATTCCTTAGTATTTTATTCTTTTTGATGCTAATGTAGATGGAATTGTGTACCTAATTTCATGTTGAATTGTTCATTACAAGTGTATAGAAATACAATTGATCTTAATAATTGTTCTTGTAACCTGCGACCTTGCTGAACTTGTTCATTCATTCAAATAGTTTTTAGTGAGTTCCTTATGATTTTCTATATACAAAATCATAGCATCTGTGAATAGACATAGTTTTACTTCTTCTTTTCCAATCTGGGTGCTTTTTATTTCTTTTCTTTGCCCAATTGCCCTGGCTAGAACCACCAGTACAATGTTGGTTACAGGTGATGAGAATGGACATCCTTGCCTTGCACCTGACCTGAGGGGGAAAGCATCCAGTATTTCACTGTTAAGTATGATGTTAGTTGTAGGTTTGTCATAGATGCCATTTATCAGGTTGAAGAAGATCCCTTCTCTTCCTGGTTTGCTGAGTGTTTTTATCATGTTGGCTTTTGCCAAATGCTTTTTCTTCATCTACTGAGATGATGATGTGATTTTTTTGGTTTTTTATTCTATTGATTGATATATTACATTAATTGGTGGGGGCGATGTTAAACCAATTTTCCATTCCTTGGATAAATTCCACTTGGGTGTGGCACAAAGTTCTTTTTATATGTTACTGGATTCACTTTTCTAGTATTTTGTTGAAGATTTTTGCACACATATTCATGAGATATTGGTCTATAGTTTTCTTGTGACATCTTTGTCTGATTTGGGTATAAGGTTAATACTGACCTCATAAAATGAGTTGGGAAGCATTTCCTCCTCTTCTAGTTTTTGAAAGAGTTTGTGAAGAATAGTTATTAATTCTTTAAATGTTTGGTCTAATTTAGCAGCAAAACTGTCTGGGCCTAGGCATTTCTTTGCGGGTGGGTAGTTTGGTCTTTTTTTTTTAAAACTGTTTCAATCTCTTTATTTGTTATAGGTCTCTACAGATTTCCTATTTTTTCTTAAGTTAGTTTCAGTAGTTTGTGTCTTTGTAGAAATTTGTTCATTTCATCTAACTTATTCAGTTTACCGGCATACAGATGTTCTCAATATTGCTTTATAATCCTTTTTTCTTTCTGTAAGGTTGGCCATAATGTCCCTTTTTCATTTCTGATTCTAGTGATTTGAGTCTTCTCTTTTTTTCTTGGTCATTGTAGCTAAAGGTTTGTCAATCTGTTTGATCTTTTTAAAGAACCAGGCTTTGGTTTAATTGACCTTCTCTATAATTTATCTATTCTCTATTTCATTAATTTCTACTCTGATCTTCATTATTTCCTTCCTTGCTTTAAGTATATTTTGCTCTTCCTTTTTCCAGTGACTTACAGTGGAAGTTTAAGCTATTGACTTGAGCTCTACTTTTTCTTAATACAGGCGTTTACAGCTATAAATTTCTAAGCACTGCTTTAGCTGCATCTCATACATTTTGGGATGTTGTGTCTTCATTTTCATTCATCTCAAAGTATTTTCTGATGTCCCTTTTGATCTTTTCTTTGACCATTGGTTATTTAGGAGGACGTTGTTCAATTCTTCATAATTTTGAGTTTCCTACTATTGAGAAATCAGTAGTTTCATTCTATTGTGATTGGAGAAAATACTTTGTATTATTTATAGTCTTTTAAATTACCTGAAGTTTGCTTTATGGCCCAGAATATGGCATATCCTAGAGAATGTTCCATGTGCACTTGAGAAGAATGTGTATCCTCTTGTTGTTGGGTGGTGCATTCTATAGATGTATGTTAGGTGTACTTGGTTTATAATGTTAAATTTTCTGTTTCTTTGTTGATCTTGTGTCTAGTTGTTCTGTTCCTTATTGGAAGTAGGCTGTTGAGGTCTCCAATTATTATTTTTTTGAATTATCTGTTTTTCCCTTCATTTCTGACATTATTTGCTTCATGTATTTTGCTGCTCTATTATTAGATGCATTATATTTATCATTGTTATATCTCCCTAATGGATTGAACCTTTTGTCATTATAAAATGTACCTCTTTATTTCTAGTAATTATTTTGTGTTAAAGTCTGTGTAGTCTGATATTAGGATAGCCACTCTAGATTTCCTGTGGCTGTAGTTTGCATAATATAGTTTCCCCATCGTTTTACTTTCGCTCTAATTGTGTCTTTGAATCTAAAGATGTCTCCTATAGACATCATTTAGTTGGATCCTCTTATTTTATCTAGTCTGACAGTCTCTGTATTTTAAATGGATTGTTTAATCCATTCACATTTAATGTTATTATTGACATAGTTGGATTTTTACCTGACATTTTCCTTTTTTGTTTTCTATGTGTCATGGTTTTTTGTTCCTTTATTTCTTCTTTACTACTTTCTTTTGCATTAAGTATTTTCTAATGTATTATTTTAATTTTTAAATGATTTTTAAACTGTGTTTAACTATATTTTTGAGTTATTTTTTACTGGTTGCTCTAGGGTCTACCATATATATCCTAACTCTGAGAATGAACTTCAGATTTATACTAGCTTAATTCCAGTAATATGTGAAAATATTACTCATATATAGTTGTATTCCCCTTTCTGTATTTTTGTGGTATTATTGGTATACATATTACATCTGTTAATTATATAAATGCAGCAGCACATTGTTATAATTATTTTTTTTACCATCTGTAGCCATTTCCTTAGCCCAGTACAGCTTTTCTCTCACCTCCTTTGTTCTCTAATTGCAAACATATTATATATATATATTACAGTTCTGTGTGTTATAGGCCCAGCAATACATTATATACATATATTATACACATATTTTTTAAACTTGCTTTTAAAATAACTTAAGAGAAGAAAAGAGAAAAAATATGCATTTATACTCTTTTGTGATTACATAATTATCTTTATTAGTGCTCCCTGTTTTTTCTGTGGATTCAAATTACTATAAGGGTTACTTGCTTTCAACCTGAAAAAACTTCCTTTAGTGTTTCTTATAAGGTAAATTTGCTAGATAACACATTTTGTTTTTTTTTTAATCTGAAGATATCCTTATTTTGCCTCACTTTTGAAAGACAGCTTTTCTAGATTTAAGATTCTTGGTTGACAGTTATTTTTTGGAGCACTCTGAATGTGGCATTCCACTGCCTTCTGACCTCCATTGTTTCTACTGAAAAGTCAGATGTTAATCTTATTTGGGTTCCCTGTAAGTGATAAGTTATTTTTCTCTTAATGCTTTCAAAATTGTCTCCATGTCTCTGACTTTCAGCGTTATTACTGTGATGTGTCTATATGTAGATCTTCTTGTATTTGTCCTACTTGGCATTTGTTCAGCTTCCTAGATGTGTAGGTTATTGTTTCTTCAATAAATTTGGGAAGTTTTCAGCCATTATTTCTTCAGATATTTTTTCTGTTCATTTTTCTCTTTTCTCCTTCCACTACTCCTGTTACACGTATGTTGACACACTTAATGGTATCCCACATTTCTCTATGGCTTTGTTCACTTTTCTTCCTTCTTTTGTCTCTTGGTTCTTCAGCTTTCGTCATCATTTCTATCAATCTGTCTTCAAGTTTGCTAATTCTGTAGCCATTTCAAATCTACTATTGAGCCCCTCTAGTAAATGTTTAATTTCAGTTGCTGTATTTTTTTTTTTTTTTATTGCGGTACGCGGGCCTCTCCCTGCTGTGGCCTCTCCCGTTGCGGAGCACAGGCTCTGGACGCGCAGGCTCAGCGGCCATGGCTCACGGGCCCAGCCACTCCGCAGCATGTGGGATCTTCCCGGACTGGGGAACGAACCCATGTCCCCTGCATCGGCAGGTGTACTCGCAACCACTGCGCCACCAGGAAAGCCCTAATTCCAGAATTTTTTAATTTATAATTTGTATCTCTTTATTGATATTCTCTATTTGATTCAACATTGTCCTCATACTTTACTTCTTTAATCACGGTTTCCTTTAGCTGTGAACATATTTGTAACAGCTACTTTGAAATTTGTTAAATTTGACATCTGGTCATTCTCACAGGCATTTTCTGTTGTCTGCTTTTTATTTCCCTCCAGTTTTTGCATCATACTTTTTCTTTTCATACTTTTTGGTTTTTTTGCATGTCTTCTAATTATTTTGGGTTGGAAACTGGACATTTTAGATAAAATATTATAACAACTCTGGGTACTGGTCCCTACCCTGTGAGGCTTATTTGTTATTTGCTTCTGTGTTTGTTTAACAACTGACTGGACTGTTTCAGTGACATCTGTGTTCCCCTTCCTCCCTTCCCCCATACATACAGTGTTAAGCCTGATGTTACTTCCCAGAGAGGAACAGCTTTGCATATGCCCACAATCACCTGGGATGACAGTGGTTTCAGTAGGGTTCTCTTTGCTGACTACATCCAGCTGTTAAACTCCACTAATTGCTGCATGTTTTGCTCTATTATTTTTAAACATCTTTATTGGAGTATAACTGCTTTACAGTGGTGTGTTAGTTTCTGCTGTATAACAAAGTGAATCAGCTATATGCATACGTATATCCCCATATCTCCTCCCTCTTGTGTCTCCCTCACTCCCACCCTCCCTATCCCACCCCTCTAGGTGGCCACAAAGCACCAAGCTAATCTCCCTGTGCTATGTGGCTGCTTCCTACTAGCTATCTATTTTACATTTGGTAGTGTATATATGTTCATGCCACTCTCTCACTTTGTCCCAGCTTACCCTTCCCCCTCCCCGTGTCCTCAAGTCCATTTTCTAGTAGGTCTGCGTCTTTATTCCTGTCTTGCCCCTAGGTTCTTCATGACCATTTTTTTTTTTTTTAGATTCCATATATATGTGTTAGCATATGGTATTTGTTTTTCTCTTTCTGACTTACTTCACTCTATATGACAGACTCTATGTCATCCATCTCACTACAAATACCTCAATTTCATTTCTTTTTATGGTTGAGTGATATTCCATTGTATATATGTGCCACATCTTCTTTATCCATTCATCTGTCGATGGACACTTAGGTTGCTTCCATGTCCTGGCTATTGTAAATATTAACAGTGTCCTCAGTCATAAATTTTTCTACAAACCAATCCAATCAAACTCTGTCTCCTTTGAAGGAATAGTTTCTGAGGTCATTGTTTGGTATTTGTTTTGACCCTAGGAGGGCTCCTCTCAGCTGTCTTATTCTCTGGTTATCTCTTCCAAAATAGTTGACCTACAATCTGGGCTGTATCTACATTAAATCTGTGAACCTGCCCCCAGTTGCCTCTCACCACAATCTCCACCGTTCTCGAGAGCACCCTTAGGCCTAAACTTCTCCAAGCTCTGTTGCAAAGTGAAGTCAATTCCTTTGGGAAGAGAGTAGCAGCTGTTTTGCAGCCGACTTCTTCCCCCAGGCAGAATCTCTGAGGTAGAGGTCTGGAGCTGGGGGTGAGGACAATGGCAAGCTTCTGAGTGACCTCCGCATTCTAGGAGCTGAGGGCTTTGTGGAGAGGAAGGCAGCATCCTGAGGCCCTCTCAGCTTGCCTCTTCTCACAAGGAACCATCACCTCATGAGGTGGGGTAAGGGTGAGCAGGGCCCGAATATTCCCACTGGTGCTGTGCCCAAGGCAGAACTTCTATTGTGTAAGTGAAGGTTGGGTGGAATAGGGAGCCCTCACCTCTCTACCGTACTCACTTGGGACTTAGCCTCAGCAACAGGTAGCTGGGGTCAGGAGTAGAAACACTGATGTCCTGCTTCTCCTGGGAAGAAGGCCCTCCTGCTGGAAGCTTGGTGGGAGAGGAAGCCCTATATTCGGGCTACAGGAGTCTGAAGTGGAGTCTGCCTCCCTGAGCTTGGGGGTGCTGGTGGAGGGAGGGAGTAGTCTTGGTCCAAATTGCACAGACTCTCACTTTTCTTACCGAATTTTCATAGATTTTCTTGAATAGATGTTTCTTCATTTGTTGTTTGCCTGTAGGACCATTTCCAGAGGCTTTCAGTCGTTGTTTGTTTGCTTGTTTTTGCATTTTTCACAAGTTTCACTGAAGGGTAGATCAGCAGATCTCCCCACAGTGTCCTGCCAGGTTGATCACTCTCCTATCCTCTTAAATAAGATCAAAGTCTTAATACTAGTTGGTGCTGTAGCCAGAGGCAATGAAAGAACCCAAGGTCATGAGTGAACAGAGAAGAAAAGAAGGACCCTGTGGACAGGCCACAGGTGATTTCATTACTTTGGTTGCAGGGAAGATGAGAGGGAAGAGAGGGCACAGCCACGTTCCTACCCTTTAACACGGTGACCGTGGCCTCTGATAAATGGTCCTAATGAGATTAGGATTCTCTCTTAAAAGAGGAGAGACAGTGTGTGTGTGTGGGGAGAGGGCGGGGTGGACAGGGGGCAGTGAGGTGGTTTGAGAGGGACAGAGCCGTCTGCTCTCCCATGACCTAAAAGGGTCCTCTGTTGTGGCATCATTAGAGAGGGGCATTTGCGCTTCCTCTTGGGTGATAAGTAGAGAAGGATAACGAGTATGGGATTTGCAAAATCTCCAGCCTTCAGATTCTGAAATGAAACCAAAGCTCCAGTCTGTCTTTTCTTCTCCATGTCAGGCCCTGGGCTATTCTAACCACCGCTGAACTGCTCCTGCCTCCAGCCTCTCCCCTCCAGTCCTTTTCCAATTCTGCAACTGCTCTGCTCCTGGAGTGACTTTTCTAAAGTGTGACTCCAGCCGGGCCTCTACGGGGACAGCCTTCAACCTCTTCTTTAGCTCAGGAATGGCCTCTTTATTTCTTCACTCCCTGTAGGGCCCGTGGGGCACCTACCTGGCCTAACCAGCCTCTCCATAAGCAGGAGTCAAATTGAATACCAGTCATACAGTATGGTATATATGTATATTTATATTTGCACTGTGTCCGTGTAAAGGCCCGGTAGCAGGAATAAGCATATTGTGTTTTAAAAACATCAAGAAGGCTCTATTAATGATACCTGGGACCTGGGCTTAGATCTCAGCTCATCACTCTCTACTTATATGACTCGCCCCTTGCGTGACAGATCATTTCACCTCAACCTCAGTTTCCTCACCTGTAAAATGAGGATAGTGTGCGGATACTGTTGTGAGGATATCACTTACATGCGATAACATAAGTAGAACCCTTGGCACATGGTAAAAGCTTAATTTGTTCATGCAAGTAACAAGTATGTATTGAGTGCCTACTCATCCCAGGGACTGTTGTAAAAGTGGGAAAATAGCAGGAAATAAAATAAAATCCCTGTCTAATGGAGCTCACATTTTAGTAGGAAAGATCAGCAGTAAACAAATTTTGAAACTACACATTTGTGCACACACACAAAAGTTCAGGTTTTGATCTGATCTATGAAGAAGAATAAAGCAAGGGTGATCTGAAGTTGGTGCTTTTGTAGTTAGTGAAGGGTGGCCAGGAAAGGTCTTGCTGAAGCATTGGCATTTGGGTACAGATCTGAAAGAAATGAGAAAATGGCACACAGTGGTCAGTAAATATTTGTGAAATGTGAATGATGCAAATGTCTGGGAAGAAAATATCCCAAGGAGAGGCAATAACAAGTGCAAAGGCCCTGTGGCAGGAGTACTTGGCATGTTTTAAAAGCATTAAGAAGGCTCTGTGAATATTTATACTGTAGTTTTTAGGGGTAAAGTGTACTGATGTCTGCAACTTACTTTAATATTCATTAAAAAATTAGATGAATGGATGGATAGATAGAGGGATGGACAGATATATGCTTATGTTAGTATAGTAAAATGTTCATAGTAGCATTTAGGTGGTAGGTATATGAATATTCACTGTAAAATTCTTTCAACTTTACTTTGTGTTTGAAAAGTATCATAATGCAGTGTTGGCAGAGAAACATCAGGAAGTCTAGTGAGGCTGGAGCAGACTGAGGGAAGGAGAGAGTAGTCAGAGAGAAGGCCACCGAGGTCTCCAGGGCCCAGAGCATGGAAGGCCTCATAAGCTGTGAGGAGACATTTGTGTTTTTTTCTAAGCACAATGGGAAGCCTTCAGAGGGATTTGAACAAGAGAGTTTCATGATCTAATTTATGACTTTAAAAGATCCCTCTGGCTGCTGTGGGGAGAAATGCAAGCAAGAATGAAAGCAAGGAGGCCAGGTAGAGGGACAGTGGTGGTCTGGACCAGGGGGGTGGCAGTGGAGGTGGTGAGGCTGGTCAGATTCAGGGGCCAATTTGAAGGAGCTGCTGATGGATTAGATATGCATTGCCCAAGAGCAGGGCTTTGGCCTCAGCAGGGCAGATGGTGGTTCTGTTTCCTAAGATGGGGAAGATGAGGGAATGAAGTAAGTTTGGGGAGGGGTGTGTGGGAGAGTGGTAAGAGGGAGAATCACATGTTCTATTTTAGGTGTGAAAAAAACAAATAATAGACTTCCTAATAAATGGTAGCTATTATCACTGTTTCTACCCCACACGATTACATAGTGACCTCTGCAAACACACGAGCTCTCTCTTAGCTTGCAGCTCAGCTCTACTCATCTTTTCTTCTTTTCTCCCCCTTACATTTTCCACTTTTCCTCGCTCCTCCACCCGCCACTCCAGACCACCACCAGTGACTGCTGGAGCCTCTGGAAATGAGCAAGCCTCAGCCCGGGTCGGCTCCTTCAGCATTACAAGGGGTGGGATCAGAGGAAGCCCTTGGGGTCAAACCTGAGAGCACGCAGACCGTGGGGTTCAGCTCATGGGCTTGCAAAACCCTCCAGCCTTTCTGTCTCTGTAGCTAGGCAGACACACAGGTCACCAGGTGGTGCTAGCACATGGCTGGCGTGAGATTCAAAGACGCAGCAGAAAGAAGTACAGAGATCTCTCCATTTTACTGAGAAGGTGACTCTGAGTCCAGATCTGAGTTCATTTGACCCATTTAGCCGGGCTGTCATTTTGCATCAACTATGTCAGAACAGCATGTAAAGACATTTGTCAGGTAGCCATCTGGGGAAAGCTGACTTAGCTGTCAGAGGCCTGCTGTCTGCAGAAGGCTGTCCCAGGCACTGAGGGCTGGGTCCACCAAGAGGCCACTGCATCTCATGGGGGCACTGGCCCAGTCTTCTTGAGCCACCTGCTCACAGAGAGGAGTCCTAGTGTGCATGCATGGGTTGGGGATTAACAGGGAGGGATGATTTCCATGCTGCTCATGGCCCTTAGGAGTCATTAGCTCTGGTAACAACAACAACTAACTCTCATATGAAGCTAATTGTGTGCCAGGCACCGTTACAAGCACTTCATGTGTAATAACTTGTTTAATCCTATGACAGCCCTATGAGGTACGTACTATTATTATCATTCCCATTTTACAGATGAGGAAATGGAGGCTTAGAAAAGAGAACTAAGTTGTTCAAGGTCACACAGGTAAAAAGTGGCAAAGCCAGGTATCGTGGCTTTGCCACTTTTTACCTGTGTAAAACTCCATGATGGACAGGTGGACAGGCTGCGTGGACAGAATCAAGATAATCCATGAGGACAGGAGAAGAGACACAGGGAAGGTATCTGCAGGATAGAGAGAGCAGGGGCCACCTTTGTTACTCTTTTGTTTATTAGAATTTAATAAGATCTGTCTGCCTATATAGGTGTGTATATATATATATATATATATATATATATATATATATGTATTCTCTTTATAATATTAAACATCTTTGTGCTTGCTTTAAAATACAAATACATTGACACTTATACATTACCCATTTTCTACCATTTTCTACCCATTTTCACTTCTCAGGGTACAAGCTACAACACAGGTTAAATAAATCATAGGCTTAACTGTCCTGCTCCCCCAAAAGTCTCCTACCCAAAGATCACTAGCTGCATGGTCTTGAGCAAAACACTTAAATTCTCTGCGCCTGAGATTTCTTTGTGTAGACCCACCCCGTAAGCTAAAGCCATTAGTAATTATGATCATAATCACGAGAGCCACGATCAGCTGAATACCTAATGTATTGTATGTCTGTGCTATGCTGAGCACTTTCCGTATCGCTCTCTCTTTTTTTTTAATGTATTGAAGTCTCGTGTCTTTCTTCTTTTAGATATAATTGATATATAACAGTTTATTAGTATCGGGTGTATAGCATGAAGATTCGATATATGTATATGTTATGAAATGATCACCACAATAAGTCAGGTTTAACATTCATCACCACACATAGTTACTTTTTTTTTCTTATGATGAGAACTTTTAAGACCTACTCTCTTAGTAAGTTTCAAATATATAGCACAATTTATAGTCACTGTGCTGTATATTACATCCTATGATTTACTGATCTTATCACTGGGAGTTTGTACCTTTTGACTCCCTTCACCCATTTCGTCCACCCCCACCTCTGGCAACCACCAGTCTGTTCTCTGTATCAGTGAGTTTGGTTTGTTTTTGATTTCAGATTCCACATACAAGTGAGATCATACACTATTTGTCTTCTTCTGTCTGACTTATTTTACTTAGCATAACGCCCTCAAGGTCCATTCATGTTGTTGCAAATGGCAGGATTTCCTTCCTTTTTTATGGCTGAATAATTTTCCATTGTTTATATACACCAACCTTCTTTATCCATTCATCTGTCGATGGACATTTTGGTTGCTTCCATGTCTTGGCTATTGTAAATAGTGCTGCAATGAACTTGGGGGTGCAGATATCCTTTCAAGTTAAGTGTTTTCATTTCCTGTGGATAAATACCCAGAAGTGGAATTGCTGGATCACATGGTAGTTCTATTTTTAGTTTTTGGAGGAAACTCCATACCGTTTTCTGTAGGGGCTGCACCAATTTATTTCCCACCAGCAGTGCATAAGGGTTTCCTTTTCTCCACATCCTCGCCAACTCTTGTCGTTTCTTGTCTTTCTCATAATAGCCATTCTAACAGGTATGAGGTGATATCTCATGGTTTTGATTTTTGATTTGCATTTTCCTGATGATTAATGATGTTGAGCATCTTTTCATGCACCTGTTGGCCATCTTTTTGTCTTCTTTCATGGATTATCGTTTAAGCCTCCTAAAGGCAACTGAAATGTACAGAAATTATGTAACCTGCCTGTGGTCACACAAACAAGAGGTGACAGAGCTGGGCAGTAGAAGTGTCTCAAGGGCAAGAGCTATGTTCTCATTGCTTAACTCAGGCAGGGCCTGTCACTGACCAGAGAAGAATAAAGCTTTGATGGGTAAATGTGCGTGTGCAAAGAGATATGCTTGATCTATAGCCCCCATAAGAATTCTTCCGCTCCCCAAATTAAGTTCATGGATGTGTGTGTTAGTCAGCTCAGGCTGCCATAATACAATACCACAGACTGAGGGGCTTAAACAACAGAAATATATTTCCTCACAGTTCAGGAGGCTAGAAGTCCAAGATCAAGGTGCCATTAGGGTTGGGTTCTGCTGTTGTCTCTCTTCCTGGCTTGTAGACAGCTGCCTTCTCACTGTGTCCTCACAAGGCCTTTCCACTGTGCACGTGAAGAGACAGAAAGAGAGATCTCCGACATCTCTTCCTCTTCTCCGAGTGACACCAGTTCTATCAGATTAGGGCCCCACCCTTATGACCTCACTTAAGCTTAATTACTTCCTAAACACCTCATCTCCAAATACCATTACATTGGAAGTGAGGGCTGCAACATTTGGATTTGAGGGAAGACAGAATTCAGTCCATAACAATGAGCTCTGAAGAGAAGCTTCTGAGAACCCTTAAAAATTGTGTACAATATTTTGCATGGAAAGGAATCCATACATAACATCTGTTTGACTTCCCAAAAGGTAAGAACCACTGGTGGTATTATAAGTGAACAAAGAGGGAAAGGGTTCATGGAAAAATGGAAACAGAGCTGGCATTAAGGGATAGAAGAAAAAGAAATTTCTTATAATATTGTTTTAATAAGTGTTAAAAAGTGGAGAACAAGAGGGGCAGTGGAAGGTAAGGATGTAATATTTCAGCCCCATTTTCCATTTGGGGAAGTTAGATGGCCTGCCTGAGATCACAGCATGGAGAGTGGATCTGAGCCTAGAACCCAGTATCCTGAGCCCCAGCCCACGCTGTTTTCACCAGGCTTGTTGTCTGTGCTGCCCCACAGAAGCCAGGGCCACCTGAGTGAGGCTCCTGGGCTGCTCTTCTGCTGACCTCATAGATGCTCTTCCCCTTGTTTTCCTTCTAGAAGTGGAGCAGATCGAGGCCATCGCCAAGTTTGACTACGTGGGGCGGTCCCCGCGTGAGCTGTCCTTCAAGAAGGGAGCCTCACTGCTACTGTACCACCGCGCCTCCGAGGACTGGTGGGAGGGTCGTCACAACGGCGTGGATGGGCTCATCCCACATCAGTACATAGTTGTACAGGACATGTGAGTGGGAATTGGGATCTTCTGTGAAGAATGCCATGATTGATTAGTGATGTCTGGAATGGGCACAGGAATGGGAGTATGGATTGTATGACAGCACTTTGCTCTCCCTGGTATGACACACTTGGTCTTCCGTAAGAATGGATTATGTCTAACCTCCCTTTGAATGGTGACCCACTTAACAAATAAGCAAATTGCTCATCCTTCAGAGTCCACAGGGACAATGTTTGGTGCCCTTGGCTCACCATCCCGGCCCACCTGACAGCCTCCAGGGCGTTTATCACCCACTATGGTTCTCAGTGTCCAGTGGATCTTGCCATATACCTCCACCCTCCTGGGCCTTCCCTGTAGCCAGTGGCCATCCCACTCCCCTCTTAATAGCCCACCATTCTCTACCCTGAGGTGGCTGTCTCAGGAGATGGGCAGAAACAATCATCCCCTCATTTCCAGCTAAGAGGGTACTATTTTTTAGAAAAGAATTTTAGGCATTAAAAAAAAGCCCTACATCCCAAATACCTAGCCCCACCATAATGCCCAGAAAGTCTACACCTTCCATTCTTTGAAAGCCTTTGAAGGTTCCTGCACACACTCCCTCCGAGCTCCAGTCTGCCTCAGGTGGAACTGATTTACCAAGGAAGCAGCCACCAAGCTGGGCCTCAAGGGGAGGTGGCCAAAGGCATACGTCTTGATGGCAGAGGGGACGGTCTGGAGACAGAGAAAAGTCCAGAGCTCGGCAAACAACAAGACGATCCAAAGCAGCTCTCTGACGTCCCCAGGCCTCTGAGGGCAGGGAGAGGGCATGGGGGAGAGGCGGGCAGGGCACCCCAACAAGCTCCAGGCCCCTTACACCTGTTCAAAGCCCCGGGTGCGGAGAGGGATGGAGATGCCTTCCTTCTCCCTCGCTGGACCCCCAAACTGCTGCTCATCGCCCAGGGCTCAGCTTGCAGGCCCCCTCCCCCATTTCTCCAGCACACCCTCCCCTTTAGCTTATTCCAGTCTCGAGCAGCTGGGAGAGAAGAGCCTAGATGAGGGGAGGAGAAGGTAGGCACGGGCGGTGCCACAGAGGGCCTCCTGCTGGAGAAGCAGCAGCGGCTCAACCACGAGGTGTGTGTGGATCCAGCCCCTCAGGTCTCAGCACATGTCGGTTCTCTGGAGCGAATCCCTCCCAATTCACGTCTGTCCTTCTCCCCAGGGACGATGCCTTCTCGGACAGCCTGAGCCAAAAGGCCGACAGCGAGGCCAGCAGTGGGCCACTGCTGGACGACAAGGCCTCCTCCAAAAACGACCTCCAGTCCCCCACGGAGCACATCTCGGATTACGGCTTTGGGGGGGTGATGGGCCGGTAGGAAACGCGGATTCATTCTTTGCGGCTAGTACAGTGCCGGTCTGTGTCTGACTGGGGAGAAGCAAGGGCACAGGAGGGAAAGAGGGAGGCTGTTGTGGCCCCTTCTTCCCCACGAGATATGACATGGGGCACACCTGGTGGGCTGGCTGGAACTGGCCTAGAATGTCAGGTAGAAAGTGATCCAGCTTGGGGCAGAGGTGGAGAAAGAGGAGGAAAGACATATTGGCAACCAATGCTTTTTATTTAAAATAATAATAAACGGGAAAGAGAGAGTTGCAAGTTGGCAAGTATTTTTCCTCTCTGTCTCCAGTTCTTACACCTCCTCCCCACTTTCTGTTGAAGACCTAAGTTGTTATATTTAAAAATGTAAAGCTCACTTAGTCCCTGAAGTGCACTGCAGAAACAGAAGCCTCACACCCACTTCGTGGGGGCAAATTGACACTCGGCTCCACGCACACATTTGGTGGGAGCAGATTTGCCAGTTTCTTCACTCCTGCATGTGGGCGGGGCTGTCACATGATCTTTCCGCCAGGTATGGAGCTGGGCTCCTCACTCCCTCTACAGGTATAGTCCAAAGCACGTGGTTGTTTAAAGAAAAAAATACAATAAGGAAAAGAGAAGGAGGGAGAGAGGGAGGCTGTCGTGGCCCCTTCTTCCCCACAAGATGTGACGCTGGAAAGGAAAGCTGGCAGTGTGTCACTGCTTTCTTAATCGAATTCTCAAAATGTCATATTCTTTGTTTTTCTGGTGGAGAGGTCATGGGATCAACCCACACATGGGGCACTTGCAGATAAAGCCAGAGAAATCAACCACAATAGGAACATATGTTTATGAAGTTATTTCAGCAAAAGTCCCAGTGCCTCTTTTCAGTGTATTCTGTTCGGTTCAGGGTGCTGATAAGTGATAGAATCAGGGGAGATGGACGGTTGGGGTAGGTAGATGACAGAGTCATGGTCCCTTGACTTCCAGGGGGGCCGTATCTTCTCCTGCCTCAATTTCCCTCTCCCTCTGTCCTCTCTCACCTACCTTCTTCTCGTTCTTTCTTTCCCAGTACTCTTCCTCTCGAACACCAATGTTTTGGTGCTGTTGGGGTGCCCACAGGCGGTGCTTAGCTTGGCTGGTGGCACAGGGTCTAAAGCGCTGCTGACCACACTGAGCTTGGTCCCCGTCACAATCCATTCCCGCACTCTGCCCCTCTTCCCCACCCCCTTGCCACTTCCAGCCTTCCCTCCCCTCACCAGTGCCTTTGAGTCTTCAGTGCCCTCCATGGGACACAGCAAAATCTCCTGTGGGTAGAACCTCTTCAAAGTGCTTTCCCACCCACTGAACCTCCCTCAGAAGATGGGCAAGGAATATTATGCCCATTTAACAGATTAATAAAGTGGGTCTGAAAGAGGTCACTGGAAAGTCTGTGACAGAGACAGGACAAGAATTCGCCTTCCTGATAGACACTCTAGTCCCCTTTTCACTCCACCACAGCCTCCCTGAGGGGTGAAAGGTATCCAGGTGCACGAAAGGCGTTCCAGTGATGCACATTTTACTCTTAATGACTAGTTGTCCAAGGTCTGGAAAAGCCTCATAGGAACAGCCTTTGGTGACAACACTGGGCTGTGGTCAGTTCCCAGGGGCGCCTCCTGAGCCTAGAACCCAGTGTCCTGAGCCCCAGCCCACGCTGTTTTCACCAGGCTTGTTGTCTGTGCTGCCCCACGGAAACCAGGGCCATCTTTCAGGGAGCTTGCAGGGAGCTGGTAACTCTTTGGTATAGTCAAGCCTCAATGCCTCAGACCAGTCAGAGGCCCTTTGGAATCATGGAGACCTCTAAACCGCATAAGAACATACCATGAGCCCACCTAACCGGGAGCAAAGTGTTCCCAGGTTGAAATCCTCCTGGCCCTGACCTAACGTGTAGACGAGATTCACTATGTAATTGGCACCACCCCCGGCTGGAGCTTGGAACGCCCCCGACTCCTTTGTGTGTGCAGATGAAACCCGGGGGCCTGAGTCACGTGCTCAGACAGTGCCTTCCCTGCAGAACCGCAGAGTCTGGCTGAACGAGGCTTTACTATACCCACTCCCTAGACTAGTGTGTAGCGTGTGGCCTGGGGGTTGGCTGACCCGTGTGACACTGGCCAGGGTTGACCTCTGCCCCACGCCCCCACCCCCTGGCTCCTTTGCAGAGTGCGGTTACGATCTGATGGAGCAGCCATCCCCAGGCGCCGAAGCGGGGGAGACACACACAGCCCGCCCCGGGGCCTGGGCCCCAGCATAGACACGCCACCCCGGGCCGCCGCCTGCCCCAGCAGTCCCCACAAAATCCCCCTCTCCCGGGGGCGGATCGAGAGCCCCGAGAAGCGGAGGATGGCGACGTTTGGGAGCGCCGGCAGCATCAACTACCCCGACAAGAAGGCGCTCTCCGAAGGGCACTGCATCCGGTCGACGTGCGGCTCCACCAGGCACAGCAGCCTGGGGGACCACAAGTCCCTGGAGGCCGAGGCCCTGGCAGAAGTAAGGGCCGGCGGGAAGGCAGGCTGCGCCAGCCGACACCCAGAGGGGCAGGGGGTGGGCACCTGCAGACTGGGGAGCCCCTTCGCCCTTCAGGCCAGGCTCAGGCTAAGCCAGACGTGAGGTAGATAATGAGCTGGCCCCCCTGTGGGAGCGGAAGCTGGATGGGTGCAACTGCTGGCTGGGGCTCCTGTGAAGACCCAAGGGCCCAGTCTCCAGGGCCAGAGGTGGGATTCCCGGATGTGGGGATGTGGTAATGGCAGACGTCTCCATAACATGGCAAGATTGTGCTCTTCATGTTTTCATTCGTTCATCTTGTCATTCATGCATTCATTTGTTCATTCATTCATTTATTGAGAAATACTGATTGAGCATCTGTTGTGTGGCAATCACTGGCTGGCACTGAGAGTATAATTGACCTAAAATGGATGCAGGCCCTGCCCACATGGAGCTTATGGTTTAGAGAAGAGAGAGATGCCAACCAGTAACACACACAGCTGTGAAATGGCAGCTGGGTCGGGAGTCTTGAAGGAGGGGACTCTGCGTTTCAAGAGTGCTCTTAGAGTTTTGTGTTTTTTTAAATAACTTTTAAAAAATCTGGATGAGAAACCTGTGTGATTTTTACACTTGTCAAGCAAACCAAACAAATCCATTTAAGAAATTGTTATGAGACAGTTTGTTTAGGTTGTTTAATAATTTGCATAGCTACTTTCCTGTGTTTTTGATAGTTTTATCATAGTTCAGAAGTTTCCATTTTTCCCTCTGGAACTTGGCAGGGTGCCCATTATGTATCCCCTTCCCAGTGTTTTCTCCCAGTTTAGAAAAGAGAGACAGTTAGAACCTTCGGGTCGGTTAGGATTGTATTGTGAAGAGTGGCCTTGAATCCCTGTTCACAAGGGGAAGTGGAAATCTGAGAGCTTGGGGGCTGTGTTCGAGAGGAGGCCAGGAAAGGTTCTCAGGGATATCAACACAGCAAGTGAAACACCTCGCAGGATCTAGTTTGGCCCCAGGTCCCAATGCCCACTCCCAAGGTATCAGCATCTTGGCATGGGTCCAGCAGAGCAGCCGGGCAGCCTGCTGGTCCCTCCATTGTTGGAGGCCATTCTCTTGGGAAGCATTGCCCTAGCATCCGCCGTCACCTGGAAGGTCAGGCCACCTGAGGCCTGGCCCAGAGCCCTTTACACGGAGAATCAAATGAAGTCTACACCACTGTTTCCAAAGTAGGTCCCACAGCAGACTGGTTCCATGGGGTATTAGTGGAGGGGAAAAAGGTGTTCTATGGTCAAGAAAGTTTGGGGAATGCTGGTCTTGCAAATTTGAATGGGTTGTCTGCAACAAACATTATTAAGTATGTTGATGTGCATTGTGAATCTTCAAGAAAGAGAGCAGGGCACACCCATCTCCCAGACTTCTTTGACCTTTAGTCACAGAGCATTTTGCAAGAGCGGCCTAAAGAATACACGTGGGGCATGCCGCTCGCATTTTCCGTCTGCAGACATATCTACACACGCTAATTTGATAGCTGCCATTCGATAGCAGAGCATGGGAAACGGTACGTAAATAGCCAAGGGCACCCTGGATGGCCTCCAGCCTGCTCAGCATTGGCTCTGATGAGCCCTTGACATTGCAGGCTGCAGAGGGCAGCTATGTAGTAGTAGGTGGAGTTACCTGAAATCCTCTGGTCTCAAAATGTCTTTTAGGATTTAGATTGGAGCCCAGTTAAAGAGGCATTTTGGGGATCTGGCAGCACCGCCATCCAAGGTGGGAAGATCTCGTTCAGGAGGAGGTGAAAAGGGATCATTTTCCCCCGCTGTCCGTGCTCCCCAGCGCCTCTCTGCAGCTCCACTCTGAGATCACGGCATCACCTCTCAGACTAACGCAAGGCTCATGCCTAAACCCCCCAGCTGATCTTTCTCTGGACTCGCTGTCTTCCTGGCTCACACTCTGCGAGGGTGGAGTGGTGGTGGTGGGGATGGTGGTGGAGGGCCATTAATTATATTTTATTTATTAGTTTTGCCTTTTGGCTCCTGCTGGAGTAGAGCAGACAGAGTAGTGATATCAGTGGGGGACTTTAAGCAGACTGGGACGCAGAAGGCGGGCTTGATCACTGCAGGGTTGGGATGTAGCAAAGGTTGGGACAGGACTGCCTTCTCTCCTGTCAGGCGGGACCCCCGTCACAGCCCCACAGTTATTCCTTGTAGGTAAAGGCACAAACAGCATCTTTAAAGTAGGCAGTGTTAAGGGCAAAGGATAAAATGTCCTGGGGAAGCATAAATGCTAATATTAGCCAATCATCAGTAGTCTCTTCACCAAACAAGATGATAGGCTGGGACCCTGATGGAGGCCAGACTGGAGCCTGTCGTGGAGGCCCAGCCGGCAGGAGCCGCCTGAGGACAGGGGAGGAGAGGAGGTGAAAGAAGATGTGCACGGGGAAGGGGCCGGCAGGACACCTGTGGGCACCAGCCCCATCAGTCTGACCAGACTTTCAGTTTTCCCAGAGCTGCCCCAGGGCAGAAAAGCTAGTGTGTCTCAATAGTCATCCCGGAGCCTGAGGTGGGTCAGCACCTTCCAGCAGCGGTTCTGTCCCTCCTTGGCCTCTCGGTGGCCCAGCTCAGCCTGAGCAGCTCCCCCTGCCTCTGTGTGGAGGCATCCCTGGGAAACCCCACGGGAGCCGAGGACTCTGGCTGAAGGGAGTGTGAAAACCACCATCCAGCAGTTCACAAAGTGTCATCACGTCCACTGTCTCATCCCATCTTCACGGCCAGCAGGGGGCTTTCAGCACCTGGACCGAGTGTGGTGCGGAGCCACTGAGACTTGCCCAAGGTTGCCCAGCAGCGGTAGCAGAGGAACCTTTTTCCCTCCCAAACCTGGGCTCTGCATCCAGGCCCAGGGCTCCTGGGTTAAATGCTGTCGTCCAGCTCCAGTGCTCACTCCTGGAATGCTGAGCCCCAGGTCGGCCCTCTGGGCTGCCAGAATCTCTCTCTGTGTCATTCAAAGTGCTCTCATGCTGATGAGCTCTTAAATATCACAATATCCCTGGGAATTGTGTCGGCCGATGAAGATTTTTGTTGCTTTTTAAATTTTCCATTTTTAAAAAAATTGTTCTGATTATAATACAGAGAAGAAAGTAACAGTCCTATCATCCTGGGGTGAGCATTGCAAACATTCTGATATACAACCTCCACACAAATTTCCTATGGACAAAGGAGAGATATATTTTTTAATAATAATAGTTAGGGGCATGAGCGCTGGAGCCAGAACTACTATGCTGCTAAGTAGCTGTGTGACCTTGGACAAGTTACTTAACCAGTCTGAGCTTCCATTTCCTCACGTGTGACGTAAGCGTAATGGTACTTCCTACCAGATAAGTGAGAGGCTTAAATGAATTGTTAGGGGAAGGGGCTTGAATTGGTGCTCGGTTTTAGCTGTTATTGTCATTGTTATTGTCATTATTTGGAAATACTCACTAGGTACCAGGTGCCATGCCATGCTCTTCGCAGGGACCGTATCATTAAATACACTCATCAACCCCTTGAGGTCAGTATTATACGTGTCTGTAATCTACAAATGAGGATTCTGTGACTCAGAGAGGTAAGGTGGCTTGCCCACAGTCACACAGCAGGGAAGTCACAGAAATAGGATTTGAACCCAGGTCTGTCTGACTGCAGAGCCTGCCACCACTAGGTCTGCGATACTCACACTGATTTTCCTTATGGTTATAAGAGTCCCTGGGATCCAATCTCCATCCCTTCCATGAGATTTGTGGGGAAGCCTCCCTAAGAAGCCTACAAGCTGGGTAGCAGCTCCAGAAGGGTTAGATCCCAGCCCTCCAGACTCTGTGCTGACGAGCGCTCTCCCTGTCCGCAGGACATCGAGAAGACCATGAGCACAGCTCTGCACGAGCTGCGGGAACTGGAGAGGCAGAACACAGTCAAGCAGGCGCCAGATGTGGTGCTGGACACCCTGGAGCCCCTGAAGAACCCGCCAGGCCCCATCAGCTCAGAGCCGGCCAGCCCCCTGCACACCATCGTCATCCGCGACCCCGACGCCGCCATGCGTCGCAGCAGCAGTTCCTCCACCGAGATGATGACCACCTTCAAGCCAGCCCTGTCCGCCCGCCTGGCCGGCGCCCAGCTGCGCCCGCCCCCCATGCGGCCGGTGCGGCCCGTGGTCCAGCATCGGTCCAGCAGCAGCAGCAGCTCGGGCGTGGGCAGCCCGGCCGTGACGCCCACCGAGAAGATGTTCCCCAACAGCTCGGCCGACAAGTCGGGCACCATGTGACCTGCGGGGTGGAGGGCACCGCCCCGGCCCGCCGTGGCCCGCCGTGGCCGAGGGAGGCCTCTGTGACTCCCACGTCCTCCCGGTGCTCCTGGCCTTGTCGGGCAGGGCCCGGAAGGTCAGCCTGGGAGCGGGTCTGTGTGGAGCTGAGGCCCAGGCCCGAGCCACAGCTCGCCTTCAGCCACGTGAATCCACAGGCCTCCCTCCCGTATGCACACAGACGGCCAAGCGGAGAGGAGCAGCCGCCCCAGCCGGAGCCTTTCCCAAGGTCATGGCAAATGTTAAATGGCTTCACCTGCGTATCGTCACTGGAAAGTTATTCTCTCGACATTCTCTCTACATGCATCCATACGTGTGTATGTATGTGTATGTGCATATGTACACGTATATATGTACGTATGTGTCTGTAGGAGTGTGTGTGTGTGTATATATATATTTATGCATCTATATACATATACTAGATCTGGACACACATATGAAATGTATATAGGATCTCCTTTTTCTTTTTACGAAACTTAGATTTACCTCAGACCCATGCCACCAAACATCTCCCGCTGAGTTATTTGGTGGGATTTGCAGGGACTTTTCTGGGAGAATTTAAGGCCCACAGTAACTGCGAATGAAGCAATATAGCACTAACCTGCAGAAAAACAAAACCAGTCTCCCCCTGTCTCCAGAAGTTGTGGCCTTCCAGAACAGTCTGCCCCTAAGGGAAGGGTGGGGCAGGCGGTACCCCGGGCAGGCTGCTCCCAGAGGTGGGGAACCCTTCACAGAGCCCCCCCCCCCCGTCCACCCCAGAGACCCTGCCTTTCCACACGGAGGCCAAGACCAACTGCACCCCAAAGGCATGGAGGACGTTGGCGAGAAGAGCCCTGACTGCAGCGGCCTGTGTTCGACCGTAGAAGAGGGGATGGTGAGAGCCTGAGCCCCATCGTAGCGCAGTATTATGTGTGGTTGGGAAAAAGGAAAAAGAAAACCCAAACAGCGGTGTGGAACACTTCAAAACCTAGAAACGCTGTAGGAATAAATCTGTGGTAACTATAGAGGTTTAACTTATACCATTTTCAAAATATTTAATTTTGTCTTTTCCTCTTTCTACTAATTATACTGTGTCAAAATCTGGAACTAAACAGGCAAGGAGACTTTGAGTCCCATCATTTTAATTTGAAATCAGGCCGTGACACGCTCTGGCTGGTGGCCTCTTGCATGAACCACACGGGACCGTAAGTGCCCATCTCAGACCAGGGCCGGGGAGGGAGTCCTTGGCACTTGCCGTCCTAGAGAACGCTTCGGTGGACTCTATGCAATGAAATAAGCTTCCGTCTCCCCTTTCCCTTCCCTTTTGCCCACCTCCTCCAGCACATTTAACTCAATTGAAAATATGGGGTTAGGTTTGGGGGGCGTGTCACTCACCTCACTGAACCTCTGTCTCCTGCTCCATAAAAATGTAAGCGAGCAAGCCATGCAACCTAGAAAGCATTGTGCCAACACGATTGCTCTCTTCACGGTCATCACTAAGGTGAAAACCATCCAGCGCCATCCTTTTGAAACCTCCTAATGGCATTTGAGAAGTGGGCAGTGGAATTTTCCTGCCAGCTTCATAAGGGCCATGAAGCCCGGTCCTGCAGGTACATCACCTCTTGACATTCCATCATTACCATTTCAGCCCATTGGATTAAGTTTCATCCTCTCCTCTGGTCCCCAGACGGGGGGACCTATGAAGCCACGTTACCTAGGTGTATAGGGGTGGTGAGCCACGCTGCCTTGCCTGAAGCACTGGCCTTGAGAGCACACAGTGGAGGAAAGAATAAGAAAGGGCACAAAAAGAGAATGCCAGGGAGAGGCCAGTGACCAACTTGACCTTCCTTGTTTTGCCTATAACTCCTGGAAATGAAAGAGCCTCAGAATGAGCTAGGAGCCCTCTGTCTTTTTAGCACATAAACATACCCCCATGTTACAGGTTAGGAGAGGAAGCAAGGCCTTAGGATGGCTGTGACTTGTCCAAGATTTAATAGATGGCTGAGAGTGGGGCTGGGTCCAGCTCGTAAAGTCATTTATTTGCAAGGATGCTGTGCTGTTCAGTGGGATAAGAGACTTCTCGTGTCCACCCCAGAGAGACTCGCAGACCTTAAATGCAGTGGCCCCCCTGTGCAAAATGCCACACTCTCTGCCATGACTGCCAGACGGAAAGTGAAAACCTGAGCTGACAGGTCTGTTGCCTGAAATACATAACACCAGTCAGATCATGTGGATTTTCCTCTGAAATGACTAACTTCATCTTTCCTTATTGAAAACAGGCCTGCCTTTCACTGAATTACCTGAGGGCAGAGCCTTTGCCGTTTTCTTTAGGGACCTATTCTTCCATTGGGAAATGGCTGGTGAGTTCACATTTAGGGAAGCTCACACCCCATTCATCCAGCTCCAAATCTGAGCCTTGACGCAGAACCACGTGGAAAAGTACTTCCCCCTGCCCCACCCATCTGGCGCCCTGCATGTCTCAGGCCCCCTCCACGCGCATCCAGGCCCGCCCACTGTCACGAGCATTGGCATTCTCGTCCTGACTCCTGCCTGTGTTAGTCCACTATATATTGCTGTATTTGCTTAAATGCTGGAAAGTAACTGTTAAAATGTGAAACTGTAATTCTTAAAAAGGCTACAATGAAATCACAGCCAATGCCACTCTCCAAATCTTTGCACCTAGTAGATAGATCAGTGTAAAAAACAAGTACCAGAAACCTAACTGTACAGTGAGCGTGGGGGGGAAACGTAGTAACCTAGTTAGTAGTCCTCAGTATAACCAGTTGTACAAGGGGAAGTGGTGTTTACCTGCTTGTCCATCACGATTACCGAAAGCTGTACTGACCAGTTCATTGATAACGGGCAATTTTTTTTTTTTTTTTTTCTTCACAGAACAGTTTCTTAACCTTCAACTTACCCTGAGGTCAAGCCTTTTGTCTTTATGTGTTACTGGTGTTCAGTCTCTTTTAGGAATGAACCAGCAAGATGTTCATTTAAAACTGACCAAAGACAATTCATTCCTGGTCTAGTTTCTTGGGCCTGGGGCCCAGCCTCCGGCCACTAAGGACCTTTCTTGGATAAAACGGAGATTGAGCCGTGCTTCCTACCCCTCTCTCACTCTCTCCCTTTAGTCCCCTTTCCTCTTAAAGAGCTGCTCTGAGCTGTGGGATTCTGTGAAAAATTCTTGCCTTTCCTTGTTTTCAGTGCTAACGATTTCTCACCTTGAAGCGCCTTTTGAACCCCAGACAGAGCGCACAACTGGAGGGAATTGTCAGCTTGGGAATTAGACTTGGGAGTCTTTTCTCTGAGGTCACTGGGCCCAGGGGCAGGAGAGAAACGGATTCCCGAGGGTCGAAAGGTTCCTATTCTATGAAGAAATCCAAGTGGGAAGAGATGCAGGGAAGTGGAGTCATCCCTCGGCTGCCGGCGGAACTAGCAGCTCAGCGATCTGCCTTATAAACAAACACTCCAGAACTGGCTGGTGGTACCCCCAGGGGGCCAGCACAGGGAAGGGCCTGGCGTGGGGCTTGCTTCCCTGTTGGAGGCCCTCGGAGTGCCTTGTCAGGGGGATTTCTTTCTCATTCAGGAGGCACGGATGCAGAGGACTTCCTGGGACCTGGTCATTACCTGGCGCTCAGCGCACGTACACAGCTGATGGCAAACCATGAGGCCTAATGGAATGGTTCTTCCTCTCAGTCTCTCTGTCCCTAACTTTTCATACTAGAGCAAATGCCTCATCCTCCTGAGAAACCCAGAAAGAAGGACGGCTGGCTCACAACCATGGGGGTTAGGGGCTGCTGGGTTCAGGGAGGGAGGCCTGGGGGAACAGGCAGGAAGCGGGTGAGCCGAGGTGTTGCTAAGATGATTTTCTGCTGTGCAGAGCTAATGGTGATGTTTCATGGCAACTTCCCCGGTTCTCTGGGGTCCCTGCTCCTCTGAGCAGCCGTGTGGAGAATTCCGCACATACCTAAAGCTGCTGGGGGAGCTGAGGGCAGGGGCTTTGCTGCCAGGTCTGCGTCCTCCTTGCCTCTCTGAGGTTGATCTGCCAGGGTCCCGCCGTCTCATCCTCTGGGACTGCCCCTTGCCGACACCTCCTTTCTGTGTGAAAGGACAAATGACAGGCAAACGACAGCCTTGAACCAGAGCAGCCAGAGTGCGTTTTGCTTCCCTCGAATGGAAGTAGCTTCTGGCCAGAGTTTCTGCTCAGGCTCTAGCCCCTGGCAGTGTGACTGTTTACTCGGTTTGGCAATAGGTTTGGTTCTGATTGCTTCAGAGTGGCTGGTCTATTTCGTTTCCTTTGGTTTCCTTCCTCCCCAAACTGTCAGGAAAATCAAACCGAAATCACCCTAGGAGATTGCTGGTTGCCTGTCCCCGTGTGGCGATAAGTGTTGCCCTCTCCCGGACATCATTTCTCTACCTTACAACCCAGCGCCCGTGCTGTAGAGTGTCTGACTGGATCCTCTGTCGCGTATTCTGATGGTGCCTGCTGGTTTGACGTGGAGCTATCCTGTGAAATAAAACAGCTTAACTTTTCTCAAACGTGCTCCGGTGGCTTTTTGGAAGGGTGAGGTCGCCCGCTGGGGATGGGGAGGCCCCAGGGGGGTGTTCCTACCCTCCAGTCCACGGTCAGTGTGCTTCCCCCGGGAAGCATCCCTGAAATGTCCTTTAGCTCAGGTCGAACATTGTGAAGGCCAAGTTTCCAAAGAGGACTGCGTCCGCTGCAGAGCTAACTGAAGGAGGTAAGTGTGGGGTGCCCGCTGGGAAAGCGAGAACCAGGACGGTCAGAGCAAAGGCAAGGGGGAGGGGGAGCCGTCATCTGAGGAGAGGTCTTCCTGAGCTTATGACGCATCAGTGGAGGCCACAGGATACTATCGCCAGTGTGACTGCATATGCAGCATTTTAGCACCTGTTGTCTACACACGTGTGATACAGCCCCTTGGAACTGTGTGTGTGTGTGTGTGTGTGCACGTGTGAAGTGTTTGTTGATCGCTTATTTCTGTCCCAGACACTAGATTAAGTATGCATTTCTCATCAAATTCTCAAAACAGCTACTGAAGGTAAGTACCCTTCTTAAACCCCATTCTGCAGAAGATGAAATGGAGGCTCTGAGAGGCTAAGCAACTTGTCCGAGCTCAGGCTTAGGAAGTGAAGGAGCCTGAATCTGAATTCAGCCCATCTGACCCCGCAGCCGTGCTGTTTACACATTCATTGTCTTGCCTGCCCTCAAGCAAGCTCATCATAGTGGGATTGGCGGCAGGATCCCGTGATGAAGGTAGCTCCCTGCGGGCCGTAGTCAAGGAATACTCCGGGCCTTTCCTTTCCAGTGAGCCCTCTGGTGGACCTTCACACAGGGGCCTTTGCAGAAGAGAACCAGGTCTTCTGCCAGCCTCAGGGAATCCATGAGTCCCCCCATAGCCACTCACCACTCAGTGGCGGCCTTTCGCTAATTCCAGGCTCCAATGCGGTGCAGCCTGCTGAGGGTCTAGATTTTGGGTGCATTCCATAATCTGTTATCTGGCTCAAAGCAACCGTGCTTGCTTGAGAACCCTGAAAAAGAAGCCTGTCATTCAACAAGCGTGTGGTAAGCACCTTGGTGTGAGCCTTGCCCCAAGTTGGCGGCTGGGGAGACAGATGGACGAGACCCAGTTCCTACCCGCAAGTTGCTTGCAGTCTAATTGCACGAGACGATCCCTCCAGAATCCTGAAATCAACTTTGACTCATTAAGGCAACGATGCAAAGGACAGCATCTCCGACCCACAGAGGCACAAAGAAAGGACACATTTTAGCTGCCTGACGGCTTTGCCAGCCCCAAAGCAGTCCATTGCTGGACTGCCCACTTCTGGGCATATCTGTTTAGGACACTGCGAGGGACGAGCTATCCAACCCACATAGCCTTAAGGAAAGAGAATTTACTTGCTCACATAGCTGGGAACTCCAGGCGAGGACGGGCTCCAAGCACGGATGGTCTGAGAGTGGCGTGGTCTCCCGGCCGCAGTCCCCTCTTCTCAGGCTGGCTCTACTCAGCTCTGCCTGTTAACTTTATGCTCACAGGGCTCTCTGATATCTTGCGATTGCCCGATGGCTGCGGAAGCTCCCCCTGCCTGCACCTCCTCAGCTTCAACACAAGGAAAGTCTTAAGTTTGATTCACCTTGGTCAGAATTACGCTGCAGGTCATCCCTGAAGCAGCCAGAGGGTCTAAACAACCCCTGGTGTCAAGGGTGGTGTCAACCCCACCCACACCTTCTCTCAGGAATGAATAGTTGCCCAAAGGAGATCCTGGGGGCTGTCCTTGTGCTGTAGACCATGATAAATACTAAATGGTCACTGAGTTGTAGGGTGGTTAGTTACCCAGCAATAGCTAACTGATAGGCTAGAAAAATGCTCATGCAGATATACTCCAACTTTGCACTTATCCCTGGACTCCAGGTTAACTTAACAATAATAAAACTAATATTCATCAAGCACATGCTGGGTGTTCTTCCAAGAACACAGTGCAGACTACTTCACATACTTCACCTCACTGAAACCTTAAGACCATCCACAGGGGTAAATTCTGTTAGCATCCCTATTTGACACATGAGGAAGGTGATGTGCAGGGGCTTTAAGCCCAGGATTCCATACCTGCTCTGGTCCCCTCCTGTGACCCCTGCCCCCATCTCTAGGTAAGTGCTTTGTCTTCCCACAGCACCCATTGCCTAAGAGGAGTACAGCCACCCTCGTGGATGTGAATGACTGCAAGGCCAGACTGCCTGGGTTTGAACCCTGGCCTCCCCTCCTTACCAGTAGAGAAGGCTCAGGAAAATTCTCTACAGTTCTGCCCCTCAGTTTTGTCACCTCTAAAGCAGGGATAGTAATAGTACCTGCCTCAGAGGCTTGTCGTGAGAAGTAGATAAGTTAGTACATAGAACATGCTTGGGACCGCGCCTGGCGCAGAGAAAACCCTCAATAAATGTAGCTGTTATAATGATGATCTTGCCTTCTGGAAAGCCCTAATTCCAGTGCCCCAGTCCCAAAGCCAGATTTGTTGTTTTCCCCAATGGGCCTTGGGGCCTTTGTGTAAATCAACTAGCTCACCGCCTGCCTCTGTCCGAGAACCCCAAATGGGAACATACAGGTGTATAAATACATCTGTATTGAGCATCTACTGTGTGCCAGGCACTGTTCTAAGCGACTTACATGGACTATCTCATTCTCTTCCAACAGAGAGACTATAACGTATGAACCATTACTGAGCTCCATCAGGTTCAGAGAAGTAAAGTAACTTTCTGAAGATCACACAGTTGATAAGTGGTAAACTTGAATACCTGTGGAAGAGGTCAACTCAAAACACAGGTGGCTGACTTCCCCCCTGCCCCCCATCCCTGCCCTCATATTAATTTCTTTGTTTGCAACGTGCCCGGCCTAGGTCTCCATTCCACTGATGGCAAACATATAGACACCCGTGACTGCTCAGGCCCACCAAGACTCCTGGTGACAGCTCCTTCCTGGCCCCCAGATATACAGACGCTACTTAGACAAAGTGGCTGCAGGAGGGCAGGGGTAGGGCTGAATTTGACTCTTTGTCCCCTATAGGCCCAACACAGGCACTTTAGTGAAAGGTCGATTAAATGCAAGGATGAGATTCAAAAAAAAATGCATAAGGAATGCGTGGGGTGATTGCTCTTCTGCATTTCTTCCTCAAAGCTTGGCCTCACGTCCAGCCCGATACTCTACTGCCATCATGTGGCTGTTTGTAAAATGGCAGGTGGGATCTGCGGTCTCCAATTTTTACTGTGAAAAATTTCAAACTTCGAGAATACAGAGGATAGTGTAACCTATTATGTCTATCATTTAGATTTAACAATTATTTAAATTTTTCCAAGTTTGCTTTATATTTTTAAAATTTCAAATAAATCACCATCATGATATTTTACCCTGAGATACATCAGCATCATCTCTAAACATGACATTTTTCTACCTAATGACAGGCGCATGTTTACAGCTAATCAAATTAACAATAATGTCTCAGTATAATTTAATACCTAATTCATACTCAAGTTTTAACGATTGTTCCCCAAAACGTCTTTTAAAGTTTGGTTTGCTCAAATCAGGAGCCCAACAAGGGCATAGTGGGGTTACATCTCAAGTCTTTTTTATTTTAAAACAAAACTAACCTCTGGGCATGACTTGGGAAGAACTCTGGCTTGCTTTCTGGTAGAATGCCCCATGGTCTGGATTTCTTTGATTGCTTCCATGAGCTGTCAGTTCCCTGTGGCTGCCCTCCATGTATGTTTGTGAGGTAATAGAAAATATGTGCACTGCTCTCTGCCCCAGTTCCTGGCACAGAGCCCCTAAAGCCCTTGTAATTTCCTAAGTGATAAGATCACTAGGGGCACCTTTTGTTCTAACGAGAGGACTCTGGTGGGCTCCTGGATGACTCCGGGGTGCAGTCTGGTCACCAGAAAAGTCAAGCCATCATTAGAAGCTTGGAATTTTCAGCCCGCCCCAGCCTTCTCCAGAGAGGGGAGAGGGGCTGAAAATGAGGTTCATAATTGATCATGCCTACTTGAGGGAGCCTCCATAAACTCCCAAAGTAGGGGGTTCAGAGATCTTCCAGGGGGACAAACACACCCACACTGGGAGGGTGATGCACCCCAACTCCACCGGGACAGAAGCTCCTGTGCCCGGCATGCTCCCAGACCTCACCCTGTGTGTCTCTTCATCTGACGGTTCATCTGAGTCCTTTGTCATAGCCTTTAATGAACTGGTAAGTGTGTTTCCCTGAGTTCTGTGAGCCACTTTAGCAAATTAATCGAACTCAAGGAGGGGTCGTTAGAACCTCTGATCTACAGCTGTTGCTCAGAAGCCAGGCGATAACATGAGTTTCTGATTGGCATTTGAACGGTGTCGGGGAGGCAGGCCTGTGAGACTGAGCCCTTGCCTTGACCTGCGGGGTCTGACACCATCTCTGGGTAGACAGTGTCAGAACTGAGTTCAGTTGTAGGACAGCCAGCTGGGTCGCAGAGAATTGCTTGTTGTGGGGAAACACCATGCATTTGGGGACCAGAAGTGTGCCAAGTGTCACATGTGGCTAGCGATGGAGACTCACGGGAAGAGAGATGCATTAGGGAGCGTTCCCTGCACAGAAGAACTGAGTTTATCTGATTCAGTCTCGTAACCTGGGAACTGGATCTAAATGTTTGATTAGGTTCAGTTTCACTATTTCAGGCAGGAATGCTTCCTGGAGGGTAAGTACTCCACATCATGTCACATCAGGGGCTGTGTGCTGTTTGGTGCCCCCTTTCAGGATTGATGAGATGGGTTAGTGGGTTCAGGTGGGTTCACCCTCAGCCTCCCACCATGGCCTGATCATTTGGAACCTAAGTATCCTGTCCCTCAAGAACCTCCCACCCAATGGTCTTACAATGATTTTCTAATTTCATTTCTTCTATACTTATCAGCTAAAATTCTCGTCAACAGGGGCTAGTATTTCCCTAAAATACAGTTCATTCTGGAGGAGAAGAATAAATGCTTAATTCTTCCTCCTTATCTATCAACCTTCAGAGTAAGAAGCCAATACAATCTCAACCTCCAATGGTAGCAAATGAGGGCTTTCTTTTCTTCTGCTGAGACTCATTATAAATTCCTGGATTTTCAAATATTCATTGCATTCCAATCCGTTGCAATCCATATTCTTTCCGTGGCTTAAGTCTGCAGGGTTAGCTTCAGGATGGCTCCATTAGTTTTGGGCAACTCCCTCATTTGGGCACAATACGATTTTCCAGGCTCCTCTTCCGCCTACTCTGCCCCAGACCTAAAATCAGCCATGTCTCCAAGGAGCCCTGATTTCTCTTCATGGGGACAGTATTTAGGGACCCCAATCTGTGCACTAGTAAGTGGTGGGGCTGAGATTTGAACTCAGGCAGTCTGACTTCAGAGCTGGTGCTGTTAACCTCTCTGACCTCTGGTTAACAACAGGTATTAGTAATAATTATAACTATTACTCCTATTGCTATAACTGGCCACTCACTACGTGTCAGATACCTTGGTAGGTGCTTCCCAAGATTTAAAAAACAAAGTTATTCTAACAACCCTCTGAGATAGGCATTGTTACTCTTATCCTAGAAAAGAGGAAACTGAGGCTTTGAAAGGTGAGTGACTCATCCAAGGTCACCGGGTCAGCGGAAGAGCATAGATGCAAACTGAAGTCTGTGTGACCCTAAATCTTGTTCCCCTAGTCACCAAAGAGACTTCTGTCCTGCGTGATTCCCACCCTGCCTCCTTTCAGTGGTGCCCCGCTTTTCTCCCTTAGCCCCAGGCACTCCCTGTATCCCAGGGCCCCAGAGACCCTGGGCCAGGTGATCCACCCAGGGAGCATTTGTTGGGCGCCCCCTGCATTCACAGCTGGGGCTGGGGCACAGCTGGTCTAGTCGGGGAGATGAAGTAGTTGCCATGTGGTGTATTTGTGCTATAGCATGAGAGGGGCAACCTGCTTTATCACCCCCAGAGGGCACTCAACGCTCCCAAGGGGGCTCTGGGAATCTAAACAGCCTTTAAGAGTCAAAGAATTGGAGCTTGAATGGGGGAGGGGGCGTGTTTCAGACATCATGACAGATGGTGGAGATTTTCTGGCGCAGGACTCAGCTACACACTCCTGAATTAGTTCCAGGTAGAGGGCTGCCTCCTTATAGGAGGAATGGCTTGGAGCCTGTGGAGACAGGAATTGTTGCATAGAAGAATTGTCTTGCTCTGGCACCTGTAAAATCCAGCACCAGATTGGAAGCAGAGTACAGATAAGTATTGGGATCAAAGAGAGCAGGAGATGGCTCTGGAAAGAGGAGGGACCAGTAGGACTGGGGCTGTACCTGGGGTCTCCCAAACTAGGTTCCAGGCAGGCAAAAGACTCCCGGGGAGGGTCACTTTGGTTTTTGCTCACTATAGCAGTTAGCCATTGCTGTGTAACAAACACACCCCCAAACTTAGTGGCTTAAGACAATGGACATTTTTTATTTACCACGATCCTGTGGATATATTGAGCAGTTTTATGGGCAGGGCTGGCTGGGCTGCTCTTTGCGGTAAGCAGGTGGCTTGCTTGGGGTTGGATGGTCTGGGATGGCCTCACCCACGTGTCTGGCAGGTGACTCCATGATGACTTGGCCACTGTCCCTCAACATGCAGGAGGATTCTTAGGGTTTGTTCACATGCCGGCCCTGGGGCTGGGTCTCCAGGGTGGGAGTGGCTGGTGAGAACAAGGCAGGGTCTACATCTAGGAGGAGTTAGAGGGTGGCCTTGTCATAGGGATAGAGTCCCCAGTAAGCACAGAGCCCAAAGCACCTTCACCTCCTCCAACTGCTGCCACCTGGTCCAGCCCCGTCACAGCCCCTGACGGGTACATCTACGCTTTTCCCACTAAAATCCTTTCATCACCCAGCAGCTAGAAATGAAATGTAGATGAAAGTGTGAATGATTCTAAATCTTTTAAAAATGTAAATCTTTTGAAAATGTAAATCAGATCATGTCACTTCCCTGCCTAAAACCCTCCAAGAGCTCCCCATGGGGGTTATAGAAACATAATAACCCTGGCATCTGACACTCACACGGCACTTGCTTATTAGGTGCCAGGTGCTGCTCTAGGCACTTAAATTACAATAACTTATTTAATTCTCACAACATCCCTATAAAGCAAATACTACTATTATCACCCCATTTTACAGATGAGAAAACTGAGGCACAGAGAGGTTAAATAATTTGTCCAAGTTAACATGGATTAAAACCCAAACTCTTTTCTCAAGGCCTGGAACTCTCCACAGCCCCGGTCTTTACATGGCTGCCTCTAGCTTATCAGATGTCATCTTCTCAGAGAGAGCTTCCCAGATCAGCCAGTTTATAGCGTCTCCCCACTCTCTACCACACCATCCTCTCTTGTTTTCACATCACTTCCCATTTTATTAAATGAGCTTATCTACTCCTTTTCTTACATTCTCCCTTGTTTCTGTCCTGGCCCCATCCTCTGCCAAGGTGTCAGCTCCTGAGAGCAGGGACCACGACTCTTGTTCACCTCTGAATTCCAGCACCTGGAAGAGGTGGGTACCGGCTCAATAAACATTTGTTAGAATTGAGGGAGGAAAAGAGGGAGGAAGAGAGGGAAGAAAGAAGGGATAAAGCCTCCTTCAATATTCCCCTCCCATGCCTAGAATGAGGCTGGGTCCTGGAGGAAGAATGGAGGACAAAGAGGAGTGTGATTACGAGAGACCCCAGCAAGGAACTCGGGGGCCTGGGACCCCTCAAGATACAGCCAGACCAGGCTCCACACTCAGCTGGGAGAATGTTCTCCTGATTAGGGTTGTCAGATTTGGCAAATAAAATACAAGATGCTCAGTTAAATTTGAATTTCAGATACACAGTGAATAAATCTTTAGTTTAAGTATGTCATGTGCAATATTTAGGATATACGTATATTAAAAAACTGTTTGCTGTTGATCTGAAATTCAAATTTGCTGGACATCCTGTATTTTATCTGGCCACCCTATCCCGGATCCTCTCTGCGCTAGTGCAACAAGAGATTCTACTGAGCACTGGCTTTTTCTGTACGGAACGTTTTGTTTTTACTCCTGAATAAGGAAGTGCAATCTCTTTATTGATCTAACAGAAGGAGAATGTCTGTGGAACCAGCAGCTTGTTAGAGGAGACTGGCTCCTGCGGGTGGATAAATACTGTGGGGAGGGCAAGGCAGATGCTTTGTCCTGAGCTCAAAGTGGCTTTCAGAACCTGCCGGTGCCCTTGTGTGGACTTTCCTTCCCTGGCCCAGAGGTGGGCTTGAGTGGGTGCTATTGAAGAGGGCAGGAAGGGAACTGCTTGGCCAGGGAGGAGATTTATGGGTATGTGGGCTTATTCCAGAGATTCACTCATTCATTCAGTCCCACCAAGCAGCTGGTGGCAGGAAGTCAGAGATGAATGGTACCGGGTGCTGCCCTGGAGGCTCTCCAGAGACGGGGAGATGGGTTTGGACCCCAAGGCCAACGAGTGATGCCTGCTTCCAAACCTGTCTTCATAGTTGAATAGGAAGCGTGCATTTCTTTCCCTGTCTTGTCTCTCTCTCCCCTTCCTTCCCCATTCCTTTTCTCTTTTCTCATCTCCTCTCTATCCTTTTCTCACCTCCCCAGAGCTTTGCCACCTTAAACCTTGTAGCCAACTAGTACCATAAAAGAACAATTACTGGTGCACTCAGGCTTGGGATCTGGTCTTGGTCTCATTTCCTTTGTCTTCCCAAGCCTACCCCATCTCCCTGCATCCAGGACTAGGCAATGCATCCAGCACAGCCTGGATCCAATACATCCAGCGCAGCCTGGAGTTCATTTACATGCCCCTTTCTAATTGGCTGATAGAAACCCACTGCCTCCCCTAACCTGCCACTCCCCACCTTCCTGTTGGAGCCCCACTAGGTCTAGCATCCTGCGATCCTTAGACCTCTGCCCTGCGGCCTTGTCTACTCAGTTATTTCTCCATAAAATGGCAGTGGGTGATCCCTTCTGGTTTGGGGTTAAAAGATCTAGATTCAACGTCGGACTTTGCCACTGACAAGCTGTGTGATCTTGAATGAGTCCTTTTGCCTCTCTGAGACTCAGTTCCTACATCTATAAAATGGGAATAATTCTCATGATGGGGTCCTTATAAGAATATTCTGTAGGGCTTAATATGGACGCAAGCCAGACTGCCCAAGTCAAATCCTTCCTCTTCCACTTACTAGCAGAACGCACTATGCCAGTTATCTATTTATTTCTCTTTCCTCATTTGGTTGGAGTGAGTCTGAAATAAGTCAACATACCTAAAAACATCTAGAACAGTGCTTTGCATACGAAGTGCCTAATAAATGTCAGCTATTGTTGTGATGGATATTAAAGTCCTTTGTCCAAATGCTGTTAATATCATTATTGCCCAATGAGTCTTTGGGCACAGGCTGGGAAAAATCAATTTAATATATCTCTGACTCAGGGGCCAGAGTTCCTTATGAAGAGAGCCCAAAAGAGTGAAGCCTTAACCTCTCTGAGCCTCCTTGTCTTCATCTGTAAAATGGCAATAGCAGCCTCACTTCTGCCTACTTCACAGGGAAGCTCTGACTGGCCAATGGTAAGCACTTAAAAAAAAAATTACGAAGGAATGAACACATGGACCACAGGGGGAAGCAGTGGCAAGCTGCAGGGGTCTTCCCTGAGTAACTGACTTCCTGTATGCTGACGTGCTGCCCACGAGACCTGATGTGAAGGAGGCCCACATCAGGCAGCCCATCGATGAGTGCTGAGTTGAGCAGACAGACTGAGTGGTGCGATGGTCAACGCTTCACATCTGGGTAAAGGGCACTTGTACTCACTTGGTGAGAGTATAAATGTATCGGTACAGCCCTTTTGGAAAATCACATAGTGCTAGCTATCACAGTGTTTAAAGAGCACACAAATTCACCTAGCAGTTCCATTTATAGGAAATCATCCCCCAAATATTCTGGTTCAAGTGTGCCAAGATTTATATAGATAGTGTGTTCAGTGGAAACAACCTAAATGGTCCTCAGTATGGGTGTAAATAAGTAAACTGTGGTATATCTGTATTATGGACTATGTAGCTATTAAAAAGAATGAAGTAAATCTATATGTATTAACATGGAGAGGTCTCAGGATGTATGTAAATAAACCCACAGAAAACCTCAAGTTGACAGAGGTATGCATTTAATATATCAACATTTGTGGGCAAAAAAACCTGTATCTATGTATCTGTACAGGAAATACCTGGAAGGCTACACGCCAAAGTTAAGATGATTAAATTAAATTAACCATCCTATTTGATAAAAGAGCTCCTATTTTAAGGCCAGAGGCCCTATGTGTAGTCTGGTCAAAGAAATTGCGTGACTCAGAGAAACTCTATTCACTTTTTTGAGCCAAAGCTTTCTCTTGTGTAAGCGAATAATGATATTTACCTCTCAGTATTGTGATGGGGTGAGATGAAATAATGGATGTGAAAACCCCGGCTCTGAGCAGAGACAGCTCATTATAGCAATCAGGGAGGGCGACCGGAAGGAAGAGGCAGGAGCCCAGGCCTTGAAAGGTTTGGCAAGGCCTGGATTTGGTTTGATTTTAGGCTGTCTCTTCCTAACATTCAACAGGTATTCACTTATTAATGGTACAGTACAAAACCCCCAAGTGGGTTTTTTAACCACACATCTGCGCAAGGAGGCGTAGCGGAAGCCTGGCGCGTGCGCAAAGAGAGCACCTTCGGTTGCGCTTCGGCCACGTCCTACAACTCCCAGCATGCTCCGCACACGCGTCGGGCGCGTCGCCGACTGCTGACGTAGCTCTGTAGCGCGGGGAATTTCGAGTGGCAGTGGAGCGCTGGAGACCAGTGGGTCGCGGACCCTCCACCTTCTTTAGGGGAGGCCATGGACTCCCTAGTAGAGCCCCGGTGGCCTCCGGGCCTGGCAGTCATGAAGGTGAGTGCTTCGGGGAGGTCGGGGGCGTACGACGTCCGCGGAAGGCCAGCCCCGCCTTGAGGAGGAGAAAGGACGAGGCGCCAGCGCCGAATTGGGCCAGGATACCCGGCTCTGCGTTGCCATTTGCCACCGCGTGGATCTGGGCCTCAGTTTCTTCCTCTCCTGGGAAGTACCGGGGACAGGCCTTGGTCCCTTATGGTGAGCCTAGGTTGGCTGTCGTATGGGACGGGGTATTCTGCCGTTCAGTCACAACAATCACAATGATGTGGAAAGAAACACTTACTCTAAACGGTGGAAACGACAGTGATACCTAATCCTTTCTTAGAGCTTACTGCGTGCCAAGCATTATGTAAACTCTCCCAGTACTTTAGTGAAGAATCTCCCACAGTGACACCGGGCACGGTTTGGAGTGGAGCTTGCATCAGAAAACATTTATTTAATCACCTAGCAAAGCGGGCAGTCTCCTTTACATTCTCATTCATTTCTTCTAATTACCCTCAAGAAGCCTAGTGCTACTTTGCCCTAATTCCTCCCTAACGTGTCCTAACTCTTGATAGTTGTGCATCTTCTCTTTTAAACAAAGAAGGCAGGACTCACGTTTAGCACTAGCCTTTCTTTTTTTTTTCGGCACGCGGGCCTCTCACTGTTGTGGCCTCTGCCGTTGCGGAGCACAGGCTCCGGACGCGCAGGCTCAGCGGCCATGGCCCACGGGCCCAGCCGCTCCGCGGCATGTGGGATCTTCCCGGACCGGGGCGGGGCACGAACCCGTGTCCCCTGCATCGGCAGGCGGACTCTCAACCACTGCACCACCAGGGAAGCCCTAGCCTTTCATTTTATTGAAGTCTTTCACTCAAATAACATTGATTTTTGTGGCTACTTTGTTTTTGGCAGTGCATTCCTGTTTCCATGGACGGTAGTGGTGAGTCCTGGATTCCTACTATGTTTGGTCAAGAGCAAACACACCATTCTGTACTAGCTAAAATCAGTTGCTTGGTTTTTCTCCTTGTTCTGTGATTATTTCCGTTTGTGACTGAGCAAAATCATGTTCTCCTTCTGTTGCTCAGTTTTGTAAACTACGGATTATGGTATCTGCCCCACAGACTCATAAGGTGACTTTGAGAATTAAGTGGAGGGACTTGGGAGAGGTTAAAGTAAGCATAAGGCCTTACTTATTGTTCTACCTGCCATCATCAGTGTCATCTACAGGGCTTGGTGACTGAAGATCTCCCCATGCTGAAGAGCTGACATTGTGGAAGGATCTGGGAAAGCCGTGGTTTTGCAGTTGTGGTGGCTTTGGCTCCAGTGAGCAGTGGAGAAGAGCATAGATTTGAGTTCCAATGGTTCTGGCTTAAATTTAGTCTCTGCCTTCTATTTAACTGTGTGACCTTGATTCAGTTACTTAACCTCTCTGAGCCTGGGTTGCCTCAACTATAAACTGGAGACAGAAATAGTTTATAAGGTTGGTTAAATGAGTTGATGTATGTGGATAGGGATCCTGTCTGGCTTATTCACTGTGCCTAACACAATGCCTGGCACATAGTGGGTGCTCAAAAATTATTTGCTAATTGATTGAAGGTATCTAGAAGGTAGTAAGCATTAAATCAATATATCTTTATTATTATTATTAATGCTTAACATGTGTTAAGTATTTCTCCTCCTGCTTTTTATTTGTTGTCATGAAGATTATGAATTGGATAAGGGAAGTGAAAGCTTCCCCCTTCCACTTTCTCTAAGTTGAGGAAATCCCAGGGCATCCACTGGACTGAACATCCGTGCAAGAGTGTTATAGCTCATCGGATGCGGTATCACTTCCACAGATCCTGCTCAGCACATCTGTCAGAACCACTCCTCCAGGAGAGGACGGTGATAGAGAAGAAAGCAAATAGACCAGGTGTCAGGGCTTTGGCTCCTGGTCTTGCCTCTGCTCTTGATTGATTTTCAACACAATCCTCTAGCTTTTTGTGTCAGTGGTAGCTTACCATCCAACGTAATGGAAGATTTGGGCATTTGAATGTTTATTTCCCTGGTTTTACTGTAACAAAAATTTGTTTTTGACAGATTATAAATGTAGAATGTGTATATAGTAGAAAAAAATTAAAATTTACAGTAAGATAAAGGAGGAAATGAAAGTTACCTAGCATCCTACCATCTAGAGAGGACCACTGTTTAACATTTTCTCTTATTGTTCTTCAGTTTTTCTCATGTGTGATCATGCATATACCCACAATGTGTATATGCATTTAAAATTTGGGGTCATCTTGGAGTCAACCTCTCGGATTTGATCCATCGCCTTATAAGCTCTATAGGCTTCATCTAAAAAATTGGCATATAGATGCTATAGACCTCCTAAGATTGTTAAGGAGATTAAACTACATAGTTCTGTTGTTATGTATTATTGTTGTAGGTTTGTTCTCTGATTTTTTTTTGTTTGCATTAAAACATGAACATTTTTCCATGCATTAATTATTCTTTGAAAGCATGTTTCCTTTAATGGCAACAATATTTCATATGTGAACTATTAGAACATTAGTCTTTTTGTTTGTTTGCATTTTTAAAATTTAGGTCATACACATGGTTCAGAAAGTACGCGAAATAAAAAGTAAAAGTCTTCCTCCAAACTTGTCCCTCATCTGTCTAGTTTCCTGACCCCTTTGACCATTATTTGTTACGTTCTTGTGTTCAGATTTGCATTCAGATTTATATTCTTATTCCCTCCTCCCTTTTTAACAAAAGGTCACAGACAGTGTGTACTGCCTGTACCTTACTTCCTTTTTTCACTTTTCTTGGCAGTCTTTCCGTACCAGTACATAAGAGAGCACGCGCGCTCTCTCTCTCTCTCTCTCTCTCTCTCTCTCTCTCTCTCTCTCTCTCTCT
>NW_021703780.1:94763204-94808151 GCF_005190385.1 Monodon monoceros | reverse complement strand
TCTCTCTCTCTCTCTCTCTCTCTCTCTCTCTCTCTCTCTCTCTCTCTTCTTCCTCTTAAATATCTGCTCAGTATTCTTTTGAATGAAATAACATTTTAGGGCTTCCCTGGTGGAGCAGTGGTTAAGAGTCTGCCTGCCAATGCAGGGGACACGGGTTCGAGACCTGGTCGGGGAAGATCCCACATGCTGCGGAGCAACTAGGCCCGTGCGCCATAACTACTGAGGCTGCACTCTAGAGCCCGCGAGCCACAGCTACTGAAGACCGCGTGCCACGACTACTGAAGCCTGCGCGCCTAGAGCCTGTGCTCCGCAACAGGAGAGGCCACCACAACGAGAAGCCCGCGCACTGCAACGAAGAGTAGCCCCCGCTCGCCACAACTAGAGAAAGCCTGCGTGCAGCAACGAAGACCCAATGCAGCCAAAAATAATAAATAAATTAAATAAATAAATTTATAAAAAGAAAAGAACATTTTAAATGATTTAGAAGATTTTAGGTTGCGAGAGAGATCCTTTCCTGTTTGGGTTTCATTCCAGATGGACGCACATCTATCTGACTTTGCAGATTGCCTGCCTCTTCCCCTCCTTCTGCTGTCACTGGCGCCAGCTCTTTCCAGGGCTTCCTCATCTGGCTCCACCCTGTAGTACTGTACAGTACTGAGCAGAAAGCACTGGACTGATGGCCGGTAGACAGGAAGTTTTGTCCTGGCTTGACTCATGTGCTGTGAGCCTGCTCTGGATACAAGTTTACTCATTTGTGAAGTAAGGGTTTTAACTAGATAATTTCTAGTGTTTCTCTTTAGTGTTCTCTGATCTGGTTCTTACCCTGTGTGGTGAATGGCTGCTGGTACCTTTCACCCCCGCAGTGACAGTGGGCCAGGGAATGGGGTCTGAAGAGGAGGAGGCTTGGAGGAGGAACTGGAAATACATGGCAAGTAGAAGAGAAATAGAGTAGCCCTTTTGTGACGGGCTGGCAACATGGAGTGGGATTCTGTACAGTGTCAGCTTTATCTTTCTGAAGTGTTCTCTATAACCTAAGATTTGAATAAGTCATATGGGGGAGGTTTTCTCTCCCCTGCAGTTTATGTGGACTTAGCTTTTGAGTTTGAATATTTGACAAAGAAGTATTATTAAATTATTTTTTTAGGGGATGGAGAAGGAGCTCTGTGGCAGATGTTCCAGCCTTGGTGGCTTTCTGATAGGTGTGTATGTATTTATGCATTTCAGACAATAGATGACTTGCTGCGCTGTGGAATTTGCTTCGAATATTTCAACATTGCAATGATGATTCCTCAGTGTTCACATAACTGTAAGTATGTATTGTTTCTCTGAGTTACAAAAATGTGGTTTTTTATATAATGTAGTATTATTTTAACACCAAAGATAAGTACACATTTATTATTTATTTCTCACCTTTAGCTCCTCTATCTTGAAGTTTTAGCATGGTCTTTTCCATGACCTCCCTCTTAAATATTGAATATTTTTTACAAGGCTCCTATATTTTCTACCACCTCCCTCTTGGATACTTTTATGCCTTTTATAACATTCACAGGCATAAAGATTTTGATCACTATATATTGTTATTTGCCCGGCACTTTTAGATGATAAATTTCAGATTTTTCATTTTTAGCAGGATAGGAGATAGGTGGTTCAACCAAGTAGTCCTTGGCATAGAATTTTAAAGTTTAAAAATTCCACTGGGAGAATTCTGCAGCTGGAGAGTATCGCAGGCAGTTTTATCACTTAACTTGCTGTGTGATGGTGGGAAGACTCATATATTGAAATGTGCTTGTACTTCTCTTCGTGAGTCTAGTATGTACATATTTTTTACACTGTAGTTTGACGTATTTAGTGCATGGGGTGCACTTGTCATTGTTCTGGATTTAGCCATCAGTTTATGGATTATCTAGGCTTACGATCGTTCTTATTCTCTACTTTCGAGTTGATTTGCCTTGGAAAGTTAAAAAAAAAGTTAGGCTTAAAAAATGGTTTTAGTGGATAGTAGTAGCTTTGGTGAAAAAGTTTCCGTAGGGAAGACATAATAAGAGGATGGTGGTGGTAGCAACATGGGCATTAGAGATAAACTTAGGCTTGACTCTTAGCTCTCCACTTATTAGATGGGTGAGATTGCAAACGCTCAACATTTCTTCAGATGTGAAACCCTGGTAAGTAGTTTCTGCCTTAGGAGATGGTTGTGAGAATTAAATGTACAGAGTCCAGTGTCTGGCACGTTATAGGGCCTTAATAAATCTTAGTTTCCTTCTAGGCTAGATTCATATTAGGAACCAAGATAAGTTTTGGGGATTGTTTCTAAATATGTGTTAAAATCACCTTTATTTAGGTATGATTTATATGTAGTAAAAGGCATCCATTTTAAGTGCGCAGTAAAATGTACAAGTGTCAACGAGTTTCAACAAATGTTTATACCAGGTAGTGACTACAATTAAAATATTAAACATTTCTATCACTTGATAGAGTTCTCCCCATTATCAGTCAGTATGGCCCCAGGGAATTATATGTGGGTCTGTTTCTGGATTCTCTTCTATTTCATTGATTTTTATGTCTATCCTTGTGCCAGTACTACACTGTCTTAATTACAGTAGCCTTCTAGTAAGTCTTCAAGTCAAGTATTGTAACTACTCCAACGTTGTTTTTCTTTATCAAGATTGTTTTGGTTCTTTTAGGATCTTTGCATTTTATATGCATTTCAATATAAATTTTAGAATCAGGTTGTCAGTTTCTACCAAGAAAAGCCTGCTGGGATGTTCCTTGGGATTGCACTAAATCTAGAGATCTATCTGAGGATATATGACTTTTTTTTTTTTGAGATTTACTTATTTTTTATTTATTTTTGGGTGCGTCGGGTTTTAGTTGCAGCACGTGGGATCTTTGTTGAGGCACGTGGGATCTTTCGTTGCAGCGTGTGGGCTTCTCTCTAGTTGTGGTGTGCGGGTTTTCTCTCTCTAGTTGTGGCACACAGGCTTCAGGGCGCATGGGCTCTGTAGTTGTGGGGTGCAGGTTCCAGGACGCATGGGCTCTGTAGTGTGTGGCACTCAGGCTCTAGTTGAGGCGCGCAAGCTCAGTAGTTGTGACACTTGGGCTTAGTTACCCTGCGGCATGTGGGATCTTCGTTCCCTGACTAGGGATTGAACTTGCGTCCCCTGCATTGTAAGGCAGATTCTTTACCACTGTACCACCAGCGAAGTCCCTATGACTTCTTAACAGTGTTGTCTTCAATGTTAAAATGTTGTCCTAAATTAGAAATAAATCCCAGAAAATAGTCAGGATTATCTTAAAGCAAAAGGGCAGCTTTATTGCTTACAAGGTTTGCAAACAGGGGATATGCAGCCTTTGGCTGTAACCTAAAGTGCCTTTGGGTGTAGGGGGTAAAGAGAGAGGGATTTTTAAAAGCAAACTGTAGAAGTCACAGTTGGGAGACTTGCAAAGAGGATCGGCTGGCCCCTGCAGCCTGACCACAAGTCCTTGAAGCTTGACTATAGTTTTTGATGATTGGCTTGGTCATCAGAGCTTCTAGTTGGGGACGTTTCCAGGTAGGACCATTAGCAGAATCAGAAGTCATAGTTTTCTGTTCTTGGTTTTAATGAGAACATAGAGTACGTAACTGAATCTGGTCTGTCATGACTGCCTGGCTCCGTTTTATTTTGAGTCCCTGTTAGCCACACTGGGCCCATTTTCTAAGTTCCTTACACAGGGATTCCTCTTATTTCTACTTTTCCTTAGGGGATTTTATTTTTATATGAACGCGGTGTGTTCCTCCATTCTTTAGCTCTTCTTTAATTTCTCTCCACAGTGCTGTTAGTTTTCAGTGCACAGGCCTTGCACATAGAAATAAATTTTTTGTATTGACTTTTTATCCTGTGATCTTGCTAAATTCACTTTTTAATTCCAGCATCTTTTTTGTTGATTCCTTAGGAATTTTTATATACACAATCATGTCATCTGTGAATAAAAGCAGTTTTACTTCTTCCTTCCTTAATCTGCATGCCTCATATTTCTAGTTGTTAGACAGGCTAAGTACCTCTAGTAGAATGTTAAAAAGAAGTGGTGTAGCTGAATATCCTTTCTTTATTCCCAGTTTTATGGGGAAAGCTTTCAGTCTTTCAGGCAAAATGTTAGCTGTCAGTTTTGTCGTATTCTTAATACATTTTCATAAATTTATCAGGTTGAGGCAATTCGTCTATGCTCTGAATTAGCTGAGAGTTTTTTTTTTTTAATCATGAATGGTTACTGAATTTTGTCAAGTTTGTTTTTTTTGCATGTATAGAGATGCTGATATGATTTAATTCCTTTATTTTAGAATATGATTAATTACACTGATTTGTTTTTAAATGTTACAACACCCTTGAATTCCTTTCAATAAATTTGTCCATTTAATCTAAGCTGTTGAGTTTATCAGCATAGAGTTTGAAAAATGCTACTCCCTAGGGACTTCCCTGGCAGTCCAGTGGTTAAGACTCTTCCCTTACACTGCAGGGGGTGCGGGTTTGATCCCTGGTCAGGAAAAGAAGTTCCCACATGTCGTGCTGCAACGGCCCAGAAAAAAACAAAACAAAACAAAACAACCTACTCCCTACTGTCCTTCTCTTGTCTGGAGGATATGTAGTGATATTCCCTTTTATCCATATGCTAGAAAGGTGTGTTTTCTTTTTTTTCCTTGATTAATCTAGCTAAAGGTTTATCAATTTTATTGCTGTTTTCAAAGAACCAACTTTTGGTTCATTGTTTTCTGTATTTTATCTTTTTTCTATTTTATTGATTTACGCTTTCAGAATCTTTATTATTTCCTTTCTTTTACTTATATGAGTTTAATTTGCTCTTATATTTCTAGCTTTCTAAGGTAGAAGATGAGATCGATATTAGACCTTCTTTTCCAATATAAACGTTTAAAGCTATAAATTTTCCTTTAAGCCCTGCTTTAGCTACATCCCACAAATTTTGATATGTGAGTTTTCATTTTTGTTTAGTTCAAAGTGTATGCTAATGTCCTTTTTGATTTATTTTTTGACCCATGAGTTATTTAGAAGTCTTTAGTTTAATTTCTAAAAATTTGGGAGTTTTCCTGCTATCTTCCTGTTATTAATGTCTAATTTAATTATGTTCTTTTCAAAACTCAAACAGTTATGTCCGATTTCAGTTTTTGAATCAAACTGAGACTTGTTTTATGGCCCACAATGTGGTCATTCTTGGTTAATGTTTCACGTATACTTTAAAAGAACGTCTGTTCTAGTTGGGCAGAGTGTTCTATGAATGTCAATTAGATCAAGTTGGTTGATACTACTTTTTAAATCTTCTGTATCTCTGCTGGTTCTCTGTGTATTATTTTATCAATACTGAGAGAGGAGTGTCGAAATCTCCAAATACAATTGTGGATTTGTCTGATTTTTCTTTTTACTAATGTAATTTTGTGCTTTATGTATTTTTGAAGCATTTTTATTGGGTACATACACATTTATGATTATTTTGTCTTCCTGATGAATTGGCTGTTTTGTGATTGTGAAATGGCCCTCTTTATCCCTGGTAATGTTCTTTGTTCTAAAGTCTTCTTTTTTTGATATTAATATAGTCACTCCCACTTCTTTAAGATTAGCGTTTTCATGGTTTGTCTTTTTCCATCCTTTTACTTCTCATCTACCTGTGTCTTGATATTTATATTGGACTTTTTTAGACAGTATGTGTTTTGGGTCTTCCCATTCAATCTAGTCTGAAAATATCTATTTTTACTTGGAATATGTAGACATACACTGTATAATATAGTAGCTGCTAGCCTCATGTGGCTATTTATATTTCAGTTAAAATTAATTAAACTTAAATAAAATTAAAACTTTAGATTCCCAGTTCCACTAGCCTCATTTCAAGTGTTGAATAGCACATGTGGCTAGTGGCTGCTGTCTTGGATAGTGCAGATATAGAACATTTCCATCATTGCAGAAAGTTAATTATTGGTAAGGCTGGATCTAGATATACTACCTTGCTTTCTGTTTTTTATTTACTCATCTATTTTTCTTCTCTTCCAGCCTTTAAAAAAAAAATTGAACATTTAAAAAATATTAAATCTTTTCCACAGTTGACTTATTAGTGCTACTTCTTTGTTTTATTATTTTAGCGGCTGTTTAAAATAGGCATCTTTAAGTTATTACAGTCTCCCTTTGAACGATATTATACCACTTGACTAGTGTAAAACTGTTACAACTGTGCACTTCTTCCTTTTTTAAATTGAAATATAGTTGATTTACAATATTATATTAGTTTCAGGTGTATAACATAGTGATTCAATATTTTTATAGATTGTACTACATTTAAAGTTATTATCAAATATTGGCTATCTTCTCTGTGCTGTACAACAGCGGTCCCCAACCTTTTTGGCACCAGGGACTGGTTTTGTGGAAGACAATTTTTCCATGGATGCGGGGGGTGGGGGATGGTTCAGGTGGTAATGTGAGCGATGCGGGGTGATGGGGAGCAGCAGATGAAGCTTTGCTCGCTCGCCCGCCGCTCACCCCCTGCTCTGCAGCCTGGTTCCCCTGCTTCGGCACCCCTGCTGTGCAATATATCCTTGTAGCTTACTTATTTTATAAATACATAGTAGTTTGTACTTCTCAATCCTCTACCCCTATCTTGCCCCTCCCTCATTTCCTTTCCCCTCCCCCATTTCCTTTCCCCACTAGTTCTCTCTATCTGTGAGTCTGTTTCTATTTTGTTGTATTCATTTGTTTCATTTTTTAGTTTCCACATATGAGAGATAGCATATAGTATTTGTCTTTCTCTGACTTATTTCACTAAGCATAATAACCTCCAGGTACATCCATGTTGTTGCAAATGGCAAAATTTCATTCTTTATTGTGGCTGAGTAATATTCTATTGTGTATGTACCACCTGTTCTTTATCCATTCATCATCTTTAAGTGATAGACACTAAGTTGCTTCCGTATCTTGACTGTTGTTAAATAATGCTCCTGTGAACATTGGGATGCATGTATCTTTTCAAATTAGTGTTTTTGGTTTTTTTGAGGTATATACCCAAGAGTGGAATTGCTGGATCATATGGTAGTTCTGTTTTTAGTTTTTTGAGGAACCTCCACTGTCTTCCATAGAGGTTGCACCAACTTACATTCCCCAGCAGTGTACTAGGCTTCCCTTTTCTCAACATCTTCACCAGCCTTTGAAATTTGTGGTCTTTGTGATTCCAGTCATACTGACAGGTGTGAGATGAGCTCTCATTGTGGTTTTGATTTGCATTTCTCTGATGGTGAGTGATGTTGAGCATCTTTGCACGTGGCTGTTGGCCATCTATATGTCTTCTTTGGAAAAACGTCTATTCAGGTCCTCTGCCCATTTTTTAACTGGGTTTTTTTTTTGACACTTGAGTTGTATGAGCTGTTTATATATTTTGAATATTAACTCCTATTTGGTCATATCATTTGCAAGTATTTCTCCCATTCAGTAGGTTGTCTTTTTGTTTTGTTGATGGTTTCTTTTGCTGTGCAAAAGCTTTTACGTTTAATTAGGTTTCATTTGTTTATTTTTGCTTTTATTTCCTTTTTCACAGAAGACAGATCCAAAAAACTATTGCTACGATTTATGTCAAAGAGTGTTCTGCCTGTGTTTTCTTTCAGGAGGTTTATGGTTTCTGTCTTATATTTAGATCTTTTGATTTTCTTTTTGTATATCGTGTGAAAATGTTCTAATTTCTTTCTTTTTCACTAACTGCCTTTATTCTTTTTTTATTTTTTAATAGATCTTTATTGGAGTATAATTGCTTCACAATACTGTGTTAGTTTCTGTTGCACAACAAAGCAAATCAGCCATATGTATACACACGTCCCCATATCCCCTCCCTCTTGAGCCTCACTCCCATCCTCCCTATCCCACCCCTCTAGGTCATCGCAAAGCACCGAGCTGATCTCCCTGGGCTATGGTGCTGCTTCCCACCAGCCAACTATTTTACATTTGGTAGTGTGTATATGTTGATGCTACTCTCACTTTGCCCCAGCTTCGCCCTCCCACCCCATGTCCTCAAGTACGTTTTCTATGTCTACCTCTTTATTCCTGCCTTGCAACTAGGTTCATCAGTACCATTTTTTTTTCCTTTTTAGATTCCATATATTTATGTGTTAGCATACGGTATTTATTTTTCTCTTTCTTTTTTTTTTTTGTCTTTCCGTGTCTTCAGCCATTCTTTTTTTTTTTTTAATTTAATTTAATAAATTTATTTATATAGCAGGTTCTTATTGGTTGTTCTTCTCTTTCTGACTTACTTCACTCTGTATGACAGATTCTAGGTCCATCCACCTCACTACAAATAACTCAATTTTGTTTCCTTTTATGGCTGAGTAATATTCCATTGTATATATGTGCCATGTCTTCTTTATCCATTCATCTGTCGATGGACATTTAGGTTGGTTCCATGTCCTGGCTATTGTAAATAGTGCTGCAGTGAACATTGTGGTGCATGTCACTGTTTGAATTATGGTTTTCTCAGGGTATATGCCCAGTAGTGGGATTCCTGGGTCATATGGTAGTTCTATTTTTAGTTTTTTAAGGAACCTCCATACTGTTCTCCATAGTGGTTGTATCAATTTACATTCCCACCAGAAGTGCAGCAGGGTTCTCTTTTCATCACACCCTCTCCAGCATTTATTGTTTGTAGATTTTTGATGATGGCCATTCTCACCGGCGTGAGGTGATACCTCATTGTAGTTTTGATTTGCATTTCTCTAATAATTAGTGATGTTGGGCATCTTTTCATGTGCCTCTTGGCCATCTGTATGTCTTCCTTGGTGAAATGTCTGTTTAGGTCTTCCGCCCATTTTTTAACTGGATTGTTTGTTTTTTTGATATTGAGTTCGATGAGCTGTTTGTATATTTTGGAGATTAATCTTTTTGTCTGTTTCATTTGCAAATATTTTCTCCCATTCTGAGGGTTGTCTTTTTGTCTTGTTTATGGTTTCCTTTGCTGTGCAAAAGCTTTTTAGTTTAATTAAGTCCCGTTTGTTTATTTTTGTTTTTATTTCCATTACTCTAGGAGGTGGGTCAAAAAAGATCTTGCTGTGGTTTATGTCAAAGAGTGTTTTTCCTATGTTTTCCTCTAAGAGTTATATAGTGTCTGGTCTTACATTTAAGTCTTTAATCCATTCGGAGTTTATTTTTGTGTATGGTGTTAGGGAGTGTTCTAATTTTGTTCTTTTACATGTAGCTGTCCAGTTTTCCCAGCACCACTTACTGAAGAGGCTGTCTTTTCTCCATTGTATGTTCTTGCCTCCTTTGTCGTAAATTAGGTGTCTGTATGTGCATGGGTATATCTTTGGGCATTCTATCCTGTACCATTGATTTGTATTTCTGTTTTTGTGCTAGTACTATACTGTCTTGATTACTTGTAGCTTTGTGGTATAGTTTGAAGTGGGGGAGCCTGATTCCTCCCAACTCTTTTTCTTTCTCAAGGTTGCTTTGGCTATTCGGGGTCTTTTGTGTTTCCATATGAATTGTAAAATTTTTTGTTCTAATTCTGTGAGGAAATGCCATTGGTGGTTTGATAGGGATTGCATTGAATCTGTAGATTGCTTTGGGTAGTATGGTCATTTTCACAATATTGATTCTTCCAATCCAAGAACATGGTATATTTCTCCATCTGTTTATGTCATCTTTGATTTCTTTCATCAGTGTTTTATAGTTTTCTGAGTACAAGTCTTTCACCTCCTTATTCAGGTTTATTCCTTGTATTTTATTCTTTTTGTTGTAATGGTAAATGGGAGTGTTTCCTTAATTTCTCTTTCTGATTTTTCATTGTTGGTGTGTAGAAGTGCCAGAGATTTCTGTGCATTAATTTTGTATCCTGCAGCCTTACCAAATTCATTGATTAGTTCTAATAGTTGTCTGGTGGCATCTTTAGGATTTTCTATGTATAGTATCATGTCATCTGCAAACAGTGACAGTTTTACTTCTTCTTTTCCTATTTTTATTCCTTTTATTTCTTCTTCTTCTCTGATTGCTGTGGCTAGGACTTCCAAAACTATGTTGAATAAGAGTGGCGGGAGTGGACATCCTTTTCTTGTTCCAGATCTTAGTGGAAATGCTTTCACTTTTTCACATTGAGTGTGATGTTTGCTGTGGGTTTGTCATATATGGCCTTTATCATGTTGAGGTAGGTTCCCTCTATGCCCATTTTCTGGAGAGTTTTTTTCTTAAATCGGTGTTGAATTTTGTCAAAAGCTTTTTCTGCATCTATTGAGATGATCATGTGGTTTTTATTCCTTAATTTGTTAATGTGGTGTATCACATGGATTGATTTGCGTATATTGAAGAATCCTTGCATCCCTGGGATAAGTCCCACTTGATCATGGTGTATGATCCTTTTAATGTGCTGTTGTATTCTGTTTGCTAGTATTTTGTTGAGGACTTTTGTATCTGTGTTCATCAGTGATATTGGTCTATAATTTTCTTTATTTGTGATATCTTTTTCTGGTTTTGGTATCAGGGTGATGGTGGCCTCATAGAATGAATTAGGGAGTGTTTCTTCCTCTGCAATTTTTTGGAAGAGTTTTAGAAGGATCGATGTTAGCTCTTTTCTGAATGTTTGATAGAATTTGCCTGTGAAACCATCTGGTCCTAGACTTGTGTTTGTTGGAAGATTTTTAATTATGGTTTCAATTTCATTACTTATGATAGGTCTGTTTATATTTTCTAATTCTTCCTGGTCCAGTCTTGGAAAATTGTGCCTTTCCGATAATTTGTCCGTTTCTTCGTGGTTGTCTGTTTTATTGGCATAGAGTTGTTTGTAGTAGTTTCTTATAATCCTTTGTATTTCTGCAGTGTCAGTTATGATTCCTCCTTTTTCATTTCTAATTTTATTGATTTGTGTCCTCTCCCTTTTTTTCTTGATGAGTCTGGCTAAGGGTTTATCAATTTTGCTTTTCTTCTCAAAGAGCCAGCTTTTAGTTTTATTGATCTTTGCTATCGTTTTCTTCATTTCTATTTCATTTATTTCTGCTCTGATCTTTATGATTTCTTTCCTTCTACTGACTTTGGGATATCTTTGTTCTTCTTTTTCTAGTTGTTTTAAGTGTAGGATTAGATTGTTTATTTGAGATTTTTCTTGTTTCTTGAAGTGAGATTGTATTGCTATAAACTTCCCTCTTAGAACTGCTTTTGCCGCGTCCCGCGGGTTTTGGGTCGTCGTGTTCTCGTTATCATTTGTTTCTGTGTATTTTTTTATTTCTTCTTTGATTTCTTCAGTGATCTCTTGGTTATCTGGTAGCTCACTGTTTAGCCTCCATGTACTTGTGTTTTTACAGTTTTTTTCCTGTAATTGATATCCAGTCTCATCACGTTGTGGTCAGAAAAGATACTTGATACAGTTTCAATTTTCTTAAATTTTCCGAGGCTTGATTTGTGACCCAGGATGTGATCTATTCTGGAGAATGTTCCATGTGCACTTGAGAAGAAAGTGTATTCTGCCACTTTCAGGTGTAATGTTCTATAATTATCAATTAGAGCTACCTGGCCTGTTGTGTCATTTAAAGTTTGTATTTCCTTACTTGTTTTCTGTTTGGATGATCTGTCCATTGTTGTAAGTGGGGTGTTAAAGTCCCCTACTATTATTGTGTTACTCTTGATTTCTCCTTTCATGGTTGTTAGCATTTGCCTTATGTATTCAGGTGCTCCTATGTTGGGTGCATAAACATGTGTAATTGTTATATTTTCTTTTTGGATTGATCCTTTGATCATTATGTAGTATCCCTCCTTATCTTTTATAACAGTCTTTATTTTAAAGTATATTTTATCTGATACGAGTATTGCTACTCCAGCTTTCATTTGATTTCCATTTGCATGGAATATCTTTTTCCATCCCTTCACTTTCAGTCTGTATGTGTTGTTAGGTCTGAAGTAGGTCTCTTGTAGACAGCATATATACGGGTCTTGTTTTTGTATCCATTCAGCCAGTCTGTCTTTTGGTTGGGACATCTAATCCATTTACATTCAAGGATATTATTGATATTTATGTTCCTATTACCATTTTCTTAATTGTTTTGGGTTTGTTTTTGTTGGTTCTTTCCTTGTGTTTCCCTCTTAGAGAAGTTTCTTTAGCATTCGTTGTAAAGCTGGTTTGGTGGTGCTGAATTCTCTTAGCTTTTGCTTGTCTGAAAAGTTTTTGACTTCTCCATCAAATCTGAATGAGATCCTTGCTGGGTAGAATAATCTTGGTTGTAGGTTTTTCTCTTTCATCACTTTAAGTATATCCTGCCATTCCCTTCTGACCTGAAGAGTTTCCACTGAAAAATCAGTTGATAACCTTATGGGGATTCTTTTGTCTGTTATTTTTTGTTGTTCCCGTGCTGCTGTTAATATTTTTGTCTTTGAATTTAATTTTTGTTAGTTTGATTAATATTTGTCTTGGTGTGTTTTTCCTAGGGTTTATCCTGTATGGGACTCTCTGTGCTTCTTGGACTTTGCTATGTTAGGGAAGTTTTCAACTATAATCTTTTCAGATATTTTCTCAGACCGTTTCTTTTTCTCTTCTTCTGGGATCTCTATAATTCAAATGTTGGTGCGTTTAGTGTTGTCCCATAGGTCTCTGAGATTGTCTTCAGTTCTTTTCATTCTTTTTTTCTTTATTCTGCTTCTTGGCAGTTATTTCCACCATTTTGTCTTCTAGCTCACTTATTTGTTCTTCTGCCTCTGTTATTCTGTTATTGATTCCTTCTAGTGTGTGTTTCATTTCAGTTATTGTGTTGTTCATCTCTGTTTGTTCTTTAGTTCTTCTAGACCTTTCTTAAACATTTCTTGTATTTTCTCGATCCATGCCTCCATTCTATTTCCAAGATTCTGGATCATCCTTACTATCATTACTCTAAATTCTTTTTCAGGCACATTGCCTGTTTCCTCTTCATTTATTTGGTCTTGTAGATTTTTACCTTGCTCCTTCATCTGTGACATATTTTTTTTGCCGTCTCATTTGTTTTTCTTTAATGAGTGGGATTGTGTTCCTGTTTTACTGGTTGTTTGGCCTGAGGCTTGTAACATTGGGGTTTGTAGGCTGTTGGGTAGAGCTGGGTCTTGGTGCTGAGAGGAGGAACTCTGTGAGACGTCACTCCGATGAATATTCCCTTGGTCTGAGGTTCTCTGTTAGTCCAGTGGTTCGGACTCGGAGCTCCCACTGCAGGAGCTTCGGCCCGACCCCGGACTTGTGAACCAAGATCCTGCAAGCCGCCTGGGGCGCAAAACAAACAAACAAACAAAAACAATGATAACAAAGTAAAAAATAAAATTAGACTAGGAAACTAACATATCTGTTAGGAAGAATATAAAAATAAAAATTTAGATGAATCAACAACAAGAATGCACAGTAGTACCATAACAGTGAAAAAGAGGAGGAGGGGGAAAAAAGGGTGCGGGGGAGGCCTTGGCTGTGGAGGGCGGGGTCTAAGCAACGGTGTCCTTTGGGCGATGGACGGGGCCAATGCTCAGGTCCCACAGGGCTGGAAAAGGCCCTGGGGGCTTTGGGGGCTGGGGCTTAGGCTCAAGGAACAGAAGGGGCCCAGGTGTGTCCCCCACCCCTGGTCTCGGAGGGCAGGGGACCTCACCTGGGAGCCCAGCAGGCTTCCTGGGCTCAAGTGGGCAGGGCAAATGCCCTCCTCTCCTTTCCTCTCCTGTTCCTCTGGTCTGTGAGGGCCCCTCCCACCTGCCTCTCCTGATCTGCCCGGTCTCCCTCCTATGCCCCCAAGGACCCACATGGCCCGGAGCGGGGTTTGGAGGGCAGGGGATTGGCCTGGGAGCTCAACAGGCTCCCTGGGCCTGAGTGGGTGGGGCAGTTGCCCTCTGCTCCTCTCTCGCTCCTCCTGGAGGGCCCCTTCTGCCTGCCTCTCCTGATCTTTCCTGCCTCAGGGGTGCTGATCCTGTCTGGCCTTCGCTTCTCCTCCTCCCTCAGTCCCCCTATGTCCTACTGGTTCACTTTGGGGCTCTTCCCATCTCCTTGGGCATCAGAGTCCCCCACCAGTGGCTGGTGGGTGCCCTAGTTGTGGGGAGATGCTAACTCCGCGTCTTCCCACACCACCACCTTGACTCTGCCTTCTAATTTCATTCTTTTACATGTACCTATCCAGTTTTTCCAGCACCACTTTTTTTGAAGATAATGTGTTTTCCCCATTATATATTTTTGCCTTCTTTATCATAGATTAATTGATGATAAGTGTATGGGTTTATTTCTGGTCTCTCTTTTCTGTTCCACTGATCTATGTGTCTCTTTTTGTGCCAGTACCATGCTGTTTTGATTGCTGTAGCATTGTAGTATACTCCAAGGTCAGGTAGCATGATACATCCAGCTTTGGTCTTTTTTCTTAAGACTGCTTAGGCTACTTGGGGTCTTTCATGATTCCATATAAATTTTAGGATTGTTCGTTCTATTTCTGTGAAAATGCCATGGGTATACAACTGTGTGCTTCTGTTCCCCCCCTTCTGTCATCCTGTTGTTGTCTTTCCTTTTATGATGTGCACATATACTACAGACACAATACATTGTTATTATATTTGCTTTATTTATTTACTTTCTATAAATTTATTTATTTATTTACTGTTGGCTGCGTTGGATCTTTGTTGCTGAGCACGGGCTTTCTCTAGTTGCAGTGAGTGGGGGCTACTCTTCATTGCGGCGTGCGGGCTTCTCATTGCGGTGGCTTCTCTTTGTTGCAGAACACAGGCTCTAGGTGCGCAGCCTTCAGTAGTTGTGGCACATGGGCCCAGTAGTTGTGGCTTGTGGGCTGTAGAGCTCAGGCTCAGTAGTTGTGGCGCATGGGCTTAGTTGCTCCGCGGCATGTGGAATCTTCCCGGATCAGGGCTCAAACCTGTGTCCCCTGCATTGGCAGGTGGATTCTTAACCACTGCACCAGCAGGGAAGTCCCTGTATTTGCCTTAGACAGCTCATTATCTTTTAAGACAAATTTAAAAATGGAAAAGTAGTCTTTTCTATTTAGGCACATTTATCATTTCTTATACTCTCCTTTGTATACATCAACGTTTTCTTCTTATGTCGTTTATATTTTCTCTGTTGCATTTCTTGTAGCACCAGCATGCTGCTAAAGAATTCTCTCAGCTTTTGTTTCCCTGAAAAAATTATTTCATTGCTTTTTGAAAGGTGTTTTCAGTGGGTGTGCAGTTCAAATTAAAAATTTTTCTCCTTTCTGAATGTCATTCTACAATTTTATGGCTTGACTAGTTTCAGACGAAACCAGGTGTGTTAGGTTTTTTTTTTTTTTATAGGTTTCTGTATATGATGTGCCTTTTTTCTTCTGGCTGCTTTTCAGATTTTCTCTTTATTACCAGATTTTAGAGATTTGTAATGTGCTTTAGTGTGATTTACTTTGTGTTTGTACTGCTTGTGGTCCATTGAACTGCTTCAGTTTATGGGTTTATATTTGGAAAAAATTTAACACTTTTTCTTTGAGTATTTTTCTGTTTACACACCCACCTCCACACCCGAGCTCCAATTCAGATTACACTTTGTTAGACCTTTATTAACTTTATTCCACTACTTTATGTTAATCTATAGACATTGAGGCTCTGTTTTTTTTTTTTCTTTTCCTCTTTGGTAATCTCTCCCCACCCCCATCCTTTTTGTGCTTAATTTTGGATAATTCATATTGTTATGATTTCAAGTTTATTGATCTTTTATTCTGCACTGTCTCATCAACTGTTAGTCTCATCCAGTGAAATTTTCATTTTAGATATTGTATTGTTCCTCTCTAGAAATTTTACTTTTTTAGTATCTTCCATTTCTTTCCTTGTTAGGTTCGTGTGTGTGTCTATTTTAATCCTTGAATATATTGAACATATTCTAATAGCTAGTTTAACCTCACTGTCTGCTAATTCATTATCTTTGTTGTTTCTAAAACTATCTGTTGATTGATTCCATCCCTCCCCCCCCCCCCCCCCCCCCACACTTCTGGTTATAGAGCACATTTTTTTTTTTTGCTTCTTTGCATTTCTGGTAATTTTTGATTGGATGCTTTCCATTGTAGTTTTCACATTTTTGAGTGTTTAGATTTTGCTGTATACTTTATTGGAGTGTTGGGTTTTGTTGTGGAAGGATTCTTTTTTTGTTGTGGAAGGATCAGATTGGTTCTGTCAAGTTTTGTTTCTAAGCTTTGTCATGATGAATCTAGAGTAACATTTTTTATAGGACTATAGTGGGGGAAGGGTGAGAAACACATAACATAAAACCTTCTCCATTAACAAGTTGGTAAGTGTATAGTATAGTATTGTTAACTATATGTGCATTGTTGTACAGCATGTCTTTAGAACTTTTTCATCTTGTATGACTAAAATTCTGTACCCATTGCACAGCAGCTACCCTTTTCTCCCTCCCCCTGGCCCTGGGAACAACCATTCTATTTTCTGCTTGTATGAGTTCATTTAGATACCGCATATAAATATAATCATGCAGTATTTTTCCTTCTGTGAATGGCCTATTTCACCTAGCTTAATATCCTCGAGGTTCATCCATGTTGTGGCATATGACAGAATTTCCTTCTTTTTTAAGGCTGAATAATATTCCATTTTATGTCTATAGAGAGCATATATTTTTTTAATCTGTTCATCCACTGGTGGACACTTGGGTTGCTCCCTCCTTTTGGCTCTTGTGAATAATGCTGCTATGAACACAGGAGTGCAAATATCTCTTTGAAATTCTGTTTTCACTTCTTTTTGATCAATACCCAGAAGTGAGTTGTTGGATCATATGGTAACTGTAGTTTTAATTTTTTGAAATGCCTCCATACTTTTTTCCATAGTGACTGCACCATTTTACATTCCCATCAACAGTGCACAAGGGTTCTGATTTCTCCATGCCATCACCAACGCTTGTTATTTTCTTTTCTTCTTTTTCTTTTTTTTGATAGTGGCTATCCTAACAGATGATGTCATTATGGTTTTGATTTGCATTTCCAGGATGATTAGTGATGGCGACGATCTTTTCATATACCTGTTTGCCATTTGTATGTCTTTGGAGAAATGCCTTTTCAAGTTCTTTGCCCATTTTTAATCAGGTTACATGTTTTTTTGTTATTGAGTTACAGGCGTTTGTTGTATATTTTGATATTTTTGGATACTAACTCATCAGGTATATGGTTAGCAAATATTTTCTTATGTTTCATAAGTTGTTCTTTTATTCTGTTGATTGCAGAAGCTTTTTAGTTTGATGAAGTCCTACTTGTCTATTTTTGCTTTTATTGCCTGTGCTTTTGGTATCATATCCAGGAAATCATTCCTAAGACTGTTATGAGGCTTTTTCCCTTTATTTTCTCCAGGCAGCTTTATAGTTTCAAGTCTTTATTCTCTTGCAGTGGAAATCCAGTTTTCCCAGCACTATTTGTTGAAGAGACTGTCCTTTCCCCATTGTGTACTCCTGGCACCCTTTTCAAGGACCATTTGACTGCCTATGTGTGGGTTTATTTCTGGGTTCTCTATTCCATTGGTGTACATTCCTGTCTTTATGCTAATACCATATTATTTTGATTACTGTAGATTTGTAATATGTTTTGAAGTCTGGAAATGTGAGACCTCTAGCTTTGCCTTTCACATTATTTTGGCTATTCAAGGTCCTTTGTGGTTCCATATAAATTTTAGAATTGACTTACCTGTTTCTGCAAAAAATACCATTGGTATTTTGATAAGGATTGCATTGAATCTGTGGATTGCTTTTGTTAGTATGAGCATTTTAACAGTGTTAAGTTATCCAGTCAGTGAACATGGAAGTGTCTTCTGCAGTTTCTTTCAGCAGTGTTTTATAGTTTTCAGTGTACTTGTCTTTTGCCGCCTTGGTTAAGTTTGTTCCTAATTATGTTATTCTTTGTGATGCTATTGTAAATGCGATTGTTTTCTTAATATCTTTTCTGGATTGCTAGTTTTAGAAGTGAAACTGACTTGTGCATTTTGATTTCGTATCCATCAGCTTCGCTGAATTCATTTATTAGTTCTAACAATTTTTCTTGTGGTATCTTTAGAATTTTCTACATATAAGATTGTGTCATCTGTGAACTGACATAATTTTACTTTTTCCTTTCTGATTTGGATGTTCTCTATTTCTTTTTAACGTTTAATTGCTCTAGGTAGGACTTCAAGTACTATTTTGAATAGAAGTGGCAAGAGTGGGCATTGTTGCCATGCTTCTGATCTTAATGGAAATCTTTGGGTATGATATTAGCTGTGTGCTTTTCATAATGGCTTTTATTATGTTGAGGTAATTTCCTTCTAATTTTGTTGAGTTTTTTTTTTTTATCATGTAAGGGGGTTGAATTTTGTCAGATGCTTTTTCTGCATCTATTGTGAGATGATCATATGATTTTTATCCTTGTTCTGTTAGTGGTGTAGCACATTGATTTTTGTATGTCAACCTATCCTTGCATACCAGGAATGAATCCCACTGGGTCATGGTGATGATGCTTTTAATGTGTGGTTGAATTCAGTTTGCTAATATTTGTTGATGATTTTTCATCAGGGATTTTGGTCTGTAGTTTTCTTGTAATGTCTTTGGTATCAGAATAATGCTTGCCTCATAAAATAAGTTTGGAAGTGTTTCCTTCTCAATTTTTATGAAATGTTTGAGAGAGATTGGTGTTAATTCTTTTAGTGTTTGGTAGAATTCTGCGGTGAAGCCATCTGGTTGTAGGCTTTTCTTTGTTGGGAGATGTTTGATTACTGGTTCAGTCTATGCACTAGTTTCAAGTCAGTTCGTATTTTCTATTTCTTCATGAATCAGTCTTGGTACGTTCAACTTGTTGGTATATATTGTTCACACTAGTCTCTTTTAACTCTTTATTTCTGTGGCATCAGTTTTGATGTCTCCTCTATCATTTCTGATTTTATTTACTTGAGTCTTCATTTTTTCTTAGTCTGGTTAAGGGTTTGTCAGCTTTGTCAGTCTTTTCAGGAACCAACTCTTAATTCCATTGATTTTTTTTTTTTTCCTATTCTCTTTTGTTTATTTCTGCTCTAATCTTTACTATTTCCTTTCTTTCAGTAACTTTGGGCTTAGTTAGTTCTTTCTCTAGTTCCTTGGTATGTAAAGTTAGGTTTTTATTTGAGATTTTTTTTTCTTGTTCTTAGTGTAGCCATTTACTTCTATAAACCTCCCTCTCAGTGGTGCTTTTGCAGCATCCCTTAAGTTTTGGTGTGTTGTGATTTCACTTTTTAAAACATTTTCTGATTTCCCTTTTCATTTCTTCTTTGACCTATTGCCTGTTCGGGAGTGTGTTAATTTCCACATATTTGTGAATTTTCCATTTTTTTCTTCTGCTATTGATTTCTAGTTTCATTCTGTTATGGTCAGAAAAGATACTTGATGTGATTATTTTCTGACTCAACATGTAATCTCTCCTGGACAGTGGTCTGTGTGCACTTGAAAAGAATGTGTGCTCTGCTGATGTTCGCTATATGTCTGTTAGATGCCTTTGGTTTATTGTATTGTTTAAATCCTCTGTTTCCTTATTGATCTTCTGTCCTATCCATCATTGAAAGTTGAGGCATTGAAACCTTCTACTATTATTGTTTTGCTATGTGTTTCTCTAGTTCTGTTGGTGTTTGCTTTGTGTGTTTGGGTGCTCTTTTATGGTGTCCTATAAGTCCCTTAGGCTTCTTCTTTCTTTTTCCTTTTTGTGCCTATGAATGAATAATTTCAAATGACTTGTCTTTAAGTGCATTGATTCTTCTGCTTGATCAAGTCCACTGCTGAGCTCTTCTGGTAAATTTTTCATTTCAGTTTCAAGTATCCCCTGCTTTTCAAAAGTTTGCTTTATAACACTTCCCTTTTATGAAAGACCTACATTAGGACCAATTTCCATTAACCAAAAGAAATCTGAAGAGGATTTTCACTTCTACAAAAAAAAGGCAAAAGGTGAAAATAGCCTTCAGTATTTTTTTTTGAATGAACTGTAATAGAAGTGGTGTGCACCCTGAACAGCGAGAGTGGCACCCCTGGCAACTACAGTCAGCATCACAGCATCAAGCCGCCTTAGCTTTGAACTGTGTCTGTGAGTATCTGTGTTTCATCTTGCTTTATTTCGTGCATCTTCACTTTTTCACTTTATGCCATTTTGGCTTATGAAAGTTTTCACAGGACCAGTCAACTTTCAGATGGTGGGGGAAACCTGTATTATATTCTTCATCTCCAGAATTTCTGTTTGGTTCTCTTTTGTGTTTTATGTGTGTGCTGATACTTTCGTTTTGTTCATGCATCATTTTCCTTAGTTCATTGAGCATCTTTATGATGGTTATTTAAAATTTTTTGTCAGGTAATTCATACACATCTGTTTTTTTAGGATTAGTTTTTGGAGATTGGCCATGTTTTCCTGTTTCTTTGTATGCCTTGTTACTCTGTTGGGATCCATGCATTTGAAAAAACAGTCACCTTGTACAGGATTTACAGACAAGCTTCATATAGGGAAAGCCAGATGTTCCTGCACTAACTCACCAGCCAGCCCAGCTAGAGATTCTGGGGACCTCTTAAACCTTTTCTGTGGATGGATCTTCTCTAGACTTATGAGTATAGTTAGAGATGTTTTGCTGGTTTCTTTTTTCATTACTGTGTAATCTTTTGCTGCTTCTTGTATCTGTGGTACTTCAGAGTATTTGGAATTGCAGCAAACTGCCCAGCTCTTTTTTGTTCCTAGCGGCCCCCAGGCACTAGAGTATGCCAGGTCCCATCAGAACTCCAAGTCAGGCAAGGTAGAAGCAGTCCCTGGGGCAGCCCCTTGGAAAGCTGAAATACTGGTTGCATCCTTCTGTCTTCTCTTTCTCTCCAAATGAGAAGCCATTGAGTTATATCGGCCTGCATCTGTATTGTGGGTCTTCTGGAGCAGTGTCCCAGCTCTTTTTTGTTCTCGTTAGTCTCCAGGCATTTAGAGTATGACAGGTCTCTTCAGTACTGTGAATTGGGTGAGATAGACACAAGTCCCTTGGGCAGCCCCCTGAAAAGCTGGAACGTTGGATGCACGTTCTTCCCCAAGAGAAGCTGAGAGGTGGGAATTTCTCCTGCTCGCTCCCAGGGGAGGGGTAATGGTGAATGAGTGACTACTCGTGCAAACCGTCACCTTTGTTCTCGGCCACTCCAACCTGGTCCCCTTTCTTGTCAGTGATTAGATTCAGGCAAGATGGAAACCAGTCCCTGGGGCAGCCGCATGAAAAGGCTGAACATTTCATATGTGTTTCAGTCTTCTCTTGCTCCCTCCCCCGGAGTACGGAGTGTCTTTCTGATTATGTGGTGCTGAGCCAGGGGTAGGAACTCTGGAAAGTGAGGGCCACAAGTTTTCTACTGGCTTTGATGTGGCTGGTTTTGTGCTTGCCTTGGGGTATAGGAGCATCTTAACTAGTATCTGGATTTCTCACAAAGGGAATTGGTTTATGTATTGTTGTTGATTTGTGTTTCCATGGGAAAAGTAGGGTCTGGCTTCCTGTTCTGCCATCTTGCTGACATCACCCCACTCTCTATGGCTAATTTATTCATATACTAAGGTATGACGTTCTGGGGTGTCTACTCAATGCCCATGCATTTAGTGAGGTTCCTCCAACCTGCCTGCTAGGAATTTCATGAACTCTTGGCGCTTTGTTACCTCTCCAGTTATTGTTCTTTCCCTGGAAGTTGATCTTTGTTTGGCCTTATGGATTTTCACGCCCGTGTATGTGCAGACTTGCCTTCAGTCAGAATCGAATGGATTTGTATTCATATTTCTGGAGGTCTTTCTGTATGTAGCATCTTTCTTTCTGGTACTCTGCCCTACAAATTCTAGCTACCTGGATTGCCCTGAACTCTGATCTTTGTTTCTTCAACTAGCAAGACTGTTGGGCTTTTGGCTTTCCTCCCTGCACTGTGGTCCAAAGTCTGAAAATTTAGAAAGAGTTGTTCTATATTTTCCCCTGGTATTTTAGTTGTTTACAGAAGGAGGGTAATTCTGGATATTGGTTACTTTCTCATGGACAGAGATGGAAGTCTACTCTATATATTTTAATTATGTCATTTTAGGGAAGAAAGACTTGACTTTTTATGAAATCAGTGAACTCAGCTGAAAAATTAACCTTTACTTCCATTCTTTTTTTTTCATGTTTCTTTGTCACATACAGTTGTCACTGATGTCATTCTTTATCTAAGAGGAATTCAGTGGAGAATACTTCCAATAATGATAATTTATTTTATGAGCACTTATTTTTCATACTCTACCTGTCATGATTCAATAGGCATTGTCTACTAATCACCAGTTGTCACAGGTTCCCTCAGGACTAAAAGCTGCTCTGGGTCTGTAATTGTTCTAATGACACAAAAGCCCCCAGAGCTTAGTAGAAGCCAGACTTAGCTATCGTGTTCTGCTATCATCCTGGATTGACTAGAATTGGTGACCCAGAATCCTAGCCACTTTGCTGTTCCTTTCCTTAAACATTTCAGGACTTGTCATTTAAAATTCTTTAGTCGGTTTTCCTATGTTAGCTTTTTGGGTGTAGGTAATGACTGCATTTGCATATCTGCTGCTATTAAGGTTTGAGTGGGGTGCAGTGGCAGAATGCAGGACAGGTAAATTGATCCAAATTCATGCTATTAAAGAGTACATTTGGGGGGAGAGGGCCTGGACTTAACTCCAATCCATAAAACACCATTAAGTGAGAATGTTCTCACTAATAGATCCATCTGCTTAAGTGCCAATTTACTTTGCACTTGAAGTTTTTCTGACTTGATAATTGAAGATGCTCAAAATATTTACTGCTAGGTGAAATCATTGGCTTTTAGGCACTGTTAAATTACCACGATTTTAAAGATGGACCAGCAGTCATTTTTCTTTTTCTTTTGTGGATTTTTGACTCACAAAATTATTTGAGGCTTGTGTTGTAATAAAAAGCAATTTAGGGCTTCCCTGGTAGCACAGTGGTTAAGAATCCACCTGCCAGTGCAGGGGACATGGGTTCGAGCCCTGGTCTGGGAAGATCCCACATGCTGTGGAGCAGCTAAGCCCGTGTGCCCCAACTACTGAGCCTACGTGCCTAGAGCCCGTGCTCCACAACTAGAGAAGCCACCGCAATGAGAAGCCCGTGCACCGCAATGAAGAGTAGCCCCCGCTCCCCGCAACTAGAGAAAGCCCATGCACAGCAACGAAGACCCAACACAGCCAAAAAAAAGCAATTTAATTTTACTAAAAAAAAAAGTGAAATGTGAAATGTTCTGTTTACTGACTTTTTCTAAATTAAGAGGCAATGTAAGATGCTTTTAGGCAAATCGTCAGTATTATTCTTCTTTATCACTCTTATGAGGCGGCACTGTGAAGCAAGACGGGAGAAAAGAGATAGTTACACATACAGAAGGGACATATAGTTATGCAGAACTGCCCTTATGGAGATGCTGGAGTGCTGGTTGTTTGTTGGAGGGATGTTATTCTCTTATCAGCTAACTGGTCACTTAACACTGGACTTAGAGGCAGAGGCCAGCTTTCTCAGCTTTGAAAGGATCCTTCGAAAGCATCTCCTATACCTTTCAAACTGGGAACTGGATTTTCTTTTTTTCTTTTTTTTTTTTTTTGTGGTACGCGGACCTCTCACTGTTGTGGCCTCTCCCGTTGCGGAGCACAGGCTCCAGACACGCAGGCTCAGTGGCCATGGCTCACGGGCCCAGCCGCTCAGCGGCATGTGGGATCTTCCCGGACCGGGGTACGAGCCCACGTGCCCTGCATCGGCAGGCGGACTCTCAACCACTTCGCCACCAGGGAAGCCCTGGATTTTCTTTTTTTAATTGGACACTTTAGAATTATTTTTGACATGGTTCATTTTCTCATAAAATCCTTAAGATCACATGCAAAATGGATTGGTTTAAGTTTTAGAAACTTGCTTTTTACTGTCAGGATGCTATGCTCTTCTGATACATGAAAGCCAGCAGATGGCTGCATCCTGTTTGAGATTAGAAATACCTCCTTCCCCAGGCTTGCTTGCCTCTTTGAAACTACCCTTTATTTCATTGTTTTATTCTTCCCTCCCCCACCCTATACACATGGCTCATAGTTGGGCTTTTGGGTGGAAAAACAAACTTCACAGGTGATTTAAATAAAGCCAGCTAGGAATACACGGTTCAAAGTTGTTCAACTGCTCTACTTTGATTGAAATATCGTGCTTGCTCGCTAGAGAATAAATTATGCTGGTCTGCAGTTCACCAGTACATATTTGGTAGTAGACTGGTAAGTTGAAATTAAGCCAAGGGCTTGATCCACTTTGGACTAGTGTCTGGTTCTCCATGTTTAAACAGAAAACACGTATAAGATTATGCAGAAGAGAAAGCAGTAGCCTCATTTTACATACTCTGATACAGGTGATCCTATTAATTAAGTACATATTGGTATTACATAGGTATATATAATAAGTGCTTCTTATAAGCAAATTATAAATATTTTAAATAATTAATTAGAAATATGTTAAAAGCTCGGGCTCTGATACATGCCTTTGCCACCTATTAATTCCATAATCTTGGGCAAGTTGGTTAAGCTGTATGCTGCATTTTCCTTCTTGTAAAATGGGACTAATAGTACCGACCTCAGGGTTGCTGTACGGATTGAAAGTGTTAATACAGCTAACATGCTTAAAACAGAGTGCACAGTAAGTACACAATGTTATGTTAAATCGAATGAAATTGCCAATATTTGCCCTTTTTTGACTTACCAAAAGTTTCATATGGTTCAATCTAGTACAAAAGCATATTAATTAAAACAAATAATTGTTGTTCAATCAGAATCACATATTATGGATGTGGTTTACTGATCAAAATCCATTGGATTTCTCTTGAAGACTGGGGATAGAGCCTGGCAACTAAACTAAAGCCAACAATAATCTCTGCAGGTGACTCAGATGAGCAGCCAGGTTTGGGAATTCTTGACTTACAGTATCACTCAGGAGAGTTTATATACTGTGGAGAGAATAACATTGATAGTCAAGAGAATGAGTCTAGAGAGGAATTTTGCCTCAGGATGAATCATATTTCAGGTCTCATCCGCATCTGGTTTAGGTGATATTTAGATGAGAGTTTGGACTTCAGACTTTAGAGTTGATGTTGGGATGAATTACGACTTTTGGGATTGGTGGGATGGGGAGAATGTGTTTTGCATGTGAGAAGGACATGGATTTTGGGGGTAAGGGGTGAAATGCTATGGACTGAAGTGTGTTCCCCCCCACCCCAGAATTCATAAGCCCTCAGCCCCAGTTTGATGGTATTTGGAGGTGGTGCCTTTGGGAGATGCCCCTGATAGTGGGATTAGTGCTCTTATAAGAAGAGATGTAGAAAAATTAAAAAAAAAGAAGAGCTGTAGAAAGCTTGTTCTTTCTTCTCTGGCCATGACAGGACACAGTGAGTAGGCAGCTGTATATAAGCCAGGAAGAGAGTCCTCACCACAAACCTATGATACTGGCACCTTCTAGCTTCTGGAACTTCTAGCTTCCAGAACTGTGAGAAAAGAAATTCCTGTTGTTTAAGCAACCAGTCTGTGGTATTTTTTACGGCAGGCAGAGTAAGACACCTAATTCCTCCCTCCAGTCCTTTGTATCACTGCTGTCATTCATTTTACTTACACATAAGCATATGTATATTTACATAAGCATAAATAATCTAATTTGCTGCTATTATTATTTTGAACAAACTATTGTCTGTTACATCAATTAAGAATAAGAAAAAAAGGTTTTAATTTTACCTGTACTTATTCCTTCTGGAATTGCTCTTCTTTTCTGTATGTGGATCCAAGTGTCTGGCTTATATTATTTTTCTTTTCTCTGAAGAACTTCTTTTTTTAACGTTTCTGGCAATGTCAGTCTACTGGGAGCACATTTCCTTAATTATTGTTTGTCTGAGAAAGTCTTTTATTTCTCTTTCACTTTTGAGGGATCATTTTGCAGAATATAAAATTCTAGGTTGGTGGGTTTTTTCTCTCTTGCTTGCATGGTTTCTGAGAAATCAGATTTAATTCTTACCTTTGCTCATCTGTAAGTAAGGTGTTTTTTCCCCTCTGGCTTTTTCCAAGATTTTTTCTTTATTTTTGATTTTCCACAGTTTGAATGTGATATACCAAGTTGTGGGGTTTTTGGCATTTTTCCTTCTTGGTGTTCTTTTAGCTGCTTGGATCTGTGGTTTGGTGTCTGACAATCTGAGGGAAATTCTCAGTCATTAATGCTTCAAATATTTCTTGCTTTCTTTCTCTTTTTCTTCTGTTTCTGGTATTGTTACTACGTGTATGTTACACCTTTTATAGTTGTCCTGCTAAAAAATGTTCTTGAATATTGTTCTGTGGGGTTTTTTTTTTCCAATCTTTTTTCTTTTTGCTTTATAGCTTTGGAAGATTTTATTGAGATATCCTCAAGTGCAGTGATTTTTTTTTTTCCCTCAGCTGTGTCCTGTCTACTAATGAGCACGTGAAAGACATTTTTCATTTCTTCTACAGTTTCTCATCTCTAGCATTTCTTCTTTTGATTCTTCCTTAGAATTTTCACCTCTCTGTATACATTACCCATTTCTTCTTGCATGTTGTCTACTTTGTCCAGTAGAGCCCTTAGCATCTTAATCATAGTTGTTTTAAGTTTCTGGTCTGATAATTCCAACATTCCTGCCATATCTAACTATGCTAATGATGCCTGCAGTTTCTTCAAACTGTGCTTTTTGCCTTTTAGTATGCCTTATAATTTTTTCCTAATAGTGGGACATGAGGTACTGGGTAAAAGCAAGTGTAGTAAATAGTAATGTGTCATGAGATTGGTGGGGGCTGGGTAGTGTTCTATATTCCTACAATTAGGTCTGTCTCTTAGTGAGCCTGTGCCCTGGACTGTGAACTTCACAAGTGGTTCTCAATTTTTTACCCCCTTTGGTGGGACAGGATGGCTAGAGGTAGCTGAAGTTGGTTATTTCCCATCCCCCAGGTTAGCTGGGCTCTGGTAATAGCCCAATAGAATAGGCTCCAGTAAAACTGTTTCTCTTGAAGTTAGGCCTTGTTAACAAGAACAGAGTGCTCTTGTGTATTTCAAAATGATTTACTTTTCCTCCTCTCCCTGCAGAAGAACTAGGGAATTTTTTTCTTATAGTCACTGTGAGAACCTGGTAGAACCCTTGGAGCAAAAACTCACATAACTGTCAGGCCTCCCCTCCCCAATGTCTGGGTCCCCATTGAGTTTTTAACTCGCAGACTTGTCCACACTGAGCCTCCAGCAATTGGTCAATTACAGTTCAGATTTTCCTATGCCAACAGTGGTTCCAGCAGAACCTCTTTCTCTGGTTCCCATGGAAGTTTCTGGTCTGGTACGTTATATTTCTTTGTATCCATCCTGTCTGTCTCTTCAGTTTTGGAGGCAGCAGTTTACCTCATAAGGTCACTTCTCTGATGGATCTCGGAAGGATTATTGATTTTTTAGTTTGTTCAGCTTTTTACGGGTTATTAGAGGGAGTGATGACTTCCAAGCTCCTTATGTGCCAAACTGGAAGTCCTCGTTTATTTTTCTTTGCTTCCCCAAAGAACTTCACTTGTTGCCTGATCTTTCTTTTTCATAATGTGTTTCATTGTTCCTGGGTGCTCTTACTGAGGCTGGCATGACTTGTTCACTTCCAGGATGTCTGTACCCGAAATCCTACTGCCTCCTTCTCCTTAACTAAACTGAATCCTTTAATGAGGCCCCCTCACTAAGGTGAATTTGTGCCAATAGCAAATGGTACCAGTAAGGTACCATTGTATTAGTCACATTTGGGGAGATCATTTTATGCTGCTTTGGGTGTGAAGAATTAGTTCATGCCAATTTCCACTTAAATTGTTAAGACTTAATACATTGTCCTTAATACACTGAATTGTACTGTAATTGCCTCACGCTTTTTTAACTCCTTGAGGTCAAGAATCTTCCCTCTTTCCTTAGTGTCTGCCACAAAAGTATTTGTAAAGTGTGGGATGAAGGGTATCATTTACAGAGTTAGGATGTAGAAATCCCTAATTTGATAATCCAGGTATATATTATTTCTTAACACATGTATAGATCTTATTTCAAAATTTATATTTTAGAATGTTAGGCAGGGGAGATATCTGACATGTTTATACAAATTCATCCTAGGTCTTACGTGTATGTTTCCTTCATTTTACAGATGGAAGATACAGAGAGTGATACATGTTGCTTATAGAGTTGTGATATGCTAGGGACTCAATTATTATTATTTGATATGTTTCCCTTTTCTAAAAATGCTATTTAATCATATTTGCAAATGTGTAGAGATAGAGTAGAGGTACTAGAATTTTGAGATTATAATGATATACCTTAGATGATGGAAATATTCTAGGGTTTAAGTCAGGTTTTGTTAGAAGTCAGAATCCAATAGTCTTATACAGCTTAAGTAATTTATTATGTTGCATTTGTGTTTTTGCAGACTGTTCTCTTTGTATAAGAAAATTTCTGTCCTATAAAACACAATGTCCAACTTGCTGTGTGGTGAGTTTTTCTTTTCTTTTTTTCCTTTAAACTAAGTGGTGCAGATATTTCTGCTTCATGTATACACAAAAGCCCAGGGAAGGTGTATAATTATTGAATTAAGCTATATCAAAGACAGTTTCAGAAAGGACTTATAAAATACATATATGGAGAACTGGGCTTTGTTCAACTTTTCATAAAGATTTCTGATAACCTACATGTATTTTAGGAAGAAAAAACTAATTTTAAGATCAGGACATAGCACACTTTAATTCTTATGAACTGTGTTTTTATGGCTCCTCACTTTTTATAATTTCTCAACTTGGGTAGAAAATCTGATGGTAGGATCATTTATTTGCAAAGGATTGATGTTTAAGTATTTGTGCAGAAGGCAAAGATTCAGCTTAACTGGCCCCTTACCTTTTTCCCAAACCAGGCCTTCAGGGAAAACACCAAGAAACTTGTTAAAGTTTCTGAAGCATTTTATGTAGTGGAAATAGGTGAAAAGGTATGTAAAAAGGGAAGGTAAACATAAGTAGGAATAAAGAAAGAAGGAAAAGAGATAGTAAGGTCTGATAGAAAGGACACCGGGGCTAATTAAAGGGTTTGGGTTCTAGTTTGGTGCCTCTGGTAGGTGCATCGTGTCAGGATGTCACTGAACTTGTTTGGCTCCCAAGTCTAAGCTCTTTCCAACTAGGGATGCTGCTGTCATCAAGATGGTATCATCACAGAGATAAAGTGTATGCCGTTTACGCTAGATAGCTACTGGGTTTATTGTTTTCCTCTTGCAGTCTTGAACACCAATCTTGTTTTTAAAGTCTCTTTGAGCACCTAAGGCTCCTGTGTTATTACTTTAAAAGAGCATCTCTGTTCTGCTTTTCAGGAGACATTTTTGGGAAAGCTGAGTGCTGGCATTTTGAAGAAGGATTCTTGCTCATGTTAGGTTTTGTCTTAGTACAGAGTACATGTGTTTTTACCAGATGCTTTGGAGAGTTTTTAAACAGACTTCCAGTCAGCAGAGAGTGATTCACTGTTTTAAAATTCCGTGTTAGTATGAGATGAATGAACTTTATTTTGAGGTTTTCCTGGAAGACTTAGTGGGATGGGGAATCTCAGGAGGATGAGACATACGTTTTCAAAAACAAGATTATGACAAGTTAATTATTGTTTCTGACCTTTTTCTATCTGTTGTTTTTCTTTTCCAGACAGTCACAGAGCCGGACCTGAAAAACAACCGCGTATTAGATGAACTGGTAAAAAGCTTGAATTTTGCACGGTATGATTTTCTTTTGTGACTAATCCCTAACTGCTTTTGCCTTTTATATGTGTCCGTCCCTTTACTCTGTGCACTTTTCGGGATTAGGGAATGCAGGGCTGCATATTTGGGGGTAAAAGAAGGGATGCAACAACAGTCATTAATCACATACGGACAATCTAATCATAATAGGATTTTCTTCCTTTACCTAACAGAAAGTCTCCTGTTGTGAAAAACAAGAGTTAAAATGTAGATTTGGGCACTTACTTTTGAGTATTTCAGAAATACTTCAGCTTTATCTTTTATTTTCCCTGCCCCAACATTAGAATCAACCATTTTCCCAAGGAGCCCTGGGTCCTTTTATTGGAGAATGGCATTTAGAAATCAGGATCTGGAGCTGGGTATGCTCATTGTTACTGGGGTGTCGTTGCTTCTAAACCCTCTCAGTGGACAGAGCTGGGTAGCATATGCATGTGTATGTGTACACACATATATGTATAATAGTTTCTGTGTCATATATTAATCCATTAATTCTTAATCCAATTTGCTCAGCATGTATAAAATGATGTGTAACATGAAATGTGTAATCGCTGGTGCTTTATAAAGTGTAGCTTTACTTCTTAACTGTCAAATGTATGATGGTGATAGTCATTGCTCACCCAGAGGGATTTAAAAAGGCATGTATTATCAGACAATATCTTGAATTATTTTTAGTTTTAATCATGCAAGCCAAGCAGGAGTTTTTGGAGTTTTTATTAGGAACATATTGTGTTTAGTTAATGGTTAGGTGCCCACATACTTAAGTACATGAATTCCAAGCTTGTTGGGACATTCTTGGAGGTTCATCACATTACTTCTAAAAATGTAAAGAGATTTCTTCCAGTAGAATTGCACATTTTTTCATTGGTTTGCATACTAAAAATGATCAGATTTAGTACTCTGAACTCGCCTAGTAAGGCATTTTAGAAATCAGCTGGTTGGTTATTTCCCTAGGCAGAGTCATAAGAAGGTGGTATACTTTCCTAGATTAAGACACTCTGAGATTCTCTGGTGCTCATAAATAAAGTGATTGCTTTTCTTATTTTAAAGTCCTTCACCAGTTAGATATTGAAGTTGGTAGGAAAAGATGGAGACATGTATTTAAAAAGGAATTGATCGGCTGTTTGCTTTTCTCTGAGGCAGCAAAATTGTATCTCATAGCTTATTTTTTCCTCAGCTGGTATTGAAAGCATAACAGCCTCCCTGCTAGGAAAAAGGGACTGTTATGAAGAACTGCATCTGTTTGTTGAAGATAAATGATCAGCATCTTTGAGTTCATAGACCCTTTGGTAACTTAAAGGGAGGCCTTGGAATGATTGCGCTCTCTCCTTCTCTCCTCCCTCCCCAAAGAAATAGGCTATTTAAATATTCTTTGTAGTGGGTGTGGCGGGGTAGGAAGCATTCTTTGTAGATTTGGGACGGATTTTATCATTTGTTTCTCCCTCTGTTTGCCTTCTTGGAATTGCTTTATGGGGAACATTTCTTGGACATTTGTCATATCTAGAGTGCTGTGGTACTTCATTTGCAAAATTAGTAGGGTTGAAATTCAACGTAGTCGGTTTCATTACTTGTTTGAAATTTGGTTTAGATCAGTGAGGGAGGAAGTTTAATTTTATGAGTAAAATGTAAGTTATTTATATTGTTTATTGATTTTATTTCTTCCTGTGCTTCCCATCTGTCATTGCCATTTTATGATATTATGATTTTTAAAAATTTAATATTCTAAACTGAATAACAAAGGAGTATTGGAAATAATTCCAGAGGTTTTCAGGCACAAGGCTGACATGCGGATCTTACATTTTCTTCTAACTTTTGGCCTTTATTTTCAGGAAACAAGTGTTTTGTGTTCTTTTTTCCCTTGACTCTTTTTTTTTTTTTTTTTTTTTTTTTTGCGGTACGCGGGCCTCTCACTGCTGTGGCCTCTCCCGCCACAGAGCAACAGGCTCCGGACACGCAGGCCCAGCAGCCACGGCCCACGGGCGCAGCCGCTCTGCGGCATGTGGGATCCTCCCGAACCAGGGCACGCACCCGCGTCCCCTGCATCGGCAGGCGGACTCTCAACCACTGCGCTACCAGGGAAGCCCCCCTTGACTCATTTTTATTTAAAATAATGTTCTTAAGAAACTGTTGTATTGAACAAAATTTATTTAGATTATTGTTGTCCAAGTGGAACATCATTCTTTTTTTATTTTAAATGAATTTATTTATTTATTTTTGGCTGCGTTGGGTCTTCGTTGCTGTGCGCGGGCTTTCTCTACTTGTGGTGAGCAGGGGCTACTCTTCGTTACGGTGCGCGGGCTTCTTACTGTGGTGGCTTCTCTTGTTGCAGAGCATGGGCTCTAGGCGTGTGGTGCGGGCTCTAGAGCACAGTCTCGGTAGTTGTGGCGCACGGACTTAGTTGCTCCGTGGCATGTGGGATCTTCCCCGACCAGGGCTCGAACCCGTGTCCCTGCTTTGGCAGGCAGATTCTTGACCACTGCGCCACCAAGGAAGTCCCTGGAATATCATTCTTGACCTAAACAAGAAAATGTTGTTTTTGTATTTTTGCATAGCAGCCAGTCTACATGTATATTATATGTTTTTACAAATTGAGAATATAGAGCGTTATTTATTGCTTTGCATGTATATTATATTTTTTTAGAAATTGAGAGTATAGAGCATTATTTATTGCTTTGGTTTATCCACCATCAAGGTATGAATTTTTCTCCAGGTACTTTATCCAAGTTTAAAAATTTAAACAGGGACATCCCTGGTGGCACAGTGGTTAAGAATCCGCCTGCCAGTGCAGGGGACACGGGTTTGAGCCCTGGTCCGGGAAGATCCCACATGCCACGGAGCAACTAAGCCCGTGTGCCACAAATACTGAGCCCACGTGCCACAACTACTGAAGGCCGTGTGCCTGGAGTCCGTGTTCCACAACAGGAGGAGCCACTGAAATGAGAAGCCCGTGCACCACAACGAAGAGTAGCCCCCTCTCGCCGCAACTAGAGAAAGCTCGCGTGCAGCAGTGAAGACCCAATGCAGCCAATAAATGAATGAATGAATGAATAAATAAATAAATAAATTTAAACAGATGATAATGGATAATTCCCTTAGCATCTCACAAGAGTATGTAGAGTATCATTTCACCTTTCCTTATGGTATAGTTTAAAGCATACTGGGTTTGGGTTCAGGCAGAATTAGGTTCCAGTCTTGACCCTACTAGTTTTGATACGAGTGTGATCAAGATATTAATCCTTTTCGGCTTCTATTCCACATCTGAACAATGGGAATAATATTGTTGACACTTTGAGGAATTGTAAGGATTAGAAATGAAGAGGTATATTAAAAGATATATAGCATAGTACTGTATCTGGAACAAAGGAACCTAAGAAAAGATTCCTATCATTACTATCTATATATTTTATCTATTTATATTGTGGTGCCCTGTTATACATATGTGCGTGCCCTAAGGAGCTAATGAGACCTTGTGCTTTGGTGGTCCTCTGCCTGTTTGACCAAATGGTCCTAGACTGCCGTTTGCATGTTCCAGATTAGAACAGATATTTTCAGGGACATTTACTAGTTGCCAAAGTCCATGGACTTGATTGCATGGATTTTATGACTGCCCATGTCTACCCAGAGGCCTGTTTTCACTTTTGATTCTTAGCCACATTCTGAAGAGATAAAGTTATTGTATAGTTAACAAATGGGGAAGATTTTCCTGTATTTTATTGTCACAGTTATTCTGAAAGTCCATAATTCATCCAATTTGAATGTCTGTGAGGAATGCTGTTAGGCGTTATAATGCCAACTCACCTTAATATACAGGAGTGATGGAAAGTGAAGGAAAAATTAGCAATTCAGTCTGAGTATCAATTTTGGAATTAATATTTTCACACAGCTCATTTTTAAGGTATGTGAATTGCCGTAAACAGCCTCATGGTTTTAAATACCAGTTGTACGTTCATGGCTTCCAGATTTATATATCAGCTAGATCTGTCTCCAGGACATCATCGTCACATATCCAACTGCTTATCTCACACCTCTGCTTGGACCCCTTAAAACCAGAACTGAACTGATTCCCTCTGCTGCCCCCCAGGCCCCACTCCCAATCTGCTGCTCCCACAGTCTCGCTCATCTCAGTAAATGGCAGCTCCCGCCTCTCTCCCTCAAGGCCAAAAAACCTTGGGGTCATCCTTGACCCCACTCTTTCACACTTGGTCTGTCATTCCATCAGTAAGTCCCATTGGTTCTATCTCTGCTCTCCTTCCAGAATCTGACAACTTTCCCTCACCATGCCAGTCCTGTTCAAGCCAGCGTCAGCCCAGATACGGTGATTACTTCTTAGTGGTCTTACCTCTGCTTTTGTCCTCTTACAGTCCTTCTGAGGGCAGCAACCAAACCGATCCTTGAAAATAAAAAGTAGGTCATACTGCATGTCACTCAGATGTGGTTTCCCATCTCATTTGGAGCAGAACCCCAAGTCGTGTCGATGGCAGTCCTCTGGGCCCTGCAGAGTAGGCTCCCTGACTTCCTTGCCTGCTTCTCTCCGCCAGGTCAATTAGCTCCAGTCACACTGGCCTTCTCCCTGTTTCTCAAACATGTTAATCACACTCTGACCTTAGAGACTCTGCTTACTGTTATTTCTGAGTGAAAGTGTTTCCCTAGATGTCCACACAGTTTAATCCTCTACTTTCTTGGGCTGTGTTTTTCATAGGCATCTTCTCAGTGAGGTCTTCTGTGACCATCCTGTAAAGAGTATCAAGCTTATCCTCTCCGAATTCATGGCTTCATCGGCTTCCTTTTTTTCATAGTAATTTTCACATATGTTGTGGGTGTCTATTCTCTCTTCCCTTACTATAGTGTAAACTTCGTGAGGACAGAAACTATTTTGTTCTCTATTGTATTTCCACTGCTGAGATTAGCAGGCACCTGAAGAAGTTAATGAATTTTAATTTTAGCATGGGGCATAATTTTATTATTGCAGTGGTGCAGCTGTCTGCCACGTTCTTCATTGGCACGTGTTGAAGTAAGAGATCAAATTGGAAGACTAAAATTCGTCTCAATTGTGAGTAAAAGCAAAAAGGAGTTATCTCTAGGGTAGACACTTAGCTGAAAAGGTATACTTGTGTAGCCGCATGGAAGTGATTTATCAGTGATAGTTTTATCCATTAGTTGGAGAGTGTGTCTTTTACTTTGTCATAATGAGACGAAAGCTTTTCTTAGAACCTTCTTTGTACCAAATCCACATCCTAGAAGAAAAAGAGACTTAATGATTGTGGTTCTCTACTTTTACTTTATTTCTCTTTCCTCGCAAAGACGAAGAGCCTGAATTTTTTTTTTTAACCTCCCACTGTAGCTTTTATTTATTCACTTTCAAACTTTTTATTGTGGAAAAGTTCAAATATATATAAAAATAGAGAACATGGTGTAATGACCCTCAGGTACACATCACCTTCCTTAAACATTTATCAGCTTATGGACGTTCTTGATCTTCTACACATCTACTCACCCTCTTTCAACCCTGATTATTCATTTAAAAATATTTAATAGTAATGTTGAAAATAGTAGATATGCCTGTTAATCTAAGGACATATTTAAAACGATCAAAGCATTCAGAGTATGACTGGCAATTAAATATGATATACAGCAGGATATCTTGTTGTAAATAGAGTTTTTGTGGGTTTCTGTAAAACTGTAAAGCAGAATAAGATATGTACTGCTTTTTTCTTTTTGTATTATTTCCTGCCCAGTGAAGTAACTAACCCCGAGGTGGTATGAGTGTTAATAGAGTAGTTTTATTGACTTCAGGCCAACAGAGAAAGGGAAATTCCGTAAAAATATATGTCGTTGTGGTAAGCATTTGGTCTTTTTCTGAATCTTTTGAATTCAAATGATAGTATATGGATTATTTTTTCCCTGTTTCCATATTGATAGACATTTGGGCTGTTTCTGGTTTTTGTCTATTATGAATACTACTGCTGTGAACATTCTGGTACATATCTTTTGGCATGTATTTCTTTTGGCATATATCTAGAAGTGTAGTTGCTAGGTCAGAGACTAGGCATTCATTTATTTGCTGGTATCTTTAAAGCTAGTTTCCAAATGGTTAAAACAATTACATTTCGACCGTGAAGTATGAGAGTTCCAGTTGCTCCATAGCCTCACCAACAGTTGCTATTCCTGGTCTTTCTAGTTGTAGCCTTTCTCATTAGTATAGCAGTGAGATTTTAAAAAATTATTGTTACCGTTTTTATTTTTACTATTTCTTGATTTTTTAACACTGTGGTAAAATTTACATATAATGAAATACATGAAGTCTGAATTTTGATCATTGAATTTTGATAATCATACATCTGTGTCATTACCATCATAGTCAAGATACGGAACATTTCCATACCATGACTTCTTTATTCTGCTTCTAGTCAGTCCCACCCCCATAGACCATTTGGGTTTCTATCATCATAGATTGTTCTTAAACTTCATGTAAGTGGAATCATACAGTATACGTTTATTCTTTTCTTTTGCTTCACATACTATTGCTGTTATTCGCCTATGTTATTGCTTGTGTCGGTATTTTCTTTTTTACTGCTGAAGAGTATCCATTGTATGAATACGCACAATGTGCTTATCTATACCTCTATTGATGAATTTGAATTGTTTCCAATTTATGGCTAGTATTGTAAAAGCTCCTGTGAACATTTGTGTGCAGTCTTTGTGTAGGCGTCTATTTTCATTCTTTTGGGTATATATCCAGGAATGGAATTGCAGGCTTATAGGGCAGATGTATATTGAACTTTATAAGGAATTGGCAAACAGTTTTCCGGTTGGATTGGACCACAGTGAATTTCAGTTGCTCCACATCCTGGTTAATATTTGGTACTGTTAGTCCTTTTATTTGTAAGCATTCTATTGGGTGTGAAATGGTAACTCATGGTGGTTTAATTTACATTTCCTGATGACTAGTGTACCTTTTCATGTGCTTATTGACTCTTCTTTTTATCTTTGGTGAAGTGTCCTGGTTTCTTAGCCAATTTAAAAAAATTGCATTGTTTGTCTTTTTCTTATTGATTAGTGGTTCTTTATGTATTTTGGTCAAATATATTTTCCTTCCTGTCTGTAGCTTGCCTTTTCATTTTCTAAGGGTGTCATTTGATGAACAGACATTTTAATTTTGAAGTCCAGTCTATTGTCTCTCTCTTTTTCTTTCTTTCTCTCTCTCTTTCTGTGTCTCTTTCTCTTTTTTATAAAATGATTATAACTTTTTTTATAATCCTGCCTAAGAAATCTTTGCCTACCTCAGGTCATAAAGATTTTTTCATATGTTTTCTTAGAATTGTGGTTTTAGCTTTTATAGGTAGGCCTATGAACCTATTCAAGTTAATTTTTAGGTATGATGGAGGTAAGCGTCAGGATTCATTTTTTTCTCAGCAGATATTCATTTGCTCCAGCCCCATTTATTAAAAAGACTCACTATATTACCACATCAGTTTTCTTTTGGTTAGTGTTTGCATGGTACATCTTTTCCCACCGTTTTTTCCCCAGTCTTCCTGGGTCTTTATATTTAAAGTGTTTTCTTTTAAACAGTATATAGTTGCATCTTATTTTTTAATCCAGTCTGATAAGCTTTGTGTTTTAACTGGAGTCTGTATCCATTACATTTAATTGATTACTTGCTCTCTGTTTTCTCTTTGTCCATTTGTTCTTTTTAAAAAAATTATTCCTTTCCTGTCCTTTTTTTGACTATTTTTATTATTTTATCTCAAGTTTTGGCATTATACTTCTTAGTGTTGCTCTTTTTAGTTTTTACTGAACAAATTACAAAATACATCCTTAACGTATTATAGTACTAACCATAAATTAGTACTTTTATCATGTCCTGAACAATGCAAGAATTTTATAATATTTTTGCATTATCTTAATGTCTCTTTTTTGCTATGTTAGAGTTATTTTACTTCCATGTATGTTATGAATTCCACAAGCCATTGCTAGTGCTTTTTAAAAGTCAATACTCTTGAATTTAACCACATATTTACCTTTTCTCGAGCCTTGCTGACATTTTTTTGTGCTTACATCTACGCTTATTTTCCTTAAGCTGAAGAACAGTTCTTGTAGTAATTCTTGTCTCTTGGTGAGGAATTCTCTTAGCATTTGTTTGCTTAAGAATGTATTTTGCTTTCATTTTGGAAGAATATTTTCAATAGGAATAGAATTCATCTGTGTTTTTTTTCCTGTACTTTTTTAAAACTAAATTTTAAAATAAATTTATTTATTTGTTTATTTTTGGCTGCATTGGGTCTTTGTTGCTGCACGCGGACTTCCTCTAGTTATGGCGAGTGGGGGCTACTCTTTGTTGTGGTGCGCGGGCTTCTCATTGTGGTGGCTTCTCTTGTTGAGGAGCACAGGCTCTAGGCACACAGGCTTCAATAGTTGTGGCATGTGGGGTCAGTAGTTGTGGCTTGAGGGCTCTAGAGCACAGGCTCAGTAGTTGTGGCGCGTGGGCTTAGTTGCTCCAGGGCATGTGGGACCTTCCCCGACCAGAGTTTGAACCCGTGTCCCCTGCACTGGCAGGCAGATTCTTAACCACTGTGCCACCAGGGAAGCCCTCCTGTACTTTTAAGATGTCATTCTGTTATCTTCTTGCTTCCATAGGTTTTGTTGACAAGTCAGTGATATTTCTTACTGTTATTTCCTTAGAGCCATGGTTCTTAACTGAGAGTGGTTTTGCTTTCTCTTTACCTCTTCCCCCAGGGAACATTTGGTGATATCTGTTTATGTTTTGGTTGTCCCAACCTGGGGCAGGGGTGTTATGCTATTGATATTCCTACAAGGCACAGAACAGTCTCTTACAGCAAAAAATTATTTGACTCACAGTGTCAATAGTGCCAAGGTTGGGGAACTGTGCCTTAGAGGTAGTGTGTCTTATTTTTCTCTGGTTGTTTACAAGATTTACTCTTTATTCTTTCATTTTTCAGCAGTTTGATTATCATGTGCCTAGGTTTCATTTTGTTTGTTTTATCCTTTTTTGGGATGGGTTTTAATTCCCTCTTACAGCATAGAATTTTAAAAATTCATTTGTCTATTATTTTCTTCTTTTTTCTTTATTCATCATGTCTCAATCATAGTTCTTTTGAAGTTCTTCTAATGCCACTCGGATCACCTGGATCTGCTTCTAATGACTATTTTATCTCTTGATTAGTAGCTTATTTCTCTGCATGTCTAGTAATTTTTGAATGTTTGTTGAATGTGGATGTAATGTTATAGAGGCTGTGAATTACCTTCCTTTGAAAAATGTTGAATTTTGTTCTGACATGCAGTTAAATTACTAGCTCTTCACTTTCATTCTGTCAAGGTTTGGATTAGTTTTTTGTTAGATTTGGTCTATTTCACTTTTGTTTCTATTTCTAGAGTGTGGTCCTTCCCTGGCCTTTGTGGGGTTTCAGCTGAACGTCTAGGGTCTTTACCAAAATCTCTCAGCTTTGGCTGGGCTCAAACTCTAACAGCTTTCCAGCATTGACCTTTAGAATCTCAGCTTCCCGGCATCTGCTTCCTGCCGGGCCTCCTATGGCTTCGTCTTATGCTTCTCCAGCCCTGGAGATGATCAGGAATTGATGAGCATTTCTCAACAGACTTTTAGGGTATTCTGTGGCTCCTCCCTGCCCAGCACCCTGTCCCTCCAGTCCTAGTGATCTTTGCCCAGAGCTCTAATCTCTGTTCCTTCCACTGTGTTGACTATAGTCCATGCTTACAGACAGTTTTATATGTTCTGTTTAGATTTAAAATTATTTATGGTTGGAGAGTAAGTCTCATATGAGCTATTCTTTGTGACCAGAATCTGAAGTCCTCCCATTATCTTTTATAGACAGATGAACTGCTTTTAAAATCAGATTTATTGCTTTGTAGTTTAGTCTAGAAGAAACACTGGTTTTGTTGTCATTGTAGAGTAAGTTCTATATTTCGTAGAAACAAGTGTTGAGAGCACAGCTTATGTCAGTTAGGTTATTATGTATACAGAAGTTGAGGTCTTAATTAACTGTTATGTTTTCTTTGCTTCAAGGAATCATCTGTTGCAGTTTGCCTTAGAGTCACCACCCATCTCTTCTGCTTCCTCCTCTTCAAAGAACCTTGCTGCCAAAGTGCACACTTCTGTAGCCTTCAGACATTCATTAAAGCAAGGAAGCAGGCTAATGGAGAACTTCTTGATTAGAGAAGCTGGTGGTTCTGTGTCAGAGTTGCTGATAAAAGAGAATGAAAGCAAATTCAGCCCTCAAAAAGAGCTGAGCTCTTCTGCAAAGACCAGAGGGACACCGTCCGTAGAAAAGTCAGCTCCAGGTTTCTCAGAGGCTAGTGTTCCTGAGACACCCTCTACATCGGCCTTGAAAGAAGTTACTAAAGGTAGGAAATTATTTTCACATGTTTGTTTTCTTACTTAAGAGAAACCTTCTCATCCCACATGACTTAATATATAAGCAGCATTTTTGAGGGGGAAGGAATGGGAAAGGGCAGACCCGCTTTCATCTTGTAACAGCCTCAGAGATGGATGTAGGCAGTGCTTCCAGATGTGTTCTCTTTCTGCCTCATAGAATAGGAATTCAGGCTGACGGCTGGAAAAGTGAAGCCGTTTTAATTAGTTCGTACTTCACGTATGACGTACCTTTCTGTTTTTCAGCTTTTCATTCCCCCCTCATCCTTTATATCAGTTCCAGTTTAACCTTAAAGAGCTCATTTTGTCTTAAGGTATCAGCACTTGAACACTTCTAAGCTGTTCTGAGTGGCATTTATAGCCTTAGACAGTTTGACCACTCCCTTAGCTGTCTGACCTTATTTCTCACCTCTCCCTCTCAAAATCCTTCTGCCATAGCCAAGCTGATCTCCCCACTATTCCTTGAAAACACTCGGGCATCGGAAAAGTACAACGTGCAGGCCAGATTTGGCTTGTCACCCGTTTTTGTAAACAAGGCTTCACTGGAACACAGCCATGTCCATTTGTTTACCTGTTGTCTATGGCTGCTTTCATGCTACCTGCCATGGTTTATTGGCTGTGACAGAGACCATCTGGCCCCCAAAGCCTAAAATCTTTACTACCTGCCCCTTTGCTAAAAATGTCTGCCAACCCTGTTCCACCTTTCCAGACTCTATCCAGATCTAACCATTCTTTGGTTATGTTACATAGTATTGATTTCTCACATTACTAAAGTACTACAGCACTTGTTTTCTGGACTGTTTTGTGTATAGTTGGCTTAACTTTTTGATGATTAGGTCAGCTTGTTTATTCTCTTGTTTCCATATCTTCTTGCCAGTGAAGTTCAGAGCACCTTTTAGGTAGAAACTCTGTCTTAGATATTTTTGGTACGCCCATACCACACACAGTGCAGGGCTGTTAGTGGTTACTAAACTTAGGTTGAAATTAGTTTATTAGTACTCAAGTGTTTAAATTTCATATGGCTATGTGAATTTTTTACTTACATTTCCTAGGATATCTTATCTTTTTCAATTTTTTTTTATTAATTGCCACTTCTTATTATATGTTTTTAAGTTGATAACATTTTCCCTGTAGCAGAACCTTTTTTCCAAGCGAAATCTTGCAGTGAACCATAGCATACAAAGTGGATAAAATTGGCCTTGCTCCATTAAAGTGGATTTGGAGGGTCTGGGGATTGTGCTCTCCACGTGAGCTCCCCCTGCATCCCTGCCTGTTAGCCATGGTGGCCTCTAGGCCCTGAGATACCTCCACAGGTCCCTTAATTTCATCAAACAGTTTCAGAATGATTGTGTTTCCACTTTTTAACGCTACACTTGTATAGGCATACCTCAAAGAAATTGCGGGTTTGGTTCCAAACCATTGCAGTAAAGCAAATAATCACAATAAAGTGAGTCATGAATTTTTTTGTTTCCCAGTACATATAAAAGTTATATTTACACTATACTGTAGTCTGTTAAGTGTGCCATAGCATTATGTCTACAAAAACAATATACACACCTTGATTAAAAAATGGTTTATTGGGGCTTCCCTGGTGGCGCGGTGGTTGGGAGTCCACCTGCCGATGCAGGGGACACGGGTTCGTGCCTCGGTCCGGGAAGATCCCACATGCCACGGAGTGGCTGGGACCGTGGGCCATGGCTGCTGGGCCTGCGCATCCGGAGCCTGTGCTCCGCAACAGGAGAGGCCACAACAGTGAGAGGACTGCATACCGCAAAAAAAAAAAAACAGTTTATTGCTTAAAAATGCTGACAGTCTCAATTAATCGTCAACAAAGGAAACAGGAATATAAAATGGAGAAAAGACAGTGTCTTCAGCAAGTGGTGTTGGGAAAGCTAGACAGCTGCATGTAAATCAATGAAGTTAGAACACACCCTCACACCATACACAAAAATAAATTCAAAATGGCTTAAAGATTTAAATATAAGACATGACACCATGAAACTTTTAGAAGAGAACACAGGCAAAACATTCTCTGACATAAATCATACCAGTGTTTTCTTAGGTTAGTCTCCCAAGGCAATAGAAATAAAAGCAAACATAGGGGAATTTCCTGGCAGTCCAATTGTTAGGACACAGAACTTCCACTGCTGAGGGCCTGGGTTCAATCCCTGGTCGGGGAGCTAAGATCCCACAAGCTGCCTGGTGCGGCCCAAAATAGAATAAAATGAAAGCAAAAATAAACAAATGGGGCCTAATCAAACCTAAAATCTTTTGTACAGCAAAGGAAACCATAAACAAAGCAAAAAGACAACCTATGGATTGGGAGAAAATTTTTGCAAATGATGTGACTGACAAGGGCTTAATTTCAAAGTATACGAACAGCTCATGCAGCTCAATAATAAAAAAACAAAACCCAATCAAAAAATGGACAGAAGACCTAAACAGACATTTCTCCAAAGAAGACATACAGATGGCCAACAGGCACATGAAAAGACGCTCAACATTGCTAATTAGTAGTGAAATGCAAATCAGAACTACAATGAGGTACCACCTCACACTGGTCAGATGGCCATCAAAAAGGCTGCAAATAACAAATGCTGGAGAGGGTGTGGAGAAGAGGGAACACTGCTACACTGTTGGTAGAAATGTAAATTGGTGCAGCCACTGAGGAAAACAGTATGGAGGTTCCTTTAATAACTCAAAATAGGGTTACCATATGATCCAACAATCCCACTCCTGGGCATATATCCAGACAAAACTATAATTCGAAAAGATACATGCACCCCTATGTTCATAGCAGCACTATTTACAATAGCCAAGACATTGAAACAGCCTAAATGTTCATTGACAGATGAATGGATAAAGAAGATGTGGTGCATATATACAACGGAATATTACTCCGCAATAAAAAAGAATGAAAGAATACCATTTGCAGCAACAGGCATAGACCTAGAGATGATCATACTAAGCAAAGCAAGTCAGAAAGAGAAAGACAGATACCATATGATGTCACTTATATATGAAATCTAAAATACGACACGAACATATCTACGAAACAGAAACAGACTCACAGACTTAGAAAATAAACTTATGTGTACCAAAGGGGAAAGGGAGTGGGAGGGGGATAGATTAGAGTGTGGGATTAGCAGATACAAGCTGCTGTATATAAAATAGATAAACGACAAGGTCCTACTATATAGCACGGGGAACTATATTCAATATCCTGTAATAAACCATAATGAAGAATATGAAAAAGAATAGATATATGTATCTATATATATGTATAAGTGAATCACTTTGTTGTACACAAGAAACTAACACAACATTGCGAATCAACTCTACTTCAGTTAAAAAAAAATGCTGGGACTTCCCTGGTGGTCCAGTGGTTAGGACTCCGTGCTCTCACTGCCGAGGGTCTGGGTTCAATCCCTGGTCAGGGAACTAAGATCCCACATGCCCCTAGCTGTACATACCCTCACCTCACCTTCCTCCTGTGGCAGGTATATCTTACTCAGGTGGTTAAGATTGCTTCGGTGCTAAACATGAATGGGTCCTAAGACGGGAAAACTTAATACTGGTTTTATAGCTTTGTCACGCCTTGTTAGAAAAGATTTAACTAAAGCATTTTCTAAAAAACAGATTTCCAAACTTCTTCGCAGTCTCTTCCTCTAGGCCCAGGATTCTAATTATGTGACTTTCCACCATGTAGCCCTTACCCAGTAAGCAGTCTATTCTACTCCTGCTGCCCTGAGGTGTCCTTTTTCTCTTCTGCTTTTCCAAGTGCATGTTAAGGTTGGATTCCTTTTTTTATCTTAGTTGCTGAAAGGTGTTGGGTTATATTATTTTTGCTCTTTCCACAAATAATAAAATCTCTTTCTCTTTTTGAAAAATACAGTGGATTGTCCTGTTTGTGGGGTTCATATTCCAGAAAATCACATTAACAAGCACTTAGACAGCTGTTTATCACGTGAAGAGAAGAAAGAAAGCCTCAGAAGGTAAGAAAGTTAAGCATAACCGTTGAGCTACTTTAGCTTGTTGCCTCCTGTGGTTTATAAAATGTGAGCCAACTCCACTGGCCCTCCTTGTCCACTCTCTCCTTGTTCTTTCCTCAACTCCCACCTTGCCACATATAAGTAACTTTATTATATGCTAATAAAATTTGACTTAACAAGAAACTAGTGATTTAGAATTCAGTTCTTTTTAAACTTGTTTTCTTCTCTTAGAATTTTAGAACTACCATAAAGCCCTTGGCCCAAGAAAGCAAGGTTAGACTCTGAATATAGAACACATCAAATCTGTTTTTGGCTCTTAGGAAGCTCAGAAGTTTAAATTTGTAAAATCTAGCTTTTTCAAAGATTCTGAATAGTTAATTACTATATACACATGACATACTATATACACATGACAGTAAAAGGTACAAACGACACCTGAAAGTAACACAACATTGTAAATCAACTGTACTCCAATAAAAATTAAAAAGAAAAAAGGTACAAAAGGGTATTTTTTTTGCCTTTTTTTTGTTGTTTTAGAAAATATGGCATCACTTATTCATTCAACAAATAGTTAAGCACATAACCGTGCACCAGGCATTCTACAAAGCATTGGTGGATCACTGGTGAATGAAAGTCAAATTCTCTGCTCTTAACACCCTTTTGTTCTGGAAGGATGCAACCAGTAGGCTTGCATTTTGAAGGCAGTGGCTTTCTCTGTTATTGCATATGTAGAAGCTTGCAGTTGTATAGTTTGTCTGTGGGGCAGACTCAAAAGGGTGTGTTTGAAATGTAGAGTGTGTGTGTGTGT
>NW_021703780.1:94693256-94763194 GCF_005190385.1 Monodon monoceros | reverse complement strand
GTGTTTGAAATGTAGAGTGTGTGTGTGTGTGTGTGTGTGTGTGTGTGTGTCCCGGCCAGCTACCCAGGTGAGATAACTCAGTTGTCGACCCAGTATCTGCACCTAAACTCACACTATTCTGCCTCGCCTTATACATCAAAGTCACAATAGTTTATTAATAGTTTATTAAACTAGGCCACTGTTGTTACACATGTAAGTTGTAAGTTAGGAATCAAATTGTAGTCAAAGTTAACCTGTAGGGTGTTAAAGAATCAGTGATAATGAAGATAATAAGGAAGCAGAAGCCGCAAATTAGATGAGTCTGGTGATAAAGGGAAGAGGAGAGATGAGATGGTAGTTTGGGGAAGGATTAAGGAGCAAGATCAGGGAAGATTTTATTTTTTAAAATAGCAAAATTATATAAGCCTTTAGCCTCCTGCTATCTCCAGGGAGAGAGCAGGTGATATAAAGAACAGGAGATCAAAAGTCCAGTAATGAAGTTATCCTTGACATGCAGAAGGAACCCTTCCTCTGAAACAGGATGGAAGAGGGAGAGAATAGGTGATAATTCCGAGATCTGGAAAGGAGACGGCGGAAACTGAAGAAATTAATCGTATCCGGGAGGTGGGAATGAACAGAATGATTAGCTCTTAGGTTTGGTCTGTTTGGAAGAACTTGGAAGAGTGCCAGAAGCCGTGCCGCTAAGACAGGACTATTTTATTGTTCTTTTGTGAGTAAAGCTAAAATGGTGTCACTAGATTTTATGAGTAAGTCTAGAGTGAATGCAGGTTCCGAGGGACAAACTCTGGCTGTTATAATTTACAAAAGTTAACATATAAGGCACAGTGATGCCTTATTAGTTTACAGCAGGGGGCACCAGTTGCCAGTCCTTACTGTCGTGTTCTTAGCTTGATAGTTAACTTCTTTCCCTGAGCAGGACCTTTTCTTCAAGTGAAAACGCACAGTGAACCATAACATATAAAACAGAGAAAATTGGCCCTATTCCATTAAAGTGGAGGTGGAGGGCTTGGGGACTGTGCTCCTCTCTCTGACCTCCCTCTGTGTCCCTGCCTCGTATCCACAGTGGCCTTGAGGCCCCAAGATCCCTCCACAGGTCCCTGCGACAGATGCCTGTGCGGTCCTGCGTGCCCAGTACTCACTCCTAGTGGGCACGTTTGTTGACGAGAATAAAATTTAGAATTTTAGGTTGCCTAGTTAGTCGAAATTTGGAATAAAGCTGGATCATCACGAGGATTATTTCTCATAAGCCGTGAGAATCTAATGACCTGCCTTTCTCTTTAGAAATGTTTTTTCCTGAAGAGCGAGTTGGGAATATAGAAGCTGGGCATTTTCTCCTTGAAGAGTAAGGAATCAGCACTGATAATCTTGCTTGGACTGCTCTTTCTCTAGATGCATCCATTGTATTTCTTCTAACACTCTTAGCTCTGTCAGTTTATCCAAAGACGTAGTCCTCTGTGTGTAATTAAGTTCAAATTCCAGTAGTGGTTCCAAACAGGCTCTGTGGAATACTATAATCCTGCCGATTACTCTGTAGCGCAATTTAGAAGCACTGCATTCACTCCCTCTTTCTCTCTCTCTTAGGGAAAGAGTCACTGTGTAAGTTAGTGTATTGAAGCCTCTGAGAATTCCTTCGTCAAACATAATTGTTGGATTTTGTTTAATCCAGTAATTCCTAAATTTATTTGATCTTAAAACCTTTTTGTCCTTATAACTCATCTTGCAAAGCTAGTGTTTGTGAAGATACACTTAGGGAGACGTTGAACCACCTTTCTCTTTAGTTACATCCTCGGTCCTGGGGTCTGGTCACATAAAAGAATCTCTGACATTTAAAAAATTTTCTCCACAGCACCCCAACAGGCCACTTCTTTAATTTGGATACAGCCCTTAACCCATTCCGTGTAGATTCATATCAGAGTTGATTCAAAGAATACTCTTCCTTTTGAGGTCCTCAGATTCTTAGGACCCTTAAATGCATTACTGTTTCACCAAATCATGGAAGAAAGGTAAAGTAGCATTTTCGTGTTTTGGGAAACATTTATCAGGCTTCGTATTTTAAAATTCATGACAGAAATTGTTGATTTCTGCTGGTGCTTTTCATTGTAAATGCCAGTGAACAGTAGAGTTTTCCATTAGAAATTCACGGTTGTAAGTTTTATCATCTATCCTAATAAAATTAAAAAATGTTTTAGGTACAGACTTACTGAATTATCCCTCACAGTGTTCTTGTATAAACTCCTACAAAAGGTTTTTCAGCTCTTGCTACCTTCTGTGATTTTATTTAGCCGTAATCTTATCCGTGTTGTAGAGTCCAATAGGCTGTCTGTCATTATAAGAGTAATTTTCAGAAAAATGTAATCTGTTGAGGGTTTACAGGTCTTTCTGCAGTTATATAGTTATTTCTGGCTTTTAGACCATATTGATAGAGCATAAAAGAAATAACCTAGCCAGGGAATGGTACTGTTGGGTAATAGAGGAATGTTTGGTTGTTTTCAGTCTGTATTCAACTGTACTCTCTCCCTCTCAGTGTGGTCTCTGGACCATTTGCATTAGATTTCCACGTGAAACCTTGTTAATAGAGATTTTAGGTTTCCACTTAAAGAGCTGAGTCAGAATTGGTGGGTGGTGTGGCCATGCGACTGAGAACTGCATTTTAAACAAGCTCTCCAGGTGGTTCTGAGATGCACTCAAGTTTGAGCAGCATGGCCTTGTGCCAGCTAGTTATATGCAAGTCTTTTGTAAAATCTTGTTTTTCTGGATAAACCTATTACTTTCAAGTTCCTATTAATTCTTACCTGAAGTTTTGATATTTCATCTAAAGATGATTGCAGTTGTAGTGACTACCTTGAATACATGTTTATTAAGCACCTTATTGCTATAGTGTTGAGCCAGGTGATGTACTTAGAGAACCAGGTATAATCAGATTAAATAGATTAAAATTCACTCTGGGTTCCTGTTTAAATAATTGTCTCAAGTCATTGATACCCTTAGGTAGCTTGACTTCTACATATTCTATTTAAAGAAATAATGTTTCTTAATTGGTGTTTAGAGGGAGTATAAGAAAGTCATTCGATAGAGCTTTGTCATATTTAAAATTGTAGCTTAGTGCTTATCATTGTATTCGTTATGTAAATACAGTGAAGAGCCAGGTGGGGATTTTGCCAGGACACTTCTTAATGCCTTATATATTTGTTAATATAATTAATTGAAGTTGGAGGAAAAAAAAAAAACAGTGCTGTGTTTCTTGCTGTTGTTTTCAGTTGTGTTCTTTTGAAGATGATCCCATAAATACTACCTACCCATCAACTGTCTGAATTCTTTTTCCATTGGTGTAATGAGTTGGGTAAAGCTAACCATCCCAACAAGTCTTCTTTTATTTCATCTAGTGCTTTTGCAAAGTGATTGCCTTGGGCCTAAGCGGGCATTTTTGGCTATGCATCAGAAATTTTTTTAAAGAAGCTGTATATGATGATATTCTTAAATCCATAGCCTGACCCGCGATAGCATTTGTACTCTAATCACCTGAGATAGCTGGTTTTATAGAGATTTGTGTGGAAACCATGGGCAAATTTTAGGAAAAGCATGCTTTAAAGAGGTAGTGAATAAGTTCACGTAAGAATGACCCTAATTTCTCATAGCATTTAGTCCACAAGCCTTCTGTATGAGTCCCAGGTCTGCGTCTTTAGGCCAGGCCTCTCTCTGAGACCTAAACTAACTTTGTCTAAGTTTTGGCTGCCACCTAGACCCCTCTATCGGAATGTCCCACTGCCACTTTAGATGCATCACTGTCAGAAAAATACTGTCAACTTTATTTGTAAATTTAATCCTTCTTCTCTTTCCTGTTTTTGTCTTAATGGTTCTGCTGTTCTTCCAGTCGCCTTGGTATTGAGTCAGAAGGTAAATTACTGTTTTACATGAAAAGCACTGGATAATTCACAGTAAACCTCAGTGATCTCTTTTCTCCCTTTTCAGCTCTGTTCACAAGAGGAAACCACTGCCTAAAACTGTATATAACTTGCTCTCAGATAGAGATTTAAAGAAAAAGCTAAAACAGCATGGATTATCTGTTCAAGGAAATAAACAACAGCTCATTAAAAGGCACCAAGAATTTGTACACATGTACAATGCCCAGTGTGATGCTTTGCATCCTAAATCAGGTAAAGTAATTAAACAATGAGTTGTGTTTATCCTCTGGATAAAGCAGTTTTGTGTGGCTTAGTGGTTATAAAGCACAGAAAAAATTTTTAATACATTTTTGATAATAGGTAAGGTATGCAAATGTACTCCTTCCGAAGGTACCTAGAGTGTCCTGTGATAAGCCAGCCTTTCTCTCAGCCCGTCTCTCCGTCCCCCTTCCCTTCTCAGAGGCAACCACTGCTGCCAGCTTCTCATGAATATGAAGGTTGATCTAGAGAGCGTGGCCTATAATCCTAGTTTTGCAACTTTATGACTGGGTTGACTCTGGGCAAATTACTTATTATATCTGACCTCGGTTTTCTCACCCATAAAGTAAGAGTTATAATACTACCTACTTCATAGTGTTTTTGAGCAGAATAAATGATACAATGCATGTAAAGTCCTAGCATAATACCTTAGCAAGTAGTCAGCATTGAATAAATGTTACTATTAGATTATTAAGATTGTTATACACAAAAATATATCCTTGATCATTATTGTTATAAAAATGTTAATTTTACATACATACTGCTTAATAGTTTGTTCTTTCCATTTAACCACACACAAATTTTGGAGTTCTTTCAGTTATTAGCATATGGATGGAATTACCTAATTAAAAAAAAACTAAAGTATAATATGCAAATAGGAACTTACACAAATTGTAAATATATTGTTCAGTGAATTATCACAAAGCAAAGGGAAAGTGCCTTTGAAACCACTACTCAGATCACTACCAGCATCACAGAAGCCCCCTCCCAATCACTACTACCTTCATTCTCACAGATGACCACCTTCTTGACTTCTCAAACCATATATTCATTTGCCTATTTTTGCCTATATTTTATCTTTATATAAATGAAATAATAAGTAGCTTATGCATTCTTCTCAGTCTGATTTCATTTTTTTACAAGATTATGTTTATAAGGTTTATCCATAGTTTTGTGTACAGTGTGATTTTTAAAATTTTTTTGTTGCTGTAGCATATTCTATTATATAAATATATTACACTGTCCATTCGGTGGCTGATGGACATTTGGATTTTTCCACTCTTTGGCTTTTAAGAATAATGCTGCTATGAGTAACCTTTTGCAGGTCTCTTGGTGCTCGTAGGCACACATGTTTGGGGGATACGTATACGTATCCCCCAAATTATGTTTTGGCAGATGTTCAGCTTTCATGGGTGCAGGCAAAAACTCAGTGCCAATGTATGCTCTCATCAGGAGGGTACGAGATTCCAGTTTTTCCACATCCTTAACAACATCAATATTGTCAATTTTCCGTTTTGGCCATTCTGGTGGGTCCACAGTAGTGTCTCATTATGGTTTTAATTTTTGTTTCCCTAATGGCTTGTAGTGTTCAGCGTATTTTTATATTGTTATTGGCCACCTGGATATTCTCTTTGGTGAAATACCCATTTAAGTCTTGTGCCCGATTTTTCTGTGCTGTGGATCTGTTGTTTCCTGATTTACTTGTGGGGGTACGTGAATTTTTCTGGATACACATCTTGCTGGGTGTATATATGTTTCTCCTTTAATTTCATCTTTTCCCTCTCTTAATGGCTTCATTTGAGAGGTAGAAGTTTAAAATTTTATATCCAATTCGTTGCATTTTCCCATTGGTTAGTACTTTTTTGTCTTTGCCTATCGCAAGATCATGTTTTCTTCTAAGAGCATTATTCTTTTTGCTTCTACATTTCAATCTACAGTTTATCTGGAATTGGTTTTAGCATACGTTGAGAGGTTAAGGGGCGAGATTCTTTTGTTGTTTCCATATGGATAGCTGATTGATGTCACACCATTTATTGAAAAACCATCCTTTACACATTGAATTGTTGGTACAGCTTGGTTGAGAATCAGCTAACCGTATATGTGTGGGTCTGGACATTGTTTTGTTCCATTGGGTCATTTATTTATCCTTGTGCCAGTAGTGCACTGTCTTAATTAGTTTATGAGTAATTTGTAATAGATCTTGCTGTCTGGTAATGTAGTTCCTCCAGCTTTGTTGTTTATTGAGATTGTCTATTTATATGTGAATGGGTATACAAATCGTGGTACAGCCATACAGTGGAACACTGCTTAGCAATAAAAATGAACTACTGATAAATGCAACAACATGGATAAATCTCAAAAGCATTGTGCTAAGTGAAAGAAGCCAGATACAAAAGACAACACACTGTATAATTTTAAAACTCCATTTATTTAGCATTTTAGAAAAGGCAAAACTATAGGGACATAGAAGAGATCAGTATGTCCCAGGGCCTGAGGGTAAGAGGGAGGGAGTTTACTGCAGTGGGGCAGAAGAATTTCTGGGGGTGAAGGAAGTGTTCTAGATTTTGGCTGAAATGATGACTAAATGACTATTAATAGGCAACTGGGCTTGTCTCCAATTTTTGGCTATTCTGGATAAAGCTACTATAAACATGGGCTTATAGATTTTTATGTAGCCATGTGCTTTCATTTCTCTGGTATTTTCCTTTTCATTCAGTTAAAATATTTTCTAATTTTTGTTGTGATCTCTTCTTTTACCCATGGGTTATTTGGAAGTGTTTTCAATTTCCAAATATTTGAGTATTTCCCAGATATCTTTTTTTTAAATCATTTCTAATTTGATTCCATTGAAGCAGTTCTGTATGATTTCGGACCTTTTACCTTTATTGAGACTTGTTTTATAACTCAGCATTAGGTCTTCCTTGGTGAGTGTTCCTTAAGCACTTGAAAATTTTGGGTTTTTTGGTTCAATGATCTGTAGTGTTAGTTATGTAAAGTTGCTAGGTAGTATGTTCAAGTATTCTACATCCTTACTTATGCTATGTTTACTGATTCTGTCAGTACTGAGAGGATTATTGAAATTTCCAAGGGTATTTGTGGATTTTTTATTTTTCCTTTCAGTATGCTCTGTTTTCTTTACATTTTGAATCTCAGTAATGAGGTGTATGTGCATTTAGTATTGCTATGTCTTGATGAATTAACCTATTCATTATTATGACATATTTGTTTTAGTCTCTGGTAATATTCCATAAATAATAATCTTATTTCACTTTTTTCTTTAAACATACTGTGTCATTATATTTAAACTGTGTCTTTTGGTAAGCAGTATGTGGTTTGGATTTGATTTTTAAACTTAATTTGACAAGATATACCATTAAATTGTAGACTTTAAAACTTTTTCATTTAAACTATTTGGTTGGGTTTAAGTCTACCATCTTGCTCTTTATTTTCTCTTTGTCCTGTCCATTCTTTGTTTTTTTTTCTTTTCTTGCTTTCTTTTAGATTATATTTTAGTTCTCTATTCTATCTCCACTGTTGGCTTATTAGCTGTACCTCTGTTTAATTTCTTTTAGCAGTTGTTCTAGAGTTTACCACGTGCATCTTAAACTTATCACAGTCTACCTTCAGATATTATTGTACTACGTGTTTAACATAAGGACCTTATCCTTCCCATCCTTGGTTTTATTGTCATAGATTTTTCTTCTATGTGTTATAAACCTCATAATACTTTGTTACCATTTTTGCTTTAAACTGTCAATTTTCCTTTAAAGAAATTTTAAAAATTGAAAAGGAAAGTCTCTATGTGCCTACACATTCACCATTTATAGTATTCCTTATTTCTTTGCTTAGATCCAGGTTTCCGTCTGATGTCATTTTCTTTTGGTCTGGAAATCTTCATTTAATGTTTCTTGTAGTGCACATGTGTTGAGACAAGTTCTTTCCACTTTTATTTCTCTGAAAAAGTCTTAGCTTTGCATTCTTTAAAAAAAAACCTTTATTTGGAAATAATTTTGAACTTATGGGAAGGTTGAAACATTATCATAACACATGTACCCTTTACACAGATTCACCTGTTAACATTTTCCCCCATTTGGTTTATGAATTACTGTTTCTCTCTCTTTATTAATGTATATGTGTTTGTGTGTGTGTACATCTTTATATACACATATATTTTTCTTAAACTATCTGAGAATAAGGCGTATAATCTTGTCTCCTGAATACTTTATTGTGTATTTCCTAAGAAAAGAGATATTCTCTTTTATTGCTGCAGTACAGTTATCAACTTTAGTAAATTCATCTTTGTTAAATAGTTCTTTAATCTATCATCTCTATTCCAGTTTCAGCAGTTGACCCCATAATGGCCTTTATGGATTTTTTTTCCCCCTCCATTACATGATCCAGTTTTGGATCACATTATTAAATTTAGTTGTAATATCCTCTCAGTCTCTTTCAGTCTGGAACAATTCCTCAGCCTTTCTTTGTCTTCTATGACATTGACATTGGCATTTGAAAAGAATACAGTCTTTGTTGTTGTTGGGTTTTTTCCCCAAATAGAATATTCCTCATTTTGGCTTTGTCCTATGTTTCCTTATAATTATGTTCAGGTTGTGCATATTCGTGTCCAGAATACTATATAAGTGATGTTTTGTCCTTCTCAGAATATCACCTCTGGAGGTATTTGACATCTTTGTGCCCTTCATTTGTGATGGCAGGTTTGATCACCTTGTCGATTTCTTCACTGTGTAGTTTCCTCATTATTCCTAGTAAGAAATATCCAGAGAGACACTTTCATACGATCTAAATATTCTATACCTCATTAAAATCTCACGCCAGTATATAGCATTCTTTGGTAATTTTTACCTGAACTAGTCTTTTCTGTGTAGTTGCACAATGTTGATTTTCTAATTTTAGCCTTCCTTCCACATTTGCCAGTTGACACCTGCCATGGTTCTGAAAACAGGAGCCTTCCTTTCTTGTATTTAATTTGTCTATTATCAATATGGGTTCACAGATTTATAGCTTATTTCCATCCTTAATTATTTTGGTGTTTATGTTTCTAGATTTGGCCAGTGGGAGCTTCTCCATGCTGATCCTTGGTCCTCATGCCATAGATTCATTATTATCATTATTATTTTTTACCATTTCCTTATTTCTAGCATAACAAGGTAGTGATTCCCTGTCCCAGCCCTGGAATCAGCCATTTCCCTGAGAAGCTTTGGTTCTTTTGGGGGGAAAACAAGATAAGGCTACCAGCTATGCTCATTGCTACCTGGTACCTTTGCTTCTAGACTCTTTCAGCAGGTGGAGCTCAGGAATATATACACACATATACATATGCATACATGGATATGTGTATACATACACATGCATATATGCCTGTATACTACATGTATATGTATGCATGTAAATCCACTTATACATATTAGAAATCATGAGAACATACCAATACCTTTACTTTCAATCCAGCCCCACAGGGGTCTTCTTTACCTTTCTCTATTTCATATTTGTATTTCCCTTTTTCGACAGGGAGAATCTTCCCTCTTAGTAGCATCAGCACGTTTACTAATTTGTTCAGTTCTGTAATATATCTAAAATCGTTTCAGAATTGCTTCATCTGTACTACTACACCTCTCTGCAACCAGAGAAAGAATTCCAGGTTTTTTTTTAGTTCTCTCTACCCAGTCTCCCCTCTCCCCTCCCCCATCACCTGCACTAAGGGTACATAGTCATTTACTGTGTTCATAAGTTATTTTTTCCCTTTATTGTGGTTATGTTATTTGAAGTAATACAGTGACAGTTCATTTGTTTCACTTTGTTTCCAATTAAAAAAATAAATTTATTTATTTGTTTTTATTTTTGGCTGTGTTGGGTTTTCATTGCTGTGTGCGGGCTTTCTCTAGTTGTGGTGAGTGGGGGCTACTCTTCGTTACAGTGCGCGGGCTTCTCATTGCAGTGGCTTCTCTTGTTGCAGAGCATGGGCTCTAGGCGCACGGGCTTCAGTAGTTGTGGCTCGCGGGCTCAGTTGCTCCATAGCATATGAGATCTTCCTGGGCCAGGGCTCGAATCCGTGTCCCCTGCATTGGCAGGCAGATTCTTAACCACTGTGCCACCAGGGAAGCCCTTTGTTTCCAATTTTTATTGTTGTTATTTAGTTTCCTCTTCTAAGTATGAGAAATTAATAACAGATATATCATGTAAACTGCTTTAAAGAGATATACAGTTGACCCTTGAACAACATGGGTGTGAACTGCAGATTATATGCAGAGTTTTTTCACTAAATATAGTACCTGTGTTTTAATTTTACAGACCTTTAAATTAACTAAGTGTGGGGGGAAGTTTGTGTGGCAGGCTGGGAGCATCAGCAGTGTTTAGCTGGAGTAGGGAGTAGGTCCGATATTGTCAGAAAGGTTTCTGATCTCTCCCTTTCACTGACCTTTGCTTAAAATAGGTTTTTCTTGAGACTTTTTTTTTCTTTCTTCTGTGAGTGTTGGTGGTTCTGGATTGCAGGCTTCACCAGAGACAAGTGTGGGATATTGTGAAGATAAAAAGAAAACCCGGGGAACGTACCACAGAGTTGTTCCTCAAATTCTGAGGTCCTTAGCCAGTCCATTTTCCTCCTTCCACTTTTCAGAATTCTCTTAACCTTGTCTGTTATATCCAGGGTTTGTAGTTATACTTTGCAGGTAAGATTATGAGAAATGAGAAGAGACATGAGTCTAGGCCATCTTGTTTGGAAACAGAAGTGCTTGTTCATGCATGTATTTTTGATTTCTGTTTTAGGTGCAAACACATTAGGATTGTTAAGTCTTCTTGGTGACTTGACCGCTTTCTGTAATTTCCCTCTTTGTCCCTGATAACATTCATTGCTCTGGAGTCTCTTGCGCCTCATATTAATATAGCTATTTCAGATTTCTTTTCATTGGTATTTACAGGATACATCGCTTTCTGTTCTTTGTTTTGAACCTATTTTGAATCTATGTCTTTTATTTAAAATGGGTTATTTGTTGACAGTATATTGTTTGGTTTTTCTTTTTTAATCCAGTCTGCATTCTCTGTCTCTTATTAGTGCCTTTAGACCATTTACATTTGATGTAGTTGGCTTTTGACTTAACATCTTGCTAGTTGTTTTGTTTGTTCCATCTGCTTTTTGTTCCTTCTAGCATTTTTTTTTAAATATCTTGGATTAATTGAGTATTTTAAAAATTATATTTCATTTCTACTATTGACTTATTATTGTACCTCTTTTTCAAAATTTTAGTGTTTGCCTTAGGGTTTACAGTATACACCTTTAATTAGTCACAGTCTACCTTCAGATAACAAACTGCTTTGCTTGTAGTATAAGAACCTTATACAACAGTTTACTCCCAGTCCCTAATTCTTTGTGCTGTTGTTGTCATGCTGTTAACACAATGCATTGCTATTGTTTTTCCTTTAAACAGACAATTATCTTTTATAGTAGTTAAAAATAAGAAAAGTATATTTCATATTTACCTTCATTTTTACCATTTCTAACACTTTGTTTCTTCTTACAGAGATGAATTTCTGGTTTTAAATTTCTTTTGCTTGAAGAAATTCCTTTAACACTTTTTTTGGTACAGATCTGCTAATAATATCTTCTGTCAGTTTTTGTTTGTCTCAGAAAGTCTTCATTTCTCTTTCACTTTTGAAAAATATTGCCCTTGATATAGAATTCTGGGTTGGTAGGTTTTTTCCCCAACACTTTAAATTCTTCATTCTGTTGTCTTCTGGATTGACTAGTTTTTGATGAGCAGTGTGATGTAATACATGACTTTTATTGGAGTGGTATATACCCCTTTTTCTCACTGGCTTCAAGATTTTCTTTGTGTGTCTATGTGTAGGTATATTATTGCGTTTTTGTTTTGTTATTTATTCTGCTTGATATTCTTCAAGCTTCTTGCATTTGTGGTTTGACATCTTTCATTATATTTAGTAAATTCTGGCCATTAGATCTTCAAATATTTTCTCTCCCTTTTTTCTTCTTCTGGGATTTCTATTACGTGTATGTTAGGGCTTTTGATATTGTCTCACAGCTCTTAGTTGCTCTATTCTGGTTTTTTTGTGGTTTTTTTTCCCCCTTTTTCTCTATTTCTGTTTGGGTAATACCATCGATCCCATTTTTAAGTTCACCTATTCTTTCCTTAGCTGGGTCAAGTTATCTCTGCTAACGTTTTTTTATTTCTAACACTTCTGTTTTATTTTTCTTGATGATTTCATCTCTCTCGTGAAATGCCCCATCTGTTCCTGCATGTTATTCATCTTTTCCACTAGATGTAGCATATTAATCGTAGTTATTTTAAATTCCATGTCTGGTAGTTGTAACATCTGGGCAACTGATATCTGAGTTTGGTTTTGTTATTGTTGTTTGTTTGCCTGCTTGTTCATGTATCTTGTAAATTTTGGTTGAAAACCAGACTTAATACGTGAGACTCTAAATGCTGAAGTAAATAGTATGAATGACTAAAAAATGGACTTGTCTCCTCTTCTGCTAGGACTTCACTGTGTGTGGTTGATTGGTTTGGATTTTGTTGTTGCTGTGGTTGTCCTCGGTTGACCACCACTTTCATATCCCTTGTGCTTTTTAGGTCGGTGCCTGAGCTACCAGAAGCTTGTTTGTTTGTTTTTAAAATGTACCTGTATCACTCGCACTTAGGTTTTCCCTGTGAACCTGTGCCTTGAGGAGTCTTTCCACGCTCACTTCTCTCCCAGTGGCTGATGACAGTTACCTGTCACTTGGAGTGTCCTGGCTCCGTGGTAGGGAACATGAGGGTTGTTCTCTGTTATTCTAGCTTAGCCTCTGTCTTAGGCAGGCCCTTGATTCTGGGTCTCACAGGTGGGTCTCTCTCAGTGGTTCTTTGCCTCCCCAGGTGGCAAGGGTCCTCTGGTGGTCTGGGCCCAGGGCAGTTTCCTGACCCCTCTGCCGGAGTAGAGGGTTTTGTTTGTTTACTTTTTCTCTGTTTACCTGTGCTCTGGGGACTTCAGTTTTGCTGACCTTCCCTCAGTGGCTTAATGCTTTTGTTTCCTAGGGTTAAAGATCTGATGGGGCTTCATGTCCTTCCTGCACTGGGGGCTGTTCTTTCCCAAGCCTGTATCCGGAGGGATACTTTTTCTGATTTCTCATCCTTCCCCCAGTAGTTCTTGAGGGTATCCAGTAAGGTCTATAGAAAACCTTGGAATAGGTGTGAGTCCCCTTGTGTCTAAGATTCCCAGGATTTTTATATTTTCATGGTGGTTCACCCTTGGCCTTTTGCAATTCATCAAAAAGTTTATCTGAGGGACTTTCCTGGCGGTCCAGTGGTTAAGACTATGCGCTTCCACTGCAGGGAGCGCGGGTTCGATCCCTGGTCTGGGAACTAAGATCTCGCATGCCTTGCTGTGCGGCCAAAAAAAAAAAGTTTATCTGAAACCTTCTTACCCAGCGGTAGGATAATCCTTGTTTTCTTATGTCAACCAGTACTCGTGACCCCTCTCTTCTCTAAGGCACATGACTTTCCTTAGATTTCAGGCTAGTTGGTTTCCCTGTGACGTTAGTTCTGTTGGATTCGAGTAAAGTTACAGTTTTATAGGTTATCCAGCCTTTTCTCATTGTTAGGGTGAAAATGACACTATATCCAGCTCTTTACATCGCAAACAGAATCAGAAGCCTCCCCGAAAGATTTAAGCCCCTAAATTGCATCTAATCCTAGTACAGTTTCCTTAATACCTTAGAAGAGAGTATGCCAGATGTTCTCTAACTTGAGTGATACTTGGGTTAGTGGACTGGGTAGAATGCAAGTGGTCCCTTTGCTTTCCTGTTATACTGTGATTCACAGAGGGAGAGATTGTTTACATTGTTTCTACTGGTCTTATGATATTAGGGAGGCAAGAGGTACCTCTCAGTGCTTGAAAAACAAACTTTGAAATGAGGTAATTGCATTCTTAAATGATCCTCTCGAGGACTGTCAGTTTTGTAAAAAACTTTTTAATAGAGATTATTTATAAGTTCTATAGAATTTCAATTCTTACGGTGAAGAATATGGTGATTTCCCCTATTTACCTGTTACCTGACTCAAACAGTTGTCAACTCATGCCTAATCGCCTGTTGTCTGTCATTTACATCCCTTCATGGATTATTTTGAAGCAAATTCTAGATATAGTATCTTTTTATGTATAAATGTGTGTAAGGGATTGTAGTTTTTTCCCCCTATACTATATGTGTATTTTAGTCTTAATATGTTGGCCTATTAGGCAGAAGGATAGCATTGGCAAATTTCATGCTATTTGCATTCAAAGGTATTTATATATGAGATGGAGTGTATTTCAGATCTCTTTGATGTATGTGATTGGTAAATACACCTACTGACAAAAATTCTGGAGTCAAGGCCATCTACCCCCAGTATTCGTAGACCTTTGTCTTTCCTTGCAAAGTAGACTGTTGTAACATTTTGTACATTGGAGTTTCAGTGGATATTCCCTAAGAATAGAATTCACTCTAACATTAATTTTCATATTCCATTGGAACTCTTGTTTATACCTGTATCCTCAAAGGAAAGAGCAAAATGACTTTGCTGTACTCTTCCAGTTATATTTTAAACTGTAATTGCATGTGTAAAAGTTAAGTGTTTTAACTCTGTGTGATTTTTTTTTTAACCCTTTTATTTTGAAATGACTTTAGACTTACAGAAAAATTACAAAGACAGGACAGGGAGTTCATGTATACCCATCGTCCAGCTTCAGTGTTAAGAGTTTATATAACCAGGGTACATTGAGCAACACCATGTAATTAATATTGGCTATATGCCCTTATTTTAACAGCTGCTGAAATAGTTCAAGAAATTGAAAATGTGGAGAAGACTAGGATGCGTCTTGAAGCTAGTAAACTCAACGAAAGCGTATGTTGGTGGTCTTTTTCAGTATCTCGGTAGAAATGAAGGAAGGAAAAGTCGAATACCCTACAAATTAAAGCAAACCAGTGTTAAATCTGTTCAGTGGGAAATGTACTAGAACACATTTCCATTTAATGTATTATGATTTACTTGCAGCTCATTTTAGCATTTTTATCATATTTAGAAGTCTTCTGGCACAAGATCAATCCAAAGTAGAGTTTATTGATGAATTACAGTTTTATGGAAAAAAGCATGTGCCCGTACATCAGGTAACCTTGGTATTGGTCCTTTTTCTGGTGGTTGCATTTAATAAGTTCTTTAACATTTAACCTCTGTGGCCCTTAAGATCTTCATCTGTAAAACTCAGGGGGTTAACTATATCATCTCTAAGATCCCCTTTTAGCTCTGGCATTCTGCAATTCTATGGTTATACTGATGGTGAAATTAAGTAATTTTAAGAGTTGATGAGGATTGAGCATCTATTGAGCTTACTGAGGGAATCAGAGACCTAAATTTCTTCACTGTTGCCTTCCTCTAGCTTGATGGTCCAAAACTTGAGGAAAGGATACCAAAGAAGAAAATAGCCATTGTGTCCTTTGACACTGGAGGAAGTGTTTTGGGCTCTCCCAAGTAGACTTTTTTTCTAGACCATCGGTAATGTGTTTGTAAGGAAAGCAACAACCTTAGGGAAGTAAGTTTATAATCAGATAGTAGAAAAAAATGAGATTTTCATTGACTTTACTATTACCTGTGTGCTAACTATAAGATGGAGACTATAATGAATCGTGTAAGTACATTTCAGATCTTTTAAGTCTAAAATTTTAAAAAGTGAATTAGAAATTTCACACGTGAAGTCTTGTATTATTGCATTTTCTCTGTATACCTTTGTGTAGACTTGGAAAAGTTAGGCTGGAAAAGGTAGAAGACAAACAAGAAGATCTGCCTTGTTAATGATCTGCTAAATGTCGCTTTAGTCTTGTAGTTTTATGTTACCTATTGTAGTAATGAATGTGGAAAATTAAATATTGAAAGTAGGCAACTTAATTGATTGTTGTCTTAATACTTCATAAATTCTAATGGAATCAGTGTTGCATTTTCTACGATGAAAAAAAGTAATGAGTAAAATGTATGTTAATTACAATATTCAAGAGAAGTAAACAGGAGTTAATCTTCCTAAGTCTATATAAAACAGACATGAGAGATTATTTTCCTCTATTTTAAACATCCCCATTTGAGATTTTAAAGTTTATAATACTAATTTCTATTTTTTGTCATTTTTGGTAATTTTTAATTAAGAATTTTTGGATTTTTTAGATAATGGTTTTTACAAAGGACCAAACAGAAAAGGAAATAGATGAAATTCACAGTAACTATCGTAAGTTATGTGATGTTTTCTTTGTTTACAAAGAACTTGGGTTACAGTTTTTCATCTTAAGTATTTTTATATTAATGTTTAATACAAACTTTCTTGTTAATATTACTTAAGAGACTGAATTTTGGTTGAGTGTTTACTCAAGACAGTGACCTTTTTTTGTAACTGTGTGTGCTCTTTGATTTGTGACTAACATTCTACTTTGAGCTTATCACTAAGCACTTTGCAAATATTAATTAGTTGCTCTCAAAGCATCTCTGTGAGAAGAAAATGGGATTAAAATGGAAACATTCCTGACTGGCCATCCTGTCCTCAGGCCAGTGACAGTATTTATGTAAAGAATTTCAGCACTCTGTAGCTTGCATATTTATGCTGAAGATGGTTTTCATTTTATTCATTATTACCAGCTTCCCAACTTTATCGCTTCATTTTCCTTAAATGACCTTTATATGTATCTTTCTCAGTGCTAGCACATTACTGTTTTGTCAATTAGATAGCTGCTTATTCTTTGGCTGGTTGGTTGGTTTTTAGTTTAAGTTTAAATTTAAGTGCCTGGCAAACAGTAGATAGTTAATATTTGCTGAAAGAATATTCCACACACGATACGCCTTAGTTGTGCCAAAAGAATTGTGTTTTCTTTTTTCACTTCTTAAGCTTTGAAGCGGCAGATACAGCTGTGATCTGTGTGGGGCGGGAGGATGAAGTACACAGGCACTAGATGTAGTTGTGATGGCCCGAGCCTTCTCGGAGTAGGGAAAGGAGGCTGGAGGATTCACGGACCAGAGGCTGAACCACAAAAGTTACAGCGCTGGTGCTCTAAAGATAGACAGATGTGATCGATCCTCTTTGATCAACCTTTGGGAAGCCAAAGTAATTTTTCTTGATACAGGAGCTAGAGAATATCAGATGATCACTGAAGTGGCAAAGCTAAAGCCTGTAACAACAAGGAAACCAGAAAATTTGCATGGAACAAAAATAATTTAAATCACTAAAGGGTGGTATCTAACAATTATGCTACACTAAAGAAAACGTGGGTTAGATATAGGCAAGAAAATATACAAATATCTATTGCCCACCATTTAAATATCTTTAAAAACTTTAATTTTACTAAATAGGTCAACATACTAAATTAATTCATTTAGCTCTAAAATAAACCTTGGTATATACTTTTTTTTTTTAAACCTTTTGGGCACTTCCTAAAGCTCAAGCACTTATTATTAACATTATAGTGTAGTTGCAGTTTGATTTAGTATCAGGATCTAAATATACCATTGATGGTTCTTCTGTTTTTTAAACCTTTTAATTAATGTTTTAATGTACGTGAGTTTTTAATTTTTTTAATTTACTTTTTGGCTGTGTGGGGTCTTTGTTGCTGCGCGCAGGCTTTCTCTAGTTGCAGAGAGCAGGGGCTACTCTTCGTTGCGGTGCACGGCCTTCTCATTTTGGTGGCTTCTCTTGTTGTGGAGCACGGGCTGTAGGCACGTGGGCTTCAGTAGTTGTGGCACACGGGCTCAGTAGTTGTGGCTCGCGGGCTCTAGAGTGCAGGCTCAGTAGTTGTGGTGCACGGGCTTAGTTGCTCCGTGGCTTGTGAGATCTTCCCGGACCAGGGCTCGAACCCGTGTCTCCTGCATTGGCAGGCGGATTCTCAACCACTGCGCCACCAGGGAAGCCCATGTATGTGGTTTTTAAGCACATTTCTCTAAGGCTTATTAAAAACTGACTCCTCGCCACATCCTTGTCTCCGTCTTCATTTCCTAGAATTAACAACTGTCAAATCTTTTGGCTTTTGTTTTAGTAATTACCTTCATGTTTATAAAAGATTATTCTTTCTGCTATTTCTTGAAGTGTTTCAGTTTTCCATGTTAACAATTGATTGAAGTCCTAATTTGAAAAATGAAAATTTAGCTCTTTTGTACATCCTGACTCTTACCTTCTCCTCCCTCCCAATTTCTGAATATTGTCATAATTTTTTATAAGGTCAGTATTAGTTAGAGACATTGTATACAGTTTGAACCAGGCAACATACAATACTATGGTTATGAAGTGTGTCGGAGTATGCCACCACCCAAGAATATGCCACCATGACATGTTGCTTTGAGCAGAAGGCAATTGAGAAGCAGCAGAAAGGAAAGCTCTCTGCCTTCCCCCATTTGCCTAAGTGTAGGACACAATTACAAAGGTGTCTGTCCCTCCTCCCCTCTCTATCCCTAGAAGTAAGTTAGTCTTTCCTGTTGACGGAGAAGGCTCTGACTTAAATCAGCATAGCAGACTTCACTCTTGTTTACTGTGTTTTTCCTGGCCATCTCCCCATAACTGGCCTCCCACACACCTTTCTTTTTTTTTTTTTTTTTTTAATCTAGCTGAAGATGGTATTTAAGCCAGTGTTCTAAGTCACCTCCAAGTGGCTTAGAGTTACTTATTTTTCTCTGGGTATCTTCCATATATACATGAGGTATACATGTTAAAAAAATCTGTTTGTTTTTCTCATGTAAATTTGTCTTTTGTTATAAAGCCCCAGCTAAGAACTGAGAAGGTTAGAAGCGGGATTATTTTTCTGCCCTTACAGTTGTAATTCCTTTTAGGAAAACATTCTGTTTTCTCTATAATTAGTAATTTTATTTGCTTAGTTTTCTATTTATCTGATATTAATTTTAGTTTTCTATTTATCTGATATTAATTTATCTGTAAACTTTCCATGAGAAATGTCAGTGACTTCCTATTTACATTGAAACTCATAGATTATTTATCAACTCACTATTTTCTCCAGAGCATCTTACCTGAAGCAGCCCCCAGCCCTTTTCCAGGCTACTGTGACCGTGCTTTGGGCCTCCTTCATAGCTACCCTGGAATTTCCTTTCACCAGCCTTCTGGGTATTCTCTCCTCCCTCCTGTGTCAGTTCACCTGTTTCAGGATCCAAATCTGCCTCTTCTTTTTCCTTGTTTTGGTGGAATACATTTTTCCAGGCAAGTCTCTCGGGGAAAAAAAGGGTATATGGAGGAATACTTTTTGAGTCCATACATAGCTGGAAATATTACTTTTACTATTGACTTATTATTTGGCTTAGATAAATTGCCCACATAGCTAGTAAAAAGCAGGACTGGAAATTAAACCCACATTCATCCCATGCTCAATTTGAAGCCCTTTGCACTGTAGCATGCTTTGAATCTGAGTGAATAGCTTCTATGTTGAGAACTTCTTTTGAGTGGGGGTGGGGGTGCGCTAAGCTTTAGTTTCAGGTTATCTTGCTTAAAAAAAAGCTTAATTTTATGAATGAGTTACTTTGGTAGTTTTGTGATGATATATCTTTCTTATTTTCTTTAGCAGTCTTTTGGATAGATTTATCTTCACGAGTCCCTCTTTTAGAAGAGGAGAGAAACAGTGAAATCAATTTGAGGCTTAGTTGCAGATCTGTAGAAAGTGTATTTGATACAGAGTTGAATCAAATGAGTTTATTGAGTTACCTGTGGGTTTCAGGTTGCAAATGCTTTTGGTAGGTCGTCTTAATTAAGACTGAATTGCTCCAGTAAGAGGCGGAATCTTAGCCTGAAGGAAGTTACTCTACTTGCCTAACTGCCATGACAGACATATTTTGGGGATCTTCACGCTCTTCACCTTGGTAAAATATAGTTTTATACGCTGCCAAGAAAAAAAAGACAAACCTCCAGTGAACACTCCGGGATTACCTCCTGTAACTTTTCCTGAGAGCACCAGCTTAATCCTGTTAAGTAGGCAAGGCATTTTAGCTTAATATGTTCCTTTGTTTTTTTAATTTGGTTGTTCACTAATTCAGTAAATGTTTATTGAGCATCTACTATGTGCTAGCTGTTCTTCTAGGTAGTGAGTATAGAGCAGTGAGCAAGACACATAAATTTCTCGTCATGGAGCTTATATTCTAATAGCAGACGGATAAATAACAGTAAATCAGCAGATGACTAACAGTTTTAGGTGGCAGATGCTATAAAGAAAATAAAGCAGAGTAATTTATAGAAATTATGGGGACATTAGATAATGTAGTCAAGAAAAGGTTTTTCTTGAGGAGTTGACATTTGAGATGAGTCATAAGTAAAAAAAAAAATCGAAATGGGCTTCCCTGGTGGCACAGTGGTTGAGAATCTGCCTGCCAATGCAGGGGACACGGGTTTGAGCCCTGGTCTGGGAAGATCCCACATGCCACGGAGCAACTAGGCCCGTGAGCCACAACTACTGAGCCTGCGCATCTGGAGCTTGTGCTCTGCGACAGTGAGAGGCCCGCGCACCGCGATGAAGAGTGGCCCCTGCTTGCCGCAACTAGAGAAAGCCCTCGTGCAGAAACGAAGACCCAACACAGCCAAAAAATAAAATTAAATAAATAAAAAATGACGTAAAATTACAAAAAACAAAACAAAACAATATTGCTAGCGGAACTTCCCTGGTGGCGCAGTGGTTAAGACTCCACGCTCCTAATGCAGGGGGCTTGGGTTTGATCCCCGGTCAGGCGCAGACAAAAAAAAAAAAAAAAAATTGAAATGAAAATAAAGGCAGCCATTCACAGAGCCGGAGGAAGAGTATTGCAGGCAGAGGGAGCATCAGGGGCAGAGGTGCTGAGGTAGACACAGCGTCGGCGGGTGTGAGTAGAGTGTAGTAAGCGAAGCGGAAGAGTGGTGTACAGGGAGGCAGGGCCAGGTCCCGGAAGGAAAGACCTTGTAAGAGTGTACTGGGCTTTACTCTTCCTGCAGTGGGAAGTCATTGGAGAGTTTAGAAAGACAAGTAATACGATTTTACTTATGTCTAAAAAGATGGCATCTGCTGAATAGAGAATAAATTGTAAGGTGGCAAGAAATAGTAAGAAAACTAACCGAAAGGCTCTTCACACAGGCCACATTTATGGATCACCCAGACAGTATTCTAGGTATTGGGAATATAACATTAAAGAAACAGACCAAGTCTCTGCCCACATGGAGCTTACACTGTATTGGGAATAGTCAGACAGTAAGCAAACGAGTAAGGTGTGTCAGATAGTGATACATGCTATGAAGAGACTTAAGGTAGGGGTAGAAAGTGATGGAGCTGCTCGACCAGAAGGGCTCCTTTAAGAAGGGTGATGTGATGTTTGAGAAGAGACCTGAATGAAGTGAGGCCATTTTAGTAAATTAGGTCAGGCATGTGGCATTTCTAGAGTGGTAGCAGAAGTAAAATACACAATTCAAGGTAAACTTTCAAAGTAGAACCAATAGTACTTGCTGATGAATTTAATATAGGGGGTGAATAAAAGAGGAATCAAGAATGACCCCTGCACTTTTGGTTCAAGCACCTGGAGAGTGATGATGCCATTTACTGAGATGGATACCAGGGTGAGGATTGTGGATGGGGAAATGGAATCAAAATTCCTATTTTGTCTGTGTTAAGTTTTGGGTTTTAGTGGATATCCACGTGGAAAAGAGAATTAGGCATGAATGGATGAATGTATCTAACTAAAAAGACATGTGCTTTAAAATTGTATACTTAGATACAATTAGCTGGGAGAAGAGTTCTGTGGGGAACAGAGCCTAAGGCTAAGCCCTGGGGCACCCCAACTTTTAGAGCAACAATTCTCAGTTCTCTAAGCCTCTGTACACTCTTAAAATTTGTCTAGGGCACCAAAGAGCTTTCATTTATGTGGGTTATAGTTGTTGATATGTATCATATTACAGATTAAAGCTTGGGGGACTTCTGCTTCTGGCCAAGACAGAATAATTGGGACCTGATATACAACAACCCCCCCCCGCCCCCCCCCAAAAAAACAACAAACAACCACTGTAAATGGACAAAACATATGAAATAGTTTTCAAGACGTTAGACATTAGGTAACAAAGGACAGGAATCTCTGAGAGATGGAAAAATTTATTATATGAGCCCTATAATAGAGTTTCTAGGCTCCTAGTCGGGCAGGGAGATCCTAGGCAGAGCTTGGAGGGCTCTGAGTTGAGGAGAAAGAAAGACCAGAGAAACTGAAGGAGCTGAAGTTTGCAAGACAGAGTGCGGAGAAGAGAAAGTTGCACTGAAGAGAGAACCCCGGGGGTCTGCAGAAGGTCACCTTGTGAGTTCATTCAGTGCACAAAGTTTGTTCACAAAGCCCTCTGGAAGACCACCAATATTTGGAAACTAAATAATACACTTCCAAATAACACATGGGTCTAAGAAAAATTAAAACCGAGAAATTTCAAAAATATTTATTAACTTATTTAAAAACAACAATAAATTCATTATATTAACATAAATCATAAATGGCATATTTTGGTAAAAAGATAACTTTCCCAGCACAGAAAAATCAAAGTAAATGGAGATTTCTACTCCTAGCCCAGATGGAATAACAGACTGTATTTACTTTTCTCCCTTAAAAGCTAGAAAACCAGATGAAATATATAAATCAGTAGATTTTCAGGTATTGGAAAAAGGTAGCACAGGACTGTTTCCCCTGAGAGAAAGAAAACAAATAAGATGGTGAGCTCTACAGGTCCAGCAGCTTGCAGGCAGCTTTAAGGTCCCAGGTGGGGGAACCTCAAAATAATCACTAAATAGGTACAACAATATAAAATTAACAATATCCTATTGAAATTACCAGGAATTCAAAGAAGCAAAAAAATAACATCCTAGAAAAGAGAAAAATCAATTAATAGAACCAGACCCAGCAATGACAGAGACGATGAAACTAGTAGATAAAACTGTTTAAACAACATTTACAAATATGTTCTTTAGAAGAAGGAAGAATGAGGGAGGGTCATGCTGAGTTGAGAAATGGACAGTATTAAAAAAAGACCAAAAAGGGAGTTCCCTGGCAGTCCAGTGGTTAGGAGTCCTTGCTTTCACTGACCCGGGTTTGATCCCTGGTTGGGGAACTAGATCCCAGAAGGCGCACAGTGTGGCCAAAAAACGAAAACAAAAACAAAAAAAACAAATGGAATTCCTTAGATGACATACATATTTGAATTGAAAAATATTCTGGCTGAGGTAAATGCAGATTAGGGAATAAATTGAACTGAATGAAAGGACGTCATAGCAATGTGTGTTGCAGCTAAAGCAATGCTTAGAAGGAAATGTGTAGCATTAAAAGCTTATATTAAAAAAGAGAAGAGGTTTTAAATTTGTTATCTATGCTTTCATCTTAAGAAACTAGGAAAAGAAGGGCAAATTCCATCCTAAGTAAGCAGATGGAAAGTAACAGTGAAGAGCAGAAATCAGTGAAATTGAAGACAGAAAAATAACAGAGAAAATCTATGAAACCACAAGCTGTTTGTAAAGGTCAACAAAATTGGGAACCCTCTAGCAAGCCTGATTAGGACAAAAAGAGAGAAAGCACAAATTGCCAATATCAGCAATAAAAGAGGGAGAATTACTAAGTATCCTATTGATATTAAAAGAACAGTAAGGGAATATTATGAATAACTTCATGCCAGTCAGTGTGGAAACATACATGAAATGGACAAATTTCTTGAAAGACACAAATTACCAAACCTTACTCAAGAAGAAATAGATAAGGTTGAATAGCCCTATATCTAGTTAATGAATTGAATTTGCATCCCCAGGAAGAAAACTCCAGATCCAGTTGGCATCGCTGGTGTGAATTCTATGAAACACATAAGGAAGGAAATAATACCAATTCTACAAAATTTTTTCTAAAAAATTGAAAAGGAAGGAATACTTCCTACCTCATTTTATGAAGCTAAAGTTTCCATGAAAGTTAAAACCAGACAAGGATAGTATAATAAAAAGTTCTGACCAATATTCCTCATGAACATAGATGCAAAAATTCTTAACAATATTTTAGTAAATCAAATCCAGCACAACATAAAAAGGATAATGCATTATAACCAAGTGGAATTTATCCTAAGAATGCAAGATTGGTTTAATGTTAGAAAATTGATCAATATAATTCAGTGTATTAACAGACTGGAAAAAAAACCACTATAATTTTATAAGTAGATGCAGAATAAGTATATGTCAAAGTTGAACACCCATTAGTAATAAAAACTCTCACTAAATGAGAATTTTTTTAATCTGGTATAGCAGGGATCCCCAACCCCTGGGCCGTGGACCGGTACCAGTCCACGGCCTGTTAGGAACCGGGCTGCACAGCAGGAGGTGAGCGGCGGGCGAGCGAGTGAAGCTTCATCTGCCGCTCCCCATTGCTCCCATTACCGCCTGAACCATCCCCCAACCCCGGTCGGTGGAAAACTTGTCTTCCATGAAATCAGTCCCTGGTGCAAAAAGGTTGGGGACCGCTGTGGTATAGGATATCTGAAAAACCTACAACTAACATCATATTTAATGGTAAAATATTGAATGCTTCTCTTCTGACTAGGAACAGGGTAGAGAAGTCTGTTCTTACCACTTTTGTTCAGCATTGTACCGTGGGTCCTTGCCAGTGTGACAAGGCAAGAAAGAGAAGTAATATTCAGATTTGAAAGGAAGAAATAAGACTTCTTGTTCACAGTTGACATGATCATCTTTCACAAGTAGTATGAATCGTAAAAGAAAAAGAAAAAAGTGATAAATTATATTTCATTAAAACAAAAGCTTTTACACTTCAGAAGACAAATATGAAGGGACTTCCCTGGCAGTCCAGTTGTTAAGACTCCATGTTTCCACTGCAGGGGGCGTGGGTTCGATTCCTGGTAGGGAAACTAAGATCCCACATGCTGCATGGTGTGGCAAAAAAAAAAAAAAAAAAAGACGAAAATGAAAAAGCAAGTCACAGATTGTGAGAAAATATTGTAAAATTTATATTTGACAAAGTGCTAGTATCTGTATTATATAAAGAACTCTTAAAATTCAATAAGTCCTAGGATGTATTTTTTAAAAGCACAGATATTTAAACATCTTCAGAGAAGGAGATACTCAAATACCAAATAACCACATGAAAAGATACGGTTATTTTAATGGCAAAAAAGAAAAAAGAAAGAAAGAAAGGATAATCCCAAGTGCTGGCCAGGATGTAGAGCTAATGGAACTCTTATACATTGCTGGTGAGAATGTAATATGATACAGCCACTTAGATAAACAGTTTAGTAGTCTGTTATAAATGGAAACATAAAGCTACCTACCAGTAATTCTACTCCTAGCTATTTACCCAGCAGAAGTGAAAGCATATGTCCACATCTAGATTTTTATTTATTTATTTTTTATAAATTTATTTATTTTATTTATTTTTGGCTGCATTCAGTCTTTGTTGCTGCGTGCGGGCTTTCTCTAGTTGCGGTGAGCGGGGGCTGCTCTTCATTGTGGCGTGTGGGCTTCTCACTGCGGTGGCTTCTCGTTGCGGAGCATGGGCTCCAGGCGCATGGGCTTCGGTAGTTGTGGCACGCGGGCTCAGTAGTTGTGGTGCACAGGCTTAGTTGCTCCACAGCATGTGGAATCTTCCCGGACCAGGGCTCAAACCCATGACCCCTGCATTGGCAGGCGGATTCTTAACCACTGGGCCCCTAGGGAAGTCCCAATAGTTTACTTCTTTTTCGAGCTGAATGACACTCCACTCTCTGGATGTACCACAGTTTATTATCCATTAACCTAACGAAGGACATCTTGGTTGTTTCCTCTTTCCATTTTTAATGCACTCTGGCACTTTTTATTCTATTCTTTTTTTTTTTTTTGCAGTACGCGGGCCTCTCACTGCCGTGGCCTCTCCCGTTGCGGAGCACAGGCTCCAGACGCGCAGGCTCAGCAGCCATGGCTCACGGGCCCAGCCACTCCGTGGCATGTGGGATCTTCCCGGCCCGGGGCACGAACCCGTGTCCCCTGCATTGGCAGGCGGACTCTCAACCACTGCGCCACCAGGGAAGCCCCATCCTATTCTTATTATTGTTTTAAGAAAAAAATGCTGGTCTGGATCTACTAAGTTGTTTTCACAACCCACACTGTGTTTCAAAAGCACGGTCCCGTCCTAGGCTTATTTGTATGCAGTGGGAAAGATTCACAAGAGAGGGGGAAATAGATGATAGAGTAAAGGATAATTGCACATACTGTATCACTGAGAAGGCCTTAGTGATGGAATCCAGAGCATAAATTAGCAGTTGGCCCTTAATTGCAGCAAGGATCACCGTTTCATGCTAACTGCCAGGAAGATAGATCATGTGTGCACAGATGAAGTAGTGGTAGTTGGAAGACGACAGAGTTCCTGTTAGAAGTTTTCTGTAGTTTCAAAGTAGTGTGAGCCCAACTGAGATGGGAGTGTTGGAGGTTTGGAGAAAGTATGAAGTCGACATTTTGGAGAATTGTAAAGCAAAGTTTACTTGAGAAATGTAGAAATGTTGTACGATAGTGCTGAGTGCTTGTTTGACTTACGGTCATGAATTTAAAGTGAGGCTAGTCAGTTCAGGTTAAATGAATGAATCCTGAGTGAATGTTAGCCTTTAGTGTTAATCTGTTCTTCATCCATGTTTGCTGCGTGGGTGTCATAGGTAGTTGGGGAAAAAAAGACATGAGATTTTACTTTGGGAGACACTGACTTCAGACGCACTCTGTGATTTAAAGTAAATGAGTATGTATCTCAGTGACATCACTTTAGAGGCTAGAGTCTGTCCCACTCTTGGGATCCTGGTTTTGGTGCACCCCTGGGTTCATGGGCAGACCCAGAGATACTCTGGCTGTAAACGCTGCTCTAAAAAAAGAGCAGGTGAGGTGGTGAGGGCATGAAGGGCTTGACTTGGCACTAGAAAAGATTATGGTATTTCAACTTGGTGAGGCAGAAAGGGTGGTATGATTCAAGTATTAAAAATCTTGAAGAGTATGACTTGGTTCAATGTGGGCTTATTTGTCAGCTCCTACCACTGTCTGAACCACTTAAAACTTTTAAGAGGTAAATTCAGGGCATTGAGCCAGCAGAACTGAGACTTTAAACTCTAAGGTTCTCCTTGCCAAATGGCAGAACTCCTAAAATGAGGTGGAGAAATGAGTGGGAACAATTTTATTAGTGATAATCTCTTGGCATTGTTCATTTTTTGAGGGGTTATTGGACTTCTTGGGCCAAAGCCAAAGCTGTGGTTGCCATTTACTTTTTGCTTTCCAGCCTAGCTGTAGGGGTAATTAGATTTAAAAAGAAAATCTCTTCTAAACCTGGGATTTTATTACTTTAGAAGATAAAGTCATTAAGCCTCCTTAGCTGTTATGAGATTACTTTAGCAAGTTTCCTGAGTCATTCTAAATCCACAATCCATAAGTACACAACGGAGGAGCCTTACTAGCAGGAGAAGCCTTACTAGCAGAATGGCCCAGGCTGATCTGCTTAAATTATGTAGACCCCATAGTGCTGTGTTACCCTTGCCTAAGACAAACTACATAAGGATGGCAGTGGTGGTAGCCCATTGATTCCGGGGAGCTGAACAAGTACGAAGTAATTGTTCTCAAATGTATAGAGTTAAATAGGACTTAAAAGAAATCACCTAGCTTGTATTCTACATGAGATCTCACCTATTTCTGAAGAGCTAATTTTTTCTAGTAATCTTTATGGGCAGCTTATATTTTGCTGAAATTTTAACCAGTCTCTTATTTAAAATTTACCAGACACTTTGCAACCCAACACATTAGTTTCACTGGGAGTTTTCCATACACATACCGTGCACATAAATATGTTGGAATTAGGAGCATTCTGTCCCTAATGTCCAAAGAACAGTCACATGTATAGATCAGGAATATTGAAATGAATATGCAAATGGAGGGAAAACTGGCTTTTTCCAGAGGGGGACGGAAGTCCATCGAACCATCACCAGACAGGATTCTGCTTGTCTATAGACAAGAATTGTTTTCCATTGTGGTTGGTTATCTACAAATTACAGAACTGTAACATAGCTCAAGGGCAGTGGATGACTGGAATCCTGGAAGGGTGGCTCTAGAAAATGCATAGTTTTCAACCGAAGCACAAATTTTCCCCTAAACCCAGTTATTCATGGGAATAACTACAGGGAATATGATGGTTACTGGAGGAAAACAGTCTCAAAACTTTGTGTTAACTTCTTGCAGTATGACTCTTTCTAAAATGTATTTTTATAGGATCTACAACATTATTTTGGACCATGACTTAAGTGTTTAAGGTTGCTAGATAAGTAAGTACAGCCTCAGCTGTTTGAACCATGGTTCAGAATCACAAATAGATGTGTTCAAGTCCATGGTCGAATGACGAACGGCTACTCTTTATTGAGTAAATTAATGTACACTAATAATGGTGACCTGGAGGTCAGGCTTAAATTATCTTCAGAGGTGTTAAAGTAGTAGTAAATTAAGATTGATTAATTATAATATCCTAAGATAAGGTAGATTGGTGGTGGTGGGGATCTTAGATTATTAAAGGGGTTCTGATGGGAAACAGGCAAGAAATGTGAAGGAAAAAGGGGAAATTAAAGTAGGTATCCTATGTTTTTATACAACTTTCCTAGAAGTTTCTGCTTTTATACTCAGTTAATGTTCTTCCTCTTAGTACTCGGTTGTGTCTGGGAAGTTAGAATGGTGTCTTTTGGTTATATTTAAGAAAACAGCATCTTTCATGCTCTTATCAAAAAGCCTTTTTAGGGCTTCCCTGGTGGCGCAGTGGTTGAGAGTCTGCCTGCCGATGCAGGGGACACGGGTTCGTGCCCCGGTCCAGGAAGATCCCACATGCTGCGGAGCGACTAGGCCCGTGAGCCATGGCTGCTGAGCCTGCGTGTCCGGAGCCTGTGCTCCGCAACGGGAGAGGCCACAACAGTGAGAGGCCCGCGTACGGCAAAAAAAAAAAAAAAAGCCTTTTTAAAAGAGTAGGATATGGGAAGAAACTACAGTTGCGAACTAGGAATATCATGTTTCAAGTTTGTATCTGAGGAACGGGGAAGATATAAAAGAATGCTTCCTCAGCTCCCCAGGCCTTTTAAATTCGTTGTAAGTGTGTCCAAAGGGTGCTGTTCTTGAGCAAGCTTGTGTTATTCTTGGTGTTCAGTCCATCGGTTGTAGACATGTAACTTTTATAGTCCTTGATTTACTGAGAAGATCTTTTGAATTTCAGGTATAAAACATCAGAATGAATTTCAGCGTCTGGTGGATCAAGCCAAAAAAGGATATAAGAAAACTGTTGGAATGTCAAAAAAAAAAGTAACAAAAGAAGAAGATGAATCTACAGAAAAACTATTATCTGTATGCGTGGGTAAGAGACTTTAACTAAAAACAGAAGTATATGGAATTTTATAATTTTTAATATCAAAAGGGAAAAACCAAAGGAATTTACTTTGGACTTAATTGGTATTTGAAATGGGCAAAAGTACTTTTAGACATATAGCAGTTGTTGGATATAAACTAGGTTTATTACTCTGGGAAGAATGATCGTGGAGATGTCCTGAAGACACAGTTTCTAAAATCTGTCTTCCTTTCCATTAATGAGAAATCAGAAGTTTTTTAGTTGTTTAAGCTTGAGGTATAGGATTTATTGCTGCAGATCCTTAGGTATCCTACAAAGAGAATAAATTATTTTTATTATAGGTCACTGGTAATAACTTTGGATGGAATGTTCTGCTAAAATATCTAAGGCTAATACATAGCACATTCCAATTTCAACCCATTTTAAAATTTGAGATTGATATTATATTTATGTTGCCAGGACTTTGGGCCAGTGAACAAAAAAACAATCATAATGGAGGAAAGTGCACAAGAAAATTCTTTATTATTTTGTCTTTATTGTGATAAAAATATACAAAACATATTTATCATTTTAACCGTTCATAAATGTACAATTCAGTGGCATTAAGTACGTTCACGGTGTTGTGTCACCATCACCACTATTACACCCAAAACTTTTTCATCATTTCCAGTGAAAACTCTGTACCCATTAAATAATAACTCTTCCACTTTCCCCACCATTTCTTGGTAATCTCTGGTCTACTTTCTGTGTCTATGCATTTGCTTATTCTAGGTACCTCATATAAGTGGAATCATATATTATTTGTCCTTCTTTGTCAGCTTATTTCATTAAGCATAATGTTTTCAAGGTCCCCATGTTGTAGCATATGTCAAAATTTCATTATTTTTTTTTATTTTTTTAAAAAAATTTCATTATTTTTTATGGCTGAATTCCATTGTATCTATATACCACATTTTGTTTATCCATTCTTCTGTAATGGGTTATTTTCACCTTTTGGTAGTTGTGAATAATGCTGCTGTGTGCATTGGTGTTCATGTATCTGTTCAAGTCTCTGCTTTGCATTCTTTTGGATATGTACCTAGCAAAGGAATTTCTGGTTCACATAGTAATTCTTTGTTTACCTTTTCAGAAACCACCAAACTATTTTCCATAGTGGCTGCACCATTTTACATTCCCACCAGCAATGCTTGAGGATTCCAATTTCTCTATATGTGTGTCAACACTCGTTATTTTCCTTTTTTTTTTTTTTTTTTTTTTTTACTGTAGACACCTTGGTAGATGTCAATTTGTATCTCATTGTGGTTTTTTGATTTGTATTTTTCTAATGACTAATGATGTTGAGCATCTTTTTATATGGTTAGTGGCCATTTGTTTTTCTTCTTTGGAGAAATGTCTGTTCAAGTCTTTTGCCCATTTTTTAATTGGCTTGTTTGTTTTTTTGTTGTTGAGTTTTAAGAGTTCTTTAAATGTTTTGAATATTAATCCATTATATATATGGTTTGCAAATATTTTTCAGCTTTTTTCTGGGTTGTCTTTTTGTTTTCAGGATAGTATCTTTTGATGCATAGAGTGCTTTATTTTGATGAAAACCAGTTTATCAATTTTTTCTTTTGTTGCTTGTGCTTTTGCTGTTATAGCCATGAAGTTGTTGCAAAATCAGTGTCATGAAGGTTTTCCTATGTGTTTTCTCCGAAGAGTTTTATAGTTTTAGCTCTTATGTTTAGGTCTGTGGTCCACTTTGAGTTAATTTTTGTATATGGTGTAAGTAACGGTCCATCTTCATCTTTTTGCATGTAGATAATCCAGTTTTCTGAGCACCATTTGTTAAAAAGACTGTCCTTTCCCTGTTGAGTGCTTTTGACATCCTTGTTGAAAATCAATTGACCATGTATGTGAGGGCTTATTTCTGTACTCTGTGTTCTATTTAATTGGTCTGTATGTCTATCCTTACGCCAGTGCTATACTGTTTTAATTACCATAGCTTTGTAACAAATTTAAGAGTTGGACTCCTCCAACTCTTGGGGTATGAGTCCTCCAACTTTATTCTTCCTTTTCAAGGTTGTTTTGGCCATTTGGTTCCCTTGAGAGTCCATGTGAATGTTACAATGGATTTTTCTATTTCTGCAAAAAGTGCCATTGGGATTGCATTGATGAGTTGCTTTGGTTAGTTGACATCTTAACAATATTAAGTCTTCTGTTCCATGAACACAGGATATCTGTCATTCATTTTTGTCTTTTTAAAAATTACTTTCAACAATGTTTTGTAGTTTTCAGCATGCAAGTCTTTCACCTCCTTGGTTAGATTTATTTCTAAGTGTTTTATTCTTTCAGTGCTATTACATTCTTTATTTTTGTCCTCAGTTCTTTTGGTGTCACGTAGTAGGTTGCTGCCTGAGTATAAGTATATACTTTATGGTCTTTGTGAACAAGTTAACTTTGTTCATGCAGTTGTTAAAGGACATTGTCAGAGAGTAGTTGAGGTCCTGAGAAAATCTGGCTTAATATCTTGGATTAAGAGAATATTTTTGTTTATTGGCTGAATCTCTTTTGAAAATGATTGATTGCTTGTAGTCAGGGGTGGTGTATTCTTTGTGTATGTGCACATGAGTATTGCTCTGTCTGGGGTTCAGCGATGAGTGCTGCTGGTAGATAGCTGCACATGAACGCGTGTGTCTGGGAGGGGTGGGGAGTGTGAGAGAGAGGCAGACAGACTGGCACAGACCGAAAGGTTGGGCTTTTTATTTTTTTGCGGTACGCGGGCCTCTCACTGTTGTGGCCTCTCCCGTTGCGGAGCACAGGCTCCGGACGCGCAGGCTCAGCGGCCATGGCTCATGGGCCCAGCCGCCCCGCGGCATGTGGGATCTTCCCGGACCCGGGCACGAACCCGTGTCCCCTGCATCGGCAGGCAGATTCTCAACCATTGCGCCACCAGGGGAGCCCAGGTTGGGCTTTTTATAGCATCATACAACCAGTGTAACTTTTGCTCTTTAGAGTAAACTTGCTCATTAAAATGCCAATATAAGTGAACAAGGTATGTGTCCTGTTAAGTAAAACCTTCATCTGTTTTTGTTACTTTACGTTTCTTTAGGGAGGTTTAATATCGGGGCCTCATGTTTTCGGCTTTATTTGGAGTTCCGTCCTGAGATCCATGGGCAGATATGAAGGATAACTGACTTCCATTGCCCCCAGTTGTTGAATGACATTTGTCTGCAAGAGGGAATTTATCCTGTAGAAGCTTATATAAGAGAGGAAGAAGTAAGAGAAGAATATAAATCAGGTGCAAAAATAAAAGGTAGTTTTATGTTGAATTCCTGCTCCGTGGTTTGCCGGCTTGATTGCATTCTCCCAGCCAGTTGAGTGATAGAGTTGCCTGGGTTCACCGGGTTTACTGGGTGATTGATTCCTCTCAACCTGGTCCTAGGTGTCTGTTTACAAGAGAATATCCTAGAGATCCTGGATGGTCCTTTTAGTTGACTGCATGTTTCCCCTTTCCAGGTAAACATTAGAGGGTACAGTTTTGTTTTGGTAATGAGCAGGCTTAGCGAAAGCCAGACAACATCAGGAGCTTATTTTTAGAAATTGTACTCTTGTGTGATGTAGGCTGTTCGCGAGGATAACAAAAACTTATAATTGTTTCTGGAAAAATCTTGACTATATGGAGTTGGAAAGGTTTTTGTTTGTTTGTTTGAAGAATCTGTCTTATTCTTTTTCCATAAGCTTTATCTTTATGACAAAACCTTGACAGTTCTCGTTGGTGTCCTTTGTGAAAGGTCACTTGCCTCCACAAGTGCATGAGTGATGTGTGAAAGCTCTTCTTCTCTGTGAGCAAACCCATGAAAGGGGGCTGTATCCCAGTAGCACGTGTCAGGCATGTCAAGAACTCACTCGGTCCCTGAATCTTAAAGCCAGCATAAGTGAAGTCCCAGCAGAGCCCTGAAACACATCGTGAGGGAGGGGCCTGGACACTGAAGAATCCTGCACAGAGATGATTTTCTGCACTCATATTCACAGATATTTGGTCACATCTGCATGTCATCTTCCTGCAAACACTGTGTTTGCATCCCCCCAGCTTTCCTGGGCCTTTATCTTTATCTGCAGTAAGAGACCTCGGAAAGTGAGAATATGACAAGGGATGTGTAGAAATGTGACATGTGTTGGATCAAACAGATATATTGGTTACGTCTGATTAGTTTTTCTCTTCCCCAGTGAATATTAGATTCTATGTAACAAATATAGAAAAATGTCCAGATGGATTCACTACCATTCAGCAGTCAGTGATAAATATTGTGCTTCTCTTATTAATTGAATCTTTAATCCTTTTTTGTCATGTTTCTTATGTTTATCACTATTCTCTGATCTGTGAAATATTCGGGAATTCTTTAGTAATACTGTAAATAAAAGCCTCATTAGAATTATAAGGTTCTCCCTGCTCCTGGTTTTAAAGAACATTTTATTTTTGAATTAATTAATCTGGAAATACATTGGGTGGACAGTATAACCAGATAGCACCAATGTAGTGCTAATTCTTACTCTCTGGCTGTCACTAGAGTTTTGGAATCAGTGTTCCATAAACTTCTGTTTTACCAAATAGGAATATTAAATGTTGTGGAAATAATAAATACACAGAGGTTGTAAATTTTAAGGTACTCTTAAATGTTTCTTTTTTTTCTTTCTTTCATTTCTTTTTTCCTTTTTAGGACAGGAAGATAATAAAATGAAATTCTCAGGTATACCCTCGGTAACAAACCACTTCCCTCAGTCAAAGCTGGACTCCCCAGGGAAACTAGAGCCTGACAGACCAGATGATTCTTCCAGTTGTACTGATATTCAAGAGGAAGCTCTTTCTTCACCAGAGTCAGATTCATGCAATAGGTAAGAAACTTGCAGTAGTTTATTATTTTAAATTTCTGTTTTCTCTGCATGCTAAGAGACCAGCACAAGTAACCAGAAAATAGCTTTGAGGCCTGGTGCCATTCCTCATCTCCTTCCACTGTCCCCTGCTGCTTTGTAGGGTTCACAGAGGGATCAGGGCAGGATGTGGAGAGTATGTGCAGCAGTCACTGGGGACTTTGTCTTCTGCTCTGTAGACTTTTTTCTTTTTAATTTTTTTAAATTTTTACTGGAGTATAGTTGATTTACAGTGTTGTGTTAGTTTCTGCTGTACAGCAAAGTGAATCTGTTACACATATATCCACTCTTTTTTTAGATTCTTTTCCCATATAGGCCATTATGAGTATTGGGTAGAGTTCTTTGTGCTATACAGTAGGTCCTTATTAGTTATCTATTTTATATATAGTAGTGTGCGTATGTCAATCCCAGTCTTCCAACTTTATCCCTTCCCCCTCCCCCTTATCCCATGGTAACCATAAGTTTATTTTCTGCATCTGTAACTCTTTTTCTCTTTTGTAGATAAGTTCATTTGTACCCTTTTCTTAGATCCCACATATAAGCAATATCATACGGTATTTGTCTTTGTCTGTCTGACTTACTTCACTCAGTATGACAATGTCTTGGTCCATCCATGTTGCTGCAAATGTAGCCTTTATATAGATATTTTTCCTAGAGTTAGAAAAGAGAGCCTGACTGGCAGTGAAATTTTTATCAAAAGAATGAGTGAAGGAGATAAACACAGCTATACTAGAAAGTAGAGGTGGCCAGAAAGACAAAAGAAAGAAAAATTTAATTGAGCAAATAGAATGGATGGGGAACCTTTTACAATGAGAGATTTGGAGGTGAGTCATTTTTCCAAATTTTTTAAAAGACAATTTAAGGAGATGATGTGTTTTTGAAAGATGACATAGTGTTGTGTTATAGTTACCATTTTGTGTTCTTGCCATTCACTTTATATGATAAATGCTACCCATGTTTCTACCTCATCTTTATAACTTTTTTTTAGTAGCTGCAGCATTCTGTTGGGTTTCTGTACCATAATTGACCAAACTTTTAAATTTCTATTGTATTTCTACATCTTCCCCAGTGTTTTTTATACTTACACACCTAAAGCTGTGGTAGAGCTCTCCCCATAGGAAGTCTTTTGTTTCTAACGAATTACTCCCTTAACTTTAGCATCATTTTGACCTTGGTAGGTGGTGTTGTTGCCTTCTGAATGAATTGTACCAATTTTAAATGCTAACAGCAACATGTTATTTAATCTTTGGTATTTGTTCATTTAAAAATTGTTCACAGTACTCTAGAATGATAATGTCTAGTCTAAAATATCAAATTAAGAAGAAATTTTTTTTTGAGAAGAATATACCCAAGGACCCTCTGCTTTCCTAGGGTTCTTGGAAAACAGCTTCAGGTTATTCAGAATCAAGTATTAGGAAGGGAAAATCTTCTCATTTTGCCCCGAACATTTTCAAGATCAGATCGGGATCAGTTTTATCCAGAGTTGGGTAAAGGCAGAACATATGGTAGCCTGAGTTTCTGCAAGACTATGGCTCTGCTGCACAGTTACTCTGGATCAGGCCATTCCTGTAAGTTCATTGGGTAGCGTGTGTTTTTAAACACAAAACTTATCAGAGTACAGGGTAGAAACGGAGGAGAAACAGAGTTCAGGGAAATAAGAGTGAGTTTTTAAGCATAGTCATGAGATGCCCGAATGTTCTGGAATGCCAGGATGAAATGGGACATTTTTATAAATTTGGAGTGGAGGGTGGAATGGAGGAAAATGAAAGGGGAGGCACATGGCAGCCAGATGTATTTTTATCTTGTGGTGAGAGTGTGAGAAACAGGATGAGTTTGTTGGAGGTCTTCGCCTCAGACAGACTTATAGACATCACTGAACTGTGAGAGGGTTATTAAACCATTTAATTTCTTTTAAAGTAGGCTCTTATATTCTTCCACACTTTAATTAGTTATGCATGTATATATGTCTACACACACACACACACACACACACACACACGCAATACACCCATGACCAGTGGAACTACCTGCTAATTGCGAATTTTTAACAGCTTTATTGAGATATAATTTACATACCATACAATTCACTCATTTAAGTGACAATTCATTGGTTTTTACTGTGTTGCCAAAGTTGTGCCACCATCACCACAATTTTAGAGCATTTTCATCACCCCGAAAAGAAACCTCATCCCCATTAGCAGTCACTCCACAGTTCCTCCCAACTCTGCTAGCTCCTGGCAACTACTGATCTACTCTGTCTCTATTGATTTGCCTGTTTTGGACATTTCATATAAACAGGATTATACAATATGTGGTCTTTTGTAACTGGCTTCTTTTACTTAGTATACTGTCTGCAAGGTTTATCCATTTTGTATCATGTTTCAGTACTATATTCCTCTTTCTTTCTAAATTATATTCCATTGTATGGATATACATTTTATTTATTCATTTATTAGTTGATGGACGTTTGGGTTGTTTCTAATTGTAGTTTTAACAAGGACAAAAATCATTGACTTTGTTTGCACACTTTGGAAGCTTAGCTTTAGAGACCGAATATGAGGATTTGCGTGGCTTGCCTTGAGAAATCGGTCAGTGTCTGGTACTCATATCTCAAGTATAAAGAAGTGTTACAAAAAAAAAAAAAAAAAGAAGTGTTACACACATTGTAAACATTAACTATGTTAAACTTTAAATTTTTAATTTAATTAAATACGCTTTTATACCCTCCTTTTAATTTGCCCTGTCATTTTGTCAGTCTAAGGTTTTTTACATTTAAAATGTTGAGTCTGTTCCTTATATAAGACCTAGAAACTCAGGCTAAAGGGAGAGTGGGAGTACAGTGGTATTTGCTTTGATACCAGGGCGGACCACTGGGCAGCCGATTCCCGAGTGGACTGTGGAGGAGGAAGTGTGCAGGGGGAGCAGCCGTGGTGCAGCAGGAAAGTACAGGCTTACATTTGAGTGGCTTCGGGTCAGGATCTGCTGGGTGATTTGGGAGTCAATCTTTTGAAGTCCGTTTCCATAGCTATGAAAAGCATGTATAAATATCTTCTGTCTCAGGTCTGTTGGGAAGATGAAATGAGATAATAGATGTGAGGGTCTTTGATAAATACATGATTATTATTCTGGTTTTATAAAGACCAAATCAATTGAATTTTCTTCAGTAATACTGGAAAACTTGGGTCTCTAGGACTGGATATTTCATAAATGCTTTCATAGTCCTCTATTCCTTCATTCTAATTCTTAAGCTATTATATCATAGAGTAAATCCCACAATTTATTATTTTTTTTCCTACTTCCGTTCTGAACTTTAGAAAGTTGTGAGCCTGGGCTAATTAGTTCCATTGAAAATTCATTTAATTCAGCCTCAGCTGGGTGCTCACCACCTAATTTACTCCTTATTGCCTTTCCTACCCAGTTGCCTGTGTCTGTTTCCTCACTTTGAATGAACACCTTGTCTCCCAGTTCACCAAGGCAGCTAATCTGACCTGTCTCCAGATCTTCCTTTCCCATTTTAAGGCTTCTTGTAATTTCTGACCACTTCTTTCCTGTTAATTGTAAGAGAAAGATATATTTCTTAATACATTTCTAAAGGCATATTCTTTCTTAAGATGAATTCATCCACCTCCTCTGAGACTTTGCTCCATCACTCATGTCTTAAGTTTGCTCTCAGATGACCCTTTTTCGCAGCCCTTCCTCCGAGCTCTTCTCTTATTCTTCCCACTATGCAGGAAGTAATTTTGACTTCCTCTGTGAATTCCTATAGCAGCGTCTCTGCATTCCATAGCAGTTCGTCTAAATCAAATCTTGCCTTGTATTATAGTTATTTGACTATCCTTGTCCTTCCTATTATTACTCATCAAAGTCCTTAAGAATTGAGTCTGTCACTCATTTAAAAAAATATCTCCTGCCTTGGGTCACTACCCGACCATTATTAAGTGAAGGATTTCTTGATTCTAAGGTGTACATTTTCTGTTTTACATTTTAATGTCTGAAATTGTGATAGGTACAGTGATCAATGGTGTTTTACAGTTGCTGCCAGCCAGGTGGTAGTTGTGATATACTTGCCAGTGTGTGAGTTTCAGTTGAGTTACATGTATTGTTAACATTACATTGGTTTGTCATTTAAAATGTCTTCAACAAAATAATGAGAAAAAAGTTGGGTACGAAGAAAGTAACAAAATACAGCAGGGTGAAAGTTTGATGTTAGCGAGGTAGTGTTCACTGTTGGATGAACGACTATATTTCTGTATTTTCTTGCAAAACAGTCAAATGATTTACAAGACCTAAAGATGCCCACGAGTGTCTGAAGACTTGTTATGTTTTGTTAGTGAACTATGTGCAAAGGATTGCTTGTTTGTTACATGATCTACTGAAGGCAGGAGAAATGGTCACATCCCTTGGAATAGATGAGAAAAATTTCAAAGTAATAACAGTGAGCCTGACTGATTCATCTGTTGCAAAGACTATTGTTTGGGTGTCAAGTATCGATTTGTCAGACATTTCTTGCTGTCTTTGAACAGAAGCTGCTCATCTTCCAGTCACAGGTTATGTGATTGAGAAAAACAAAATTATGAGTTTAGTTTGCAGAATGGGTGTCAGTGCCTTAGATGAAATGCCTGGAGACAATTGTCAGGTAATTTGGAGAAATGCTTTATCTCCAGTGCTTTTGGTGGTACAGAGGATGACTTTGTGAGGGAAAAAACAGACATCGTAGACGTTGAGTCAAAACACGATGAAGAGGGCTTCCCTGGTGGCACAGTGGTTGAGAGTCCGCCTGCCGATACAGGGGACGCGGGTTCGTGCCCCGGTCCGGGAAGATCCCACATGCCGTGGAGCGGCTGGGCCCATGAGCCATGGCCACTGAGCCTGCGCGTCCGGAAACTGTGCTTCGCAGTGGGAGAGGCCACAACAGTGAGAGGCCCGTGTACTGCAAAAAAACAAACAAACAAACAAACAAACAAAGAAAAACACGATGAAGCGTAGGGCTCCGAATCTGAATACGTTTTAGGAATTCTTTAACCAACTTATTTCAGTTTTTTTTAAAATATATGTACAACAATGGCATAAGATAAAAACCTATGTCTACATATGTTTAAAAGAACTCTGGATATGTAAACATTAAAAATAATGGTTCCTCTTACCATTAATGTTGTCTTAGATTTTTGAAATATAGTATCTGAATATGAATAAGGTCCCTAACTCACTTCAAGCATAATTTTACCACCTAGTTGGAAACTAATAAAGTCGGTCATAACACTCATAAAGTTGGTGGTAACCTGGCAGAAGACTGTCACAAAGTATAGTGATCCATTGGTTAATGCCAGTGCGATTTAGTGACTCTAAAGTCTAAATGGTCAAGAGAGATACACAGCTGATTAGGATAATTAACACCTTAGAAATCAGGACAAGCATTCAAAGTGAAAAGGGACCCATCACAACCAAATGCCTTTAGTGGAATCAAAGCATTTCAGAGATTAGTGGTCTTTATTTGTCTGGTCCAACATTTATTTTCCATAATTCAGACATCGCATGGAAGGGTGATGAGACATGACACTCAGTGACTTTGTTCAGATCTTTTCCAACCCTAACATTCTGTAATCCTGTTATTTTTGACAGGTTAATAGTTGATAAATTATCTGTGTTCTTTTACCGCTTGACCATTGCAGACCATGAATCAACCTACTAGAATTATGCTTATTCCTTGTATATTGAAGTGTTCATTTTTTACGAAAATTTTCTCACTTTTTCTTTTTATGATAGTTTTATTGCTTTCACTGTAAAGCCCTAGATTTTCAAAACAACTTTTAATTCAGATGTTATGCATGCTTATTGTGAAAAATAGAAAATTTAGGTAAACAAAAAGTAAGAGTCCAGTAAAATTTTATCAGCAAGAAAGAACTGTTAACACTTTCATATGGACATTCTTCTAAAGACAGCAGTATGGGTACGTGGATACTTAGAGGAACATTTTTAATACAGAAGCATCATACTATTTTGTAAATTTTTATGCTTTTTTTTTCTCTTTTAAAGAGACAAGTCATGCTGTTTTAGGTCTAATGTGAGTGAAAATAAATTGTGAGTTGTTTTTTTAATTCATGTAGTCATGCTGTAATACAGATTATAGATCTTATTGAATTACACTATTGGTTTTCTTTGTGTTAGAGCAGTATTTAAATTTATGTAATATGCCAGATTGACAACTAAGAATAATCTTACTTTAAGATCCAGTAGGTGTATCTAATCCAAATAATTACTAGGATGAAATTGTTTGTTGCTAATTTGTTTCTTAACTCGTAAATAAGTACCTCTTTTAGAGTTTTAATTATTAATGTTATATTGATTCTTTCTTGCCAATTTGAAGACAGATGATAAAAAAATTGATAAGAATTTTAGATTTTTGTACACCCCCTAGATGACTTCCGGGAGTTCAAGAGACTTGTCCAAATTTCTGTAAATTCACTTATTGTTCTTCTTAAGAAGAGAGGGCTTTTGTTCCCTGAGTTTTGGCAAGCAGAAAAAACTCCATTTTTATTGAGTGCTAAGTTATAAGAAAAGATGCTTTTGATTATGACCCTAGAGAGGAAGCTTTAATCTTCATGTAGAGATGAATAGTGGTCATGCTGTTCTCTGGAAGAAACTTTAGATCATTATTTTAAAAAAATATTTATGCACTTTAATTCTAGGCAATATAAGTTAAAAAGAAACTTTTTATGTAACTGGAAAAAATTGAGTAATGTCATAGATTAGGTAATATTATATCAGTATTCAATTTCCTGATTTTAAAAATTTTATTATGGCTGTGTAAGTGAATGTACTTGTTCTTAAGAAATGCACGCTGAAGGGTTAAAGGGACATGATGGCTGAAACTCTCAGTGCTTAAAAAAATAACGTGTATGTGTGTGAGTGTACACACACAGAGAGAAAGTGTGAGAAAGCAAATGTGGCAAAATGTTAGCAATTGGAAAATCTGGGTGAAGGGCCTAAGAGTCATTTTTTTTGTAAGTGTGAAATTGTTAAAATTTAAAAAAATTCTTGGAAAGGGTCATTTTCCATAATCAGAGAAGCTTGTTTATACCAGAAGATTTTCTAAAGGAAAGATTTATAGTTACGATTTATTGGCTAAAAAAAGTGGTAGCCTGGGATCTACATGGGATGCTGAGTATTGTTTTCAGTCGCTGAAACCATATTTATTTCAGTCAGTCTGTTCAGGACTGACCCAACATGGTTACCTCAGCTTTGGTGTGTTAGAGAGTGTGGGCTAATGAAGCAGGGACTTTGATTTCAGTAGGAATGAAGGGTATCACAGAGACCACCTAATTTCACTGCTTGGTAACCTGTAACCTGCGTGAACCTTCTTGCAGATGCCAAGTGCTGGTCATAAAATAACCTGGGTCAGATAAGGTGTGAACAAGGACATTTTAACTTTTCACACTTCCTGGCCCAAACCATTACCGCTTTTTTGATGCTAGGTCAGTAGCAGCATCATTGTAGGAATTACAATACAGACAGGCACAGAACACGGGAAACTTTGACAAAGAGGCGTATTAACTGTGGGCCGTGCATTTCATAGATTTTGGTACAACTTTTCCTCCCTTTTCAGTCATATTTCCAAGAGCTATCTGTCCAGACTTCTTAAGAGCAAGAGAGCAAAAAACAAAAATATGTGAAGAAATCTTGATTACAATTTGTTGGAAAATTTAAGGAGTAGTTAAATTTCAGCTTTTCTTAAATTCTGAGTCAATTGGAGAACGATGGGGAAATTGTAAGAGAAAAAGTGCCATTGTGACACTCATCTGAGGAATGTAGAGTACTGGCACCATCAGCCTGTTGATAAGACCACGCTGAGTTTATTGCTTGTTGAAGGGAATGGGAAACACTACCTCTATCATCAAAGTGGCCTCTCAGCCAGAGGGGCGAAGCTGACTTGTGTGTTGAGATTACGATTTTGGTTTAGTCAGTTCTTTCAGTGCGGGTCTTGGTTAGGATTGGGTAAACCTAATAGTTCAGAATTGGTGAGTACAGCAAGATGAGGATTCCTGAGGAGAGGAGCTCAAAGAGTCTTTGGGGGTATGTCCCTTGATGCTTGCTATTGAAAAGCTGATGGGTTTTGTAGGAGGTTTTTGGACTCAACAATATGTGAGTGCTAGGAGTGTTCTGTGTTATATCACTTAGTCCACAGGCAAGCCCATTTTAGAGAAGTGGAAATGAAAGGTCTAAGGGGTCACATAAGCAGCTTAGGGTTGTACACATGGTAGATGGCAGTACCAGGACTTGAGCCGAGGTCTCGTTGACGTCAGAGCCCAAGTTTTCCTGACTGATAATGCTTATGGCCAAGCCGGCTCGCTCTTCACATTCTTGAAAGAGTGTAAACATGCAGTGCTTGAAATGTTTGGGCTTCCTGAGAAGCAGACCCCGAGACAAGGATTTGAGTGGAAGTGGTTAATTTAGAAGGTGAAAGAACCACACTGTAGGGAGTGGGGAAGTGCGACAGGAAAGGGAAGATAGCATTTAAGGGGCATATTATCAAACCAGACATCCCTGTGAGCGACGGGGGTTTATCCCTCCTGGGAACTGGGAGCTGGTTTAAAACACACACCTGAGTTGTCCCATCCAAGGCAAGGGGCAGGGGTATGTCGTTTGGTTGGGGGCTGCTCCCTGCTGCTTCTAGCCTTTCATGCTGGCGACAGAGCTGGCTCTAGCACGTCAGGCAAAGGCGCTTACGTTTGGAGATCAAGTACGTCAGGGGATGAGGGCAAGGGGATAGGGGCAGGGCACCAGTGGCATCTGCCCAGGCCATGATTCCAACTGAAGACAGGAAACTGGTTTGGTTTTCTGTAGACTCTATTAATGCAAATGGGGTACTGTAGACTTCTGTCTGTATCTCGGGCCCAAGAGAAGGCAGGAGCGGGGGTGGGGGGAGTCCCAGAGCTCATTGCCCGTCTGTGCCCCTGTTTGCCAAGCTCACTTGCCCGTCGCTGCCAGGAAGGGGAGACGTAAGGGTATTTGGGGGCTGTTGAATAAGTGGTAGACGAGCAGATGCCAGGGAGAGAAAGGGACAGATAATCTCGAAAGCTCTGAGACAAATGGGTCCACAAACTGCTGGAGGAAAATGTGTTTGTTGATGAGAAACAATTTACTCTTTCCTCTTGTGTGATAGATAATGAACTGAAGTATGAAGTAATCTTTTTTTTATCAAACTGAAGTTCACCAACATACTAAATAAAAATCTCTGGGTCTTAGGCAGGAAAATCACAAGCACGGAACTGGGAGTTCTTTGATTGTCGGGAATATTTCCTCATTATCCTGGTTTGTTTCTCCTCGGCAGCAGTTAGAGCACTGTTAGTGGGCCTTGTGATGTCTGTGGATGTCCTCTCCGCTTCGGACCTGACTCTCCAGGGTGTGGCAGAAGAAGCCAGCTGGTCTTTCTGGGGAAAGTCTTTAGAAGTACCTCATTAAAAGGTGACAATATTGTGTGCCTTTGAATCCTCCTTGGACAAAAAGGGGGGGAGAAAGCTAACCTTTTATTTGGCACATTTCATAGCAATTATTTTTAACTTTTTTACACAGAATTGCTTCTTCACAATTAAGAATTAGAAGGTATTTTGAAGTACACTTCTCTGTACTCTGATTTGCGCTGATGTGTGAACCTTAAATATTTCTCTAATATGTATTTGCTGGGGTTTTTCCCTGACTTATTTCAGAAGATTTTGTCTAATTCTGCTCGTCTGTAGCTTAGCGTTTTCATCTGTAGCTTAGCGTAATATTTTTTTTCTTCATGTTACTTGTGTGTCTTTGTCTTAAGTGGATGGCAAATGGGAGTCAGGTTTCTGACTGTTGGAGGGGAGACTACAGACAAATAAGGCTAAAACTATCCATGTGGTAGTGGATTAGAATTGGAGACCTTAAAATGAACTCATGTTTAGCTTAATATAGAGTCAGGTGGATACATACAGAAATATTTATAGATCTGTGTGTGTAAGTGAGCTAGTTATTTTACACATGTGTTTCCTTTTTCTGTGAGCTGCCAGGGCCCAGAAGCAAGGGCAGCACAGCTGCAAGGAGCACACCTAGTACTCTGATCTTGGTATTTAATAACATTTTCCAGAAGAAGGAACCAGTGCTTCTTGGAGAAATGGCTGAATCCAGGGCTGGGGCAGGAAGCAGGGAAATGCTAGAAAAAGAGACAGAAAAGGGGGGAAGGAAGGTGAGAGGAAAGGAAAGGGAAAAGAAGGGGAGAAGACGAGAAAACAAAAACCTGACAGACATACCTCAGCCAAGAGATCAAGGTCAGCATCAACAGCAGTGTTCTGTTGATGTCGTGTGTGCTCTTGGTGTGATGCCCTGGAAATGACACATTACCTCTGTGGTCTTCCTCCTCCAAACTCAGTAACCTCAGTCAGACTGTGAAAAACATCAGACAAACTCCAGTTGAGGGTCATTCTGCAAAATGACCTGACCAGCATGCCTCAAAACTGTCAAGGTCATCAAAAACAAGGAAAGTCTGAGAAACCAACACTGTCTGGAGGCATCTAAGGAGATATGACTACTAAATGTAATGTGGTGTCCTGAATGGGACACTGGAACCAAAAAAGGACATTAAGTAAAGACTAAAGAAATACAAATCAAATATGAACCTTAGTAATAATAACGTATTAATATTGCTTCATTGGTTGTAACTAATGTATCAGACCTAATGTAGGATGTTAGCAATAGAAGAAACTGGGTGTGGGGCATATGGGAACTTTCTGTACTATCTTTGCAACTTCTCTGTAAATATAAAACTATTCTAAAATTAAAGTTTTTTTTAAGTACATTACAACATCAAAATAAGGAGACATAGTGGCATGAAAATATTCAAAGAATGTATTGAATACTGGAAAACCAAAGTCATCGAAACATTTTCTTCAGTGGTAAATTGCACAGTTTCTAGGTTGTAGTAAGTTTAGTTATTGAATTCTTTTTTTTCTTTCATTTAATAGTACATATTACATTTAGTCATATAAATTAATAAAGCCCTGTGTAGTACATTCCATAAAGTGCATTATTTTGTACTATGTTAAAATTTAATCCATAAATGAAGCATGAAGGAAGAATTCTGTTTTCCTCTCGGTTGTCTTACTTGTTTTATCAGTTTTGCTTTCTTGTGCTAATGTTTTTACTTTATAGACTGATTCCACCTCAGAGGATGTAGCTAACCCGGCCTTTACGTTTCATCAAAAGAGAAAACATGCACCGTTTACGATAGGCCTCATCGTCTTCAGTTACCATGTTTTCATTAGTGAATATATACTTGTAAAAGTGGTTTGAGTAGTGATCCTCCCAGAACAATGTGAAAGTACAGATAGTTTTTATCTTTTCTCCCGTTCTCATTGGCAAAGGGTATTTGCTGTTAAATAATGAGGTTTTCTTCTAATCTGAGATACTTCATGTTGGCACCTTTTAGGGATTTTTTTTTTTAATGCATTTTCACTGGGTAATCTGATGGACTTCTTTATAGTAGCTTTTTTTGGTTTTGTTTTATAATAAATTCATGATTTTTCAGCATTCTGAGTCAACCCTAGGTGGTAGATATTTTTCTTTGTTTTCACCAAATTCATGAACTGCCATGATATAAAGACCCTCTGTAAAATTACTTTGCGCCCTTCAATTTTCTGCATCAGGATAGAGTTTTACAATTCCATAGTGGTTGCTAACTTGTGTATCTAAAATGCTTGTTGAAATTGGCAGTCCCTTCTAGGTTCCACACTTGTCACATGATACCTTCATTGTCATAGCTTGTAGCAGTGTCTGATTGTCACCGGAGGTTTTGGTACGATGACTGTAGTTGTGAGAGTTTGGGTTGGCATGACGCGGTAATACTTGCTATTTGCATAAGGTTGAAGTTTTTAAAAATGTGTTTCCCTTTTTAGTTTTTCAGACATTTTGTAAACCATATAGGAATTCTTGTTTCAATGTGCTTCTTTGTATATTTGGCTTGATTCATAAAACAGATATAATCTTGACTGGTTCAGAGTTTAGTTCTTCATTAAAAAAAAAAAAACAAAAGAGTAGGCGAGAACGTATTTTTCAGAATGCTTGGAGCAGAGTAAGTATGAGACCTTGAAGGAACTACCAGTTCCTTCTAAATGTTAGAGGTCAATCGTTATTTTGGATCAGCACTCCCAGACCCCCAAACATAGGCAGGCAGTTAAGAGCTTTCTCTAGTTTAACACAAATTGTCAGAATCAGAATCCTTTAGTCTTGTTCTGGTGAATGAAATTGGATGAACTAGAAATGGTATGTAACTTGCACATCATGCTGTTGGAATTTTGTATTTTCAGTGAATTGTTCAAGTTTATCATTTGTTATAGTCAACTTGAAAGTTAAAGTCAGAGCTTTTTTCCTGCCCTCTCAGTTTATACTATCTTTGCTTTTAAATCAGAAGAACACATGTTTTGAGGTCTCCTTGGAGACCTTCAGCACCTGGGAAGAAGGCACGTTAGGATAGAATACACATTTTCAATTTCAAAGGTACCTTGAGAAATCACTGAATGTAGTAGCTTCATATCACAGGTAAGGAAGTGGAGGCCTAGAGAGGTGATGTGACTTTTCTCAAATCATTCACCAAATAGAATTGAAGCCAGTAATTCTCAGCCCAGATTTTGCCCCGTTATAACATGAATTGCGTCAGAATTTTTATCTTGGGTGCCATTGATTCCTTTGTGAGTAGAACAGCATTTTAATTGAGTTATTTAAAATGTCAGTTAGACATAGAATGACCATATGTTCTGGTGTCTCTGAGATCGGCTGGTTCCCACTTATTCTCTTGGCATCATTATTAGTAGTACCCTGTATCACTCTCCCCAGTGTCTGGGTTTAGATGGTAGATTATATGGTTGTCCTGTCAGGGGGACATGCCGTGTTTATTTTCACGTCTTCTTTGTTCTCTTAGTCCCACACAAATAGTCACATTCTGGAACATGGGTACATTTTAAATTGCTGATTTTGCTTACTCCTATTGATTTTACCACGTAAGTAGTACCCATTGTTCTTGTATCTTAGAGAGGTTCAAGCATTAAAGTATGATGGGCCTCAAATGCGGAGGCTTGTTATTTTTTAAGTAATTCTGCAGAAGTCACTTGTGGAAGCCTGGAAGGTGCTTTACTACGCTGCCCCTGCCCTAGTAAGCACATTTCGTTGGAGCCTTCTGCATCTTGCTACTGGAGTGCGGGTAATAGTACAGATCAAAAATTAACAAATATGTATCAACATTAAAATTTGGAGTCAGTATAGTTTTGGAGGGATAATTCTCATACACTAGATCATTTGGTCTAAGGCCTCATTTTTGTGGGAACTGAGTCACAAGGCGGTTCAGTGTCCACTGCCTAAAACCCAGCAGTATAAGGCAGTTTTAAAATTCTCCTCCTCCTTGAACAGATTGTAAGACTAGAGTTTTATGGCCTGAACCTTGACTTGATACTGGGTTTCTGTGGTTTGGTGGTTGGTATTGGCCAGGCATCCCACATTTGTACAGTTGAACATGCGTCCTCGGCATGGGCAGCTGGGCAGATGATATAGAAGTGGGCCTGGCTGTGCAGAAGACATGCTGCTCCCATCACGAGCTTCATACCCTGCCTCTTGTTGTCAAGGGTACTTGTATTCGAATGAAAGCTTCTTCAGCGGTAGAGGAAATTTTCACCTTGAGATGCTGCTTGTCTTGTAATTCCTTTCTCCTTACGGGGCTGAATATCGTAACCTGTTACTGTGATCTCGTTGTCTTCTAGTATTGGGGTTTTTTTGTGTTGGTCATTTATGCTGCTAATAGTTGAGTCAGAACAAAATGAAGCATTGTGATTTTGTCCCCCTGCCCACTTAACTTGAGATTTTGATTCAGTATCTAATTGTAGTGGTGAAAATTTTGCTAATTAAAAAAATTTGTCCCTTACATTAGACTCTCAGAGTTAATGTCTTCTTTTTTTTCTTTTTTTCCCTTAAATTTATAAGTTAAACATAAGCACAAATGTTTGATTGTACCTTGAAATTGAGTTTTTTCCAGAGGGCCAAGAGGATTCCAGTGTTCGGAATTAACCTAATGTCCTTTTATCTCTTCCTTGAAAAAAAATACACAGTACTTTTCTTCACTTTTTATAAGAATTTAAAGTGATTGACCTAAAAGGTATGATTCTCTCTTGAATACAATATTTCCTAACCCTTTCCTTGCCACCTAAAAAAATGATAGCATTTGTGTGGCAGACACTTCCATCAAAGAGATGATTGATGCCCGAGGCCAGAGGTGCTGCCATGGGCTTAAAAATTGTTTTGGCTATTCTGGGTCCTTTTGCATCTCTATTTAAAATTAACTTGTCAGTTGCTAAAAAAGAAAGAAAAGGTCTACTGGAGTTTTGGATGAGATTAAATTCAATCTATAGATTAATTTGGGGACCAACTGACTTATCAATGTTGATCTGGTAACAGTATGGTCTGGTTTATATGGTTTAAAAGGATGACTCCAGATGCTGTGAAGAGTGAACGGGGGAGGTTAGAGGTGAAGCGAGTGGCAGCAGGGAGACCAGTTAGGCTTTGGTCCCGTCCGTCCGAGGGGTCATGGTAGAGCAGATTAAGACCATCATGGTAAAGATGGAAATGGGTGGGATTGGGGATATATTTTGGAGGTAGGATAGACAGCATGTGCAGGTGGTTTGGACGTGGTAGGACAGGAAAAGCTCAGCCTGTGGGTGAATTTTGGCTTTAACAACTGGGTGCATGGTTGTACTTGCTAAGTAAGATGGGGAAATCTGAGAGAGGCAGTAGAAAGCTTGGCCAAGGGTTGGGGGTGGGTCGTGTTTGTAATCAGGGGTTTTGTTTGGGGCTTGTGAGATGACCAAGTAGAGATATCAGACAAGGAGGCGGCAGTAAGGAGAGAGATCAGGGCCCGAGATACACTTAAAGGCATGGTGTTGGCTCTGAGCCTATAGTGCAGATGTGCAGAAGAAAAAGGCACCTAGGACTGAACCCTCTCTCACTCGAACATTGAGAAAGTAGAAGCATTTAGAAAAGACTGAGCAAACGAGATCCAGGAAGAATAAGACCAGTGGTGGATGAAGAAAACTAAGACATTGTGATACCATGGAAGCTGACAGAAGAAAACAGATGAGAAGTCAAATGAGACAAGACTTGTTTGACTAGGGAGCAGGGACTGTGTGGACTTGGGCAACATGAAGGTTTTAGCAGGTGTGGTTATGAGTGAAGGGGTTCCCTGGAAGACTGACCGGTGTGCACTGAGGGGAAGCCTTAGGGGACGAAGGAGAGAGCAACTCCCACCAGCTCTCGGGAACTTCTGCTGTGAAGGGTGGCGGAGGTTAGGACTGTACGTGGAGGAACACGGGATTGCGGGAGGGCTTTGATGGGAATATGCGGTGGAGAAGGGGACACTGATGAGGGGTGGGGAGCCAGCTGCGTGAGTGAAGTCCCGAGGAGGCAGCGAGGTGGGAGCAGGTGGAAGGGTCGGCCTTTGTTAGGAGAGGGGTTGACTGACCTATAGAAGCAGCAAGGAAGGCAGGACCTAGGCACAGTTGCAGGGGCAGCAAGTTCCTGCCGGATTTTTTGTTTTTAAATATTTGACTGCGCTGCGTGGCTTGCAGGATCTCAGTTCCCCAACCAGAGGTTGAACCTGGACCTTGGCACTGAAAGCCCAGAATCCTAAGCACTAGGCCACCAGGGAGCTCCCCTGCTTTTATCTTCTTAATGTAGTTAAGGCAGTTTCATCAGCTGAGATTGGGGTGGGCTGGTGGGTAGGCAGTTTGAGGTGTGAGCCTTTGAGAATGGGAAACAGAACATGCCAGGAAAGTTCTGTAGGATCACCCGATAGTGAGGATTGCCCATACAGTAGATGCTTGCTTTGGAATTCTTTGTCGTCCACTGAGAAAAAACTTCGAGTGTGTTTAACTTACAGATATAACTTAGAAATGTTGTTGACTATGAAAGAAGACATGCTAATACATTTTCTTATCATGTATAGAGGTTTAATAGAACCTTTTTAAAACATTCAACATTTGATATTCTTTTTGAGCACCTAGAGACTGAGAAGGAAAGGACCCACAAACTCAAAAGAAAAATGGGCAAAAGCCCTGAACAGATGATTTGCCCAGAGAGAAATGCAAATTGCATCTATTTCTCACCGGTTAGGTTGGCAAGCATCTTAACATTTGCTAATAGACTCTGCAGTAAGGGTATGAGGAAACACACACTCTCATTTATTAGTGGTTGGAGTGCTACATAATACAGTCCCTAAGGAGAGGAAGCTGGTGAGACCAACCAAAAGTACTGTTTGGCCTTTTACCCAGTATTCTCATGAATTTGTCCTATAGGTACACCACCCGTACAAATGACTATACTTGGAGTTACTCATCGAGTCATTGTTTATCATAACAGAAGGTTGGAAACTACTTTGAGTATTCATCCTTGGGGGCTGGTTGATTAAACTCTGGTACATCCACACAATGAGATGCTATGTGATTGTTCAAAAAGGAAAATCTCTACATGCTGACAGGGAGAGATTTCCAGGATACGTTTGCAAGTGAAAAGACCAAAATTCAGAACAGCATAGATAGCATTCTGTTTCTTTTCTAAAAGGGGAGGAAATGAGTATACTTTTATTTGTTTGGTTTTGCATAAAGAAACATCAGAAGAATAAACAACAAACTAGTAAGTGATTATGTGCTGGAGTCAGAGGGGAACGGACTGCCTGCGGACAGAGGAGGAAGTGAGACCTCTCAGTGTCCATCTTCTCATGTCATTTTGATTTTGAACCATGTAAAGATATGAATTTACTTTAGCCAAAAAAAGAGTAGGTACTTTACAATAAAGTTTTGGAAATCGTCGTCGTCTTCGTCAGTGTCATATTATATAAATTGGTTCGTGAAGGTTCGTGATGCAGCAGTAAGGTATGACAGATATAGTAACGGGGTTTTGTAATTTAGGGGCACTGGAATTATTAAGAAAATTGCTGAATAGGTGTTTATGTTTCTGGTCAAATTAAGAGAAAACAGTATCTAAAGAAAACCTTGTCAAAGTAACTGAACCTAAGGTGTAAGTATCTTACTGTAATTCAATGATAGCTTTGTTATTTTTTAAAATCTTTTTAGTCGTTTTTGGAAGGTTAACACATTACATTTGGTTTTTAACTGTTAAGAATGTGTCATTGAATGAATTTGGTTTTTAACTGTTAAGAATATGTCATTGAATGAATTTAAAGTTGCCACAAAATCTTTTTCTACTAATATACGTTACTGTTTTGTATTTTATTACAGACTGTGTTTTTTTTTTTTTCTTTCTGGGAACATTTCTGGACTTCAGAATACCCCTGAAAGCTAAATGGTTCATCTTGTTTCAGATGGAGAATTTTGATTGTTGAAAAGCTTGTAGAGAAAATGCGGGAACGTGGAGTCGTGTTCCCATATCTTTTGCATTTTCAAAAGAGCTTAAACTGGGTGGTACCTGGGATCTACAGTCCTTTGGATGAATGGGGCATTGTATCTTCCCCTAAGATGCTATGACATCGAGTCCTTGAAATTTATATGCGTCCATCAGATCCCTGTACCTAGCCTTCCATCTTTGTTCATCTTTGTTCATCTTTGTTCATCAGCTCAGCCATGGATTTGCGCCTCTAGCAGGGTGCCTGGCACGTGGTAGATTATTGAATTAATTTCCCTGGGCTTCAGTTTCCTCGTTGATAAAATAGGATGATAGTGCCTGTGCCCTGCCAACCTCTCTGGGTGCTTCTAAAAGCAAATGAGGTGATCGTGTATTGTGAATTCTTTGTAAATTGAACATTTCAGCTCTTATTAAGGATTTTCCACATATTACTTGATAATAAGTTCGTTCTGTTATTATATTTTTCTTATATCTGAATCTGGAGCTTTCTTCATTTTATCTTTTTCTAGATCTAGTGGAGAGCATGAAAACATCCCTCTTTTCCCTTTAGTTTCTCTGAGTTTTTGTCTACCTGTCAATTGGGGATAAAACCTAGGGTACTTATATGAATTAAAGCTAGTGTATATAAACTAGTCATCACAGTGATTTGTAGAAGTAACTGCTAACAAAATGGTAATTTTTTGTTTTGTCATTGAGTGATTTTTTTTTTCAACCTAGGATGTTTACTATTCTAATGTTATTGTGAGCCACCTGCTAAAATACTTGGCACATAAGTTGTTGCTCACCCTGTAGAACAGAGTATTTGAAACAGGGGCCTGAGGAAGGATTCATGGAGCTGGTAGCATTTATTTAAGTACCGTTGTCTAGTGGGCTTATATGCTGTCCATCAGTCTTCCAGTGATCAGCCCTTAAAGAAGTATTTTTTTAAGTTGGATATACTCAACCATGCTCAAATTAATGCCACAATTATGAGGGGAGATTTGGGGGTGGGGTGGGGATTGGTGGAGAGTAACTAGTAGATAATAGAAAAATTCCACTTGTAAGTAATCTTTAATCCGCAGGATTTTTATAGCAGATGTTTGCATTTTACCTACGCCACAGTACCCTGTGTACCTGCCATGCTGGATAAATAAAAAGTTCTGATGAATTTGCACCCTGGTGTCATAGAAACCAAAGATTAAAGATTAAAACAGCACATAGTGATCTGGTCTCCTAGGGCAAAGTGAAGCATGGTGCTGAGGCAGTTATTTGGGTAATTCAGACCCAAATCTGGTTTATGAAAATGGATGCAGCGTTTATTGAACACTTACTGTGTGCCAAGCTCTATGCTAAACATTCTGTGTATTATATTGGTTAATCTTTAAAATATTCCTTTGAACTGTATATCTTATTATCCTGACTTTACAGGTGAGGATATTGAGACTTGGAAAGATTAAGTAGCTTGCCCAGGGTACACTAAATGGCAGAAACAAGACTGAAACCTTGACTTTGTCCAACACTGAAACCTGTGACTTTTTTCCTCTGGGTAGTACGAGCAGTCATCCCTTTGCCAGAGGAACTTGGTATGTCACTTTTCAGCTTTGGTGGTAAAATCTTGACCGGTAGAAATAGAAGGCTTCAAGAGAAATAAGCAAAGAAACTGTTTTCCTTCACCTGATAAGATGTTATGCCACTACTTTTGATCAGAGAATGACAAGAGTAAAATATTATAGGAGGACCAACTAGGACAAAGAACAGCCAGCAGCCAGCAAACAAAGAAGAAAGCAGTTGAGCTTACACTTCGGAAAGTTTGAGCTGAAAATGAAGTCTACATGGTATGAAAAATTGAGTGTGGGTGTTCCAAATAGAGCTACTAGACTCTTCCTGTACAGGGGCTGGGAATTCCATAGAATTAAAGATTCATATTTTTTTTGCCCATAAACCTTTATCTCATGTATTTAATTTGTATTAATAATATCCACTCTAGCCTGGTCTGGATGGTGACATCAGACAGCACGATTTGAACACCCTCCCACAGGGAGCTCTAATGTTCAAGTTCCAGACTCCACACTCATCTGGCTTCTTAAATCATGGTCTCCCGGAGTGTTTCAAACCCAAATTGTAGGGAACCTGAAGTTTACTCTGAAAAAATTTCTTGTCTGAGAATTAAAAGCTACAGCTGTGTAGGCTTGTGCGTGCCCTGACTCTGGGTATACTGGAGGGAGTAATTTATTTTCTCCTGTGGAGGATTGTTTAGATGTCTTGCAAGTGTGTGAAAGGAATTTTTGATCTCCAAGGCATATTAAAATGATTAAGATTTCAAAAATACTAATTACTGCTATACACAAGGAAGAGATCTGAGAGTGATAATTTTAGTAACACTGCCTGTTTTGCCCAGTAGTCTCTTTGTAAAATCCTATTTGTGAAACAGTATGTTTAATTTCAGGAATGTGGCTTTTGAGTAGAATATAGTAAGTACATTACCTTAAAAAGGAATGGACATTTCTGTCTGCTATTTTAATTGTATTAGCATCAACTCACAGTTTCTTAGTGGGGACTAGAATTGGAGCAGCAGACATAGCAAAATATGCTGAAACTTCATTTTAGGTAAACGTCAAGCCTCGCAAACTTTCTGTCATTCAGTTTAGTGATCTGGTTATCATCAGGTTAGTGACTGAGCTGGAGTAGAAGGAAAGGTGATGAGAATTGAGGAAATCGAGGCACTGTGCGTCGTGCTAGTTGGTAGTATTGAAGTTGCAGACGAAGAGGAGATTGCAGACCACTTCTGAGATGTGTCTTGTAAACCTCCTGTACCATCTGTTTTCACTGAAGTAGTGTAGCAAAAACCTCTTAGGTTTGTGTCCTTAATGCTCCGCAAGTATTTTCCTTCAACAAATCGGTGATTTGTACTGATGATTTGAAAGCCCGGAGGTTAATTGATCACAGACTAATAGGTTATTTGACAGGCTTGGCCGTCCTGCTTACTTAGCTGGAAGAGTAGGGATGCTTTGTAACCTTCCTGTTGAAAAAAAATTGTATGTGTGTGTTGGAGGGTGTCAGCAGGAAGCCGACTTTACTGTTTCTCTAGTGATGTGATACCTGCCAGGACCTAGAGCTATATGACCGCCCCTTTCTCCCATTCCCCTAGCTCATGGGTTCTCAGTAGGAGCAATTTCACCCCCCAAGGGGTGGGAATTGCGGGAGGGGGCTAGATGGTTAAAAAGAAAATCTTACTCTGCGTGTAAAGCATGTATACACACACATAGTATGTAAACAAATATACATTATGTTTGTGGTATTAAAATTTCATGGAGGAGCAATTAGGGGAAAAAAAAAAAGCTCTGAAAGGACTTCTTAGGTGTGGGGAGTGGGGGCAGTCATGGAAAAAGGTTGAGAGACACTGCCCTATCTCCGTTCAGGTAGGGAAGAGCAGGTGATGGTATCAGTATCACTTGGCGTAGAGAGAAGGAAATGAAAATCTCCCATAAACAGCTTCAGTTTTCTTGATAAAGTTGGTGTAGTTACCACCAAAGTAAGGATTAACAAAGGTTGGGATCTTGTGAACGGAAAGGTTTAGACCTCTTCTATGGGAATAAGGGTGGCAGTGTATGCTAGCCCTCCCCGGCGAGTGGCCAGGTGGGTCTGTCTCTTAGGAAAATAATGAAGTTGGTGAAATCTGCCTTGTGTCTCCCTGAGGGTCTTCTGCTTTTTCCTCTCCTCTCCTAATGAACACTATATTTAGCTAGCTGTTTAATGGGAAAGCTTATAATAGGCTTGTATATACTAAGGTGAAAATGACTGATGATAAATTAATGTGTTATTATTTTCAGGGACACTTGCATTTGAGCAGGGGGCCATCCTCAGTGTAAGACTAGTAGATGCTTAGGTACCCTGACAGGTTAGGTCAATGGTTCCTGTCCCAGGGACCTGAAACAATGATTGCAGCTGGTCTGCAAAAGCATATGCATATCAAGAATTATCCATGGACATAATCGAGAGTGTCTCACAGGCGTATGTACTACTATTTTTAAAATGTATTTATGTGCTTCTCTAATGGATAAAATATAAATTAACAGTATTACTAAATTTATAATACTTCACTGTTGTTACATGTTTTCTCGATCCACAAATACGAGGAGTTTTGCTTCTACCCTTTGAGGAACCTCATCCTGAATTGTGCTCACTGTATTGGAGGGTCACTACATTGCAATGCGAATGGAGCGCTTACACATAGGCCATTGTACACACAAGCTACATACAGTCAGGGGCGCCCTGCGTGTAGCTCCTTGAGGGGCTTGGGAATTGGGGAAATCCCTTGAGTAAAATGTTTGGTACAGAACTATGTTTATTGACTGTTCCCCTTATTTTTGTTGTTCAGGCACTGTAGGCAAACACTGCTTCAGAGTAGTTTTTCAGAAGTGGTTGAGAATGATTCACTGACACTTTAAATCTTCATAATTTTTAAACTGTTGTTATCTCTTAGAATATCACTAGAAATGAGATTGGCACTAACATTTCCAAACCTGTTGTCTCTTGCCTGAGAGAGAGTTAGTCCTTTGTTTGAGCCTTCTTTTTCCTGGGGGTTGTGACGACTATTTGAGTTGTCCCATACACTGCCCATGACATTCTGTGTCTTATGTGTCTTGGATGTCTAAAGAAATGCTTTTTTTCCTAATATATATACACACACACACACACACACACACACACACACACATAAGGAATTTAGTTGGGTAAGAACAAGATGCTAAAAGCCTTAAAACATTTTTCTTTTAAAGAAGTAATACCTGTCCTCTCTATCCTTATTTACTCTGCTCCCCTGCCTCCCGCCCTGCCCTGCACAGATAGGCTAAAGATTACATAGCACTTTAAGCTAAGTTGCATTATAACAAATTACAGCATTAGCACAGTTCAAATTAATTACATTTTACTTTATTTGGTTACAGAGGGACTAACAGACACTTAGGAACTTAATATCTCTTGTGAATTTCATTACTAAACTGCAGTTTTTAAAACATGATTTGATCTTTGGTTGCCATAAATTGAAATTGAAAAGGCTCACGATTATATTCCATTTGAATCCAGGTTTTTTTACTGAGGCGTTTATTTAAGCTTTAGGGACATTTTTTTCTTTATTGTTGCTGATTAATTAAGGTTTTTTTTACAGCTTCATTGAAATTGATGTATAATAAACTGCAAATATTTAAAGCACACGATTTGATGACTTTTGTCACACGTGTACTGTGAAGTCGTCAGCACAGTCAAGGTGATGACCTATCCATCACACCTATCCATCACCCAAGTTTCCTTGGGCCACTCTGTAGTCCCTCCTTGCCCACCCCCTGCCCCCTGCAGGTAACCACTGGTCTGCTGGTTTGCTTTCTGTCACTAGAGATTAGCTTGCATTTTCTAGAATTTTATATGAATGGAACCACAGTCTTTTTATTGTCTGGTAATATTGATGTACATGTCCTTTTAGTTCCAGTTCAGACATCATAAGAGATCTTCTAGAAGAAGAGGAAGCCTGGGAAGCATCGCATAAGTGAGTTCTCATAATCACGAAATAAGCATGTACTTTGACCTGATAAATTATAGTTCTATACAGTTGATTTTCAAACCAAAGAATATTTGTGCTTACTGACTTAAGCAAGTAATAATTCACAAAAATCAAGGTAAAGATTTCCAGTTCACTACTTGTTTCTATATATTTCTGCTTAGAAATGGAATCTTAGTGTAATAACTCCAGTTACTTGTCAGAAGTTGTTTTTCTAAAGATAAATTGTTCCAATGGGCAATTAATAGTCAGGAATTAACAGTCAGGCCTTAAGCACTGGCTTAGACTCTTTAGGAAACTTTTAACCCTTTCCTAAATGTCGCCAGTCATAAGACTGTAGTACAGCTGGGCAGATTTGTTCCACTAAAATTTCATGAAGCTCACATACCACAAGTGGGCCGTCAAAACTGCCTAGCACTTTTACTGTTTCTGTGATTATTTCTTTGTTTTGTTCTTCACAAGGATTACTTGAACCCTTCTCAATTCTTTTCAGTGGCTCCAGCCTAGCTGAAGACCTTTTCTCTTCCTTTGTAGAGAAAATAGAAGCCATTGTATGGGAATCCTCATCTTTCCAACACCAAATGTATAAATCTGCCTGTGTTTGTACATATTTTATCCCTCCTTTTATAATTTCTTCATTTTATAATAAAGGGCTGCCTCTTTATTATAGAGTCTAGTTTCTCCTACCTCATTCCTACCCTCTTGTCAGGAATGTTACACGTTCTCTCTTCTCTCATTTAGGCATCTCTCCCTCTCCTCTCTCTCTCTCTCTCTCTCTCTCTCTCTCTCTCTCTCGTTAGGTTTTCAGCGAGCCCGAATCTCTTCCATCTTGAAACCGACTGACTAACTACCACCTCACTCAGTCTCATCCTGAAGCTGCTCTCGTGTCTCTCCTTCCTTTCTCAGTAGGTGGCCTCTACTTGCAGTTTCCATTCTTCATCTCCCACTGACTCATCAACATCCTCAGCCAGACCCATCCTTCTTCTGAAATAGCCTTCATTGAAGTCATTGAAGACCTCTATGTGGCTAACTCCAAAGGACAACTTTTTAGACTTCATCTCCTTTGACTTCTTAGCAGCATCTGATGTTCTTGACATCTTCACCTTTCTGAAAGCCTCTCTGAGGCTGAAAGAGGTAAATCTCCATCCAAGGTCACTTAGCAATAAGTGATAAGTGATGGAGCTGAGATTTTAGTCTATGTCAAAATTCAGCTCTATGGACCATTAAAGCTAAATTGTCTTTCCCAAGAATGAGGTTTCCTGTGCTGACATTTTGTAGTATTGTAGCTGAATCACTGGGAGAATGGAAAAGTGTGGTGTATCCAGGGAAAGCATTATGAGTAGGTTTTTCAGGCCAATGAGATATTTGGCGGCTCAAACAGTAGCATTTTATGAAAGTTTGAGATTGTGGCTGCATTAGTCTCACCTAAGCATTATTGAACTTTGAATTCTAGGAGAGGAGGCCACTCGTTAGCTAACTACTTCCTCTTGTACCAGGAATCCCCCTGTTTATGCTAAACTAAACCCTGACGTCAATGGCTGTGACAAGCTGTAGCCCAAAATTCCTGAGTCCAAGCCCATTCTTGGCAATGATGACCTCTTAAAGTCATTATTATAAGAAATCACTTAGAAAACAAATCCCATCACTTGATCCTCACAGATAATAAATGTTAAAGCTGGAAGGATGTAAGTGCTCATCTAGTCCAGTCCCTTCATTTTATAGAGAAGGAGGCTGAGCTCCAGAGAGGTAAGTTGATGAGGTTGAGGTCCACAGCTAGTTAGTGGCCTGTGCTGGGGTAAGAATTCAGGCTTCCTGGTTTCAGCCAAGTGTAGAGCAGTTTAAACCAGCTTATGCCACAGTGTAGCTTTAGGAGCAGAATCAGGAAAAGGCTGCACAGCTTTACTTTTCAACAAAATGTGATAGCTCTACAAATACCCATCTTAAGCTTACAGGCATTTTGTGGTACCACAAGTGGCATATTTGAGATATTAGTTCTAGAACATACTACTTCAGCCCCAACACGTTCTCCTCATTCCATAAATGATTGAGAGGTTCTATTAGCAACACAATGCCCCCATATAAAGCAGTATTTTCATAAGCAGCAAAAAAACCCAAAACAAAACCCAATACAAAACCCTGTTTTCTGCAGACTGGTCTTGGGTTCTTATATCTGTGAATATTGGTTCATCTTACCATTTTGAGCTACAGGATATATTTACATTGAACAGAATGAAAATAGGAAGAAAAATGGTCCAGGTCAATCATTTCACGTTTTCAGATTTCATCTTCCTTATCCATAAAATGTGGGGAATGTCTCCTCGGAGGGTCTGAGTCCCTTCTCTCCTGACCTGCTCCTCTTCCATTGTCCCCTCCCTCAGTGAATGGTGGTATCACCGTCTGGCCCACTGTTCCACCAGAAACCTAAGAATCATCTTCAACTTCTCATTGTCCCTTACCTCTCACCTGCAGCGATTGCGAGGTCCTATAGATAAGTGGTCCTCAGACTTAAATTTACATCAAGATCACTTGGAGGACTTGTTAAAACACGGATTATTGGGCTCCACTCAATCCTGAGATCAGGATTCAGGAGATTTGGGCTGGGGCTCAGGAGTTTACATTTTAGCATGCTCCCCGGTGTTGCTGACGCTGCTTCTGGGGCCCCACGTTGAGTAGCGGGGCTGTGGACGACCCCTGAACTGTCTCTGTTGGCCCCTCTGTGCCACGGCCCGCGCAGGCCCTTCGCTCTTCTCTCTGGCTCCCTACCACAGCCATCCAGCTGCCTCTCCGCCTCTAGTCAGTACGCTTCATTCTGCCCATGAGACCTAAAATACGCTGTGTTCTCTCTGTGGTAAAGTCCTGCAGGGACTCACCAGCATCCAAGGCTCTTCCATCCATGGCCCCAGCCTACCTGCTGGCTCCTGGACTGTCCTTCCTCCCGTCCCCGCCCCGCCTTGTTGCAGCCTGGCTGAACTACTCACATTGGCTTCAAAGTCATGCTGCCTTGCACCTGCTGTTGCTTCCGCCTGAGTTGCCTTTTCCCCTTTCTTCGGGCGGCAGTTGTCATTCCTTCCTTCCCAGCTCTTCCTCCCCTGCTCCCGCAGCAGTGGGCGCTTACCACCCGACGTGCTTCCTAGAGCAGATGTTCATTATACCCCACGCCCCGCATGGTGCCTGGGGAGACCCATGGTGGGCACTCAGTAGGCGTATGAGGGATTGAATATGTCAGTCAGTATTCATTGGATCTGAACACGCTCCCTGGTGGATTCTAGCTGTTAGTGACACGGCTTACGTGGCTTCAGGAATCTGTGAATGGATGAGGATTGCCACTTACAAATATTTTTTAATCCTTTCTCTCTTAGTGCCTTAAAAATCTTTTTTTAGGAAATAGCTTTTTCTAGTATTATAAAACCAGAAAAGGAAGAATCATTTTCTCTATTGATAATGTGCATTTCATCCTAACCCCATGAGAAGCCATTTGCAGTGTGCTAATGACCCCATCGCATTTTCTAAGGGAGGACTGTTAATAATTTGGCTGTCCTTCTTTGGAGGAGTGAACTTTATTAACTATTACTTATTAATAACTATTATTAATGTATGCACATCTTAAGTGTACAGCTTGATGAATTTTTACAACTGAATACCCCTGAGGTTAGGGTTACTTTGGTGGCCCCGGTGAATCACGCGCCTCCAGTATTCACACTCCCGAGGCCCACGTTGATTCTGGGTTTGGCCATGTGATGTGAGAAGAAGTTTGGTAAGCGTTTGCACAGTGGGGCTTGTCCTTTCCAAACACTCACTTTTAGGATGATGCTTCTTGGACCCAGCCCCTCTGCTTTGAGAAGCCCACCCCGGGCATGGAGAGAGGACAGCTGGAGGAGAACGGAGGCCCAGCCCTCCCTCCAGCCGAGCTCCCAGTCAGCAGCCAGCTCCAGCTTGCCACCGTGTGAGTGAGCCTTCCTCACAGTGGATCCTCCAGACCCAGTTAAGCTGTCTATTCTGAGCCCTGCCCAGATCTAGAATCATGACCAAATAAGGGATTGTGCTATTTCATGAGAATGTAGCAGTAGATTACCAAAACAAATTGAACAGAGAGTTTCTGTCTAGTTTTTAATTGCCATGTAACAAGTCACCCGGAAATTTAGGAGCTTAAGCCACGGCCACTTCATTTGCTCATGATTTTTCAGTCTGGGCTGGCCTCAGGCTGCTGGTGGTTATTTATGAGGCACGTAGCCAACTGGCAGGGCGGCCGGAGGTGGTGTTCCACTGAGGTGTCTGGACTTCTCTGTCTTTCCATGTAGTCTGGGAGCCTGTTCCTCTCCATGTGGTTTCTCCGCATGGTCTCTCCATGCGGTCTTTCCAGCAGGATAGCTGGGATTTTGTATATGGAGGCTCAGGGCCCCTGTGCCAGTTATCAGTTTACTGCCTCAGCTCCAAATTCATCCTTTTTGCCTGCTCTGTGAAAACTGAATTGGGCCCTTTAAATAGTTTTCCTTTGCCGGCTCTCCTGATGTTAAGTTTTATCAGTAAGGGCACTGGAGAGACATTGCAGGAAGAAGGGGTTTTGCCTCTTGGTTGCAGGCCTTCCCCAGTGCCTGGTCCTACAGTGTACCCTGGCCAGCAGCTCATTGCTCTGACTCAGTTAGCCACAGCCATGCCCTCTCCACGCAGGTGTCTGGATCTGTCTGGGGAGAGGGCTCTTCCTGGGGTGCTGCATCTCAACCCTGAGTAGCAGCTGTTCCTTATTTCTACTCTTTCTATAATATATTCTTCAGGATTCTCTTTCCTTCTTACTAGCCAACCCCTCGTTACTCCAGTCCTCTGTTACAGTTAGTAATTCTTTATACTAAACTTTTCTGTTCAAGTTATCATAGTCCTGATTGGACCCAGACTGATACAGCTCCCAGGAGGTGCAAATACAAAATTCTCTTAGCCTTCTTAAGACTTAGTCCTGAAACTTGTGCTGTATCACTTCGGCCACATCCTGTTGGTTAAAGTAAGTCACAAGGCCAGCCCCAGACGCTAGGGAAGGGGATTGCACAAAGGCAGGAGGTGTGGATCATGGGGGGCCACCAAGGTCACCACCCAGATGTGGATGTGGAACATTCCTGGCATTCTAAGAGCCGTCTCATGCCTCCTCCCAGAGGTAAGCACGGTTCTGGCTTCCATCACCATGGGTTAATTTTGCCTGGTTTTAAATTGCTTATAAATGGAATCGTATAGTGTGCACTCTTGGAGACAGCATTACAGGTGTGAGATTTTTCCATGGTTGCATATCATGGTAGTTTGTTATTTTTCACTGCTTTGTCTAGAGCGGTGGCTTTCAAAGTGTGGTTTCCTGACCAGCAGCATTTGTATCACCTGGGAATATATTAGAAAGGGAAATTCTTGAGCCCCACACCAGACCTTCTGAATGAGAAACTCTGGGGATGGGGCCCATCAACCTGTGTTTTAAGAGGCCCTCAGGTGATCCTGCTGCAGGCCAAAGTTTGAGAACCTCTGCTCTGTAATATTCCACTGTATGAATAAGTCACCATTTTTTTACCCATACTACTTTTGCTAGATATATTTTTTCGAGTTTTTGGCTGTCATGAATAAGGATGTCAGGAACATAACTGTTAAATGTCCTTTGGTGCATGTGCTTTTGTTTCTTTTGAGTATATACTGCGGAGTGGTATAGCTGGGTGTTAGGATGTGCATGTATCCAGTAGCTTCTCCCAGACACTTTTCCAAAGTGCTCACGCCAGCTTAAACTCCCATCCACAGTGGGCGGTCCAGAAGTTCCATTTCCTCATCAATGATGGGCATTCTTAGTTTTTTCATTTTAGTCATTCTCCTTCATAGGGTCTGGTGGCGTCTCATTGTGATTTAAATTTGCATTCCTCTGATAACTATGTTATTAAAAATAGTATTCTTTTGTTGTTTGTTTACTGTTCTCTAATTGCTTGTTGCTAATATATGAAGCAAATTAAATTTTTACATTAACCCAATATTCACGAGTTTTGATAAATTTACTTAATAATTCTGATACCCTATAGGGTTGTGTATTTTTTCAACATCTATAACCATGTCATCTCAATATAATACCTTTTCTAAAGTCTTTGTTAATTGAACAGTTTAGGACTGCTATTTAGATGTTAACCAGAAGTGGTAATAAGGATATCCTCTTCTTATTCCCAGTCTTAGTGGGAAAGCATTCAATATTTTTACCTTATATTCCTAGTTTTTAACATAAATGGATGATGAATATTTTCAAGTGTTTTATGTTTTATATTGAATATATTGAGAAGAGTATGTGATTTTTCTCCTTTATTTTGTTAATGTGGTGAATTACATTGATCTTTTGCATGTTAAATCAAGATTGCATTCTTGAAATAAACCTAATTTGTTGATGGTGTATTAACTCTTTTGTATGTTGCTAGACTTGGTTTCTTAACATTTTGTTTAAGATGTTTTGTTGTTATGTTGAGAAACTGGCCTGTAACTTGCCTTCCATGTAATACTTGTCCGTTTTGGGTCCTTCTTCAAGCTTATGCACTAGTATTCTGGACGGGCCCTTTGCCCCATACGGTGCTTAAAAAATTGAAAGTACTTACAGCAGGGAAACAACCAATCTAGTGTTTCCAAAAAAAAAGAACCAAAAACAAAAGAAGAAGAATCAGAAACCTTCTCCCTCTTTAAATGGCCCTTATTCTGCCCAGGTAAATCATCCTGGTAATAGTGTATACTGGAAGCAGGCTGGTCATAGATGGCCACATCTCCCAGGTATGGCTTCTGTGTTCAGTAGATTCAGGGCTTCCTGATGCCTCTCACCATGGTCCGCCACAGGAGTATCCCCAATTGGCTAACAGCATTCAGCTGGCAAAGTTTGCTCAAAAATCCATTGATTATACCTTCCAGAGGCTAAGAATTTAAAAGCCTGTTGTGTTTGGGCCATGTTATTAAGTGTCATCATTCTAGTAAATAAGTGTGTTACATGCTTGGAAAAAAATCTTGAGGTGGTTTATCTTATTAGGATTCCTGCATCTTTGAGGATGAGGTATTTTAGAGAATTACTCTTGGAGAACCTTGAGATCCTTGCTTGCTAGGGACTCTGCTTCAAGCCCATGCTTATGGTAGAGGCTGCTTCTTCCACTAACACTATAGCCATGTTTGTTGCCAGCTATTGTGAAGGCAAATCAAAGAGGGGAAATACGGGAGAAACACATTACTTAAAATTTTAGAAGGAAATTAAAAACAAGGTAAGAGAGCAAAGAAACAGTACTTTTATAGAAGTTAAATATAAGGGGGAACATCCCATTTAAAAAAAACCCAGAAGCCAAATAAATAAATGGCAATAAAATATTAAGATGAGAAATTTGGGACTTCCCTGGTGGCGCAGTGGTTAAGAATCCGCTTGCCGATGCAAGGGACACGGGTTCAAGCCCTGGTCCAGGCAGATCCCACATGCTGCGGAGCAACTAAGCCCGCGAGCCACAACTACTGAGCCCACGCGCCTAGAGCCCGTGCTCTGCAACAAAGAGGAGCCACCGCAATGAGAGAAGCCCGTGTACCGCAACGAAGGGTAGCCTCTGCTCGCTGCAACTAGAGAAAGCCCATGCGCAGCAACGAAGACCCAACGCAGCCAAAAATAAGTAAAATAAATTTATTTACTTAGGGAAAAAAAAGATGAGAAATTTGACTTGTGAAAGTTTAGAGATATTAAGACCATGAGTTAAAAGCTGGGGGAAAAAAATTAAAAAGATAAAGGAGAAAACATTCAGGAGACGTTGTGAAATAAGGACGTCTGGAAATTCTCTCCGTAAAAGCAATGACAAAATTGACAAAACTTGGCAGAATCAACTTTTTCAAAACTGAAAATTAACCAAAGACAGCAACAATCCAAGGAGCATTTCTTCAAGAAAAATATCTGAATTTTAGTTAAAACAGTGAGCTTTGTGGTGATTTGACTTCCCCTGTTCCCACCCCCCTCTCTCTAGCCTGGCAGTGGCCTTGGGAGCCAGTAGTGTGCTTTCGTGATGAGGACCAGCAGCCTGGCAGCCCGCAGAAAGGGCAGAACGGAGTTGGAGCGCCTTCACAGCCTCATTCCCAGAGAATTATTATTTGATCTGTCTGGTGGTTCCCTGGAGGACTCCCACTTGCAAGACTGTCTACCTGACTTGGAGCTCACCCAGTGCGAAAAGCCTCTTTTTCCCCGAGGTGTTTGTTTAAAACAATTAGAGACAATTGATTAACTTCATAGCCATGTGAGGTAGATAACAGTTGGGGCAAACAATATGTTAAGCAAAAAGCTTAAAGGAAAGGCTGGAAAATAAGATTTCCATCGGGGCTTTGACCAGCTCTTATGTATTCCTGTGGCTCTGGAAGGTCACACGCATGCTTAGGGCTCTGTGTGTGCGCAGGAGAGACCTGAGAGGATCCTAATCTCTCACCTTGAGCTGACTATGAGGCTCCATGCAAGCTGAAAGGAGAGGCTAAGGCGGAGTTGTCCCCCAAGTGCTGAATGCATGCCCCAACACACAGAGTCCCTTGGCAAAGACTGATTGTGACAAGGGCTTCTGTGTTATATTGGTTCCAGGCAATTAGGGAAAGTTCTGTCTAATCATTAGCTGACCACTAAGCTCATGTAGCAGACACGTCAGTGGTCTCACACAGCAAAGAATGTATATTTACAGGAGCTCAGAAAGTCACTTAACAAACAGCAGCAGACACCAACATGAACAGACGCTGAGGAAGGAGGAAAATCTAATTCCCATAGTTGCCACAGTATATTGGTAAAAGTGTCCAGTTTTCAACAAAATATTAGACATAAAGAAACAAGAAACTGTGGCCTATACACACCGGGGCGGGGGAGAAGCAACCAATGAAATCAGCTGTTTTGACCCTGATCGAAGGACTAAAGGGATGTATGAGAACAGTGTCTCACCAAATAGAGGATACCAATAAAGAAACAGAAATTATTTATTTTGCGGTACGCGGGCCTCTCACTGCTGCGGCCTCTCCCGCTGTGGAGCACAGGCTCCGGACGCGCAGGCTCAGCGGCCATGGCTCACGGGCCCAGCCGCTCCGCGGCATGTGGGATCCTCCCGGACCGGGGCACGAACCCGTGTCCCCCTCATCGGCAGGCGGACTCTCAACCACTGCGCCACCAGGGAAGCCCAGAAATTATTTTTTAAAAATAGAAATTCTGGAGTTGAAAAACAAAATAGCTGAAATGAAAATTTCACTAAGAGGCTCAACAACAGATTTGAGCAGGTGTAAGGAAGACTCAATATTGAGATTACAGTTATCCCTCAGAATCCATGAGGGTTGGTTCCAGGACCCTGCCCCCCACTGCTGCAGTTACCAAAATCCATAGATACTCAAGTCCCATATATAAAATGGTGTAATATTTGCATTTAACCTATGCACATCTTCCCATATACTTTATTTATTTTAATTTTTATTTATTTATTTATTTTTGGCTGCATTGGGTCTTTGTTGCTGCGCACAGGCTTTCTCTGGTTGCGGTGAGCGGGGGCTACTCTTCGTTGCGGTGCTTCTCATTGCAGTGGCTTCTCTTGTGGGGCACGGGCTCTAGGCGTGCAGGCTTCAGTAGTTGTGGCACACAGGCTCAGTACTTGAGGTTCGTGGGCTTTAGAGTGCAGGGTCAGTAGTTGTGGCACATGGGCTTAGTTGCTCCATGGCATGTAGGATCTTCCCAGACCAGGGCTCAAACCTGTGTCCCCTGCATTGGCAGGCAGATTCTTAACCACTGCGCCACCAGGGGAGCCCCTCCCATATACTTTAAATCATCTCTTATTATTCTCTACATCATTTTCTAGTTTATAAGTGCCTTCCCATGCATTTTCATTTAATCCTCCAAATAGCCTTCTACTCCACTGACAAACCTGGGAAATCAGGCAGAGCCTGACCCCTGCCACTCCCCATCCCCTGCTTTACCCCTGTGCCCCACGTGGGCCCTCTTCAGTGTCCTGCCCTCTGTCAGTGTCTCAAGGAGCGCTGCCGAGGCTCCAGTGTCGGGGGCCCGCAGCACCAGGCTGTGCTGCAAAATCCAGAAAACGTCAACTTCCGTCTTCCCACCTGCTTGTGCGGCAGCTGCCCCTTTCCCCAGTGCTCTGCCCGAAGTGAAAGGTTGCGTGTGGCTCATCTCTCTTGGGAGGGGATTTTGTTTCCTTGGTTCCCTTACAACCTCAGCTGTCTGACAGGATCATGGTAAGTTATGATTTTGTTCGTCTCTCTGGCTTCGTCTTGTTGTTAGCATGGAAGCACATTTTCTGCAGCTTTCTGCCTCTGAAGCAGAAGCATAAAGCTGCTCGATTCTGATTCAGAAGAAAGGAGTTCAGTTCCTAACTCTGTCACTTATGATCTGTGATCTTTGCTAAGTCACCTGTTTTCTCAGTTGTGCAGTGGAAATAATAAAAGTCATAATAATTATCATAGCAGACTTGTCAGTGGAGTAGAAGGCTATTTGGAGGATCACATAAAAACACATGGGAAGGGGCTTGTAAACTAGAAACTGCTGTGGAATAATAGTGATCATCATTTTCTAAGCTGCCATTTTGTTTCTTCCATTTTCAGATATGATCTTCAAGACACAGAAATAAGTCCCAGACAGAATCGTCGAATGAGGTCAGCTGAAAGTGCTGAGCTCGAGCCAAGAAATAAGCGGAACAGGAATTAGCGTGGGTTTGTTGACTTTCCCAGTGCAGTCATCAGAAGATGGTACTTTTGTTGCCATGGTGATTTCATATTCATAATTGCCCAAGTGAAGATGTTATATTCTAAATGTTATGTTTAACTGATCTTTATTCTTTTCTGCCTTTCTAGGAAAAAAAAAAAAAAACCTTAGAAAGCATCCTCACTTGGTCAGTTACCTCCTGCCCCTAAAACATCTCTCTCTAAAAATACTGGCATCCACACATTCACCAGCTTTGCAGAGGACAGAGACTTTTTGGCAAAAGGGTTTTGTTTGATTTTGTTTCTAAATTTCAGAATGTCCTTAAGCCATTCTCCTCTTCCATGGAGAAGCCAACTTCAGAAAAGGATCCTTTAACCCCTCTACCACAAGGAGTGGTTGAGGCATTCAGAGCCACTGTGTTTCTGGAAAGGTAGAATATCCTAACTCAAGTCCTCCGTGAGCGTGAGCACGTGAGGCCTGGAGGCCGATGCACGTGTTACAGCTGTTTCAGGATGCTTCTTGCCCGAGTTTCATGTGGTTGTTAGTTAGACCTGTGTCTTACACTTTACTTGGAGTAGGATGTTAGTACTGTAACCTAAAGGCACAAAACAGTAACTTTGAAACATTAGGCATATTCTTCAGAAATGGCACTTACAAATGATTCCTTCGTCTTTTTTTCACTTGGGTAAATCAAATCTTTAACCCTTTGAATCCCAGCTATTAAATGGAAAGAATGCAATAAATGAATTTTGTCACTGAATAGACTCTATATCAATTTAAAATAAAGTCCTTGAAACAGTCTCCTGTGAATGGTTGAGTACAAGCTACAAATCATTGGAAAGGGTTGATCAGAAATTGTTCTCTCAAACAGAAATATAGATCAATGGAACAGGATAGAAAGCCCAGAGATAAACCCACGCACATATGGTCACCTTATCTTTGATAAAGGAGGCAGGAATGTACAGTGGAGAAAGGACAGCCTCTTCAATAAGTGGTGCTGGGAAAACTGGACAGCTACATGTAAAAGAATGAAATTAGAACACTCCCTAATACCATACACAAAAATAAGCTCAAAATGGATTAAAGACCTAAATGTAAGGCCAGAAACTATCAAACTCTTAGAGGAAAACATAGGCAGAACACTCTATGACATCAATCACAGCAAGATCCTTTTTGACTCACCTTCTAGAGAAATGGAAATAAAAACAAAAATAAACAAATGGGACCTAATGAAACTTCAAAGCTTTTACACAGCAAAGGAAACCATAAACAAGACCAAAAGACAGCCATCAGAATGGGAGAAAATATTTGCAAATGAAACAACTGACAAAGGATTGATCTCCAAAATATACAAGCAGTTCATGCAGCTCAGTAACAAAAAAACAACCCAATCCAAAAATGGGCAGAAGACCTAAATAGACATTTCTCCAAAGAAGATATACAGACTGCCAACAAACACATGAAAGAATGCTCACCATCATTAATCATTAGAGAAATGCACATCAAAACTACAATGAGATATCATCTCACACCAGTGAGAATGGCCATCATCAAAAAATCTAGAAACAATAAATGCTGGAGAGGGTGTGGAGAAAAGGGGACACTTGCACTGCTGGCGGGAATGTGAATTGGTACAGCCACTATGGAGAACAGTATGGAGGTTCCTTAAAAAACTACAAATAAGACTACCATATGACCCAGCAATCCCCACTACTGGGCATATACCCTGAGCAAACCATAATTCAAAGAGTCATGTACCAAAATGTTCATTGCAGCTCTATTTACAATAGCCAGGAGATGGAAACAACCTAAGTGTCCATCATCGGATGAATGGATAAAGATGTGGCACATATATACAATGGAATATTACTCAGCCATAAAAAGAAACGAAATTGAGCTATTTGTAATGAGGTGGATGGACCTAGAGTCTGTCATACAGCGTGAAGTAAGTCAGAAAGAGAAAGACAAATACCATATGCTAACATATATATGGAATTTAAGAAAAAAAAATTTCATGAAGAACCTAGGGGTAAGAAAGGAATAAAGACACAGACCTACTAGAGAATGGACTTAAGGATATGAGGAGGGGGAAGGGT
>NW_021703780.1:94563777-94692856 GCF_005190385.1 Monodon monoceros | reverse complement strand
AAAAAAAAAAAAAAAAAATTGTTCTCTCTGTGCAAAATGTCCCCCAGTTCCCAGTTCCTTCCAGTGTGCCTAATGCCTGTGTTTGGCATTTCAGAGCCAGTCCCCTGCCACCGGTGCCAGCAACTCTGGGGCTGCCTGTGTCCTGGTGACAGCAGGGCTACTTCACCAGAGTCCAGGAAGACCCTGGTGTTGGTTTGGGGGTGGAGGGCCTGATCCTGCCCCGGGCCAAGTGTCCCAGCACCTCAGGGTAGCCATCCCTGCTCCCTCTGAGCTCCTGGAAGGAGGAGGTGGCTGGAACCCTGCTGTGTAAAACAGCACCTAGAATTCGGAAGGAGTACCCGGGCAGGTGCTCTCCCATTGGCTCCCAGATGGCCTGGCATTTCTCGATTTCTTCTTTGCTTACCAAAGAGGCAAGACTTTTGCCTGGGAAGGATTCTGGGCAGCCATGCAGGTAAGTGGGGCAGCCTGCTCCAGCTTCAAGAAGTTGTTAGAATGCCACCCCTCTCGTGTGCCACCTTTGCAACTCTTGCAGGCGCCATGGGCTCCCCTCTCTGGTCCCAGCATGTTGGAGGCAACACCCCACCCCCGCCTCCATCCCGTGATGCCCCACTCCCACCCTCTCCCAGTCAGCCATGGGTCAGGCTGGGGCAGACATGCTCCACTGTATTTGGTGGGGTGGAAGCAGGCGTCCTTCCCTGTAATCTTGGCTTGGCAGCCAGCACGGCTCACCCTCCAGACCACTGACCTGTGGGAAAGAAGAGGTGTGCAATTGCCTTGCCCAGCCTCTGAGAATCCTGCTTTGTGGCTGAACTGAAGTGGCTCCTGCTCTGTGAGGGCCTGCCAGCAAGTTCCTTGGAGGCACTGTGCTGGGGATGATCTGAAGCTGCCACCTACCTTCCTGAGGGCTCAGGTGGTGAGTTACTAACTAATATCTAGGCTTCTGAGACTTGTAATGGAGGGAACAGGAGGGATGGAGAGGTTGAAAGGGGAGGAAACATCGACTGGGTCTCATCCATGGCTTCATGTAGATTCATGTAGGACTCAGAACAAATTCCTGGGAATCCTACCCCTTGGAGTCGACACCAACTTTGCTTGCTTGTTTCTTTAAGAGCTTCATTGAGATATAGTTCACTCAACATACAATTCACCCATTTAAAACTTACAATTATATTTAGAGACCATCACCATAATCAATTTTAGAACACTTTTGTTGCCTATGGTCCCCTTATTCGTCACCCCCAACTCTCCCATCCTTCCCAGCCCTAGGCAACAACTAAGCTACTTTCTGTTTCTATATTTCCTTATTCTGTATGTTTCATATCAATGAAATCATACAATACATGGTCTTTGGGGTCTGACTTCTTTCACTCAGCCTAAAGTATTCAAGGTCATACATGTAACATTTATCAGTCCTTCATTTCTTTTTATTGCTGAATAGTATTTCATTATATGGGGTATACCACATTTTGTTTATCCATTCATCAGCTGATGGATATTTGGGTTGTTTCAGTTTATTTTCACTATTGTTAATGGTGTGCCTGTAAGCAGTTGTGTACAAGTTTTTGTGTGAACATGTTTTTATTTGTCTTGGGTATATACCTACGAATGGCATTTCTGAATCATATGGTAACTCTGTGCTTAATATTTTATATTTAACTGCCAAACTCTTTTCCAAAGTGGCTGCACAATTTGCCCACTAGCACTCTGTTAGTCTTCCAATTTCTCCATGTCCTTGCCAACACTTGTGATTATCTGTCTTTCTTATTATGGCCATGCTAGTGGGTGTGAAGTGGTATCTCATTGTGGTTTTGATTTGCATTTGCTCAATAGCTAATGACGTTGAGCATCTTTTCATGTGCTTTTTGGCCATTTCTATGTCTTCTCTGGAAAAATGTCTATTCAGATTTTTTGCCCATTTTAAAATTGGGTTTTTAAAAAATTATTGCATTGTAAGAGTTAATTGTATAGTTTTTAAAATTTCAGCTTCTGATTGTATGTTGATAGGTTAGAGAGATAGAAATGATTTTTGCATATTAATCGTGTATCGAGCAATCTTGCTAAACTCATAAGTTTGGTAGCTTTTTTGTAGATTCCATTCGATTTTCTCTAATAGAGAATCATGTAAACATGTAATCATGTAAAGACTTTTGTATTTCTTCCTTTCCAATATGGATGTCTTTTATTCTGGATATAAATTCTCTACCAGATAAATGCTTTGAATCACGTTGGGAATATTTGCTTCTACTCCTAGTTTGCTGAGAATTTTTTAAAAATCAGAAATGGTTATTGAATATTGTCAAATGCTTTTTCTGTATTTATTGAGATGATCATACGGTTTTTCTTTTTTAGTTTATTAATATTGTGAATTACACAGTTTGGTTTTTTTATTTTTTTAAATTTATTTATTTATTTATTACTTACTTTGACTGCGTTGGGTCTTCATTGCTGCGTGCGGGCTTTTTCTAGTTGCGGCAAGCTGGGGCTACTCTTCATTGCAGTGCGCGGCCTTCTCATTGTGGTGGCTTCTCGTTGCAGAGCACGGGCTCTAGGTGCATGGGCTTCAGTAGTTGTGGCATGGGGGCTCAGTAGTTGTGGCTCGCAGGCTCTAGAGCGCAGTCTCAGTAGTTGTGGCACATGGGCTTAGTTGCTCCGCGGCATGTGGTATCTTCCTGGCCAGGGATCGAACCCGTGTCCCCTGCATTGGCAGACGGATTCTTAACCACTGTGCCACGGGGAAGTCCCACAGATTGATTTTTAAATGTTAAAACAAAAGTGGGAGAGACCCCACTTGGTTATGATGTGTTACCTTTTTACATATTGTTGGATTTAATTTACCAAAATTTTGTTTAGAATTTTTTGCATCTATATTTAGGAGGGATATTGGTCTGTAGTTTTCATTACTTTTTATGTCTTTATCTGGTTTTGGTATTAGGATAATGCTGGCCTCATGGAATGAGCTGGGAAGTATTTTCTCCTTCAGTTTTCTGGAAAAGTTTGTGTCGAACTGGTATTATTTATTCCTAAGGTGTTTAGCAGAATTCACCAGTGAAGCGATACGAGCCTGGAATTTTCTTTGTGGGTAGGTTTTTAAAAATATATTTCATTTCTTAATGTATGTAGGCCTATTCAGGTTATCTGTTTCTTATTCAGTAAACTTTAGTAGTTTGTGTCTTTCAAGGAATCCATCCATTTCATTTAAACTGACAGATTTACAGACAGAAGTTGCTTATAATTTTCCCTTTTGTGTACAAATTTTTGTGAGAACCTCTTTGACCTTTCTCATTTCTGTTATTGGTAGTTGGTGTTTTCTTTCTTTCTTTTTTTTTTTCCCCCATCAGACTGTTTAGAAGTTTATTAATTTTATTGGTCTCAGGCAAACAGCTCTTGGTTTCATTGAATTTCTCTAATGTTTCACTCTTTTCTATTTGATTGATTGCCACTCTATCTTTTATTTCCTTTCTGTTGCCTACTTTGGATTTAATTGTTCTTTTTATATTGTCTTAAGGTAGAGGCTTAGGTCATTGATTTGAGTCCTTTCTTCTTTTCTAAGATAGGCATTTAATGCTACAAAATTTCCCCAAAGTACAGCTTTAACTGCATTCCACAAATTTTTATGTTCTGTTTTAATTTTCATTCAGTTCAAAATACTTTCTAATTTCCCTTTTGATTTCTTATTTGATACATGAGTTACATATAAATATGTTACTTTCCAAATATTTGATAATTTTTCATAGAGCTTTATTTTATTGATTTCTAATTTAATTCTTTAACTTTTATGACTTGAACGCTTTTACATGTATTGAGACTTTTTTTAATGCCCTAGAAGATGGTCTATCTTGGTAAATGTTCAATATGCACTTGAAAAGAATATGTGTTCAGGGCTTCCCTGGTGGTGCAGTGGTTAAGAATCCGCCTGCCAATGCAGGAGACGTGGGTTCAATCCTTGGTCCGGGAAGATCCCACGTGCTGCGGAGCAACTTAAGCCCGTGCGCCACAGCTACTGAGCCTGCACTCTAGAGCCCGCGAGCCACAACTACTAGAGCCCGTGTGCCACAACTACTGCAGCCCACACACCTAGAGCCCGTGCTCCACAACAAGAGAAGCCACCGCAACGAGAAGCCCATGCACCGCAACAAAGAGTAGCCCCTGCTCGCCGCAACCAGAGAAAGCCTGTGCGCAGCAGCGAAGACCCAACACAGCCCAAAATAAGAAAAGTAATGCTTTAAAAAGAAGAATGTGTGTTCTACTGTTGTTGGGTGGAGTGTTTGATAAATGTCAATTATATCAAGTTGTTTGACAGTGTTGCTCAAGGCTACTCTGTCCTTGCTGATTTTCTGTCTGCTTGTTCTGTCAGTTTTTGAGAGAGTTACTGGAATTTCTGAATGTAATTGTGGATTTGTCAGTTGCTCCTTATAGTTCATTTTTGCTTCATGTATTTTTTTTTTTTCGCGGTACGTGGGCCTCTCACTGTTGTGGCCTCTCCTGTTGAGGAGCACAGGCTCCGGACGTGCAGGCTTAGCGGCCATGGCTCACGGGCCCAGCCGCTCCGCGGCATGTGGGCTCTTCCAAGACCAGGGCACGAACCCGTGTCCCCCGCATCGGCAGACGGACTCTCAAACACTGCGCCACCAGGGAAGCCCTGCTTCATGTATTTTAAACCTCTGTTAATAGGGGCATAACCATTTAGGATTGCTATGTCCTCTTGATGAATTCACCTCTTTTTCTTCATAAGGTAGACCTTCTTTATCTGTAGTAATATTCTTTGCTCTTAAATCTACCTTGTCTGGTATTAGAATACCCCATCCAGCTTTTTTTTTGGCTAGTGCATTTTTCCATCCTTTACGATTTTTAAATTCTATTTTAATTTTATTTTTTATTTATTTTTACTGTTTTAAAGTATAGTTGATTTATAACATGATATTGATTTCAGGTATACAACATAATGATTCAATATTTTTATAGATTATACTACATTTAAAGTTATTATAAAATATTCGCTATATTCCCTATGCTGTACGATATATCCTTGTAGCTTGTTTTGTGTTTTAATTTCTTTTGTTTAATTAATTTATTTTTTGGCTGTGTTGGGTCTTCATTGCTGCACACGGGCTTTTCTCTAGTTGCGGTGAGCGGGGGCTACTCTTCGTTGCAGTGCATGGGCTTCTCACTGCGGTGGCTTCTCTTGTTGCAGAGCACGGGCTCTAGGCGCGTGGGCTTCAGTAGTTGTGGCTCGTGGGCTCAGTAGTTGTGGCTCGCGGGCTCTAGAGCACAGGCTTAGTAGTTGTGGTGCACGGGCTTAGTTGCTCTGCAGCATGTGGGACCTTCCTGGACCAGGGCTCAAACCCATGTCCCCTGCATTGGCAGGTGGATTCTTAAGCACTGCACTACCAGGGAAGTCCCTATTTTATATATAGTAGTTTATACCTCTTAATCTCCTGCCCCTATCTTGCCCCTCCTCCCTTCCCTCTCCTCACTGGTAAACACCAGTTTGTTCTCTGTATCTTTGAGTCTGTTTGGTTTTTTGTTTGTTTGTTTGTTTTGTTTCTGGCCACACCATGCAGCTTGTGGGATTTTAGTTTCCCAACCGGGGATCGAACCCAGGCCCTCAGGAGTGAGAGCACAGAGCTCTAACTAACCACTGGCCCACCAGGGAATTCCCGAGTCTGTTTCTGTTTGTGCCTTTATATTTAAAGTACATTTCTTGTGGACAGCATATATATAGTTGGTGTTGTTTTGTTATCCAATCTGACAGTTGCAATTTCTGCCTTTTAATTGGTGTGTTTAAAACCTTTATATTTAATGTGATTGTTGGTGTGGTCATGTATAAGTCTGTCATTGTGCTGTTGTTTTCTGTTTTGTCCCATCTGTTCTTTATTCCTTTTTTTCCTCTTTTTCTTCTTTATTTGGATTATTTTTTATTCTATGTTATCTCTTTTGGTGATTTATTAGCTATAGCTCCTTATTTTGTTATTTTAGTGGTTGAATTAGGGCTTATGGTAGTCATTTTTATCACAGCCTACTTTCAAGTATTATACTACTTCAGGTGTAATATAAGAATCTTCTCATGCTTCCATTTATCCACCCCCCCACCTTTATATTATTGCTGTTATACAATTTACTTTTACATATGTTATAAACACCGTACTACATTGTTATGGTTGTTTAGACTGTAAATTATCTTTTAAAGGGATTTATATAATAAGCAAAAAATCATGTCTGTTAATCTATGTAGTTACCATTTTTCATGCTCATTATTCCTTTGTATATATCCACATTGCTATCTAGTATCATTTTCCTTCCACTTGAAGGACTTTCTTTAACATTTCTTCTGCTGGTGATAATTTTGTTCAGCTCTTGTATGTCTTCATTTCACCTTCGATTTTGAAAGAAATGTTAGTTAAGTATAGAATTGTGAGTTGACATTTTTTTTTTCTTGTCACTTGATTTGTTTCCTGTGAGAAAGTTTCTGTCATCCTTGTCATTGTTCTTTCTGTTTGTAACATGTCTTTTTTCTCTGGCTGTTTTTAAGATTTTCTTTTTTTTATTAGATTTGAACAATTTAATAATAATAATAATATGCATTGGTGATGTTTTCTTCATGATTCTTGGGGTTTGTTGAGGTCTTTGGATCTGTGGGTTTATCCTTTTCATCAAATGTGGAAAATTTTGACCATTATTTTCTTCTGTCCTCCCCTCTCATTCCTCTCCTTTGAGGATTCGTTCCAGTTACATTTATATTAGGCCATTAAGTTGTCCCATAGTTCACTGATGCTCTTTTCATTTTTTAAAATTCTGTTTTTCTGTGTTTCATTTTGTACACCTTCTGTTGCTACACTTCAAGTTATTTCATCTTTTCTGAAATGTCTGATCCGCCTTTAATCACCTCCACTGCACTCTTCATCCCAAACACTGTAGTTTTCATCTCTAGAAGCTTGATTTGGATCTTTTTACATCTTCAGTGTCTCTACTTAGTTAATTATCTGGACACATGGAATTCTGGTAGAATTACTGTTTTAATGTCCTGTCTGCTAATTCTAATCTATGTGTTAGACCTGGGTCACTTTTAATCAATTACTTGACTCCCACATCATGGGTTGTGTTTTCCTGATTCTTTGCCTGCTTGGTAATTTTTTATTGGATTCCAGACATTGTGAATCATACCTTGTTGGATGCTGAATGTTTCTCTGGCAAATAATTTGGATCATTGTTCTGGGACACAGTAGAGTTATGTGGAAACAATTTGATTCTTTTGGTTCTTGCTTTTAAGATATTTTTGGTGGGCTCAGAAAAGGCTCAGTCTAGGGCTAATTTTTTCCTCCTATTGAGGCAAGACCTTCCTGACGACTCAACTGAATGCCCTGTGAATTGTGGCTTTTCCAGTCTGGCTGGTGACAATAGGCTGTGGCCAGCTGTATGTGAATGCTAGGCACGGATGCCGCGAATCCTTCCCAATAGTTCTTTGCCAGCCTCCAGTAGTTTCTTCACACGTGCTAATTAATATTCCCCTAAAGACTTAGGACAGACCCTCTGCGGGTCTCCAGGGTTGGACCTCTGCAGAAATCTCCTCTCTGTGTTTTTGTCTAGCTGGTCTCCCTGGATTCCCATCTCCATCTACTCAACTCAGGGACCTCATCAGGCTCCACCGGGGTCTCCCCTGCACCCCCTGGAAACTCTCCCAAGGCACTTACCTGGGGCAGCTGAAGGGCTCACGCACCTGGTGGTTTCCCATCTCTCAGGGATCACCGTCCTTTATCACCCAATGGCAACCTTCTTGAAAATTGCTATTTTACACACTTTTTTGCATGTGCCCTATGTTTTCAAAATGTTTTAAAAATTTTTTTGTTCAAGTGACAGAGTAAATCTGATCCCTGTTACTCCTCTTTGGCTGGAAGTGAAAGTTGCCCAAATTGCCTTGTAAGTAACAGTTGCCTTGTTACTTAAATTGTAAAATAATAAAAAGAATCTCAAGATCATCCATAGGGAAATAGTTAAATAAATGTGGTACGTGCATTACATGCATTAAAATGTTGTATTTTAAAGCTGTTAAACGTTTTGGAAGATATTTATAGATGTAACTTGCTAATGTAACAAGTAAAGAGATTGCAAATCCATATCTATAGTAAATTCCAGTGCTTCAACATATGTCAATATGTATTCTTCATGTATTATGTGTATGCATAGAGAAAATAAAATACCCCAACATATGATTTCTGAATTTGGGTATTTTGGCTGAATATTAATTTTCTTCTTGTTTTCTACATTTTCTAAATTGTCTCTAGAATGCATTCTTTGAGAATCCTATATGTGTGTATGTGTCTTTATGTACGTATATTATATGTGTGTGTGTGTTTACACGCACACAGGCACACACACGTTGTGGGGTGGGTAAGGAAGAAATACAGAGGCTTGATTACAGGAGGCAGAGGAGACTTGGGCCATAAGCCAGGCTCTGCCACAACTCGCCTGTGTGATTCAGGGCAAATCATTTTCCTTCTCTGGCCTTAGTCTTCTCAGTAGCAAAATGATCTTTAGACCCCCCTCCTGCTAGAACATTCCGGGAGCCAGTGACTGATTGAAAGTGCACATGGCCTTGCTTGTTCTGTCCTTTTCATTTCTCCTCCCATGGCTTCCTGAAGAGCTGGATAAAGTGTCTCTGTGAGTCCAGATGGGCGCACCGTTCTGTGCTGGTCTGTTTTTCTAGGTCGAGGAGGCCTGGAGCAGGGAATTGCAGGGAGCTGATAATTTTGAAGGAACATCGCCCTCGTCTGCTTCCTGCCAGTCTGAAGTGAGCAGCGAGCAGTGGGTTGTGCAGCGGCCAAGGCATCACCCACGGTAGGAGCTGGAGCGGGTGCGGATTCCTGCCCCCTCCCCTGCCCCCTGCCACCCCTGGCCAGCTGGTGCCATCTCCTTGCTCACTTCCGGGGCAGCTGTTCTCAGCTTCCCTGGGGAACCTCCCTGTCCCTGCCAGATGTGAAAGCACAGCTTGTTCCTGTTGCTCAGCTCTTCCAGCTTCTGTCTCTAAGTAGCCATGGTGTTAGCCCTGAAAAGTAGAGGATGGCAGCAGGAATTGGCAAGGGAAGTCCCATCAGAGGGGCGATGGCCACCAGAGCCAGGGGATGGGAATTTGGGCACGCCATCTTAGGGTTCTGTCCACCACAAACCGTCTCTACCTCTCGGCACTGTGAGTTAAATAAAACATGGAAGTGCCCAGCACAGCACCTGCCATGTTGTTCGACTTTCATATATATTCGTTAGATCTCTTTCTCTGACTTGTTCATGATTACTTGAGGGCACAGGATCCACCTTGATGTTTTTCTTTATCTCCAGCACCTGGGCATGTGTCCTTCTGCAAGAGGGAAGGAGGACTACATCAGAGAGCAGGTTTGGGGGAGGGGTTGGGGCTTTGGGAGGAGCCACGGAGCAGGGTGGGGCCAGGCTCAGATATGAAGGGGCAGAAGGTGTCTGTGAGCATCGAGGACAGGCTGTGCCTCCATAACCTCTCTCAGGTCGCAAGCCACTCCCAGCCTGTGACTGCTGCTGCCAGCAAGGGGGCTGTTGCTGCTCGCCCCACATGAGCATCTGTAGAGGACGGTGGAAGAGCTGCTCCAGAGCAAGGGGAGGAGGGGAGGCCCTGGGTGCCTGCCCAGTACCTGGGGACCTCCCTGGCATCCTCTCATCGCGCTCTTTCCCCAGTGGGACAGACCTGCAAATGCAATGTAGAAATCCCGGTTGATGTGCCTCCTGGCATTCAGGTCTCCAGGTGTGAATACTCCAGCAAGAGGGAGCCAGGCACTAGGGCAGAGGCAGGAGAAAAACAGTGGGGCTGGTGTGAGGAAATGGGGTGCCTGGATGAGCAGGTGCAAGGGGGTTCTGTACTCATGCCTTTGCTCGTCATGCCCTTCCCCTCGAAGCCCAGGTGCAGCCCCAGCTGCCCCATGAGGCTTTCCCCCATTACCTTACATGAGAGCAGTCAGCTCCTCTTTTCTCCTTGTTCATGGGCAGTAGGTTTCAGTAAAGAAGTGGACCAGGAGTCAGGATACCTGGGTCCCACTTTGTCAACTAGCGTGCTTTATGAACATGGGCGTGTTAGTTACCTCCTCTGGGAATCAGGTTTTCCTACCCTTTAAACGAGGAGGCTGGAGCACACACTCTGAGGTTCCTGTCAGCTTTCCATTCAGAGATGCTTCAATTCCAAAGCCCTATTTTATTTTATTTTTGTATTTTACTCGTGACCCTTCTCCTATTGGCCTTGAGTTTAGGGCTCTGTGTGGCCACCAGTGCTTCCACATGGACTAAAACACAGCTGGAGTCCATACCATAATCGTTTGCTGGATGAACACCATGCCTAGGCCCACTGGTTCCATTTTTAGGAGTGTGCCCCGAATTCCTAAGCAGACCATGAGCTTCCTGAATTTAGGTATTGGGGTGTCCCCCTTTCAGAACCCAGACTTGGCTGAGAAAGGACCCAGAGGCGTACTTGGGGGATGGGGGGAGTTCCCATACGCTAACATCAAGACAGGAATAACACTGTAAATTAACTATACTTCACTTAAAAAAAAAAAGTCAAAAAGTTTAAAAATGAAAAAAAAAGAATAGACTGACTCAGGCCATAGTTCCTCGCAGTACGGTCGCTACACCTCCCCCACCAGCCATACACCCAAGCCCACGCTTCCCATCTGAATTCAGCCAATCAGCAACACCTTCACTTCAGAGGCTCCTAACAGCCAATCAGCAACACCTTCACTTCAGAGGCTCCTAACAGCCAATCAGCAACAGCTTCACTCCGGCGCGCACGCTGCTCACGTCAGGGTTCGGAATCAGCGAAGGCCATGCTTCTGCAGCAGTGTCTCCTCAGCTAAAAAGGAACCGCTACCTAAACGCGCGTACTTCTGAGAGTCTGCACCCCCTGAACTCTGCGGTCCTCTAGACCAGATCTGGTTTGTCCAGTGTGTGCCTCCCCAGTGGCTCTCCCTTGCCTAGCAAGTAGTTGGGCCTCTGGTAGGAGGTGACGAGGGGTGGCCTCTTCCTGGGACGGGTTATGGTCCAACTTGGGACGCGCGGCTTGCGCGCTGGCAGGTACCAGCTCGGCCCCCTCACTGTAGTAACTCCGTGCCTAGGAGAGTCCCTGGCCCATAGGTGCTCGATGAATAGCCCTTGAATTGTTTAATGTGGGGGGGGGGCTCCGACTCGTGCTGGGGCTGAGGCAGGGGATAAGGCCCCAGAGTGGGAAACAGCCGGTGGGGAGGGAGAAGTGCTTTCTCCGTGAGAGAGCAGCTTGCGCTGGAGGCCAGGGAGCTGGGCCAGGACGTGAGAAGGCTCTGAGCATTCGGGCAGCGGTGAGGAGCCCCTCCGTTCCTACCCGCTGGAATGTGCCCGTTCTCCTTGCCCATCTCTGCCCATCACACAAAGCCTTTAAGGGCTTGTCCTGTCTGCACAGAAGAGGGATCGGTGAGGGTACGGAAGACAAGCCAGTCAAACCTGTTGGCCGGAAGGGACCTCGACATTGGCTGATAGAATCAGAGGCCCCAAGGTATTCTGATACCTGAAACGCTGGGCTGATGCCGCAGTATCACACTGGAAGAGATCAGCAGACACTCGCTTCACCTTTCTGGGCTTCCTGTCCGCCCCTGTAAAGTGAGGAGACTGGTCTAAGAAAACACAGATGCCCGCACCCTGTGCCCTGATTTAATTGGTCTCTGATTGGGCCTGTGAGATGGTAGGGTTTTTTTTTTTTTTTCAGTTTTTACTTTTTATTTAGCAACTCAGATTGAGACCAAGTAACCCTCCCAATAGGTTTAGGTTTTGAGGGATTGTAATAAAGAGAGGACGTGGGACACCAGTAACGGTTAAGGTCTTGAGAAAAGGACAGAATGTGCCCGAGACAGCAGGGGACAGAAAGGGTGGCCCTTGAGGCACCAGGTACCCGCGACGCAATGTTCCAAGTGTGTGCGACCCTGACTGGGGGCAGAGGTGGGACCAGGAAGCACCAAGGCTTCTCTTTAGCCCAGTGGACATCGACCAGAACTTTCTACAGAAGAACTTGTGCTTTTAGGCCTTGGCTATTTTCTTGAGACACCACCGAGAACTCAGCTGTCACCCAGGGTCGTTTACAGGCCCCCAGGACTGAACATTTATCGCTGCCGGAATAGGTAACTCCATCCTGAGACAGGTGGGTGCGCTCGCGTCCACTCCTGGAGGCCTGGAGAGTCTGACGAGAGGGAAAGAGAGACGGGCTTCCGCTTTCCTGAGCTACGGGAAGAGCGCGAGGTGGCGGGACGAGGGCGGTGCTCAGTTCTTCAGCCGGGACGCTTCGCACAGGTACGCAGCCAGCGTCTTGGTGCCTTTAGCGTAGTTGCGCCTGTTGAGCTTTTCATTCTGGGAGTGGGCTCCGTCATCTGCTGACCCCAGAGGCAACAGGATGTCATTCTTCCCAATGATTCCCAGTGGAGTTAGAACCATGGAGCTAAGTCGGTATCTGAGAGCAGTTTCAGCTGTGACATTCTGTGACCTCTGTACTCACCTTGGTGCGGTTGGTACAGGAAGGGGGCACAGCATGTGGGAAAACAGCTTAGGGTTTAATGCTTTTAGTGGTAATAGGAGTCGTGGCTCCCACTTACTGAGCTCATGTTCCATGCTGGGCTCTTTCAATGCGTTCTCTTTTAATGAGATTGTCCCAACAACCGTATGAGGTCAGTATCATGATGGACACTTTAGAGATGAGGGAACTGAAGCTCAGAGAGGTGATTTGACCTACTCGAGGTCACACAGCAGACCGATCAGTGGCTGACCTGGGTTTTGAATGTACCTCTGAACTGACTTCAAAGCTGATGCTCTTTCCAAACTGGGAAGTTTGGAATAGTTGCTTGGACAGTTAATGCATCCGTGGGTTCCTTTGACATCCAACTCGGGAAGGGAAAGTCCCCGTCTTTTCTGCTTTGGCTACACACCATCACTAGAGTATTGGGCTCTGCTCTCTTATTTTTGGATAACACTGGCCAGCTAGAGCTCTTTGGGATGAGTGAAGCCCCCCGGGCAGCTGAGAGGATTCCCCCTGTCATGTGGAGAACGATGCAGGAGTTTCGGGCCTTACCTTCAGAATCAGGGGTGGGAGATAGGAGCTCTGTCTTCAGTTGCATCACGGGCTGTTGTGTGCCAGAAGGGAGAGAAATTCTGAAGCAAAGGGTCTGGCCGTCCTGAGCAATGGCAGGGCAACACTCATCACATAGGAATGACCAGTAACCAACCTGGTTTGAACTTAGTTTATAAGATGAAGTCTTTGCTAAGGCATTAGCACATCTCCTGCATGCTCTGTGTGTTTCTGAGATAGTTGCTTTGGGGTGACCCTGTCCCTCTCTGGGCTGGAGGCTGGGGGAGAAGCTTCAGGGGACCCTCAGTGTGGCCCAGGTGCCTCCATCTGCTGCTCTGTAACATCTCAAGGATGCAGACCCCGTCCACCTGTGCTGGAACCCAGCAGGCAGGTGCAGGGCGCAACCTCCCGCCTTGCTTCCCAGTAACTTTGTTTCTAACTAGGAGTGTAGGCGTCGGCCTTGAGGAGCAGGATGTGGACGCGCTAGGTGGGCACTTGGATCTCAGCTCTTTGGTGCAAAGCTCTGGTGGATTCAGGTGGACAGACGCAGAGCACGAGCTGGAGAGCTGGGCACTGTGGGCACCGAGACGTGAACTGGACGTAGTGTCTGTCCCCGGGAAGCTCAAAGTCTAGTTTGGGGAAGACAGAAGCTGCTTAGCTGACTAATACAGGAGGTGGATGATGGGGAGTATGAGGACGATGATGTGGGACCCAGGAGAGGAAGGAGTTCTGATTGAGGCAGGAGTTCCCAGCCAGCTCCACAGAAGCCGTGACGCTCTCCAGGTAAGACCTGTTGAGGAGGAGAATTTCTGATGCGTGGCTAGACTGGAAAACAGGCCCATGGAAAGGAGACGGTGGGAGAGGTCAGGGAGGTGTGTTTGTGCTGTAGGGGACGGGGGCAATGTCAAGAGCATGGGTACCTGGGTGTAGCCGTGCCTTGGTTCATACCCAGGACGCCCCCCTCCCCCTTTCTAATGGGATTCCGCCTCCATCCGGTGCGTCCGCCCTTCACGTGGCCCTGTCCTTCGCGACGGTGGCTCCCCTCGCCGGTCATTGGTTTGGGCTCGAGCACTTGGTGCAGTTGTGGTCACGGAGGTGTGAGAGGCATGTGGCAGGGGCTTCTGGGAGAGGCTTCCTCGCTGTCAGAAGGAGACACACAGGAATGGAAGGTCGTCTTTTCTTCTTCTGGATGTTACTGTGTTTGCGTGTCACGCTGCACTGGGGACCACCGTCTTGCTACCAGGAAGGGAGTGAGTCTGAGAGCAAAGCCCAGGCTGAAGGTACTGGAACCAGAAGATGGAGAGAATCCTCCCCATCCCTGAAGGTGGCGTTGGGCAGCTGCGTTTGCTCACCCAGCTCTGGACTCCTTGTGTTCAATAATGTTTGTCTTCAGCGTTGGCATTTTGAGATGGGGCTGTCTGTTACATGCAGCTGGCAGCATCCTTCCTGAAACAGAGGACACTCTGAGGGGTGCCACGCGTCCAGGGCTTTCCCGAGTGTGGTTGTCCCTCCTGAGAACAGATTATTGTTGCCAGTGTGAGCTAACCATCTTCTGCCACTCCAGCCTTTCCTGAGCCTGGGTCCACGTGGGGGCAACTAATTGGGGACCCCTCCATTTTAGACAAATCCCTTTATATTCTAAGAACAGCTGAACTTAATATATATGTAAAAATCTGCTGCACATCATCCTGGGGTCTCGCTACAGAGAGTTGCCCGAGTGAGAATCAACACCTATAGGCAAAGTGCCTGCCCTCGACCCTTGAGATTCTGGTTTGGTTTTTGAAACCGCTGTTTGTCTCTCCTGCTGGGTAGCACGCAGGCCCCAGACCTGGTTGCTCCGGAGGATCAGCACCTGTCTGTTTCAGTTCCCTCTGGTGTTTTCAAGAGCGAATTCTGGGTGGACTGAGTAGTCTATATTTAATGTCCGGCTGCCCACCCAGAACATACATACCCTTCACACGTAGTGTAAGTTCATTAAGCTTTTTTTTTTTTTTTTTAAAAAAACCCAACATGCTCTGGTGTAGGAACAAAACACAAACTTAATTTTGTTTAGAGAGATGCCCACGTGCTCAGAATCTCGCCTTGAGAAATCATTCCCTCCAGCGCAGCATGTGGCTCTCAGGGTCTCTCTGAGCCTGACCTAGGCTAGAATATCCACACACTCTGCTTGATTCCCATGTCTCCATCAGAGCTACGTTCAACTGATAGGCTGTTTTTTGTTTTATTAATTATTCACGTTATTACAATTATTAACATTTTCTAACATTACAAGATGTTTGGGAAATTGAAAAATGAAGTCAGTCTCAATCCCTCCATCTAACGTGCCTCTGAATTAATTTCATTGTGGCGTGTGATTTCCAGTATTATCCACATACAGACACATTTGTGTGCTGCACACCTTGTACACGTACGTTTTTGTCTCCTGGTTTTTTCATCTTATTAAATTATGAGATATGACCATGCTGCCCCATCGTTTTTAATAATTATTTTAATGGTTGCATGATAGGAACAGCAAGCAGTGGAATAATTTAACTTCATAACAGACACTGGTGGTGGTTTATAGAACCGTTTTCCTTTCCTCCTCCTCTTCCTCTTCTTTAGCTTCTTTGTGTATCCCCCGCTCCCCCACCTCCCCGCTTCCTGGAAGGAGGATTCAGGAATCAGTGAGTCCATCCCCACCTTCAGGGACAAATCCTGATTCGTCAAAGTCAACCGTAGTGTTCCCATATCTCTTACCAGAGATTGGTTTAGGTCCCTGCATGTGTTGCTATTCTTTGAAGGGACATGAGGGGATGTCTCTGCGGAGCTTCTAGGAAAAGCTTTCATGCTCCTAAAATGAAGCAACAGGAAGAGATGTCCCCTCCTTCCACTGGATGTCATTTTATCTTTAGGTGATGCCTGCAAATGTAGCAGGAAACATATCCCATATCCCAGTTCAATCAACCTTTGTCTCCCGTTGGTAAACGTTGAAGCCTATTTTAGGGTGTAGCCCTGAAGCCTATTCTGTTACTAGGGCCTGTATATTATTAGAGCCTATAGTTACCTATGATCAGGAACCTATTGTTAGGCATTTGGAGTGTTCAGACCTGGAGTGTTTCCTGGGCAGCCGATTTCTCACCTCACCTAATGTCTTCCCCAAACTCTGGGGCACTTCTGAGAGTCTTATGGTGAATGTTCTGCTCGTCACTGGTGTGGAAGGTTGGGGACTAAACCAGGTCAGCCAAGTTCTCTCCTTTTCTGTTGTCCCAAGTGAGTCAAGGCACAGACAGCCGACAGAGCAAGTTTGATCTGATCACTGGGGACAGTCTGACAAGTGTGACTCAGAGCTGGAGATACGGCAGGAGGCAGCAGGATGCCCGGCTCTTAAAGATGTCCTAGACATAGAGGGAACCTACCTCAACATAATAAAAGCCATATACAAGAAACCCACAGCAAACATCAGTCTCAGTGGTAAAAAACTGAAAGCATTTCCTCTAAGATCAGGAATAAGACAAGGATGTCCACTCTCGCCACTATTATTCAACATAGTTTTGGAAGTACTAGCCACAGCAGTCAGAGAAGAAAAAGAAATAAAAGGAATACAGATTGGAAAAGAAGATGTAAAACCGTCACTGTTTGCAGATGACCTGATACTATACATAGATAATCCTAAAGATACCACCAGAAAACTGCTAGAGCTCATAAATGAATTTGGTAAAGTTGCAGGATACAAAATTAATGCACAGAAATCTCTTGCATTCCTATACACTAACAATGAAAGATCAGAAAGAGAAATTAAGGAAACAATCCCATTCACCATTGCAACAAAAAGAATAAAATACCTAGGAATAAACCTACCTAAGGAGGTAAAAGACCTATACTCAGAAAACTATAAGACACTGATGAAAGAAATCAAAGATGACATAAACAGATGGAGAGATATACCATGTTCTTGGATTGGAAGAATCAATATTATGAAAATGACTCTACTACCCAAAGCAATCTACAGATTCAGTGCAATCCCTATCAAATTACCAATGGCATTTTTTACAGAACTAGAACAAAAAATCTTAAAATTTGTATGGAGACACAGAAGACCCCGAATAGCCAGAGCAGTCTTGAGGGATAAAAACGGAGCTGGAGGAGTCAGACTTCCTGACTTCAGACTATACTACAAAGCTACAGTAATCAAGATAATATGGTACTGGCACCAAAACAGAAATATAGATCAATGGAACACGATAGAAAGCCCAGAGATAAACCCACACACCTGTGGTCAACTAATCTATGACAAAGGAGGCAAGGATATACAATGAAGAAAAGACAGTCTCTTCAATAAGTGGCACTGGGGGGCTTCCCTGGTGGCGCAGTGGTTGAGAGTCCGCCTGCCGATGCAGGGGACATGGGTTCATGCCCTGTTCCGGGAAGATCCCACATGCTGTGGAGCGGCTGGGCCCGTGAGCCAGGGCCGCTGGGCCTGCGCGTCTGGAGCCTGTGCTCCGCAGCGCAAGAAGCCACAGTGGTGAGAGGCCTGCATACCGCCAAAAATAAATAAATAAATAAGTGGCACTGGGAAAATTTGAAAGCTGCATTTAAAAGAATGAAATTAGAACCCTCTCTAACACCATACACAAAAATAAACTCAAAATGGATTAAGGATGTAAATGTAAGACTGGACACTTAAAACTCTTAGAGGAAAACATAGGAAGAACACTCTTTGACATAAATCACAGCAAGATGTTTTTTGACCCGTCTCCTAGAATAATGTAAATAAAAATAAACAAATGGGACCTAATGAAACTTAAAAGCTTTTGCACAGCAAAGGAAACTATAAACAAGATGAAAAGACAACCCTCAGAATGGGAGAAAATATTTGCAAACGAATCAATGGACAAAGGCTTAATCTCCAAAATATATAAACAGCCTATGTGGCTGAATATTAAAAAAAAAAACAACCCACTCAAAAAATGGGAAGACTTAAATAGACATTTCTCCAAAGAAGACATACAGATGGCCAAGAGGCACATGAAAACCTGCTCACATCACTAATCATTAGAGAAATGCAAATCAAAACTACAATGAGGTATCACCTCACACCTGTTAGAATGGCCATCATCAAAAATCTACAAACAACAAATGCTGGAGAGGGTGTGGGGAAAAGGGAACCCCCTTGCACTGTTGGTGGGAATGTCAATTGATACAGCCACTATGGAGAACAGTATGGAGGTTCCTTAAAAAACTAAAAATAGAATTACCATACGATGCAGCAATCCCACTACCGGGCATATACCGAGAGAAAACCATAATTCAAAAAGACACATGCACCCCAATATTCATTTCAGCACTATTTACAACAGCCAGGTCATGGAAGCAACCTAAATGCCTATCGACAGACGAATGGATAAAGAAAATGTGGTACATATATACAATGGGATATTACTCAGCCATAAAAAGGATCGAAACTGGGTCATTTGTAGAGATGTGGATGGACCTAGGGACTGTCATACAGAGTGAAGTAAGTCAGAAAGAACAGCTGTCATATATTAAGGCATATATGTGGAATCTAGAAAAATGGTACAGATGAACAGGTTTGCAAGGCAGAAATAGAGACACAGATGTAGGGACCAGATGTATGGACACCAAGGGGGGAATGCAGGGCGGGGGAGTGGTGGTGGTGGGATGAATTGGGAGATTGGGATTGACATATATACACTAATATATATAAAGTAGATAACTAATGAATACCTGCTGTATAAAAAAGTAAAAAAAAGATTAAAAAAAAAAAAGATGCCCTAGAAAGCGCTTCAGCCTTCAGGGCCAAGAGCCCATGGGAGATAGTCCTCTTGGGTCTTCTCAAATGAAGACTCCTCGCTGGAGACCGAGGCCTGCAGACTTGGACTCCTGTCTTCCTCTAGTGGACAACCTTCAGACGTGCTCCATTTAGAGTTGTTGGATTATTAATTGACATATATGAAATAGAGTGAAACAACGGCGATTTCTGGGCCACATACTATGTGTTAGGCTCTAGAAGTAAAGACCTAAGTAAGTTTATGTCTTCTTAACAAGCATACCATCTAATGGAGAAAATTGGAAAGTATTGCTTATTATCACTACTACCCAGGATCCATACACTTGAAGTTCAAGTAAGAGTTTTCTTAGCACATGATATATGGTCCTTCCATTGCCGCCATGGCAGGGAAACAAGTGTTACAGGCTGGTAGACCTCTGTGGGCCTGGACCTCATCTGCAAGGCCGTGTGGCATGTCATCCTTGACATTTTTCATGACCAGTCTTCGGGCAGTTTGAGCTGAGAAGTGATGCCATCTCATTTCTCATTCCCACAGCCTCGTATCTGGATTGACAGGAGCAGGAAAGGATGAGGATGTAGGAATCTGGAGCCTCTGGAGAGAGGTCTTGGGCCCTTCTCCTTGGACTGCAGGCACAGGTAACACCAAACAGAAGCTTCCCCCTGGATGGTGCCTTGGCATCAGCTCCTCCCTTTCCCTCCAGCTGGAAGACACACACTCGGTCTTGGTAAAGATTTACTTGTTTAGCTAAACAAGATAGCTAGGGTTGTATCAAACATTAAAAACAGAAACAAAGCAAAAAAAAAACCCAACATCCTTTCTTTTAATGGAAACTTACCTGGAGCTGCATATGTGAAACAGGTTATCGGGGAATGCTCTTGGTGGATGTTTGGAGAGTAGGGGGTCCTGCCCATCCAACCCCACTGTTTCCATGGAGACCCTTCAAGTCCTTGGTGGAAGCCATAGTGCTCTGCAGAAAAGTTTGAAGCCATAGATTAGACCCACTCCAGCTAGACACACTCAAACGTCCCTGGGGTGAATTGAGCTCTCTTGAGATTCCCAGCCCTAAGGAATCTTCCTGGCCAGCCAGCTGGTTGATACCTGGAGTTCCATCTCTTGGGGCCTTTGGGGGTTTTGGTCTTTCCAGAATGTCCCATAGAAATGCACGTGTTCTCGGGAAGGGTACAACAAGCCCAGGACCCATTCCCAGTCACATTCACTCATTCATTCATTTATTCAGCTAATGTCTGTTGAGCACGTACTAAGTGCTGCGTCCTGTTCTCCATACCAGGGGTACGGTTCTGAGCAAACAGACAAAAAGCCCTGCCCTCTTGCAGCCTGTATTGCACTGGGGGCTGGAGGGGCAGGTAGCTGGCAGCCAGGCTAGAGGTTTAGGGGACAGTGCTGGGGGTAGACTGCCCAGAACAGAAGATAATCTTGCTGTCCTTGCCTCTGAGCTGCCGGCCCCGCTCGGCCGGAGCTGAATGACGTGCTGAGTCAAACCAGCTTGGCGGGACTTCTCTGCTGCCCGTGGAGGCAGTTGGTTTGCACGCACCCTCATGAGGTCTTGGGGTCTGGTGGTGACGCCTTGGGGTGGAGAAGAGGGTGCACTGGGTGGTGGCAAGGAGAGGCCACTGAGTGCTTAACTTGGATCTAACTCAGGGCTTCTCAGACTTTGCTGCACGTTTGGACACCTCGGGAGCTGTGAAAACCTGGCTCCCGGGCTGCACTCCTGGGCTATCTAACCAGATTTTTAAAAAATAATAACAGCTGCTGCTTTTTTTTTAATTCATTTATTTTTTTGGCTGTGTTGGATCTTTGTTGCTGCGCGCAGGCTTTCTGTAGTTGCGGCGAGCGGGGGCTCCTCTTCGTTGTGGTGCGTGGGCTTCTCATCGCGGTGACTTCCTCTTGTTACGGAGCACGGGCTCTAGGCGCGTGGGCTTCGGTAGTGGTGGCTCGTGGGCTCAGTAGTTGTGGCTCATGGGCTCTAGAGCGCAGGCTCAGTAGTTGTAGTGCACGGGCTTAGTTGCTCTGCGGCATGTGGGATCTTCCCAGACCAGGGCTCGAACCCGTGTGCCCTGTGCTGGCAGGTGGATTCTTAACCACTGTGCCACCAGGGGAGTCCCTCTAACCAGATTCTGAGGCGTGGGTCTCCAGCCTCAGGAGTGTAAAAACTCCATGGGTAGGTATAATGTCCAGCCATGTGAGAGAACCACTGAACTCACTTATATAGTAGTCTCTGTAAGATTTTTCTTGCTGAAAGGTATCCTGGGCTTTAAATGCATCTAGACAGTGTTCTCTACCTTTGGACAGTATCAGTCTCACCTGGAGAACTTGGTTAAACACACACAGGCCACACACAGTCTCTCCCATACCCATGTGTTGGGAGCCTGTGTGCTGTTATCAGCTCCACAGGGGATTCTGAGACGCACCAGCGTTGAACTGCTGGGTCAGAGGATGCGTGGGAGGAGAGGCAGGCTCAGTGAGCAGGGCAGCTCACGAGTCCGTGCCTCCTTGGACCCCCAGCCAGGAAGAAAACAAGTATTCCTGTGTAGGGTTGGTGACTTTGCAGCTCTGACGCCTGCAGCACTGCAATGGAACTTAGCACTCTGTAGCTAGTATTGGCCCAGTTTGACAGATGGGCAACTGAGGCACAAAGATAGGATGCAACTTGCCCAAGGCCACGTGAGATTCAAACCGCAGACAGGCCTGACTCCAGATCCTGGGGCTGGGACCGAGTCATGATTTTCTTCTGTGACCCACAGTCTGTTTCAGGGAGCACCAGAGAGGCCCATGTGTCTCAGTTCTCATCATCTCTTAGAAGTGGCTGTAAAAGTCCAGGCTGGAGCCTCCTTTGCTCACAAGAAACCACTCCCGGTTCACGCTCTCCTGTTCACTCTGCTCTTGCTCTCCTGCAGGGAGGCTTGCAGGCCCCTCGTTTCTCCTAGAACCCTGGAATTAGCCCTGATTGTACATCTAAGGAGCAGAACTTTTAGGGCCACGATGCAGTTTGGTAAAATTAGACCTATCTTCAAACTGCACGCATTTACCCTTTCCGGTATCTTCGCAACTGCAAAAATCATACGTTGACTCTACGGATCAAATATTTGCCTTTAGTTCAAAATTTTACATGATCCAAGTGCTTTCAGCAAGCATCTGTGAAAATCTAGACTAAAAAATGGCGTGAAAGAGTGGGAGGTTGTGTTTTTGTTTTTGTTTTTTGCGGTACGTGGGCCTCTCACTGTTGTGGCCTCTCCCGTTGCGGAGCACAGGCTCCGGACGTGCAGGCTCAGCGGCCATGGCTCACGGGCCCAGCCGCTCTGCGGTTTGTGGGATCTTCCCAGACCGGGGCACGAACCCGTGTCCCCTGCATCGGCAGGCGGACTCTCAACCACTGCGGCACCAGAGAAGCCCAAGGGAGGTTGTTCTTTTTAAGGAATGCATTTTCTTCTGAGCCTGTCAGCAAAGTAAAAGTGTGTTTATTAGATTTTGAACACACGTCTTTTCAGAGCCACACTTACTGTGTGCAGCAAGTACAGCCCTGTTTGGTGCCTGACCATATTAAGTGTCTAAGGAAGAGACTTCATTCCTACTTCTTGACAAACATGAAATAGCTTTCAAGAAAACGCACGCAGAGGCAATTAAGATTATGAACAGCTTTGGCAGCTACCATCCTACGTTAATAATTTTGTAATACAGTCACGCTCCTCTTCATTCATATGTGATGGAAAGCCTTGTGGCCCAGAGGGAAGAACAGGACAGCATTTATGGAATTGTTTTTAAGGTTTCTGAATGCTGGCAGTGCTTTGCCCACATTCAGGGTTGCATTCCTCTTTCCCTCAGCGACCTTGCTGGGCATGGGAAGCTTGCCTTTGAGATATAACTGCTCCTTCGGAAGCCTGTGGAGACCTGTACGCAACCAGCACGGCATTGCCTAAAGGGAGCAGCACGAGCAGCGAGCCTCGTTTGGAATCGGCTGCGTTTCCTCAGGGCGCTGGGGGGACGCGATGCGCCCATGGGGAAGGGCCCCTCCAGTCGTCTCTGGGGATGAGGATGTGCTGTGGCCGCAGCGTCCAGCATTTGTTCCAAGCTTTACAGTTTGCAAACCGTTTCTAAACCCAGGATCTCCTGATGATCCTTGAGGGAGGCAGGACACGGCTCTGGTGAGGTCCTATTTACCAATGGGGAAGAGAACCTTGCAAGGGTTAAATGATATATTTAGTCTCTTCTGGCCTCCTGTCCACAGTCACCCATTCTCTCCCTCCCTCCCTCCCGCCCCCAAACGCCTCCTTGTCCCCTGGGCCCCCAGGCCCCTGCCCTGCATTGTGTTATCTAAGGCCCTGGTGCTCTGCCTGCCGCCCACTGGTAGCCGCGCTGCGCCAAGCCTAGCAGGGAGCTGCCGCGAGCTCGGGCCTCAGCCAGTTTTGTTTTGAGGGGAGCAAAGCCGCGCAGATGTCTCTCCAACCCCGTGAGGAAGGAGTCAATGGATCACTCTGTGTTCCCTTAGATGATGTCATGTCTTTGCAAAGTCTGGGTCTCCAGTGTTTGCAGGGATGGGAGTCCCGGCGACAAGCAGTGTGGACAGAATGGAAGGTGTCACTGTCCAGTCGCATCGTGAGGTGTGAGGAGTTGCCCACCAGGCACCCCAGTCCCACCAGGAATTAATTGTGGTCCTTTAAGAATGGGATGGAAAGATTAATTTCTGTGCATGTTGTCGTAGCTGTTGCTAGTACATAGACACTCAGGAAGTGTCTTGGACCTGACTCCATGGTGAATGGGGCTGGTGGGCATCTCTAGCGGCCCAGGGGCATCATGAACAAACCCTGGTGCCACGAGGGTCTCGTGAACCTGGAATTTTCAGAAGCCTGTGGGGAAGCTGAAGGTGTAGCTCCTCTCTTCCCAGGGGACTCGGAGAGTTTGAAAAGCTTTTCAACCCAAGGCTGGGTGGGTTTCCCTGCTCCAACAAGATGCAGAGGAGACAACTCCAGGCAGTCTTCCCAGCCCTCCTGAGTCACACTGGGGGGGTGGTCCCTGATGTGCAGGTTGGCCTAAGTCACTAAAATAATTAGTTGCCCAGGAGTGGGTGGAGAGCGACATGGGTGTTCATCATCTCGTGTCCAGGGGACACGCTGATGATCCCAGACAGTGTGTCGCCAGTGGAGGGCTCAGAGCATCAGCCTGTGTTCACTCCTTTTCCTTAGGATTTTAGTCAGTGTCCTTCATACACCTTTCCCCCCCACCCAAGGAACAACATGGGCAGCCTGGAATAGTGGGGCTGGAGTGTGGGTGTTTGCTGAGCCCTCGGTGACCCACGGCTGAGCTTCTTCTGGCTTCCCAGACCGCCCCGCCACGCCAGCCCTGCCCCTGCCTCCCTCCCGGGTGGGTCCTACACTGGGACATCGAGGGGCTGGAGGCGGCAGGTGCTGCCTGGTGTTAAGAGCTGTGAAAGGCAGAATCAGGACCAAGGGAGAGCTTCCTTTTCCTTAACCCATTGCCATCCTCTTTAAAATGGAGTGGAAAATTCCTATTCCTTGTAGGGCTGCCTAGAGGGTCAAAACACCATAAAGTACCCTGGAAATGTACTGGTTTGTTGGTATCTGACATGTCTACCACAGGTGTCACATTTTGAGAAAAATCCAGGTGTTTGGATCTTAAGAAATGATTTTGTTATCACACATCTTGGACAGGAGGACAGGTTCCTGAGATTTAGGTTGGTGTGATCCTGACAAGTACCTAACAAGATGCCATCCCATTCTTCATATATAAAATATATGTTATGTATGTATGGTCTTAGTTGAGGTTTTTGATCCTATCTATCGGTGTCTCACTTGTGGATCCTGGGAGGGAAAATCTGTTTGGCCAAGTTTGGATCAGGTGTACCCGACAATCAGAGGGACATGGTTACAGGTACCAAATGCTGTTTATGTTTGTCTGGACCCTGCTCCTTTAAGCTGGTGGACACACCAATCCTCAACAACCACTGGATCATAAAAGCCAGTTGTGAGCACCTGCCCACCAGTCTTCTTGTTCCAGACCTTTCTTGCTTGTTTCTGACTAGTTTCCACTTGCCTCTGGTTCCTGTAATTCCCTCTTGGATTTATTACCTTGCTCTTGTACTTTCCCGTTTGGTGTTTTTCTTCTGAAATTGATGCATCTCAACTCTTCCAGAAGGACTTTGGCTTGGATATACCTTCCAATGCACAGCAACAGCCAACAATGGATTTAGCTGAGATTTAGTTCTTCTGGGTTGAGTTGAGGCTTGGGGTGCAGAAGCTATCCTGGCTGACTCCTTGGACTCAACTTGCAGCCCTGGTCCACGACTCCACTTTGCAAAGCGGGAGTTAGGCAATTTCTGTGTCTCTTTCTCTGTCTAGACCAGGGGTCCCCAACCCCCAGGCCACAGACCAGTACCGGTTAGGAACTGGGCCACACAGCAGGAGGTGAGCAGAGGGCAAGCGAGCAAAGCTTCACCTGTATTTACAGCCGCTCCCCATCACTTGCATCACCGCCTGAGCACTGCCTCCTGTCAGATCAGCGGCGGTGTCAGTCTCATGGGAGCACGAACCCTATTGTGAACTGCACGTGCGAGGGATCTAGGTTGTGTGCTCTTTATGAGAATCTAATGCCTGATCTGAGGTGGAGCTGAGGGGGTGCTAGTGCTAGGGAGCGTCTGCAGATACAGGTTATCATTAGCAGAGAGGTTTGACTGCACAGAGACCAAAATAAATCAGTTGCTTGCAGACTCATATCAAAACCCAATCAGTGAGTGGCAAGTGAAAACAAGTTCAGGGCTCCCAGTGATTCTGCATTATGGTGAGATGTATAATTATTTCATTATGTATTAAAATGTAATAATAATAGAAATAAAGTGCAAAATAAATGTCATACACCTGAATCATCCTGAAACCATCCCCCCCACCCCCTGCCCCGGTCCGTGGAAAAATTGTCTTCCATGAAACCACTCCCTGGTGCCAAAAAGGTTGGGGACTGCTGGTCTACACCACAATCCTCTTGAGGGCAGGTACTGTGTTTCCAGATATTATTTGTCATTTTGTCCCTACAGAATCAAGGGAATTGAGTGGGATGTACAATCAAGAGAGAATAGGGCTTCCCTGGTGGCACAGTGGTTGAGAGTCTGCCTGCCGATGCAGGGGACGCAGGTTCGTGCCCCAGTCCAGGAAGATCCCACATGCCGCGGAGCGGCTGGGCCCGTGAGCCATGGCCGCTGAGCCTGTGCGTCTGGAGCCTGTGCTCCGCAATGGGAGAGGCCACAACAGTGAGAGGCCCGCGTAACACACACAAAAAAAAGAAACAAAAAGAGAGAATAGATTTGGACTGGACCCTTGTAATGGACTGTGATGTTTTATGGCTACTGGCATCCCAAACTGTTTCTTACTTGGGGACATCCTTCATTGGTGGTAGTCACAGTCCTGTCTCCTCAGAGCACCAAAGGGACCAAACATTCCTCTTCCTCAGCCCCTGGCCTCTTGGGCATGTATGTCCTAGGCTTGGCCAACCAGATGCCCCCACCTTGAACTTTGAACCTTGAGGGAGTTGCACAAAAACAGTGGTCACATGAGAAGTAATTCTTGCAGGGGGAGTGGACAAATTAAGGTCATGGCTGGCCTCTAGTGGCAGCTGTGCCAGAGGAAGTGATCTAACCCAGCTACTCCAGTGGCCTGACCTGGGCTGTGTCTTGGCCACCGGGCCCCTCCTGGTTTCTGCCTATTTTTTGAGCTTACTTCTCCATTTTTGTGACGGATTCAGAGAATGGCACAATATCTTATCAATAAATTCCTAGTTTTGCTTCAGTGAATCAGAGTACATTTTTGTGTTTTTGGTTTTGTAACTGAAAACCTAATTAATGCAGCCTGTGAATAGTAATAAACAGTGGCTTCCATCCACCAGGTACATGCCAGGTGCCAGGCGGCTACTAAGTGCTTCGTATAGATGACATTTAATCTTTACAACAATCTTGGGGGATTTGTTATTTTTCTCATTTTGCATATTAGACTCAGAGAGGCTTCCATGAATAACGCTGCTGTGAATCCTCTTGTGTATATATTCCTGACGTTCCCGCGCACACATTGGTTATACGTGTAGGAATGGAATTGTGGGGTCATAAAGTCCAGATGTGTTCATCTTCATTAACTAATGTTCATCTGTTTTATAAAACGTGCTTACACATTTATACTCCCACCAGCACTTGTATGAGATTCCGGTTTCAGCATGTGAGTGGATCTCGGCCATCATTTGATATTGTGTCTTTTTTTTTTTTTTTAACATCTTTATTGGAGTATAATTGCTTTACATTGTTGTGTTAGTTTCTGCTGTATAACAAAGTGAATCAGCTATACGTATACATATATCCCCATATCCCCTCCCTCCTGTGTCTCTCTCCCACCCTCCCTATCCCACCCCTCTAGGTGGTCACGAAGCACCGAGCTGATCTCCCTGTGCTGTGCAGCTGCTTCCCTGATATTGTGTCCTTTTAATATTAGTCCTTCTGTCAGGTGTCCAGTGGTATATTGTTATAGCTTTTTTTAAAATTAATTTTTGTTGGAATATAGTTGATTTTCATTGTTGTGTTTCTGCTGTACAGCAAAGTGAATCAGTTATAGATATACCCACTCTTTTTCAGATTCTTTTCCCCTTATAGGTCATTACAGAATATTGAGTAGAGTTCCCTGTGCTATACCGTAGGTTTCTTACTAGTTATCTATTTTATATACAGTAGTGTATATATGTCAATCCCAATCTCCCAGTTTATCCCTCCCCCCTTTTCCTTGGTGACCATAAGTTTGTTTTCTATATCTGTGGCTCTATTTCGGTTTTGTAGATAAGTTCATTTGTATCGTTTTTTCAGTTTCCACATATAAGCAGTATCATATGATACTTGTCTTTCTCTGACTTACTTCACTCAGTGTGACAATCTCTAGGTTTTATTATAGCTTAATTTGCGTTTCCGTCAGGCCCAATGAGGTTGAGCACCTTTTAAAAATATATTTTTTTAATGTGGACCAGTTTTAAAGTCGTTATTGAATTTGTAACAATATTGCTTATGTTTTATGTTTTGGTTTTTGGGCTGCAAGGCATGTGGGGTCTTAGCTCCCCGGCCAGGCATTGAACCTGCACCTCCTGCATTGGAAGGTGAAGTCCTAACCACTGAACCACCAAGGAAGTCCCCAGAGGGCTTTTTAATTTTATTTACTTACTTATTAATAAAATTTATTTATTTTTGGCTGTCTTGGGTCTTCATTGCTGCACGTGGGCTTTCTCTAGTTGCGGTGAGCAGGGGCTACTCTTCGTTGTGGAGCACGGGCTCTAGGCACGTGGGCTCCAGTAGTTGTGGCTCGCAGGCCCTAGAGTGCAGGCTCAGGAGTTGTGGTGCTTGGGCTTAGTTGCTCTGCGGCATGTGGGATCTTCCCAGACCAGGGTTTGAACCCATGTCCCCTGCATTGGCAGGCAGATTCCCAACTACTGTGCCACCAGGAAAGTCCCCTAAAAATAATTTTTATTTTTTAATAATATTGAGCAGGTAGTCCAGAGAATTTCCATACACTACCTCTGCCCCTCAGACTTACACGCACATACACAAGAGTTTCCCTTGTTATTAACATCTTGCATTAGTGTGGTATTTTGTTGTAACTAATGCACTAATATTAATACATTATTATTAACGCAAGTCCACAGTTTATATTAAGGTTCTCTCTCTGTGTTGTATAATTCTCTGGGTTTTGGCGAATGCATCATGTCACGTGTCCACCGTAACAGTATCGTTGAAGATAGTTTTACTGCCCTAAAAACTCTGTGCACCATCCACTCATCTCTCCCTACCTCCCCTGTACCTCTGACAACCACTGATCTTTTCACTGTCTATAGTTTTGCCTTTTCCAGAATGTCATATAGCTGGAATCACACAATATGTAGACTTTTTAGACTGGCTTCTTTCACTTAACACTGTATTGAAGGTCTCTCCATGTCCTTTTGCGACTTAGTAGCTAATTTCTTTCTTTTTATCACTGAATAATATTCCATTGTTTGGATTAATATTCAAAACATCCAGTTTGTTTATCCATTCACATATTGAAGAACATCTCGGTTGCTTCCACATTTTGGCAGTTGTTTGTAAAGCTGCTGTAAACATCCACGTGCAGGTTTTTGTGTGCACATAAGTTTTCCGTACAATTGGTTAAATACCAAGGAGCACGATTGCTGGATTGTATAGTAAGAGTTTTGTTTAGTTTTATAAGAAACTACCAAACTGTCTTCCAAAGTGGCCATTTTTCATTCCACCAGCAATGAGTGAGACTTCCTGTTGCTTCACATCCTCGTCAGCATTTAATATTGTCAGTTTTTGGATCTCAGCCATTCTAATATGTGGGTAGTGGTATCTCATTTTCATATGCAGTTCTGTAATGACATACAAATTTGAACACCTTTTCTTATGTGTATTTGCCATCTGTATGTCTTCACAGATGAAGTGGGTATGCACATCTTTGCCTATTTTTATTTACTTATTTTTGGTTGCGTTGGGTCTTCGTTGCTGTGCATGGGCTTTCTCTAGTTGCGGTATGCAGGGGCTACTCTTCACTGCGGTGCGCAGGCTTCACATTGCGGTGCTTCTTGTTGCGGAGCACGGGCTCTAGGCGTGCAGGCTTCAGTAGTTGCGGCTCGCAGGCTGTAGAGCGCAGGCTCAGTAGTTGTGGTGCATGGACTCAGTTGCTCCATGGCGTGTGGGATCTTCCCAGACCAGGGCTCGAACCTATGTCCCCTGCATTGGCAGGCGGATTCTTAACCACTGTCCCACCAGGGAAGTCCACTTTTATCTATTTTAGACCCAGTAACCTTAATAAATTATCTCAGTAATTCTAATAGTTTATCTGAGGGTTCATACCATCTGTAAATAATGATAGTGTTGTTTTCTCCTTTACACGCCATATAGTTTTATTGTTTGAATCTTCTTGTACTGCATAGGACTTCCAGTAACGTGTAGACTGGAAGAGGTATTAGTAGACACCCTTAACTTGCTCCTGATTTTGACGGGAATGTTCTCAATATTTCAGCGTTAGTTATAGTGTCCTCTTTAGGTTCTTACAGGAGCCCTTTATCAGGTTAAGGTAGTTCTCTTCTATTCCTAGGTTGTTAAAGTGTCTTTGTTTTTAACATGAAAAGATGAATTTTATCAAATGTTCTTACTACGTTAATTGAGGTTACCATAGGAATTTCCTTCCTATCGCATTTGAAATGGCCTCATTTCTAATTGCTAAATTCATGCCCATTTTACAAGGCCTCCCCAAACCTCCCTAACAGTTTCCCACTCTGTGTCATAAGGAATCCCATCTCCTCGCTTTTCACGTGACGATTGGCCTCTTTGAGGATGGCAACCATAGGTTATTCACCTCTGTATGGCTAATGCCCAGCATGCTGGCACATAGTAAGTGCTAACAAAATGTTGACCGAGTTATGGAGTGAGCTTTATTAAAGCCTTTAAGATTTTCGATTTTATAGTCTCTTGTCTCCATATATTTGTTCCCCTTCTAGCCTGGATGCTTTCAAGTATACGGTGCACATCTGATTATTCCCTTTGTTCCTCTGGCTCCCAGCCCAGAGCCTGATTCAGAGCACTCGTCACTGACTGAATGAATTCTTGCTCTCCTTGGGACGCTGTGTCACTAGAACGCTTCAGTCAGACTTCCAGGAGTAGCTGATCCTTCTTCACAGTCCCCCTTTGCAGAGAGAGGTTTGCTTCCCTCCCACCCTCAGGGAACCAGGCCAGGCCCGATGGCTGAGGGCAAAGGAATTTTCTCCTTTCCTTCAGATTAATTTTTAAAAAGTTATTTTGCAACAGTCTGGGCTTAATTGGCCAGGAATGAAGGCTGGGGAAAGCGAGCCATAAAGCGCATGCCTTCCCTCTAGTAGAAACTGAAGCAAGGAAGGGCAGCAGTGTCAGAGTACTGGCTGCTGATAGGTCTTTACCCAGTGCCAGGCTGGGCCCTGTGGAGGTGAGCATGTAGGCCACTGTCTGGAGCCTTGAATTTATTTTTCACCATGGAAACAGGAAACTCACATTTGGTAAGTTAAACAGCACCTCCAGGCCATCTGTCCACTCATTCATGCACGTATCCATCCATCCATTCATTCATTCACTTAGTATTGCAGAGCCCCTACTGTGTGGCAGGCATTGTGCTAAATAAGCACTAGTGGATTCAGGGATGAAGAGATGCCTGCAACCCAAGGAAGGTCATAAGGTTGGAAAGCAGTTGGTGCACGTTAGGAGGGTGTCCAGGGCTCAGAAGCCTGGAGAGCCAAGTGAGAAAGAGTCCATCGAAGACCCCAGAATGTTAGGAGTTGGGGATGTAGCAGACGGTACTGAGAACAGATCAGTTGCAGGTGAGAAAACCTAGATTCTAGACTCACCTCTGCCACCAACTTGCTCCGAGTTGTTTCTCCTCTCTACTTCTCAGTTCTCTCACTTATAAATCAAGGAAGCTGGTCTAGCTCTCTGCCAGCACTGGTCATTCAGGATGCCAAGCACCAGCCTCTTTTCTTTGTTCCCTAGTGTGTTTGCGTTTGCCGCAGACCATCTCAACCATGCTCACTGTCTGACTGCATCCTGCCAAGTTTCATCCGAAGGAAGCAGAATTAGAGGATAAGACAGAACAAGACAAAAATAAGCATCCTATGTGTCCTCAAAGAAATAAGAAAGGCTGTTGGAACATGAAGCAGGCACAGGCAGTGATGAAGAAGATGCCAGACAAGGAAAACCTAATAATTGAAATAACAGACTCAATACGTAGGTTGACAACAGAAAAGGAAAAGCTGAAGAATAATATATCAGTTAGCTTTTGCTCTGTAACAAACCATTGCCAAACTTAGTGGCTTAAAACAGGAGTCATTTATTACTGCTTATGGTGCTGGGCAGAACTGGGCAGTTCTGTTGATCTGGGTCAGACTCAGTTGACCTCAGCTGAACTTGCTCAGCTCAGGCACCTGTGGTCAGCTGCAGGGTCAGCTGGTGGCTAGCGGGTTTAAGATTGTCTCACTCATTGTCTGACAGTTGTCTGGCTGTCAGCTGGGACAAAGTGGCTGACTAGGCCATGTCTCTTATTGTCTAGTAGGCTCACCTGGGCTTGTTCACATGGTGATGTCAAGATTCTAAGAGAGAGAGAGGATGCAAATGGTCAAAGTATGTCACAATGCCAGCCAGTCAAGGAGGAGGAAATAGACTGTCTGCTGGTGAGAGGAGCTGCAAAGTAACACTGCAAAGGGCACAGACAAAGGAAGAAATGTAGGGTTGTGGCCATGTTTTCATTCTGCCAAAGTGCATCCTTTGACCATCCATCCTCTGAACGTTGTCCACATTCCTCTCACCTGAAAAATACTACCACTCACATCCCAGAACCCTAACAACTCCTCATTAAACTGTGACATCCAGCTTGAAGTCCAGGATCCCATGATCTTTATCAGGTTTCAGTGAATAAATGCCACGAATATGGCTCCTCTTCATTTGGAGACCCATGAACCAAGAAGATGACTTATGTGATGTGCACATACCTAACATGCATTGGTGAGACAGGGAAAGGGTCAACATAATGGATGTGCTTGTCCAGAAGGGGGAAGAACAGGGAGCACATAGCAGGCACTGGTCATGGCAGTGCCGAAATCCAGCTGGGCTCACGTTCACAGGTCTCCCTGCTTGAGAGCGGGAGATATTCCTTGGTTAGGTCTACCTCCTGGGAGTGGCTCCTGAGTCTGTTTTTCTCTCTGGCTCTTGGGTCTACACTCTGGGACCTGCGTTTCTGAAGAAACGACTTGCATTTGCAGCTCGGTAGCTTCCTCAGTCTGCTTCCTGTCTTTGAAAATTGGGGACCTAGAGGCCCTTTTGCAGTTTAAACAATTCCAGATCCGAGTTCCTTTTAATCCAGGCTGGCAGCACCTTCCCTTAAAAACCACATGGGCTTACTATGAATATGATTTGAGTTCATTCCATTTGAAAAAAGTCACACCCACAGTTGTTTGTGAGATATGACCCTCCTTTAGATTTATTCGCAGCTACTTTGGGCCTATCAGGCAGCCATGGGACAGTGTCCTTAAAGTTCCTAGGAGCCCTTTTGTCTAAATGAAGGAGTCTCCTAGGAGGCAACAGTTTAATTCTCTCAGAGGGTTAAAAAGGGTCTTTCAGTCATATGTGCACATTTGTAATGAAAGTTGCACAAAGCTTCCACTGGCTTGAAGACCTCCTGCCTGGACATTGATAGTTCCTCTGGTCATGGTGTCCAAAGCAGGCTCCTTCTGTGGACTGGCAAGGTAGCCTAGAAAGTGTGCTCAGAGGGGCACCAGGAAGATTCCATTCTTAGACCCAAAAATCTTTTTTCTTTCTCCCATGCCTGCATTTCTTCCATAGAGACTCATTGCTTGGGGTTAAGCATTAACCGGTCAAGAGGATCTGTCATGTATGGTCATTGTCATGGGTAACGTGCACTAATTACCTAGCTCAGGGCCTGGCCTTTAGACAGTGCTCAACACATCCTCGTCCCCTCCTCCCGGTGCACTCTTGCTTTCCCTAAGGATCCGGACTTACAGTTATATTACACCACAGGAGGGAACATGGTAAGGCCCTGTCACCTCAGTGTAAGTGAATTTGTTGGTCGGTTCCTGGCACAAATATTTATTGAGCACCTACTGTGTACCAGGCACTGTTCTAGGCACTGGAACCATAGTTGTAAGTCAGCCATTGTTCCTGCTTTTTTGGGGTGTATAATCCAGTGGGGCAGATGGAAAGTCAACAGTCTGTCAAATGATGACAGATTGTGGGGACCCCATGATGGAAACAAGGTGAGGGGGCTGAGATGGGGCTGCTGGGGAGCCCTGCTGTCTGGTGAGAGCAGAGAGCAGGGAGGAGGGATGTGGAGGCTGGAAAAAGGGAGGCTGAGGACAACCCAGGGCCTCCTCCGCAGTCCTGTCCAATGACTGCAGAAAGGACACGTTAGTTCAAATAAACAAATAAATCTAGAGAAACGTGATCTGTCATAGTCAACTTGATACCATTAGTCATGATTCCCTCAAGGATCAGAGCAGTGGGCTCGGGTGTCCGGAGCCCTGGGCTCTAATGCCAGCATAGCCCCCAACCCGCTAAGTGTCCTTGGCAAGTCCCCCACCACTCCGGGGCCCCTGGATCCTGGAGTCCATGCCGAGGAGTGGAGCTCAGTGCTTTCTGACCACCCTTGGTCATGAAATGACCAGCACTTTCCATGGGAGTTTAACAGCCCCAGAAAGGCAGATGGCCGATTGCCGCTCAGTCCCCGACTGTCAGAGTTCCCCCTGCTCTGCCCAGCTGTGCAGTTGCCCTGCCTCACTTCACTGGCTTCCAGCTCCGGGCCATCTTTTCTTTTACGTGTTTAGTCACAGACCGGATGGTTGGCAAATCACAGTGCCCGGGGCGCGGTGACGATATGGCCTGGATATTCTTCCAGAAAGCCATCGCTTACTCTTTGTTCAACCCAAATGCTTGGGGGTTGCCTGCCGTGTTCTGTGCTTTTAAAACTTCCCGTCTCCAAGAATCAGAGCAGATAATAATAATCCACATCACAGCAAGGGCCACCGTTTATTGAGTACCTCCTGTGCCCTCAGTGATTGGGATCATTGCATTTCATCCTCCCATTAGGCCTGCGAAGTGGGCACCGTGGCCACAATTTCATGGATGAGGGACCTGAAGCTCAGAAAGATGAAGCCAGCTCGCGGTGGGGGTGTGGTCCTGAGTCACAGACATCTGGCTCTGGAAGAGCCGTCCCTGCCGCTGTGCTGCCCTGCAGTCCTCTTTGCCGGCTGCAGGGGAGAGCAGCAGGAGGGCCAGGGAAAGGTGGGGTCTGTCTCCACCGAAGACCCTGCTTGTCTGCATCTCCCCCCGTGGCCAGGCTCTGCCAGCAAAGGGTTGTGCCTATTTAGAAGTGAGTCGTTTGAGCTCATCCAGCAAAACCTCTTGGCACAGCCTCGCCCAGCCATAGCTCTGGCCACAGTCTTGAAGCCCAGGCCTCCTTTCCATCCCCCTGAAGTCGCAGAGGAAATATCGGCCCTGCTTGTCCCACATCTGCCTAGAAGTGGTGACAGAAGTCATTCTTCCGCCTGGGCCGCTTCCCTTGTCGACAGCGCCGGACACACAGACCCAGCTGGGCATAGATGGCCTGTGGCAAAGGGAGGCTGGAAGCAGGAGACACCATCTCAGGTCCTGTTAGAAAGAACCATCCCAGGGGCGGGGATGCTGGGCCAGGCCGTGGGCCCTGTCTCCGACGTTGCGTAACTCAAGCAACACGATTTTATTCCTCCCTGTGTCCAGGGCTTCAGTCCTCATGTCATGGGACACACCTCCGAGGTGTGGCTCTTTCCGGCCAAAGCGATTTGTCTTCAGGAGGTTTCAGTTACACATCCTGACATTCGAGGCGGTGGATGGGCAGCGTGGGCTGTGGCGGGTTTTGCCCTCCCAGCAGCATAATGGTGTCCTCAAGACCCTGACCTTTTCCATCTCTCCACTCTGTTACCCAGTGTCAGCTTCATCCAAGGCCGGTTCTGCTCTTGGTCGGAGGCCAGCTGCCGGCAGCAGGGGCTGCGCCTGTGCAGAGGGGCTGCTTTCCAAGGCTCTCTCCTGTGAGGGAGAAGCCTCTTCCCCAGGAATCCTCCAGGAAACCTTTCCTTGAAAGTCACTGGCCGGAGGGGAATAGGATCCTCATCGAGGGGTTAGATGAATCCCCTCTTGCCTGAGTCATTCGTGGGTTGTGCTGAGGACAGTGGAGAGCTGAGCAAATTCAGGTTTTATGAGGATGGAGGAGAATGGTTGCCTAGGAGGCACCAAAAGGGTCCGCCTGCTTGGGGCGCAGGGAGGCCCCAGGTAGCACCAGGAAACCAGCTGCGTTTGTGGCTGATTCTTAAAAAACGCATTATGTGCCGGAAGCATGGCTGAAGTAGAAACCAGGGCTGCAGAAGGGGTGAAGAGAGAGCCGTCCACGCTTCTCAAATGTCCTGTTACTGTTGGCCCTGCCCTTCCTTCTCCCCACAGAGGTCTTGAGGAATTCCGAGACTCAGATTGTGAGAGCTGATACCTGGGTGAGGACTCTGAGATCCAGAGGGTGGAGTTCTTCCTCTCGGAGGAGCTGGGGCAGATGCCAGCCTCTGAAGGCTCCACCCACCGGCCTCAAGTACCCCAATCAGAAGCCACTACTCTCTTCTCCAGGGTCCGCGCTCTGGTGCTAAGACGATGATCAGAGTTGTCAACGATAATATACCATTTTACAGTCTTAGGAAGTTCTTTTCACATTCATTATTTTATCAATGCCCAAAGCCATCAGGTAAGTATGAAAAACTCTTATTAAAAACTGAGAAATCCATCGAGAGCTGCTGGGCACTTGCCAGGTGGCCCTTTCAGAAAGGGGGACAAGCTTCCCAGAAGAGCAGAGAAGGGGCCCCGACACACATGACTTCCCAGTTTTGCACTGGGTGACTCTGGACCATCTGAAGAGCAGAGTGTTTTGATACTACAGCTGAGGACACATTTCTTGACCTTAAGGAATAAGCTCTCAAGCTTTCAGCTTTTAAAAAAGAACATCAAGTGATGTGTACAGCAGACATCACCCCATCACTGAGGTCTGCCCTATCCTTTCCTGAGGCTCAGACCATCCATCTCTGAGCCTCTGCTGGGGCCTGACCATTCCTCGCCCAAATCCCTCACCTCAGCCTGGTGCTCACACAGACTCTTCCCCTACCTCTGCCTAGAGATTGAAACTCGCTTGCCTGTCCTTCATCCCAGCCCTGATCTGTCTCTCACCCGCTTCTGAGCCTTAGCCCACCCTTAACTGCATCCTTTACCCAAATACACCATTGTGGACCCCATCCCATCCCTCACCCCATTCCCGAAACTACCGCCAGCCCCGATAACCAGCAAACCACCCAAACCCAAATACCAAACATCACCCGACTTTGGCCCCCGTGCATCCTTCACTTTGTTCTTGAGCCCCAGGGCTAGGAGCGAAGGTGCTTATTGGACGCATCCCTGGGAAATTTCATAAATGCTCAGCAGTCAGTGGGTTCTTTTTTAGGCTAACAGAACAAGTGTGGCTATCACTTTGTCTGCAGAGTCAAACTGGCTGCTCCCAATGGCACTGCCCACACCGAGGCCAGGCCCGAGAGGACACTGGGCAGAAGACAACCCCCAGCAGTGCCATTTGTACCCAGATCAGGTGGAGGGAGTTGAGTTTTGCAGTCAGTAAGCTGAGCAACCACATGAGTGCTGCACACGGAGCCTGAGAAAAGTGCGGTAATTACTTGACGTAATGACATGGTGATGAGGCACCTCTGACCCAGGACAGGCGGGCGCAAATCACCCGTCTTTTCAAGCCAACAAGCAAGGTTCATTTTTCAGATTGCTAGTGTTCATTAGAGCTCTGGATTTTCTATCATTCCAATTGTTCACTGGTTTGCCTTCTCTGTACCTTGCTGAGTGATTGACTTTCCAAAGCACCGTGGTTCCCGGGAGGCCGAGACAAGCTCTAGAAACGCCCGGTGTGCTGTCGTTACCCCTGGCAGCGCCATTGGGTGGGCCAGCCTCTCTCATCTCAACCTGCCGGCAATAACCCGAGCCATCTTTCTTTGGGAAAATGTCAGCTTGATTAGAGGTGGCTTCCACAGTGGATTGGGGGCGGGGTGGTGGTGGGGAAACAAATAGCTTCAGTACTCTTTTTTAATGAGAATTTTTTTTTTTTGCTTCAGACCCAAGTTAGGTTTTTAACTTGCAGAAATGCCCAAGAACTTTCAGCCAGTATTGTAGTTAGACCAAAGCTCGATTTTGATTGACACACAAAACACCCCCTCCTGTTGCTGAAGTGCTGCATACTTTCCAAAGTCATCATTCTATCCGTCTTTTTCACAGTATCCCTGCGTGGAAGGCGTTATTATTGGCATTTCACAGATGAGGAAATGGAGGCTCGGAGTGGGGCGTGTCATTTGTCAAGATGGTGGAGCTTTTCTGAACCCCCATCTCCTGAGCCCTGACTAGCACTCTTGCCAGCGTGGTATTGACAGCTCAAGGAGGGCGGCTGAGGACCGGAAGGCTGGGTGATGTGTCAGGTGTGACTGCCCTGGGAGAGGGGATGTGGGTAAGCCCAGGACACCATCTGTGAAACACGGACATGATTGCAAACCTGGAAATTCCATTTCCTTAGCTGTTCCCAAATATCTACAGGCTTTATGTGATGTTAACTGAATATCCAGATGTTTGACTGACTTATTTTTTCCTCGGGGTCATTGTTAGTATTTGGTCTTTTGTAACAGAGAGCCGAGTGCTTGATATCTGTATCTCCTTTGATTCTTGAAACAACACTGAGATGTGGATGTGCTGGTCCCCGCTTTACTGATAAGAAGTTAAATAACTTGCCTGAGGTCCCCAACTTCAGGGCAGAGCTGAGGTTTGAACCAAGGTCTGGATTCCTCTTATCTACTGCAGTTCCCTCTTCTATATAAGCCTGAAAAAATGGAATTCTAGTCTGAGCTTTGTCTCTTCTGAGTTCTCTGTCCTTGGACGGGTTAACAAAATTCAGTGAACGTTTATTGAGTGAAACTTTGTCCAGGCCATGGGCTAAAGGGAAGTGGGCAGGGCAGGAAATGCAAAGACCTAAAAAAAAAAAAAAAAAAAATCAGGGTCTCTGTCCTGAGTTTTAACATTGATGAATGAATAACTTCCTTTCTCTAGTGGATGAGAATGCATCCATAAATGAGTGAGTTAGGCTGGGTTTTCTGGAAGGGTCCTTCCAGAGTTCATATACCATGGATTCTGTGATACTGATGGTCTAGAGTCACAAGAGGGTGGTGCCCAAATCTCCTGGAGGTCCATCTGGGCTTTCACAGTGTCACAGGTGATCAATCCCACACTTCAGAAAGCTTCTCCGACTCTCACCATCCATGAAAGGTTCTTTATCTTCTCTAAGCACTGTCTTTTGTACAGCTATCTGATTTAATCCGTACACCAACAATTTGAGCTCAGCGTTATTCTTTTTTGTTTTGTTTTGGTTTTTGCAGTACGCGGGCCTCTCACTGTTGCGGCCTCTCCAGCTGTGGAGCACAGGCTCCGGATGCGCAGGCTCAGCGGCCGTGGCTCGTGGGCCCAGCCGCTCCGTGGCATGTGGGATCTTCCCGGACCAGGGCATGAACCCGCGTCCCCTGCATCGGCAGGCGGACTCTCAACCACTGCGCCACCAGGGAAGCCCTCAGCGTTATTCTTATCACCACTTTAAAAATGAAAAAACAGGCTCGGTGATTTTTGTCGCTTGCACAGTGTCATAGAACTAGCACGGGGCAAGGCTGGGACTTCACATGGAAGAGTCAATGCAACAGCTGCTGCCTCCTAACATAGACCATGGGAGTAGCTCAGGCTCTGGGCAAAGCTGGCTTGAACTGAGACCCAGGGCTCTGAAAACACCATCCAAAGATGCTCAAGGTGGGGTCGCAAGTCGTCTGCTTCCCCGCAGACCATTTGGCATTTGTCACACTAGATTTTTTTCATTCTCCTTGGGACCTTGTCTGTGAGTCAGTCCTTGGTGTATGGTAAGACAGACTACGGGAAATGGAGCCAGCCAGGTGATCTTTTGGAACCTCTGAGACGCCTGTTCTGTGACACAAGGGTACTCAGTCTCCCTGCAGCCCGTCTGTCTTGGGATGGGAGATGAGTGGAGCCTTTGGCCCCATCTGCAGAAGACAGATGTCCTCACCACTCAGATGATGTCACTCGCATTTTCTGACCCTTTACAACCTCTTGCTCCTGACAGGTGGTCATCATACCTCATCATGGGCTACCTTCCTCCCCTGGCAAAGGAACGAGGTTGAGGCAGGGCTCTTCATTCGCCAGCTAAAGAGCGTTAAAGTGGTATCTTTGCGATGAATAAAACAAAACAAAACAGAACATCTGGGGGGACCAAATAAGAGTCAATTCGTTAGACAGTGAGTTATTGAAAAAGTAGAATTAGTAGAATATATCACACTACTGGTTGGTAACCAGTTCTAGCTGGTCATTTTTTTTTTCTAATTAAAAAATTTTTGTATGCGGCTGCTTCCCACTAGCTATCTATTTTACGTTTGGTAGTGTATATATGTCCATGCCACTCTCTCACTTTGTCCCAGCTTACCCTTCCCCCTCCTCATATCCTTAAGTCCATTCTCTAGTAGGTCTGTGTCTTTATTCCCATCTTACCCCTAGGTTCTTCATGACCTTTTTTTTTTTCTCTTAGATTCCATATATATGTGTTAGCATACGGTATGTGTTTTTCTCTTTCTGACTTACTTCACTCTGTATGACAGACTCTAGGTCCATCCACCTCACTACAAATAACTCAATTTCGTTTCTTTTTATGGCTGAGTAATATTCCATTGTATATATGTGCCACATCTTCTTTATCCATTCATCTGTCGATGGACACTTAGGTTGCTTCCATGTCCTGGCTATTGTGAATAGAGCTGCAATGAACATTGTGGTACATGACTCTTTTTGAATTATGGTTTTCTCAGGGTATATGCCCAGTAGTGGGATTGCTGGGTCGTATGGTAGTTTGTCTCTATGAATTTGCCTGTTCTGAACATTTCATGTAAATGGAATGATACAATATATGGTCTTTTGTGACTGGCTTCTTTCACTTACTGCATGTATTTCTTTTAAGTTTCATACATGTTGTGGCATGTATCGTTCATTTTTATGGCTGAATAATATTCTGTTGTATGGATGCAGACATCTTACTTACCCATTCATCAGTTGATGGACATTTGGGTTTCCGCTTTTTGCCTATTATGAATAATACTGCTATGAACATGCATGTACAAGTTTTTGTGTGGACATGTTTTCACTTGCCTTCGATGGGGGTTGCTGACTCATATACTAAGTCTATTAAGTCTGTGTTTTTTTTTATTGAACTGTAGTTGATTTACAATACTGTGTTAGTTTCAGGTGTATAGCAAAGTGATTTGGTTTCATATATATATATATATATATATGTACACACACATACATATATGTGTATATATATATTCTTTTTCGGATTCTTTTCCATTGTAAGTTATTACAAAATAGTGAATAGAGTTCCCTGTACTATACAGTAGGTCTTTTGTTGTTTATCCCTTTTATATATAGTAGTGTGTATCTGTTAATCCCAAGCTCCTAGTTTATCCCTTCCCCCCGCTTCCCCTTTGGTAACCATAAGTTTGTGTTCTGTGTCTATGAGTCTGTTTCTGTTTAGTAAATAAGTTAATTTGTATTATCTTTTAGATCTCGCATATTAAAATACATGGACCGCTTCACGAATTTACGTGTTATCCTTGCGCAGGGGCCATGCTAGTTTTCTCTGTGTCGTTGCAGTTGTAGTATATGTGCTGCCGGAACGAGCACTATTAAGTCTGTGTTTTATCTTTTAAGGAACTACCAGACTATTTTCAAAAGTGGCTGGGTTGTTTTACAGTCTAATTATCAGTGTGTGAGTCTCAGATTTCTGCACATTCTGGCTATTATCTGTCTTTTTTACTATAGCCATGCTAGTGGGTATGAAATTGTATCTAATTGTGGTTTTGATTTGGTGGCTAATGATGTTGAGCATCTTTTCATGTGCTTGTTGGCCATTTGGATATCTTCTTTGTGGAAATTTCCATTCATATATTTTGCTCATTTAAAAAATTGTTTTATTATTGAGTTTTAATACTTTTAAAATTTTTAATAAATTTTTTATTTTTGGCTCCTTTGGGTCTTAGTTGCTGTGTGTGGACTTTCTCTAGTTGCAGCGATCGGGGGCTACTCTTCGTTGTGGTGTGTGGGCTTCTCGTTGCCGTGGCTTCTCTTGTTGCGGAGCATGGGCCCTAGAGTGCAGGCTCAGTAATTGTGGCACACGGGCTTAGTTGCTCTGCGGCATGTGGGATCTTCCCGGGCCAGGAATCGAACCCGTCTCCCCTGCATTAGCAGGCAGATTCCTAACTACTGTGCCACCAGGGAAGTCCCTATAATTAAAAAAAATTCTGGACACAAGTCCCCTATCAGAGAGATGATTTGCAAACATATTCTGTGGGTTATCTTTTCACTTTCTTGATAGAACCTTCAATCTATAGCTAGTCAGTAGTAAGCACAGGTGACAACTTTGACTTGCAGTTGATGTCTGAAGTGGGTGGGTGGGCCAGTCTTCATAGGACTGAACCATTAACATGTGGGATCTGAAACTATCTCTGGATATAGTGTCAGAATTGAGTTGAATTGTAGAACACCAAGTTGGAGTCTGGGAATTGCTTGATGGTGTGTGGGAACCCCCACATGCACTGGAATTAGTGACCATAACCTTTAATGCCTTAATCAGTTTGGAAAGTTGATGGCCATTTTATTCTTCACATATTTCTTCTACTCTGTTCTATCCTATTCTATTCTAATCTCTCTTCTCCTTCTGGATTCCAATTGTATGTGTTAGACATTCTTATATTCTCCCTCAGATCCCCTTTTCTCTATTCTGTCTTTTTATGTATTTCAATTTGTATACTTTCCTTTTTGTTTCAATTTGTATACTTTCTACTAACCTGTATTCAGGTTCACTGATTATTTCTTGGGCTGTATCCAATACCTTGTTAAGTCCATGTAATGAAGTCTTCATTTCTAATTTTGTATTATTCATCTCTAGCACATCCATTTGATTCTTTTTTGTTTCCATGTCTCTCCTTAAATTTCCCATTCATTCACATATACTATCCATCTTTTCCATTACATATTTTAGCATCTTTATCATAGCTATTTCAATATTCTTGTTTGATCTTTCCAACATCTGGGCCATCTTTAGGTCTGCTTCTATTGACCATTTCCTCTGTTGACCATAGATCACATTTCTTGCTTTTTCATATGACTTGTTATCTTCGGTTGCATGCTAAACATTTTATATTAAAGAACATAGAAAGAGAAACACTGTTCTGTCAGGCTGCTAGAGCAGGGGCTGACTTGGTTGGATCTGAAATTGAGCAGTGTTTGGACTTTGTTATAGCCTTCCTTTCATTCATTTCACCATTGGCTTCACATTACTTGAAGGCAGAATCAGTACTTTCCCTTCAGCATGGATTAAATCATTGGCCATATAATTGAACTCAGTTTCTACCTCCCTCACTTCGCTGAGGTCATGCTGGCCCAGAGTTCCAATTGTCTAATCATGTGGTTTGTCTTTTGGGCAACCAGCTCCCATCCTGAAGCTCTCTGGAGGTCCACCATAAGTTACCTCATGAGCAAAACAAAGAGTTCTGTCACTCAGGAAATTCCAAGAATTTTTGAAGCTCTGTGCCAGGAATCAGGGACAAAGACCAGATGTGTTCTGCATTATACTATAGACTTTCCCTCAGCTCTCCTGCCCATCCCTCACCTTCTGAGGGAATCTTGCACTTGGAGAGAGGTCTCAGCCTGATGTACTGCAGCATGGATTTCTCTCTTCTCTCCTTCTCTGCCCCCATACATTGAAGATTCACAGGGTAAGAGATGGTGAGTGGGTACAGACCCAGTCTGTGGGTGTGACTCATCAGGATTCTCATCAGTCATGGCAGCCCAAACACCGCTGTTAAAAGTCTGCTTGGGGTGGACCTTCAAGATGGCAGAGGGGGGCTTCCCTGGTGGTGCAGTGGTTGGGAGTCTGCCTGCTGATGCAGGGGACACGGGTTCGTGCCCCGGTCTGGGAGGATCCCACATGCTGCGGAGTGGCTGGGCCCGTGGGCCATGGCTGCTGGGCCTGTGCGTCCGGAGCCTGTGCTCCGCAACAGGAGGGGCCGCAACAGTGAGAGGCCTACGTACTGCAAAAAAAAAAAAAAAAAGATGGCAGAGGAGTCAGACGTGGAGATCACATTTCTCCCCACAAATACATCAAAAATACTTCTACATCTGGAACATCTCCTATAGAACACCTACCAAATGCTGGCAGAAGAGCTCAGACTTCCCAAAAGGCAAGAAAATCCCCACGTACCTGGCCATGTGGCTGACAGTGTCTTGGTGCTCTGGCCTGGTATCAGGCCTGAGCCTCGGAGGTGGGAGAGCAGAGTTCAGGACAATGGACCATCAGAGACCTCCCTGGCCCACGTAATATCAGTTGGCAAGAGCTCTCCCAGAGATCTCTGTCTCAACACTAACACCCAGATCAACCCAACAGCCAGCAAGCTCCAGTGCTGGATGCCCCATACCAAACAACTAGAATGACAGGAACACAACCCACCCATTAGCATAGAGGCTGCCTTAAAATCATAATTAGTTCACAGACACCCCAAAACACACCACTGGATGCAGCCCTGCCCACCAGAAAGACAAAATCCAGCCCCACCCACCAGAACACAGGCCCCAGTCCCCTGCATCAGGAAGCCTACACAAGCCACTGAAACAGCCTTACCCACGGGGAGCAGACACCAAAAACAGTGGGAACAACGAACCTGCAGCCTGCGAAAAGGACACCCCAAACACAGTAAGTTAAGCAAAATGAGAAGACAGAGAAATACGCAGCAGGTGAAGGATCAAGGTAAAAACCCACCAGACCAAACAAATGAAGAGGAAATAGGCAGTCTACCTGAAAAAGAATTCAGAGTAATGTTAATAAAGATGATCCCAGATCTTGGAAATAGAATGGAGAAAATACAAGAAATGTTCAACAAGGACCTAGAAGAACTAAAGACCTAACAAACAATGATGAACAACACAATAAATGGAATTTTAAAATCTCTAGAAGGAATCAATAGCAGAATAACTGAGGCAGAAGAATGGATAAGTGACCTGGAAGATAAAATAGTGGAAATAACTACTGCAGAGCAGAATAAAGAAAAAAGAATGAAAAGAATTGAGGACAGTCTCAGAGACCTCTGGGACAACATTAAATGCACCAACATTCGAATTATAGGGGTCCCAGAAGAAGAAGAGCAAAAGAAAGGGTCTGAGAAGATATTTGAAGAGATTGTAGTTGAAAACTTCCCTAGTATGGGAAAGGAAGTAGTCAATCAAGTCCAGGAAGTGCAGAGAGTCCCATACAGGATAAATCCAAGGAAAAACACTCCAAGACACATATTAATCAAACTGTCAAAAAATAAATACAAAGAAAAACTATTAAAAGCAGCAAGGGAAAAGCAACAAATAACACACAAGGGAATCCCCATAAGGTTAACAGCTGATCTTTCAGCAGAAACTGCAAGCCAGAAGGGAGTGGCAGGACATATTTAAAGTGATGAAAGGGAAAAACCTACAACCAAGATTACTCTAGCCAGCAAGGAGCTCATTCAGATTCGACGGAGAAATTAAAATCTTTACAGACAGGCAAAAGTTAAGAGAATGCAGCACCACCAAACCAGCTTTACAACAAATGCTAAAGGAACTTCTCTAGGCAGGAAACACAAGAGAAGGAAAAGACCTACAATAACAAACCCAAAACAATTAAGAAAATGGTAATAGGAAAATACATATCGATAACTACCTTAAACATAAATGGATTAGATGCTTCAACCAAAAGACATAGACTGGCTGAGTGGATACATAAACAAGGCCTGTATATATGCTGTCTACAAGAGACCCACTTCAGACCTAGGGACACATACAGACTGAAAGTGAGGGGATGGAAAAAGATATTCCATGCAAATGGAAATCAAAAGAAAGCTGGAGTAGCAATTCTCGTATCAGACAAAATAGACTTTAAAGACTATTACAAGAGACAAAGAAGGACACTACATAACGATCAAGGGATCAATCCAAGAAGAAGATACAACAATTGGAAATATTTATGCACCCAACATAGGAGCACCTCAATACATAAGGCAAATGCTAACAGCCATAAAGGGGGAAATCGACAGTAACACAATCATAGCAGGGGACTTTAACACCCCACTTTCACTGATAGATCATCCAAAATGAAAATACATAAGGAAACACAATCTTTAAATGATACACTAAAAAAGATGGACTTAATTGATATTTATAGGACATTCCATCCAAAAACAGCAGAATACACTTTCTTCTCAAGTGCTCATGGAACATCCTTCAGGATAGATCATATCTTGGGTCACAAATCAAGCCTTGCTAAATTTAAGAAAATTCTAATCGTATCAAGTATCTTTTCTGACCACAATGCTATGAGACTAGATATCAATTGTAGGAAAAAATCTGTAAAAAATACAAACACATGGAGGCTAAACAATACACTACTAAATAACCAAGAGATCACTGAATAAATCAAAGAGGAAATCAAAAGATACCTAGAAACAAATAACAATGAAAACACGACGACCCAAAACCTATGGGATGCAGCAAAAGCAGTTTTAAGAGGGAGGTTTATAGCAATGCAGTCCTTCCTCAAGAAACAAGAAACATCTCAAATAAACAACCTAACCTTACACCTAAGGCAATTAGAGAAAGAAGAACAAAAAACCTCCAAAGTCAGCAGAAGGAAAGAAAGCATAAAGGTCAGATCAGAAGTAAATGAAAAAGAAATGAAGGAAACAGTAGCAAAGATCAATAAAATGAAAACCTGGTTCTTTGAGATGATAAACAAAATTCATACCATTAGCCAGAGTCATCAAGAAGAAAAGGGAGAATACTCTTATCAACAGAATTAGAAATGAAAAAGGAGAAGTAACAACTGATGCTGTGGAAATACAAAGGATCATGAGAGATTACTACAAGCAACTCTATGCCAATAAAATGGACAACCTGGAAGAAATGGACAAATTCTTAGAAAAGCACAACCTTCCAAGACTGAACCAGGAAGAAATAGAAAATAAAAACAGACCAATCACAAGCACTGAAATTGAGACTGTGATTTAAAAATCTTCCAACAAACAAAAGCACAGCACCAGATGGCTTCACAGGTGAATTCTATCAAACATTTAGAGAAGAGCTAACACCGATCCTTCTCAAACTCTTCCAAAAAATTGCAGAGGAAGGAACACTCCCAAACTCATTCTATGAGGCCACCATCACCCTGATACCAAAACCAGACAGAGATGTTACAAAGAAAGAAAACTACAGACCAATATCACTGATGAACATAGATGCAAAAATCCTCAACAAAATACTAGCAGACTGAATTGAACAGCACATTAAAAGGATCATACACCATGATCGAGTGGGGTTTACCTCAGGAATGCAAGGATTCTTCAATATAGGCAAATGAATCAACGTGATACACCATATTAACAAATCGAAGGAGAAAAAACATATGATCATCTCAATAGATGCAGAAAAAGCTTTCAACAAAATTCAACACCCATTAATGATAAAAACCCTCCAGAAAGTAGGTATAGAGGGAACTTAACATAATAAAGGCCATATATGACAAACCCACAGCAAACATCATTCTCAGTGGTGAAAAGCTGAAACCATTTCCTCTAACATCAGGAACAAGACAAGGTTGTCCACTCTCACCAGTATTATTCAACATAGTTTTGGAAGTTTTAGCCACAGCAGTCAGAAGAAAAAGAAATAAAAGGAATCCAAATCAGAAAAGAAGATGTAGAGCTGTCACTCTTTGCTGATGACATGATAGTATACATAGAGAATCCTAAAGATGCTACCAGAACACTACTAGAGCTAATAATTGAATCTGGTAAAGTAGCAGAATACAAAATTAATGCACAGAAATCTCTTGCATTCCTCTATACCAATGATGAAAAATCTCAAAGAGAAATTAAGGAAACACGCCCATTTACCACTGCAACAAAAAGAGTAAAATACCTAGGAATAAACCTACCTAAGGAGACAAAAGACCTGTATGCAGAAAACTATAAGACACTGATGAAAGAAATTAAAGATGATACAAACAGATGGAGAGATATACCATGTTCTTGGATTGGAAAAATCAGCATTGTGAAAATGACTATACTACCCAAAGCAATCTACAGATTCAATGCAATCCTTATCAAACTACCACTGGCATTTTTCACAGAACTAGAACAAAAAATATCACAATTTGTATGGAAACACGAAAGACCCCGAATAACCAAAGCGATCCTGAGAAAGAAAAACGGAGCTGGAGGAATCAGGCTCCCTGACTTCAGACTATACTACAAAGCTATAGTAATCAAGACAGTATGGTACTGGCACAAAAACAGAAATATAGATCAATGGAACAGGATAGAAAGCCCAGAGGTAAACCCATGCACATATGGTCACCTTATCTTTGATAAAGGAGGCAAGAATATACAATGGAGAAAAGAGAGCCTCTTCAATAAGTGGTGCTGGGAAAACTGGATAGCTACATGTAAAAGAATGAAATTAGAACACTCCCTAGGACCGTACACAAAAATAAACTCAAAATGGATTACAGACCTAAATGTAAGGCCAGACACTATCAAACTCTTGGAGGAAAACATAGGCAGAACACTCTATGACATCAATCACAGCAAGATCCTTTTTGACCCACCTCCTAGAGAAATGGAAATAAAAACAAAAATAAACAAATGGGACCTAATGAAACTTAAAAGCTTTTGCACAACAAAGGAAACCATAAACAAGACGAAGAGACAACCCTCAGAATGGGAGAAAATATTTGCAAATGAAGCAACTGACAAAGGATTAATCTCCAAAATTTACAAGCAGCTCATGCAGCTCAATATCAAAAAAACAAACAACCCAATCCAAAAATGGGCAAAAGACCTAAATAGACATTTCTCCAAAGAAGATATACTGCCAACAAACACATGAAAGAATGCTCAACATCATTAGTCATTAGAGAAATGCAAATCAAAGCTACAATGAGATATCATCTCACACCAGTCAGAATGGCCATCATCAAAAAATCTACAAACAATAAATGCTGGAGAGGGTGTGAAGAAAAGGTAACCCTCTTGCACTGTTGGTGGAAATGTAAATTGATACAGCCACTATGGAGAACAGTATGGAGGTTCGTTAAAAAACTAAAAATAGAGCTACCGTTTGACTAAGCAATCCCACTACTGGGCATATACCCTGAGAAAACCATAATTGAAGAAGAGTCATGTACCAAAATGTTCATTGCAGCTCCATTTACAATAGCCAGGACATGGAAGCAACCTAAGTGTCCATCAACAGATGAATGGATAAAGAAGATGTGGCACATATATACAATGGAATATTACGCAGCCATAAAAGGAAACAAAATTGAGTTATTTGTAGTGAGGCGGATGGACCTAGAGTCTGTCACACAGTGAAGTTAAGTCAGAAAGAGAAAAACAAATACCGTATGCTAACACATATATATGGAATCTAAAAATAAAAGGTCATGAAGAACCTAGGGGCAAGACCGGAATAAAGACACAGACCAGCTAGAGAATGGACTTGAGGATACAGGGAGGGGGACAGGTAAGCTGGGACAAAGTGAGAGAGTGGCATGGACATATGTACACTACCAAACGTAAAGTAGAAAGCTAGTGGGAAGCAGCCGCATAGCACAGGGAGATCAGCTCAGTGCTTTGTGACCACCTAGAGGGGTGGGATAGGGAGGGTGGGAGGGAGGGAGATGCAAGAGGGAAGAGATGTGGGGACATATGTATATGTGTAACTGATTCACTTTGTTGTAAAGCAGAAACGAACACACCATTGTAAAGCAATTATACTCCAATAAAGATGTTAAAAAAAAATGAAAGGACATCCCACAGAGTGGGAGAAAATAGTTACAAATTGTATATTTGATAAGGGACTTGTATCCAGAATATATAATGAATTCTTAAAATCCAATAATAAAACGACAACCCAATTTAAAAAATTGGCAGAGAGTAAATAGACATTTCTTCAGAGAAGATACACAAATGGCCAGTGAGCACAGAAAGGATGAAAGGACGCTCAGTAGCATTAGACATCAGGAAAGTGCAAATGGAAACCACACTGAGATACTACTTCACATCCAGTAGGATGGCTAGAATCCAAAAAGAGCGATGTTACCAGTGTTCTCAAGGATGTGGAGAAACTGGAACCCTCATGCTGTATTAGTGGGGATGTAAAACTCCTCAAAAGTTTCAAGAGAGTTATCATATGCCCCAGCAATTTCACTCCTAGGTATATGCCCGAGAAAACTGAAAATACATGTCTATACAAAACCTTTGCCAGGCGTACCGTAGAGGTATTGTGGGTTCAATTCCAGACCAGCACAATAAAGTGAATATTGTAATAAAGCGAGTCCCGAATTTTTTGGTTTCCTAGTGCATATAAAAGTTATGTTTTAACCTCTTGAACAATGGAGGGGTTAGGGGTGCCGACCCCCTGTGCACTCGAAAATCTGTCGTTCAGGGGTCAGCTCTACATACCTTAATTAAAAATGATTGCTAAGAAATGCTAGCCGTCATCTCAGCCTTTAGTGAGGTACCATTGTTTTGCTGGTGGAGAGTCTTGCCTTGATGTGATGGCTGCTTGGCTGATCAGTGTGGTGGTTGCTCAAGGGTGGGGTGGCTCTGGAAATTTCTTAAAATAAGACGACAGTGAAGTTTTCCACATTCATGAACTCTTCCTTCCGTGAATGATTTCTCTGTAGCATGCAGTGCTGTTTGGTAGCATTTTACCCACAGCCGAACTTCTTTCAAAATTGGAGCCAGTGCTTTCAGACCCTGCCACTGCTTTATCCACTAAGTTGATGTACTCTAAATCCTTCGTTGTCATTTCAACAGTCTTCACAGCATTTTCACCAGGAATAGACTCCATGTCAAGAAACCACTTTATTTGCTCATTTGTTAGAAGCAGCTCCTCGTCTGTTCAGGTTTTGTCATGTGATTGCAGCAGTTCAGCCACATCTTCAGGCCCCGCTTCTATTTGTAGTCCTCTTGCGATTTCCATCTGCAGCTCCTTCCTCCAGTGAAGGCTGAAACCCCTTCAAGTCATCCAGGAGGGAATCAGCATCTTCCAAACTCCTGTTAATGTTGGTATTTCGACCTCTTCTCATGAATCAGGAGTGTTCTTAATGGCGTCTAGAATGGTGAATCCTTTCCGGAAGGTTGTCCGTTTACTTTGCCCAGATCCTTCAGAGGAATTAGGTTAGGGAAGCTCTGGGGAGCCAGGCTTTGCTTCGAGGTTCAGTCCCCCTGCCTGGAGCCTCATTTGGATGCCGTGGTGGCCGTCCCCTCTCTAGATGCCCTGGGTAGCTGGTGGGGGGGCCTCCCAATGCGCAGCTGTCTCTAGGCCGGACAGGACCCCTGGGTGCTGCAAAGCCCACCTGGGAGGACAAACCAAAGGTCAGGCTGGAGGAGAAAATGAACAGAGCCCTCACGCTACTCCCATCCCTGGTGGGTGGCTTGGCAGGGAGGGCAGCTCCCCTTCTGTTTGAATTGACCAGGCCACTTAATCATCTTTTCTTTGAGTCTGAACTTCAAGAAGCTTTTCAGGTGCAAGAAAGCTGGTCGAAGCCTGGGGCAGCTCTCTACCTGTGGGTAGGGTAGGTGTCCACCTGCTTCTTCTCTCCATTCTGAAAGTTAGTTAATTTAGATTAGAATTAGGGGTTAGGCTAGGTCTAATTCAGGGTGAAGTTAATTAATTTAGGTGAAACATTCTCCCCCAAAGGCGACCCCGTGTAGAAGCATGTGACCTGGGTTTGGAACTCGCCCCCGATGGATTTCAGCCACTCCCTCCCACGCCTGCTCGCTGTGCCTGACCAGGGAGGGGTATTTTGCAACCCGAGCTGGCATCAGAAGCCCCTCTTTAAATGCATATCCCTCAGGTAGGGGAAATGCATGAAATCTCTAATCCATCATAGAAATAAGTGAATCTAAGTGTTTCTTCGTAGAATCCCAGATATTTGGGGACAGGATGGGAAAGACAGGGCTCCCTTGATGTCCACTTGTCCCTGGACCTCACACTGTCCCTCCACAAACATTTAATAGACACTGTTGAACATTGCTCTTGCGCCAGGTGCTTTGTACACACAGTCTTTTCTTTAACTGAGGTACAGTTGGCACACAGCACTGTTTCAGGTGTACAGGGCAATGATTTCACTTAACATTCAGCACAGTCTTATCCTTACAGCATCCATTCGAGGAGGGCCACCTAGTCATATTGTTACAGCTGAGGAGGCTTCCTTGTTCCCCCTCGTGACCAGGCGGCCACACTGTCAGTCCCAGGATCTGCACATTTGAGACAGCCGTTGGTTCATCAGCCAACTCATTGCTCACGTGTCTTGGGCACGCACAGCATACTAGGCACAGGGGCCCAGTGGTGACCACAACCAGACCTGGCATTACCCAGAAACCCACACAAATGTACACGAAATCACACCCGTGGAAGGTGCTAAGGAGGAGGGGTCTGCAGGACGAGTGGTCCTGATGGAGTCAGGAAGCTGTGGCGGGTTGGCTGGGGTAAGAGGCATGAGCAGGAGGTCGCTCGGCCACGGTGTGTGGGCAGTGGCTGAGGCTCAGGGGACCGGAAAGAGGGTGGTATGAAACAAGGCTGGTGTAGGCAGCAGGGCCTGGACCACTCGGGCGCCCTGGGCTGCCTTAAAGCCTTTGGTCTTTACCCCTGGGGGCAGGGGGAGGACATTGAACTATTTGCAGCAGAGGATGACGTCATCACAAGTGTCATTTTAAAAGGCAACTAGCTGCTATATGGAGTGCAGGTGGGAGGGGACAAGGGGGTTGGCAGTGTCCGGAGTGTGTGTGGCTGGCAGCTTGGAGTGGAGCAGTGTTGTGGAGATGGGGGAGGGGGAGACAGCTTCACAAGATACCTAGGGAGTAAGTCAGATAGTCCTTGGGATGGAGAGAACCGTGCGAAGGGTGGTGGGCGGGTGGGTGGGCTTCATGGGCCCACGGCCCCTCCGTTAGCTCAGGCTTCTGTCACTTTCTTAATCAACTTTGAACAAGGGGCTCTGCATTGTCACTTGGCACCTGGCCTTGCAAATTAGGTGCCTAGACCTGCCCTGGGGCTGGAACTGGGGCTCTAAGCCCCCTCCCCCCACCTCCAGGTGGTCCAGAAGCAGCTCTTCTGGCGCAGGTGGTGCAGGCCCTGGACCTGGAGGGCTCACTGCCCCGAGCCATGAAGCTGCGAACAGGCCAGAGCTGCAACCATAGGGGCCTGGCCCTGCAAGGAAGCAGCAGCAAGCGGGGCCAGTCCTGACCCCATTCTGGAGCTCACTTTTATTCTCTAAAAAGCAGGGAGATGGCGAGACACGATTTCTGGAGTCCTTTTTGGCTCAACATTTAATGTCTTTATGATTCTCCTGTGTCTTTGTTCCGATTTCCTGCGGCCTCTCCATATGCTGTGCCGGCCCTCAGGACTGCTGGGATGTGTATGTAGACGCTGGCTTGGAGGGGCTCCGCAGGGCCCTTGCTTGTTCTCTCTGTCACTTCTCTGTCACGCTGTGCCTGACTTCCCACCGTTAGAGAGAAATGTACCGAGATGTAAAAAACAAACAACAACAAGAACAGAAAACCACTTCTGGGAGCAGTGATACTTGTGGCCGCTTTCCGCTGAAATCTCTGTGCTGTGATCTTCACTGGAGAGAGAGGACAGACCCCCGGTGACAGTTTGGCCCAGAGCTGGGCGGTGCAGGTCCCCAGGGTGGGCCAGAAGCGCCCGGCTTGCCAGGGACCGTTTTGCTGGCCAGGAGGACATCTGAGCCTCTGTTTCTGCAAGCTGCATGCGTCTCCACTGGCCCTGCGGCCTGCAGAGGTTTCTGTTCTCATTTCTCAGCGGTTTGCTCAGTACTTCGCGTCTTGTTTAGGATGTGTGGTTTCTTTAGGACCAACACCCTTGGCTCCTAATCTGGGACCTTGGGCTATAATGTTGGGGTGTGATGGATGTGGGGGGCACGTGGTGAAAACGCTCACTAACGTGGTTTTCGTGCCCTAGGCCTCTGGTTCACTCAGACCAGGGTACAGTGAAGGGAACCTTGAGCTCTGTGGCTTGGGGTGCAGAGGACAAATTCCAGCTCAGTCCTCTGGGCGTGGCCACTGGTTCCTGACCTGTGGTCCCCAGACTCCTGGGCATCCTTGTAGGCAGCGGCCACATCCTAGCTCCTGTTTCTTGGATGTTCACCGTGCACCAGGCACCATCCCACCTCTTCTTTCACTGAAGCTTCCTGAACGCCTCACTGACGTGGTGGGATTGTGTATTTTCCCCAAGTGGCACAGCAGCACTTTTAGTCACACATGCCTCCAGCACCTCACCGCTCCCTGCAAAGGACAAAGTCTGTTCTCCTCCTCCCGAGCCTGGGTGGGGCTTCGTGACTGCTTTGTGGGGCAGAATGTGGCAGAGGAACGCGCTGCGACTTCTGAGACTAAGCTACAAACGGCGGTGTGGCTTCTTCTTGGGTCTCTGTCTGTCTCTCTCTGTCTCTGGCTCACTGTCTCTCTGTGTCTCTGGCTTACTGTCTGTCTCTACTCTTTCTTGTGGTGCTTGCCCTTGGATCCCAGCCACCATGTGGTGAGGCAGCCTGGGAACCCACGCACAGGCCTTCTGACCCACAGCTAGGACCCTGGCCAGCATCGGATGCTCTGCGGGCAGACAAGCCTTCACAAGCCACAGGGTGATGATTCCAGCCCCCGGCCTTTGTGTTGATGTTGAACAGAGCAGAGACGAGCTGTCGCCGCCAAGTCCTGTCCAAGTCACTGTTTCACAAGCAAAGGGCACATCCACTCTCTAGCACCCTGGTCCGTAGCTCCAGAACACACAGTTTTCAGAAAATGGGTGACAGACCAGGAGGGAGTCAGAGATCTGGTCTGATACCAATTAGCGGGGCAGTCTTAGGCAAATCACTTAATGTCATGAGCCTCAGTTTCTCCATCTGTGAAGTGGGCAAGGTATGGGATTTGATAGTTGGAGCAGTGGGACACTCCTAGCAGGGGAAGGGGCTGAGCAAGGGCGTGGAGGTGGAATGCACGGGAGGAGGGGGTGTTGGGAGACCTGCACTGCCCCGGGAGCTATGCCTGGTCCAGGGAGCAGGGCGGTGTCGGTGGAGGGGAGGCCGACAGGATGGACCAGGGGCTCGGAAGGGGCCGCGGGGTGGGATTTGAAGCAGCCTGTTAAGAACTAGGAGTTTGGTGTCTGTGCCGTATTGGAGAGGTGGCTTGGTCAGCGGGGCACGTACTCAGCACCCCGAGCCTGGTGTCCCGGTCTCAGCTCGGCTTCTGATTCGTTGGGTGACATTGAACAATGTCACCTTCCTTGTTCCACACCTCAGACTCATCCTGTGTGAAATGAACGTACACGTGTGTCTGTGTTCCTCATGTCCTAAGGCTGTAGAATTCTTGGGGTCCTGCCCTCGCGTCGGGTGTCCTGGGTCAGCTCTGGGAGGCTGCTCATTCAGGAAGAGGTCCTGCACTCGGCTCGCCCCAAATCCCAGGCTGCGGGGACCTTGGCTGTCCCGCCCTGGTTTGGTGCATCCGTCTTGTGAGGACATGTTGCTGGAGAGTGGCCTTTCTAGGACGCTGCTGATGAAGTGTCACCAGCACCTTACAGGTGGGGGGAAGCTGCGTGCTTGACATTGCAAGGGGCTCCTCTGCCTTTCCACTGGCTGCCCAGCCCCACTCAAGCCAGAGCTGACTGGGGACGCTGGGGAGCTCACCAGCATGTGAGCCGGGGGGCACTTTCCATGTGCAGGAGGGGCAGAGAGTGGAGGCCGGAGGTACTTCCATTGGTCTGTGATGAGGCTTTTGGAAACAGAGTCTCTCTTTTCACATTGCAAAGATAATCCCTATGTACTACGAGAATCAGAACATACAGGTAGTAAAACTAGTCAAACCACCCCTATGTGTTTGTCATGTACTGCGGGGACAGTTCTCCTCTTCCCTTCCCTCTTCCTTCCCTTCGTCCTCCTTTCCCCCCTCGTCCTCCCCCTCCTCACATGGGTGCGCGCGCGCGCACACACACACACACGCGCGCGCGCGCGACCATTCCATGTCAGTTAGCACAGATCAATTCTGTCGTTTTTCCCCTCCACGTGGTTTTTCACTGGATGCACATCCAACAGTCTTCCTCCGCTCATCCCTTGTGACCGTTACCAGCAACGCCTGATCAGAGTCTGTGTACCTATCTCTTGGCATTTTTACAGGATTGTTTCCAGGTTACCTCACTAGAAGTGTTTGCTGCTGTGCCCAAAGGTAGCCATGTTTTTAAGGCTTTTGATACATCTTGTCCAGGTTCCTTCCAAGGAGGCTCTTCCAGAGCACAGTCGTGGCAGCGATGTTCGAGAGCCTCAGATCCCATGAGGCACCCTTCTCTTTCACTTTCACCAGCCTGAGAGGTGAAAAGTGACGTTTCAGTTGCTGAAGCCTCCCTCTCCTGGCCGAGTGCGTTAGCGTCTCCCTCACCGTCCGTACTCGGTCCTTCTGCTAGTGTTTACCGAGTACCTACTGAGTGCCTGAGCCATCGGTGGCACTGAGCATGCTTCATCACACGGTCTGTTTGTGCTCGCAGCTCCGCTGTGTGTGTTTTGCTCACTAGACCTAGAGGATGATAGACAGGGAGAGCTGTGAGGAATCTCAGAGATTGTCCAGTACCCTCATTTTTAGGGGAAGAACCCAAGGCCAGGGAGTGTGGGGACTTGCCCTTGGCCACACAGGGCTGTGCATTCCTGGTGGAATTGTAACTCGGGATCCCAGTCCTTCTGCTTGTCTTGATTTTCTCATCCAGCTCAGGGTCACTGGTTGGTGGAGTTCACCTCCCGGCTCAGTGCTGCCATCCAGGGTCACCCTGCCGGGCACACAGTAGGTGCTTAGCAAACTATTTACTGAATGAATGCTTGTGCACAAGAGAGCACAGAGTGCGCTCTGCCATGGTGTGCTCAACATCCCAGGAGGAAAGTCAGACTTCCATAAAGAAATGCCCCCCCCCCTTTTTTTTTTTGAATGGAAAAGGAAAATGAGAGGGCTGTTGGAATTGGTGGAGGTGGGGAGACAGGGCTGCCTGGGGCTTGGGACAGGTTTGCAGTCGGAGCTGTCAGGTCACTGGAATTTCCCTCAGGTTCTCTCCTCCCACCAGAGATGGACTGATCGAAGCGGGGCAGGGGGCGGTAAGGCAGACAGGAGAAGAGCTTTGCTTCCTTCGTGTGCCCTGTGTGAATCTGGACTGACTCTCCAGTGATTCCAGGGGACTGTCTCAAGTCACCTCTCTTACCTCCGTGCGGTTCATACCCAACCCCCTTGCCAACCCCTTGCCTAATCACCGGTCATATGTCTCCCTCAGGTAAAACACTCAGGCCGCCAGGCACTCTGGTCACCACAGCGACCAGGCTGGGGGGCTAGTGCCTGCCCCTGGCTAGATCTGCCTCAGGCTTTGCACCAGCCACACTGGCCTTCTTTAACCAGCTGTGAGGCCTGGGGCAAGCCCCTCCCCCTCTCTGAACCTCAGTTTCCTCCTCCGTAGAATAGACATCATGAGAATCCCAGTCATTCTGTGTGCTGTGAAGAGAACACCCGGGTTTAAGTGACTCTTGGCTCCTCTAGGCCCTACTTTTCCAAAAGAAGTCACATTCCGAAGCCCCTTATTCTCAATAAACCTTTTCTTCTGCCCAAGAACAGCCTACTTTAAAAAAAAAAAAAAAGAACACCCTGCTTCTATTCCAAGCTCCGTTCCTTCCGAAGAAGGCCTTTTCTCTCTGGTCATGCCTTAACCTAGGCCACTGGTGTCTGCAAGTGGAGAATGCATGTCTTGACACTAGTTCCTTAATAGGGGCTGAGTTGTCACATCCACGGTCAGTGGACGTGTTTGTGGAATTGGAAGCATCGCACTTTGTCTCTGCCATCACTCCCTCTTGGGAAGAATAGGGAACATATCTGAATAGCACACTTTGTCACAAAGAGCCCTCTTTCAGCCGGATTTCCCCAGAGAGATTGTTCCGGGAAACAAAGGACGGACTGAGCCTAGTGGTTAATTTGCTGAGGGGTGTTCTTGGGTAATCCAGCATTGTTCTCTCAGCACATTGCTATTGACAGGTATGTGCAATAGGAAAGATCATGGTAAATATATAAAGGACTGTGGTGTGTGGGACTTATTCTAGGCACTTAACACAGCACCGGGGAGACTGGACATGTTCAATTACAGGTGAAGTCTGTAGTCAGGCACCAGCGTTTCTGAAAATGGGGATTTCTCAGTGGGCTGAGGTGGTCAGGGAGGGCTTCTCTGAAGAGGTAAAGATCTCAAATTCTCATCACACCAGTTGGGGTTCAAAGGAGTTACTTTCCTTGCCTGGCACAGTCTCTCTCTCTCTGTCACACACACACACACACACACACACACACACACACACACACACACACACACACACAGTTGGTCTTACTGAATTGAAAAGACACAAGAGTTCGATCTGGAAGATGAATAAGATGGAGGTTGATTGGATGAGAAAATATATTTTCATAGGATGGTCCTGGGGTGAGGATTGTCAACGTGAGAAAACAGCTTCAGATGTACAGGATTTAACGGTTTGCAAAGCACTCCTCACGTCAATGAAGTCTTATTTCCTCACAGCCCCATGAGGTCAGCACCCAGGGAAAGTGAGTCTCAGAGGCTCCGTGACTTGGCCACAGAGGTAAGTAGGTGGTAAAACCCAGGCTTCCGCGTTTACTGCTGCAAGTTCACAGCGCTTTCCAAGATTAAAACATGTTTTCCTCTCTCCACGGAACAGAGGAATGAAACGTATGTTGAGAAGCGGCCTAAAACGATGCGGGCCGGAGGAAGTACATGAGAGTTGTAAGCTGCCGCCCTGGCCCGGCCTCATGAACCTCCCAGGCCATCCCACATGCCCTGATGTTCCTGCATCTGGACAGCATTGGTAAATGTAAGGACACCAGGGAGCAAGTTTGCTGGCAGCAAGGTTATTGCTAGGATGTGTCCTCTGTCTTCATGTCTGAGTGTGTCTCTGATGCTGTCCTGTGCTAGCAGCCCCAGTGGAGACTGAGAGATCATTGGGGCGGGAGGGGGGGTAAGGAGTGGACTAAATGCGTTTATGGCTCATTTCTACCCGGACTAAAGAGCAGGGCCACCTGGGCTTGGTTGGACCCATCTCTAAATAAATGTACCAGAGCTGGAAAATTCCAAAGATGCTAGAACTCAACATCCAGTTCCTGGAGGTAGGTGTGGGTACTGGACAGGTCATCCTCTGGGTGGGAAGATTCCTTAGGTGGCCTGGTCCACTCAAGAGTGACACTGCCCATGGGGATTTTTATTTCTTCTCTCCTTCCCTCCGTCTCTCCTTCCCTCTGTCCTTTCCTCCTGCCTTCCCTCTGTCCTTTCCTCCTGCCCTCCCTCTGTCCTTTCCTCCTGCCTTCCCTCCCCTCCATCCTTCTAGAGTTCAGTGGTCCAGGAAATCTGCTCCCTGAAGGCAGCTCTCTTCCAGGAGAAAGAGGGGCAGGCTGGCCTCTGGATGCCATGTTTTCTACCCTGAATTTACCCATCAGGAGTGCTTAGGAAAAACCCCTCCTCATCCCACATGGAGCGGGGCAGATGTGTTTTACTCGGTAGAATTAAACTGTCAGATGGCACAGATCATCTAATTCCAGAAAACCAGAGGGATGAGATCTCAGAGATAAGCTATTCTGACCAGCCCCCTCATTTTACAGATGGGGAAACTGAGGCACAGTGAGATGGTCAGGATCACTTAATCCTCACCTGAGTGGTCTGTAACTTTAACCTGTAATTTATGTGACACTACTATTATGAATACTATTAAAAACAAGACATCCGGACCAAAATGGAGTCACTTATGCTAAGCCTCAAGTCACCAAACTGGGATTTAACTTAAATATAGTTTTGGCTGTCCCAGAGATGGAATTTTAAACCAGTCAAGCAGGAATCACCTGATCAGCTCGAGTTAGGTAATCTGCTTGCTTGACCCCTGCCATCCTCTATAGGCAAAGTAACCTTGCAATGACCAGTCTGCTCTTGGCCTAGCATAACTTCCTTGTTTCCACTCCCTTCTGCCTATAAAAGTCTGTCATTTTGTACAGCTCCTCAGAGCTCCTTCATATGCGCTAGATTGGATGCTGCCTAACTCACGAATCATTGAATAAAGCCAGTAAAATCTTTAACATTTATTCAGTTGAGTTTTGTTTTTAAACAATATTATGACACAACTCTCTAGGGCAAGAAAAAGACAACTTTTGTCTCTCACCGCTTCACGGTGGTGCCGAAATTCCCAGGCCTATCCTGGAATGCTCTCTCACCTAGAACCCTGCCTAGGCCCAGGATGGCAGCAGTGGTCTCTTCCCAGGATGTCTTGACAGAGAGCTGTAATTGTGGAAACCCTGTCCTTGGCTAACTGTATTCGAGCCACAAGATTAAAAGAGGGGTAAGAGGAATGTCAAGAGGAGATGTGCATTTAATAATTTTTAAAGCGCCTTGTCCACTTCTGAATCCTCACTTTGTTTTCCTGCCTTAATTCTTGGTCACTGTAAATTACTTCAAAAAATGATTTTAGAATAGAAAAAGAGCTAGGAGTCAGAGAAGACGTCTTTAACATTTCATATTACTTTGACACTTTTTAGGATTTTAATTTTGAAGCATGGCAAAGAGGCAGAAATGGCTTTGGGCCATAGACGAGCAGAATCACTTTAAAATGAAGATAGTTTTTTTTTGGCTTGAGATCTTCCCGTAAAACTACCTGAAGAATGAACACCTCTCCCAGTGCTGATTGGAACAGAAAGTATTTCTAATTCCCTATGAATGAAAATAGGAACAAAAGTATTCCAAAGCAAGGACATAACTTGAATTCAGAGCTGAATCCATTACATCAAGCTCCGGGGAAGGGGTAGGTGGGGAAGCCCTGAAGTTGACCTGATGATTGGGAAATACCAGTTAAATGCTTTTGTAACTTCATCACTGTCAACAGGAAGACACTGCTATCCAAGCCTCCCATTTGCCTGAGAGTCAGGAGCTTCTAAACCAAGAAAGGAAGAAACCAAGCGGATTATTTACGAGCTCCTTCCCTCTTGCTGCTTGAAGCCGCTGTGCAATTAGCCTGTTTGTTACCGCGCCGGGGCAAGGCTGGGCGAGTTTACACCGCTCGGCGGGGGTCGGCAAGGCCGGCCTCCCGCGCCTCCTAGCGGGCCTGTGGGGTGGTGCAGCCCGTGCCACCCGCTGCAGGAAAGCGGGCCACCGGCCGGCAGCGCCGCGCCCTGACGCCGTCTGCGCGCACAGCCTCGGCAGCGCTCTTCGCTCGCCTCCAGTCCCTATCCAGCGACCAGTCAGGCTGCGGGCGAGGGGATTCCAGCCCAGGATCCAGAGTCCGAGCCCTCAGCATCCTATCACACTGGGTACCGGCAGCAGCCACCTCAACCTGGGCCGGGAGCGCAAGCGGCTTTGGAGCTGTCAGCGGCGGTGCAACTTCCCCAGGGAGCCAACTTTAGGTTCGCCTAACGACTCGGTGCAGGTAGCTGGGTCCTGCGCACGGGTGGACGGAATGGCTGGGGCTGGTGGGGCCCCTGGGACGCGGGTGGAGGTGGTGGGGTGCTTTGCGATTCTGGTTCCTGGAGGCGCCGCCTCGCCCGGCTGTCGGGGGCCAAGACACGTGTCGAGTTCCCGAACTTTCCAGGATGCTGGGCTGGGGAGGAAAACCGCGAGAGGTGTCTAGGCCAGAGCGGTACTGGGAACAGCGTTTGGGCGTTCTGGGTAGTATTGAGCCAGGAGTGCCTCCAGGATGGACCACTGGACTGGGTTCCAAAGAAGCAACTGTTGTGGAAGTTCAGGGGTGGCTGGCTAGGCATTTTAGAAATGGGGGGGTTGAAGGGGGCTGGTCCTGAGCTGGGTTTCCCAGGCAGGTGGCTATTTGGGGGGTCTCCGGAGGGAGCAACTGGAGTAGGGTTTACTAGGAGAGGTGGCTGTGCTGTGGGTTCTGGGGTGTGGGTAGCTAGTTGGGGGAATCCCTAGGGGAGGTGGCTGGCTTAGAAGTCCCAGTTCCGGAGGAAACTGATTTTAACCCTCCGTCTCCGTCTCCTTCATTGGAAGCGACTTTCTCAAGGAACTGCGGTTCCGGCATTCCCGCTCATTTCGTGTCTCAGAGGGAGGTACCTGAAACGGGGATTTCTAGGGCGGCGGCTGAGCAACCCCAGGGCCGGCGGTTGTGACCCTAGTCCTAGATGATTTGGGGTTCCTGGGAAGGGGACAGCTGAGCCGCACAGGCGTCGGCAGAGAAGCGTGCGTTTTCTCACGGCCCTCGGGGTTTGTTTCAGAGGCCCATCCGTCAGATCGCTCCGCGGAGTCTCAGGGAGTGGAACCCAGGAGCCCCCAGGCACGTCCGGGCTGCGCGTCGGGCCCCGCCCCGCGCGCCACGCCTTAAAGGGCTCGAAGGCCTGGGGCGCACGGCGGCGGCCACCGTCATGGAGGGTGCGCTTGCCACCAACTGGAGCGCCGAGGCGGTCAACGGGAGCGCGGCGCCCCCGGGGGCCGAGGGCAACCTCACCGCTGGGCCGCCACAGCGCAACGAGGCCCTGGCGCGGGTGGAGGTGGCTGTGCTGTGCCTCATCCTCTTCCTGGCGCTGAGCGGCAACGCGTGCGTGCTGCTGGCGCTGCGCACCACGCGCCGCAAGCACTCGCGCCTCTTCTTCTTCATGAAGCACCTGAGTATAGCCGACCTGGTGGTGGCGGTGTTCCAGGTGCTGCCGCAGCTGCTGTGGGACATCACCTTCCGCTTCTACGGACCCGACCTGCTATGCCGCCTCGTCAAGTACCTGCAGGTGGTGGGCATGTTCGCCTCCACCTACCTCCTGCTGCTCATGTCGCTCGACCGCTGCCTGGCCATCTGCCAGCCGCTGCGCGTGCTGCGCCGCCGCACCGACCGTCTGGCCGTGCTCGCCACATGGCTGGGCTGCCTGGTGGCCAGCGTGCCGCAGGTGCACATCTTCTCGCTGCGCGAGGTGGCCGATGGCGTCTTCGACTGCTGGGCCGTCTTCATCCAGCCCTGGGGGCCCAAGGCCTACATCACGTGGATCACGCTTGCCGTCTACATCGTGCCCGTCATCGTGCTTGCCGCCTGCTACGGCCTCATCACCTTCAAGATCTGGCAGAATTTGCGGCTCAAGACGGCGGCGGCGGCGGCCGAGGCGGCCGCGGGACCCGAGGGCGCGGCGGCGGACTGCGCGGGGCGCGGGGCTTTGGCCCGCGTCAGCAGCGTCAAGCTCATCTCCAAGGCCAAGATCCGCACGGTCAAAATGACCTTCATCGTCGTGCTGGCCTTCGTCGTGTGCTGGACGCCATTCTTTTTCGTGCAGATGTGGAGCGTCTGGGACGCCGAGGCGCCCAAGGAAGGTAGCGCTGGCGGGAAAGCGGGAGGAGGGCGCGCGGCGGGGCGGGGCCGTGGTCCTGCTGCATCTGAACGTCCAGGGGCCGTTCTGTTCTGGGGGCCTCATGGGGGGATTTGAGTCATGGCCCCGTCATCCGCTGGCCTAGTGATTTGGGGCGTAACTTCCCTGAGCCTTGACTTCCCTTTCTGTAAAATAGCAAAAATGAAAAAAGTACTAGCTCTCCCCAGCAGCAGGGGAATGAAATGAGAAAATGCACGGAAAATCCCTAGCACAGTCTTTGGGCTACATATTTGGTTCACTATTATGGACCAGGAAACTGAGGTTCCAGTGACTGGCCTTTTCCACCTGCTTAGCGGAGCGGGGGAGCCGAGTTTCCAACCCAGGCCCAAGCTCAAGCTCCTGCCACGTAAAGTTCACTTAACGTTGAGCTTCCACTTTACGTTCAAGTCAACCTGAGCCCGAGGTCTGGTTTGGATCAGAGCAGCGGGAGGTGGGCGATTGGATTCCTCCCCAGCAAGTGCTGAGAAGCTGCGGGGCGGGGCGCCGTCAGGGTGCGGAGGCTAGTCCTGAGCCCGTCGCCCAGTGGAGACGGCGAGCTGTGCCGCGCGGAGGTGAGTACCGCGGGGACGGCGGGCAGGCGCGGGGCTGGCGGTGCTCAGGAACAGAGATGGCGCTTCTCCTGGGGTGGGGGGCGGGGACGGGCAGGGAAGGGAAAGGGGACGCAGACTTTCCCATTTGACCGGGGAGGCCGGGGGATTTCGGGAGGCGGCGAACGCCCTCTCCAGATTGAAGGACTGGGAGGTCAGGGCTGAGGGTGGCCGGGAGACCGGGAGGAGAAGGTAGGTAGAATGGAAGGCTTTGTGGGGAGGGATCTTGGGGGAGCAGAGCGCCTCGGGTCCGACTTGTAGCCGTCGCTTTGCGGCTGGGACCCCCAGGCAGCTCCCGCCTTCAGCCTTCACCACGGACAATTCAGGTAGCTCATTAGCAAAGAATAGGAGGGATGATCAGTGGTGGTGAATGACTTACACCTTTTGGTTTGAGGGTAAGCACATAACACTGCGCTGGGATGCCCGCGGCTCAAATGCTTGTAAGGAAAGACCCGAGGGGTTTGCTTTCACCCCTTCTGCCCTTGAGATAGCGCAAATGTCCCGTTTCTGGATAGAATCACTATTGCTAACAGTAGTCTCCAACACAGCCTTTCCGTGGAAGCTGAAATCTTCCTTCATGCAGTTGGATAACTTTGCTTTGCTCTCTTCCCCAAACCACAGACTCCTTGCTTGCCCCAGCCGTCCCAGTTGGCGTTTGCCTTAGCGGCCAGAGCAGTTACCATTCAGCATTTATTGAGCAGCTGGGGTGTGCCCGGCTGGGTGGTTTGCAGGTGAGGATTGCTGTGAAGACTCAGCAAAGCCAGCCTGGCTTCATGGCGCTGCCCCGGGGACACCTTGCAGAAGGGGTTCGGCGGTCCAAAGAGGGGAGGCACTGGCTCCAGATCACACAGCAAGTGGGAGGCAGACTAGAGCTGGGGTTTCCTGCCCCCACCTCATCCCTGCAGCACCAGGCTTCTTTTGAAGGGCACATGACTAGGGAGTTGGGTTGGGCAAAAGCCAGTAGTGGGTGTTTCTAGACAAGGCATCAGGCCATACCTGTTTCCTGGGTGGGATCTGAAGAGCTACTTGACCCAGGTCTTGAGGAGCTCAGACACCAGCCCTTAAGGAAGTGAGACCCTTAGAGCGGCTATTGGGGAGACTTGGCATCTAGGCCTCCCTCCAACCTTTACTCACTGAAGGGTCTTCTTCCCTCTCCTTGCGCTCATCCATTCTGCAGCTGGTCTGCTTCTCTCTCTGCCATCCCCTCGCCTCTCCTGTTCATTTTCTCCCTGGTGACTTTTCTCCTCCCTCCCCCCTGCCTTCGGCCATGACTGCACCTGGGCGCCTCCTCACTTTCCTCCCTAGAGAATGAGTATGTGGTCAACGCAGATCATGGTCACTCAGTAAAGCTTAGATCTTTTCTGCACTTGAAAAGCTTATCGAACAATTCATTTTCCTGTCTTAAAAACAAGATACAGGAAGAGAGAGCGAGAGGGAGTTCCCAGCTAAAGTGGGGCCAGAGGCATTTTGGGTACATGTGGCCACCTGAGGATTTCAGGGGGGGTGGTTGGGGGTGGGAGGGGAGACGTGCAGCGGAGACGGGCTTCTACTCGGGCTCCAGGAGCCTCAGGTCCTGTTTCTCTTTGCTCCTTTCCTGGTTCAGGGGAAAGGGTGGTGGCACGTGAAACAACCAGGTCTTCCGGGTCCCCCTTGGCATTCTGCCTTGGCTGCTCTGAGGAGAGCACAAACGCAGACGACAGGAGAGTCCTGATGCCGCTGCTGCCAGCACTCCCTCCCTGAGTGCTGTCAGGAGCGGGCTCCCGGCTCACCGACCACAGAGGACTTGGGCACCTGCCGCTGGCCTGGTCAAGTCGCGCCTCGGCCTCAGGGCTGCAGGGTCCGGGGATGTGGGCTGAGCCAGAAGCACGCCTTGTGCCCACTTGGCCTTAACCTGGATAATTACGAGTAGCAGGCTGGGATCAGAACAATTGCGTTTACAGTCACTTCAGAGACGTGACTCAGTCTCGAGGCTCTGGGCAAGTAGTAAGGAAGGAACAAGACAGGGACATTCGAGCTACTTGAGCTTTTGATCAGCAAAGTGGAATTGATGCACAGCCCTCACTTTCCTGTCCAGGAGGAAGGGAATTTACCAGAACACAAACTCTCTAGATCAGGGCCCCTGGCTCTGCTCATCTCCTGGCGAGTGGAAATCCAGGGAGCCCTTGTGAACAGCGAGACATTCTTCCCAGCAGCCCGGGGGCAGGCAGCCTCAGGGACGCAGGAGTGGGGCCTCGTTCCTGCTGTCAGCTTCATCACGAAAGCCTCTGGGCCAGCGAGCAGCTCCTTAACCCCTGACCATGGGTCGGGGCCAACAGGGCGGCTGGAGAAGTCACACGTGTCTTGGCAGCTGGCCTCGTGGCCACCACAGGACTCCAGGTCCCTCCTTCCTTAGGGTTCCCTCCCCCGCAATTCCCTCGAAATCCAGCGCGCTTTTCCCATCTCTCCCCTTGAACACCTTCAGTCACACCAAGTTCTGACTTTGTGGGTTTAGAGCTCACCTTGTTCCAAAAATAATTTGAGGGGGGCCCAAAGATTCGGGTGCCACAGCAAGATAAAATGGACGTGAGGAAGCTGGGAAGAACGGGGGAAAAGGTTAGAGAAATGGTAATACAATAATAGCAATTATGAAGTCTCCGTCCGGGGCAGGGGGTGAGCTGCACGTGGGGCTTCCTTTCATAAGAGCCAAAGCAAAGAGGAGAACTCTCAATTTCAGTATTTGCATTGTTCAGAGAGAAAAGTAGGGAGAGAAGAAAAAAGCAAGGGGAGGGTTGTGGTAATGTAATGAGCCCCCCTCCCCACACCCCGTTTCAGAGCAGCCACATGCTGGTAGGGCCCTGCTTTGGTGTGACTGGTGACGCTGCAGAAGGAGGGCTGGGACCAGACAGGTTTGGACAAGGGACCAGGGCTGGCAGGTTTGGACAAGCCCCGGATGGAACTTTCAGGATCGAATTGCACAGCCAAAGATTTGGCACTGGCCTTTTCCCTTGAACTCGGTGGAACTTGCTTTGCTGCTGGTCCCAAGGAGTCTGACCCCGGAGTGGTTCTCAGGGAGGAGATGAAGATGGATGATGGATCCATTTGGTGGAGACCGCGGGTGGGCGCTGTAGGTTCCCAGGTCCCCGTGCAGGGAAAGAGCAGGTGTTGGAGCCACGTGACTGGCCTGTGTTTGGAGCCCGCCCTCCCACTTTCTCCTGTGTGTCCTCGAGCAGGTGGTCTCCCTTCTCTGAGCTTCAGCTTCTTCCTCCTCTCTTACAATGAGGATAGCAAGTCTATTCGTGGGGCTGATACGAGGGTGACATGGTGTGACCCGTGGCACCTGGGGGGGCCACGTGGTCAATGTCACTCTTCTCTCCTCCCCCCATTCTAGTTGTTAAATGTTTTGTTTGCCTTCGTGGGATTGACTTTGAGAATCTCGGCAGGGATTTGAGCTGGAGGAACTAGACGTTTTTCTCTTGAGAGCCTGGGTGGAGGGGCCTGGCGTGGTAGCAGAGTCTGCTGGACGGTAGGCGGTGTGTCCGGGGAGGTTTAGTATGTGGAGAAGCTCGTGAAAGCCAGAGAGCTGGACTGTGAGCCTTGTCACAGCGGGGGCACCACCTGTCCTGTTCACTGGTGTGTGCCCAGTACCCAGCACAAGGCGGGCCACCTGTCCGAGCTCAAGCGGTGCTTGTTGAACAAATGTGTAGGGTATGGGAAGAGGAAGGTGCGCGTTACGGGACTGGGGTGGGTGTACAGAGCTGGACTCAAGAGAAATGAAAGCTCTCTAGGCAGCGCTCTGGCCGTAGGGTTGGCTACTTGGTGAAGAAGTGAGCACCCCAGCACTGGGAGCAATCAAGCTTCTGCCCGGGAAGGTACCAGGAGGAAGGTTGAAATGCACAGGAGGCCTAGTTTTAAGTGTTTCCCCCGTCTGTGAAACGAGCTTGCCAGCACCTCCCGGTTTTTGTGGAACTGTGGCCCCTCCAGTGTGGCTGCCCGCCCACCCTGCCTTTCCAAGGACACTATGCCCGAGGTGTGGGTGGACCACATACCTTGGAGCGGCCTGCTGGTCAGGCGACCTGACGATAGGGCAGAGAGCAGAGCCCAAGTCCACTGTGTGGGCTGCTTTGTGCATAACTCCAGGGGGTTCCATTTAAGGAACCTGAGAATGAGAATGGTCTGTGAGAATGGTATTCCTAGGAGCTGTGCATTGCGCAACCTGAACAATTGGGCAAGGCAGCTTCATCCAGTTCTGACTCTCGTGAAGCTTTCCCTGTTGCCCCCACCTGAGGGTCCCCTTCCTCCTCCAGTGCGTTCATTCTATAAGCAGTGATTCAGCGCCTCCCAAGGGTCCTGTCCACACAACCTCTGCCTCAATTTGTCCTCCTATGAGGAGGGTTGGCAAGGACCCCTCCCCAGTCCCTCCCCTGCCCTCCTGTGGCCAGCAGCTGGCACACGCATAGATGTGGGACAGTGAGGCCAAGGTTGGTCTCTGGGAGGGACGCCCCCAGCTTCTGCCGGGATGGTTCTGTCCCCGGGTGTGGCCAGATGGAGCAGCAGCCGTCCCCCTGGGTGGCTGACTGGAACTGTCTGGGGCTGTTTGCTGGGGTTAAGAATAGGGTTTAGGTTGTGGGCCGGGTGGAGTGTGCTGGTGGCACAGGGCCTGGCATGTAGGAAGTGCTCAATCAATGCTTTAAAAACAGAGAAATTTCAAGATGTTTCAGCGTCCTGGGGTCAGTGCGTGCAGCTGAGGGAATGCAGGCTGTCGTGAGCTCAGGAGCAGTTTCACTGAGGGGCTGCAGCCTTTGTTGAGTGATGGCAAGCCCGGGGATGCTGGGAACAAGGGCATTGTTAAGAGGTCAAGAGAAGTTAAGGTCTTGCCTGGAGGAGACAGTAGGAGGCAAGGTGGGGAGGTTCTAGCTCTGGGTTTGGAAACCCAAGGGGACCCTTGCATGAGGGACGGGCGGGAAGGAGGTGTGACCAGGCGGTCTTTCGTGTCCCAGCCCCTGATTCCTGGTTCCGGTGATCCTGATTCCTGGCCACTGAGGGGCACCCTCTGCCAGCACCTTCCTCCTTACTCTACTGGGAGCTGGCACCTCCCACCCTTTGCCAGATGCTGCAGTACCACGGGCCTCTGCCCTCCACGGCCCATGCCTCACACTCTAATGGTCACTCCTACTCATTTCTCTTTCTTTCTCTTTCTCTCTGCCTGACCTTGATATCTGACTGTGAACTTAATTTCCCAGAGGGAATTGCATTTGAGTCCAGTCATCTTGTTAGGGGCCCATCTCCCATGGTCAGGCAGGGAAATTGTCTTTTTGCTTTTCCAACATACTAGTGTCGGTGGCTGATTTATCAGGACTTCCTGTCTGCTAATTTCATGCTCACTTCAACTTAGTCCCTTATTGAACATTTCCCATTTTCCAGTTTCTGCTAGCAGCCAAGGACAGAGCCACAAATGAGACACAGTCCCCAACCACAGATTATTAACATGAATAATGACAGTATGAAGGGATGATGCTGTGAGAGAGGTATTCGTTTATCAAGTACTGTGAGTGCCCCCAGGAGGCATTTATTGATTCAGTCTCCCTGGGAAAAAATCAGGAGGATTTCAGAGAGGAAGCAACATTTGCAAAAGGTTTTGAAGGGTGAGTAGGAGCTGGCTGTGCAGAGAAGCAGATGCACATTCCCTGATGAGATCATTGAACAGTTACTTTATTTTCTTTCCCTGTATTGGAGGAATACTTGTCATGCTTCAGTGTGCACACAGATCACGTGGGGGAACTTGTTAAAGCGCAGATTCTGATTCAGTAGGTCTGGGTGAGGCCCATGAGTCTGTATTTTTAACAATTTCCCAGGTGATGCCTGTGCAGGGCCCCTGCAGCTGGCCTGTTGACTGCACATTGAGTAATGAGGCTTTAATGTATCATCTCTGTGACCAAAACATGTGGCTTGCCTTTACACGTGTGGCCCAAGTTGGCGGCAGGGCCCTGTCATTCTCTGAAGGGTAGAGAAGGGCTGGTTGTTCACAGGAAGCCCCAGCTCTTCTGCTTCTAGGATGTGGTTATTCCTCAGGTCTTGCCCGGTGGGCCCCACATCTCCCCAGAGCAGTGACATCACAGAAGACCATTTAAAGCTCTGTAGCCCACGAATTTAGCTCTTCTTCCTGACCTTACACATGGTGAGATCACACATCTGTGACTTCTGCAATTCCAGTGTGGTAAAATGGTGGTCTTTTCAAAGAAGGTGCCATGGAATACATGTTAGTATTCAATCCTTATGTAAGTGCACATTCAAAAAACATTAAAAAAAAAAGCCTTCTGTACACCACAACTCCCAAATTCTCACGTAGCTCCTAAAGGAATAAGGGATTTAGATTCCTTGTGAGGGAGACCTGCTTCAGGATCTGGGCGGCGGGGAGGAGACCTTGAACCAAGTGATTGGTTTGTGGAGTGAGAGCCTCTTAGGAAGGTGGATGAGCTTGACCGGATTCAGATGAGAGGTGTCAGCTGAGCCACCGGTCTTTGAATTGTATGTGACACGTGTTCGTTGCCTCAGGAATGGCGCAGCCGGAGAGGCCGTGGCCAGGTGCCCCATCAGCTGTTCTGGGCTAATTTGAGCCCAGGGTGACGCGATGGTGACGGGCGGGGGCAGTGCCGGGAAATCCGAACAGGGGACTTCTTCTTGGGGCTTGAGTAAAGCCGGGTTGGTGGGTGGGTGACTGCTGGGGGCACCCTGTCCTTGCATGGCCCTCGGCTGTCCACCTCCTCCGTGAGTGAGGGCGCCAGGTGGAAGTTCAGCATGGTGTCTTTGTCCCAGGGGTAAAATGCCCAGCAGGGGACGTTTGCCGTTGGCGCGTGGCCATTCCCGCTCAGTCCTCTGCTTGGCACGTAGGAGCCCCCACTTGAAGATCACCCCTAGTCCCCAGCCGTGGGCCCCCCGCCCCTCCCCGAGTTCTGCAGCTCCCTGTTGACTGGAGGGCCTGTCTGTGCTTCTCTCTTTCCCACCTGAGTTTGTAAATCCCCTGAGGGCATGTCCCCAGGGCCAACTCGGTGGCTGGCACTGAGTGGAACACCGATCTCCTCATTTCCACCCCCCTACCCCCTGCCCCATGCCCTAAGCTCAGGCCAGGCAGGTGTGAGGGCCGATCCCTGGCCCGGCGCCTCCCACTCGACCTTCCTTCTCTGCCAGGACCAGAGAGAGCTTTTAGCAGGCCCTCAGGGCTCAGTCCTGGGGGACAAGTGTTCCTTTTACCGAATGGAGTGGAAGAGACGGGTGAGAACCAGCTCTCCTGGTGGAGACCCTGAAATCCCGCTCTTGCACATGGTTGCAGCCCCCGTCCCTTTTGGGTTTTTCCAAAACGGACTATCTAGAGTTCCTTTGGGGTCATGTAATCCAATCCCAGGGCTCCGGGTTTTCATTTTGTTTTGTTTCATTTTTTTAAATTTTGAAGTCGGGGAGAAGAGGGTAAAGGACAGTTTCTTGAATCAACGTTAGATTAGGAGTCCCCAACCTTGGGCGATAAAAAGTTATACACAGTTGATCATATTTCGTATCTGTAAGTAATAATACGATAACTTGAACAAACACTTTGCCGTTTACAAAGCTCTTTCACACTTTTTTTTTTTTTTTTCAATTTTCTCCACATCCTTGAGGGCGTCACCTCCATTTCACAGATGAGGATATTAAAACTCAGACAGTAGATGTGGCTCAGAGAAATGAGTGGGTGGGAGGGGGGTTCACACCCCACGGGTTTGCGTCTGGATCCTCTGTGAGGGGCTCCCCAGTGGCCAGACCCCCGCAGGAGGTGCTGGCTGCTGACCACACCTCTCTTGGATGAGTCTGTCGATTCTGGTTTCCAGGGCCGCCTGCTATCCACACTGATGTCACCGTCGCTCTGCTTTATGGAAAATGTGGCTGGGGCCATTGTTGCCGGGAGCTTGGTAGCTCTTCAGAGCAGCTGGCACACAGGCACGGGGCGGACCTTGGTGCCCTGGTGTGCAGCAGGCACTGGACGTGGGCTGCCTGGGACAGGGTGTTACCTTCTGGCCCCAGGTGCAAGGTGGCCGAGCCAGGGTTTGTGGGAGGTCTGGGTACTTAAAAGTAAAGGCATCACCCACTTCTGCTTCTGGTGGTGTGGGGAGAAGTGAGTTCAGCTTACCCTGTGGGTCTGCCCCTCCCCTTTTTGAACCCTTTCCTTCTGCTTTTTAACATCTTCTCCTACAGGCATTTAGATCAAGGATTGGCTAACTTTTTCTGTAAAAGGCCAAACAGTAAATATTTGAGGCTAGCAGGATATAAGGTCTCTGTAACAACTACTCAGCTTTGCCCTTGTAGTGCGAAAGCTGGCATTGACAATACATGAATGAATGGATGTGGCTGTGTTTCAGTAAAGCTTCATTTACAAAAACAAGCAGCAGGTGGGGTTTGGCCCGTGGGCTGTTTGCTGGCCCCTCGTCCAGACCAGGAGACGTTTCTGCCAGGAAGGATGGTGATCTGATAGGAGGCAATGGGTTTCCCCTCCCGGATTTTAAAAGACCATTAGGGGACTTCCCTGGTGGCACAGCGGTTAAGAATCCGCCTGCCAATGCAGGGGACACAGGCTCGATCCCTGGTCTGGGAAGATCCCACATGCCACGAAACAACTAAGCCCGTGCGCCACAAGTACTGAGCCTATGCTCTAGAGCCCGCAACCCACAACTACTGAAGCCCGCGCGCCTAGAGCCCGTACTCCGCAACGAGAAGCCACCGCAATGAGAAGCCCCAAGCACTGCAACGAAGAGTAGCCCCCGCTCGCCATGACTAGAGAAAGCCCGCGCGCAGCAACAAAGACCCAACGCAGCCAAAAATAAATGAATAAAATAAATTTATTTTAAAAAAAAATAATATAAAAGACCATTACTGGGGAGTGGGCAGTGCTTAGCCTCCGAGGGCGCCTACATCTGTTTTAGGAAAAGAAAGTTGCTCTCTGACTCTGTCCTTGAAATCATGTGATGAGGGCAATTGCCCAGTCAGCCCATGTCGCTGCTTTGGGAGTGAGGGGATTTGCTCACTGGAACCAAGCTGACTAGTAGGAATGCTGACCTAGCTTTAAAAGACATCCAACTTCATTACTTTCAGGTGGGAACACAGGGTGACTTGTGTGTCCCTGGGGAAGGCAGTTTCCTTCTCCGAGCTTCACTTTCCTCATGTATAAAATGGAGATGAGACCACTTTGAAAACTGTTCCGTTCTGTGCAAGCTTGAGCCGTGATTCCCATGGTTGACATTGCTGCATTGTCATATGCCCCCTTGGAAGCAGCATCATGAAATGCCAAGGACGACGCTTTCCATCCTTTGTTCTGTTCCTCTCCTTCTTCAATTCCAGGAAGCCTTTCTAGCCACTGCAAAGGGCGATGTTATAGCCTAAACAAGATAAAGTAAGTGCAGAAAGTAGATGAGGTGCAGTTAGTCCTTGTGCTCAGAAACCGTCAATGGCTCCCCAGTGCCTGTAGATTTAAGTTCATGCTCAGCCTGGATTCAAGGTCCTCCTCCTCAGCCTTGCTCTTTCCAGTTTCCTCTCCTGTGAACCCACCCCCGCCCCCAACTCTGGCAGCCCCTGAATGCTGTTGGACAGTCTCACCTTTGTACCTTTATTTCTGCAGCATCCTTCCTTTGAAATGTCCTCCATAGCCTGTGTTTTATTCCCAAATAGCTTGAAATTCCACTGCTGGGAACCCATGTCTTTGGTTGGTTAGGATATTGCCACACTTTTTAAAAGTCCAAATGTGCCCTTAGCATTTGGCAACTTGATACAAGCAGGTTCAGCTTAGAGGGTCATACTTCCCCGAGAGCCAGGCCAGGCCGGTCATTCGTGTCTGTGGCCACCAGGTGGGGATAGAGGTGCTGGCCGTGGTCCCAACTCCTCCCATCCAGGCTGGCCACTTGGAGGTGGAAAAACTCGGGCGGGGCTGCTCAGGAATTCATTAACTGTTTACTTTTTTGTGGTTACTGTTTCTGTAGGTTGTTTATAAAAAATAGGATAAATAAGTTAAAAGATCCAAATGTCAAGAGTGAGACGAGTAACTTTCATGAATAGCTACGATAATGCCTTGTAACTGTTCAGCGAGGTAAAACATGCTGCCTTTCTGTTCAAGTGAGAACTGCATCCCCGGCACGTCCTTCTACCCATTTCACAGCTCTGTACGCCTGTGTTCTTCCCTTGTGTCTGGCACTTTACTTCTCAATGCCTTTAAAAAAAATTTTTTTTTAATCTTTTTACCGCGCCGTGAGGCATGTGGGATCTTATCCCCCGACCGGGGCTCGAATCCGCGCCCCCTGCACTGGAAGCACGGAGTCTTAACCACTGGACCACAAGGGAAGTCCCTCGATGCCTTTTTAAATTTTGACTTTTATGTGTTTATTTTGTCTCTTTCATTTTATATGTTTAATTATAACTTTGAGATATTTTTAGACTTTGTGATATTTCACCAGGTTTCTAAACTTAAATTTATCCTTTTTTGCACATGGAAATCAAATATTTTTTTCCATTCTCTTTCATAGAATTCAACAGTACTGGCTTCCCCCCACCCCACCCTTCACTTATCTTTACTATTTTAGTCTAAGGATTAGATTTACTTTCTAATCCTTTGCTTTCTAAACATTTTCGTTTGCAGGACTTGTGGACTTTGCATGTTGTAGCTTTCTTTTGTTCCAGCAGGTGCACCAGGTAATTGGAGCAGACGATGTTCTCAAACTTGGGTGTGCGTCAGAATCCCCTGGAGGACTGTTTAGAGCAGATCATTGAGCCTCACCCCCAGGAGTCTGATCCACTAGGTCTAGGGTGGGGCCTGAGAATTTACACTTCTGTCAAGTTCCCGGGTGAGCTGGGGACCCCACTTTGAGAACCACTGAATTCCTCTTAAACAATCACCCTCCCCCTTTGGTGCTTGGAGACGTGGCTGACAGACATCTCTGTGCTCTGTCTGCGTCCACGGTGGCATCTAGATCTTGCAACTCCAGTTGGCCTGTGAGAAATTCTTTCCTGGATTGAGCTCTTGAATTCTGGAGTTCTTCCTTGAAAACTTGTTGCAGAAAATATCGGACTAGTGGATTTTCCAAGCCTTCTTGCAGTTACCGTTACTCGTAAGGGTGTGGCCGTGAACAGCATTCTTGGGAACACCATTTTCCGTGTGGGTTTCTGGGGGGGTGCCTGTGTCCTCCTCTGCCACTGGGAGTGTGTACATTTGTCAGATTAAGGCCATTGAAGGAAACCCAGGCTCCCCCCCCACCCCCTACTTGGAGGTACTTAGAATTAGGAATTTTTCTTCCTATCCCTGAAGCTTAAATTTGTGACAAGCAATGTCTTGAAGTTGATTTCTGATCATTAATTTTACCTGAAATTCAGTAAGTCCTCAGTGTAATAGCTTCTGCACAGCGCCTCCCATAACTTTAGTGTCCCCTTCTCCTGCACAAGCCTTATTTGTCGGCTGAAGCAGTGCTCTTAGGCGTATCTTCACAGAAACGCTTTCAGTGTCCTCAGCTGTGAAGGCAGCACACGCTTTCTTGTCACTGCGCCTTTGCCCGTGCCGTTCCTTCTGCCCGAAGCGCCCTTCCTCCCTTCTCTGCCTGGGAACCTCCTAAGCGTCCTTCAGGTAGCACGTGCTCTTTCACCCTCGCAGTGTTCCCGGGAGATCTGGGGACTCTTGTTATCCCCGTTTAAAGGTTAGGCAACAGCAGTTTCTTGGGGAGTTAAAGTATTTGTTGCTGGCGGAGCTAGAATACAAACTAGGTCCGGCAGCTTCTGCCTCTGAGCTCTTGGATACTCTGAGTGGGAGGCAGTCGATACTCGCGGGGTGAGTGATGAATGGACGGGCAGGCGGCCGTGCCGATGGAAGCCCGTGGTGGGTAACCTTTGCTTGGGAGAAAGGACAGGGAATGTTCCAGGGCTGGGCTAAGCTGGGGGAGGCGTGGGGGGTAGGCTGAGTGCACGCCCAGAGCATGGATATGGAAGGCAGGCAGACTTGGTCTCTTTAGTTCTCCGTCTTGTGACTGGCCTGTGGCCTCTGTTCTCAGGAGGTGATGCTTCATGCCCCAGCAGTGATGCCCTGTTCTCCTTTCTCCCCGCCCTCCCCACCCTGCAGCCTCGGCTTTCACCATTGCCATGCTGCTGGCCAGCCTCAACAGCTGCTGCAACCCCTGGATCTACATGCTCTTCACGGGCCGCCTCATCCACGAGCTCGCGCAGCGCTTCCTCTGCTGCTCGCCCAGCTGCCTGAAGGGCCGCCGGCCCAGGGAGACAAGCGTCAGCAAAAAGAGCAACTCGTCAACCTTTGTCCTGAGCCCGGACAGCTCCAGCCAGAGGGGCTGCTCGCAGCCATCCACGGTGTGACCGGCAGGGCCAGGACCACCCCTCTTGGCTTGCATTGTACAACAGGGACAGTCTGGCCATTGGTGGTCGTGTACGTGTGTGTATAAGGTACCTTTCAGTTTGTGCCCCTCCGCACCTTGTGGGGGCTCGAGCGGGGTGGGGAAGTGGTCTCCATGGGGGAAGGTGATAGGGTGACTCAGCCATCAGCCGAGCCCCGGATCTACCCTGGGCTCCCACGGGTACTCCTGCTGCCCTGACCCCACTGTTGCATCTGGCTGCTGGATGGGTTGTGGTTTTGTTTTGTTTTGTTTCCCCTGGACCTGTAATTTCGCTCCAGTATCTTTTTACTCCTTTATCCTGGGGTCTTGTGAAAGGTAGTAAGTATAGGATCGGTGGCCAGATGGGTGCGGAAGCCAAGTGTTCTGAGCTTGGGATGAGAAATGGGACCTCGATGGCGATGGTGCTGATATCCTCCTGGCCTCAGAGTGCTTCTGCCTTTGAGTGGACTCGTGCTAGCATCCTTGAGCACCAGCTTGTCAGATGGTGGCCCTAGAGCAGGAGATTCTCTTAGGAGACTGTCTGGCACAGGCAGCCGATTAAAACTTGGGTTAAAAACGTTTAAGAGGAAAAACATGCTTAAGAAGCTAATACTTTAGAAGCAGTTGGGAAAGAAAAGGAAATAAAAGACATCCAGATTGGAAAAGAAGTAAAACTCCTTACAGATGATGTGATTTTGTATATAGAAAATTCTAAGGAATTCATGCACACACATGCACACACAAACGCATTGGAACTAATACATGAATTCAAGGTTGTGGAATACAAGGTCAATACAAAAATCAAGTGTATTTCTTTACACTGGCAATGAACAGTATGAAAATGAAATTAAGAAATAATTTCATTTATAATAGTATCAGAAAGAAAAGGAATAAATTTAATGAAAGAAGTGCAGGACTTACATCCTGAAAACTACAAAATATTGTTGAAAGAAATAGAAGACTTAAATAAGTGGAAAGACATCCTGCGTTCATGGCTCAGAGACTTAAATATTGTTAAGATAACAGTACTCTCCAAGTTGATCTTATAGATTCAGTGTAATCCCTATCAAAATCCTCGCTGGCTTCTTTGCACAAATTGCTAAGATGATCCTAAAATTCACATGGAAATTGCACAAATAATAGAATAGCCAAATAAACCTTGAAAAACAGGGACAGAGTTGATGGATTCACCCTTCCTGGTTCAAAACTTATTACAAAGCTACAGTAATCAAAAGAATGTGATATAGACAAAAAGACAGATATATAGACCAATGTAATGGAATAGAGAGTTCAGATATAAACCCTTATGTTTATGGCCAATAGATTTTTGACAAGTGTGACAAGAGAATTAAATTGGGGAGATTGTCTTTTCGATAAATGGCGCCTGGACAGCTGGATATCCACATGTAAAAGAATGCAGTTGGACCTCTACCTCATACTATATACAAAAATTAACTCAAAATGCATCAACCTAAATGTAAGAGCTAAAACTATAAAAGTCTTAGAAGACAACATAGGGCTAAATATTTGTGACCTTGGGTTAGGCCATGGTTTCTTAGATAATGACACCCAAAACAGAAGTCAAAGGAAGAATAGATAAATTGGACCTCATCAAAATGGGGCACAAAACTTTTGTGTTTCATAGGGCACTATCGAGAAAGTGATGACAGCTCATAGAATGGAAGAAAATATTTGGAAGCCATATACTTGTATCTAGAATACATCAAGAACTCTTACGATTTAAGAATGAAAAGCCAAATAACCCAGTTTAAAAAATGGGCAACATATTTGAATAAACAAGTGAATAGACATATTTTCGTATCTCTCCAAAGAAGAGATATAAGTGGCCCATAAGCACGTGAGAAGGTGCTCAGTATTATTACTCACGAGGGAAATGCGAGTCAAAATCACAGTGAAATAGCACTGCACACCCACTAAGATGGCTCTAATCATGGGCAATGATAGGTGCTGGCGAGGATGGAGAGAAACTGGAGCTCTCCTCCATCGCTCGTGGGAAGGTACAATGGTGCGGCCAATTTGGAAAATAGTTTGGCAGTTCCTGAAAAAGTTAAACATAGAATTACCGTAGGAGCCAGAAATACTACTCCTAGGTATTTACTCAAGAGAAACGGAAGCATATATACACACAAAAGCTTGTCCACAAATGTTTATAGCAGTATAATTTATACTAGCCAAAAATGGAAATAACCCAAATACCTACCAACCGATGAATGGATAAATAAACGTAGTATATCTATGCAATGGCACATTATTGAACTATGGAAAGAAAGGAAGTACTGACACAGGCTCCAACATGGATGAACCTTGAAAACATCATGCTAAGTGAAAGAAGCCTTGCGAAAAGCCACATACTCCATGATTCTATTTATATGAAATGCCCGGAATAGGCGAAATTACCAAGACAAATTATACAACAGTGGTTGCCAGGGGCTGGAGGCTGGGGTGGGTGGGGCGTGACTGCTGAGCGCCATATGGGCTTTCTTTGTGGTGATGAAAATTTTCTTTGGTTAGTGATGTGCACGATTTTGAGAAGATGCTAAAAGCCACTGAATTAAACACTTAAAATAATGTTGACGAGCTGAATTCAGAGGCAACCAGCTTGAAGGATGCATTTCTTGGAATCTCTTACCTCCCAGAACTTTTGTTTCTCACTGACTCACCGTTTCAGAAGAATCCATGGTTTTCTTACTCAGTTTTCCTGCGAGACATGGTGTTTCTGGTTTCAGCAAAAGTACCAGCAGTGATAATACCCGGTAAATGTGTCGTCAGATGTCCTCTCAGCCTTGAGGTACAACACGACCGTGTCCAAGAAACACCTTTAGTCGTTAAATACAGGCCGTTATAGATCGGAGGTTTTCCGACTGGGACTGGCCAGCTCAGTGGCACTCTGGGGCACTTTTTTTATTTGCACATAGATATTTTTGGACTCACTGTGACACAGCAAGAGCACTTCCCAAAGCCCCAGATCTCCACACACACTTTCCTCTTCTCCCTCCACACTGCATTGTATACACATGTGCACATACGCACACAGTAGAACGAGCTAGCAGGGTCTGGATGTTCAGGGAGAAGAGAGGCATGCCCTGAAATGCCAGTGTTCGAAACCCCAGCATTTAGGACAAGATCTTCAGTATAACTGGAGACTGAGGACGATGTCATCTTTGAACCCGGAGGCAGTGCAGTGTTGCTGTGACGGGCGCTTAGTGTCAACACCAGCCAGTCCTGGCTCTTTGGGAAGCTAACAGGGTGCTGGTTTGGGGTTCCGTGCCCGCACCCAGGACACTGGGCACCCTGGGTGCAAGTGCAGCAGTGGTGGGGTCTGTTGGCATTTGAGCCTCTCTGCTCACCAGCCAGAGACGCCCCATTCTCTGCTGTTCCCAGGGAAGTTGCCATCCTAGCAGCCGCCAGAGGCCACTGGGGATCAAGGAGACAGCCACTCAGTAGATTTTTTTGACCACGGGCACAACCTTGCTGAGAACCCAGGAGTTGCAAGGTTCTTGGGCACCAGAACCAACTGGGACGCCTTCCTCATTCTTCTCCCGTGAAAGCTCTGGTTGGGACCTTGGCTCTCATTACGGCAAAGGAGTCTTTTGTAGCCAGTCAGTGACATTTGATTCCAGCAGCGCCGCTGGCTACACGCCCGTCCACTCCCTGTCTCGTCCTGGAGAGTATTTTCACAATCGCTTGCTCCTTCCCCAACCGAAGTCTGGAAGGAGAGTAGGGGTCCAGGACGCTGCCTGGGGCTTGGTCGTTTCTGTCCTCCTCTGGACCCCACTCCTAAGGTCCTCCAGCCACCTTTGCCCACCGTTTCAGGCCTGTTTACAAACCTAACACATGCCTGGAGGTGCCAATAAATTGGAGCGTGCAGATTTTCTTCTGGAATGTTTCATTGTTCTGATGTTGAAAAGTGAAATGCGAACAGTTGAGGACTCAGAGCCTTATTTCTTTAGGCCCTGAAAAAAGTCTGTCACACCATTTGGTCTCCCTTGGGGGATGGGTCTATGGGTTATGACTGCAGGAAGCTGCCTTTTAAGAAGATCCTCGTTTCAAAGTGCTCGACCTTTTGTGTTTAATTGCGATGAAATGCCCCTAAATGCAAAATGTGAATTCCTCGATTTTGTTCTAGTTGGTGACTTTCTGTGGCACCTGCTGTCTGTGCTCACTGGTGAATGATGTGCCCGATAATGAGATGCCTGCTTCATTAGCTGCTTTATAGAAGGTGCACTTAATAAACATATTTTTTTCCATAGATTGCTTTGCCTTCTTTCTTTAACCTGAGAACAGTGACCACATCTGGTGGCTTACAGACTTGAATTTCTTTGCCGGCTTCCCTTGAATCACCATAAATCTGTCTGATTATGACACAGGTGCATCTGAGCTGTGGCAGGTAGGGGGTGGGGGCAGGAGGGGACCTGGTCCCAATCTCTAGGGTCACAGGTACTCTGATTTATCAGAGTTCTGTCGGAAAATGCGCTAAGAGCCAGGAACAAACCTCTTGTACGGTGTAGCCACACCCACCGTGTGCCACTGTCTAACTCCGGACGTAATGGGCTAGATTGTCACCTTGAAGGGACCCTAAGGCATATTTCTTCCAGTGGGATATGGGGGCCACCTGCAGAATCACAAGTGGTTTTGTGTTTGTTCCTGGGCTCCACTACTGAATCACAACCTGCGTCTTAAACAAGAGTCCCTGATGAGCCGGACGTCGCGTATGAAAGAGAGCAGAATGCCACCCCCTCCTCTGGCCCGTTTTCATCATGCCCCCAGCGTGCTGTCCTGCCAGCTACTTCTCGGGGCCGGGGGTCCCCAGAAGGAACAACGCCTCAGACATATATGCATCTGGATGTGTGTCCTTTCTCCAGCCCCATGAGCTTCACGGGGGATGGAGCACCTGCCGTAGCCTGGCCCTTAGAGAAGGAGAGCCAGGTTGAAAAATAGGCGTCAGGGTCAAGTCAGGTCACAGCAAATGCGGCAATGGTCAAAAGTCTGCGTAGGGCTTCCCTGGTGGCGCAGTGGTTGAGAGTCTGCCTGCCGATGCCGGGGACACGGGTTCGTGCCCCGGTCCGGGAACATCCCACGCGCCGCGGAGGGGCTGCGCCCGTGAGCCACGGCCGCTGAGCCTGCACATCCGGAGGCTGTGCTCCGCAACGGGAGAGGCCACGGCAGTGAGAGGCCCGCGTACCGCAAACAAAACAAAACAAAAGTCTAAGTAACCCAAGATTCCAAGTCTGAAACGGATGGCCTAACAATGTGAGAGACGTTTGATGGGGAGGCCCTTTGCAAGGGAGTAAGCGACGTTGGCTTTAAACCTGTTAGCGGGAGGAGCCTGGGCTCTGAGTCCACTTGAGAACATGAAGAGCCCCAGGTAGAGCAGAGAGCAGTGGGCTGGAACCACAGCACGAATGTGGCTAGCTGTGTACCTTTTGGCAAGTCTGCTGACCTCTCTGGGCGGTGACTTCCTTGTTTGCAAAAAGTAAGGGATGATGATGAAGTGTTCAGGAGGAAAATATACCAATTTCTGCAGCTTATTTAAAAATGCCTAAAGAAAGGTGAGATTGGTGGATGATAGATGGATGGCGATGCAACAAAGGAGGAGCAGGGAACTGAATCGTAGAGCCTAGATGGCGGATAGATAGGTGTTCACGGCAGACCTTTTCAACATTCCTCGGCGTTTGAAAATGTCATACGAAGATACTTGAAAAAACGAAAATGGGTAAAAAGAGCTAAAATGGACATTAGAGATCATTTCATGCATGATTAAACTGAGGCCAGAGAAGGCAACTAGGAGGAGAGGCAGAACCAAGGCTGCCTGTGCCCTGTCTCTGGTTCATGTACCGTTCCCTCTACCTCATTGCCCCAGGACCCTTGGGCGCATGGCCGGCTGCCAGTGAGGTGATGCCTCTGCAAACAGGCCAAGTGTTTTGGAGCCTGAATTTTATGAGACTTAAATGGGTGTTGCATGAAAAAAAAAAGGGTCATATAGGGTTGGGGGCTATTGGCCTAAACAGCTTTCTTTTCTGCGGGACTTGTCAGAGCCTTTAATGTACTAATGCCTATTGAAAAATCTCTAAGAGAAATATGGAGCATTTTCCAAACAAATTTAAGCGCAAAAGCCACCTCCCTCCTTTTTCAGAGGACTTAGTTCTGGAAACACCCTTGGGAAAAGCGTCCCTAAAGAATGTAAGATTTCTGGGGGTTTTGTTGTTGTTTTGTTGCTGCTGAGTGTAGGTGGGCAGGAGGTGGGACATATCCTTTCCATTGCCGTTGATTTCCATTTTATTTCCATGGTGAGTCCACATATGCTCGAATGGGGCCTTATGCCATCACCACATCTGCGGGGCTGAGGGTGTACATGCCAAGAGGCAGTGCTAGGGGCTCAGCGTCTGAGCCAAAGGGGAGCTTTGAACCCAGGCCCTGCCCTCAGTGGTGCCCAGGGAGTATCACCTTCCCCTTCTAACCCAGCGGCCATTTTCTTCTGTGGGTGACCACTGGCTGGCCCAGGGGCAACAGAAATCAACGGGAAATAATCTCCCAAGGAACAGATACCCAGCAAACAAGAATTCCCAGAGAAACCAAAATCTGGTTCTTGCATTTGGCCGAGAGAAGGGCCGACCAGCTTGCCCCTCCTGCTTCTCAGGGCAGAGAAATATATTTTTGGAGCTGGTCAGGACGCGCACCCACCTTATGGACACATGCAAAACACAGCATTTCCCAGATGCAGCCGGAAACCCTTTATTGGAGCCACCCTGCTAACGCCAGCAGTCACTGGTGGTTTCCTGGGGGGGAGGGGGTGTGTCCAGGTGGGAGCTGAGGGCTGGATTATGCCGTTACAGTACAAGTGAATTCATAGATTTGCGGTAGCTGCCTCTTAGCCAATGATCTTCCTGGCACCTGGTCATGGGGGTGTTGTGGTGGGGCAGGGGGCGGAGGGAAGGCCACTGCGCTTCCGTGGCGGGCTGTCTTTTCTCTCCGGCTTCCCTACTCTGTGTGCTCCCGTCTTGGGGGGAAGCAGCGGTCCCCAAGGAGAAAGAGCTTGCCGGCAGCCCCGCAGAGCCTGATGGTGGGGCCAGCCCAGCGGGGCTCCCCTGCCCCGCCACCCCTGCTGCCCACCCAGCCTCATACTTCTTTCCGCAGCATCACCTTGATGTTGCTGCAGACCTGTCCCAGGGCAGTGAAGAGCGGGTTGCAGAAGGTGCGGATGCAGAGCGAGTAGATGTGGCTGATGCACTGGATCTCGATCAGGTAGCTCTTGATGCAGGGCACCACCGCCCAGATGTGGCAGAAGGAGATGCAGGCGAACAGGAAGCCCCAGAGCAGGGCCAGTGGGACCCCCAGCAGTGTGGACAGCAGGCGGTAGCACCAGTACTTGGAGACGGTGAAGGTGGTGTAGCTCACCTTCCACACGCCATCAAAACTGTAGGTGCCCACGGGCTCCGCGATCACGTCTTCGAAATCCACCTGCAGGGGTGGGAGGGGGAACCCTCAAGTCACAGCAGCCACCCACTTCTCAAGCGTCAGAACCCCCTGGGGGGCTTGTTAAACCAGGTGGCTGGGCCCCACCCCCTGGGATTCTGACCCCGGTGAGTCCAGGGTGGGGCCTGAGATCCTGCATTTCTGACAAGTCCCAGGTGATGCCGGTGCTGTCCCAGAGCAGAGAGGAACAAGAGCCGGTCCACTTCTCTCTCTCATGGATGGATCAGAGGCCCCCAGGAGTTGAGTAACTTACTAAAAGAAACTAAGTTAGAGGCAGGCCACGAGCCGTGGCTCTGAAATTCTATTATTTTGTGATCCTAGGGAATTGGACAGTCATCCTGAAAAAACGTACCGGGTGCCTGCCGATAGGATGACGAACAGGCGAAGGTTTCTGCCCTCCTGGAGCTTACGGCAGGCAGTTACATCACAGTGACCAGTGCTCCGGTACGGGAAGGACAGGCCGTGTGCACCCACAGGGTGACATTTAACTTAGCCTGGGTGTCAGGCTTCCTGGAGGAGGTGACATCTAGCTAAGCTGATACCTAGAGGTAGCCAGGGGGAGGGAGGAGTTGTGGGCTGGAAAAGAGCGTTTGGGGCACCAGCTGCTGCGACCCAGTGGGATAGACAGTGTGTGCTCTTGGGGAGATGTAGGTGCTTCTGGAAGGCCAAGCGCAGGCCCAGGCCGGAGGGAGGCTGGAGAGGCCAGGCGGGGCAAGCATGGGGGCTTGAGTGCAATGAGAGCCACTGAGGGCTTTTGCACAGGGTGTGGCTCGGCTGGATCTGAGCTTTTTTTCAGTTGAGGTATAATTGACATCTAACATTATATTCATTTCAGGTGTTCAACATAATTTGATTTTGTGTATGTTGGGAAATGATCACTGCACTGACTGTAGTTAACGTGTGTCGCCACACATAGTTACGTATTTGTGTGTGTGATGAGACCTTTTACGACTACTCTCTTGGCACCTTTTAAATAGACGCTACATACAGTATTGTTAACTGTAGTCACCATGCTCTACGTTACATCCCCAGGACTTACTTATCTTATAACTGGAAGTTTGCACCCGTTGGGCCCCTTCACCCATTTCACCACCCCTCTCCCCGCCTCTGGAAACTACCAGCCTGTCCTCTGCATCTCTGATCTGAGTTTTGAGTGGCTCACTCTGGCTGCCGCAGCTGTGAGGATGCACGTGGGGGGTGAGTTGGGAGCCGTCGCCGAATCCCGCCCGGTTTGGGGTCATGGAGGTGTTTAGAGGGAGGTGCAGCGGCCTGAGAGCTGTGTTAGGATCCGGCACGTGGTGAGGTGAGGGCCGCGGCGTCCTGGCTGGTGGAGGCATCTGGTGTCTGAGCGCAGCACCCGTGGAGGACACAGGCTTTGCTCTCCCCACGCTGGTCCTGCAGCGACCTCAGACCTTCCTCTGCCGCTGCCCACCCCATCCCTCCTTTGCAGCTGCGAGGAACGTGGGCATTCAGAGAAACCTGCTCACGCATCCCACTGAAATGGTGACTGAGGCCCCATTTGGGAAGACGGAAGAAATACAAAAGATTGCTTTCAGCCAAGTCCCTTAACTGTTCGCTAATCCCTGCTGTGCATTAAGCACCGTCATAGCTACTTTCTCATATGTGATTTCATTTAGTGGCACTGAGCCTTAGCTGTCTTGTCTGTAACATGGGGGCAGTGTGTTCCTGGGCTGTTTTCATAGTAGTTGGTTGAATGAATGCATGAATGGATCAGACTAATTGGCGGGGGGAGTGGGGACCAGTGATGCCAGAGCTCAAACTTCAACCCCCAAGTGAACCGTTTTCCTACTTTTTGAGGGGAAGGGGATCCCCTCTATGCCTAAAGTTATTATTAAAATTACCTTTTCTTATAACATAGCCACATTGCAGAAAATTAAGGGAATAGCAAAAACAAAACACAAGCATCTCCCATTTGTATTTCTCTAGTACTAAAATTATTATTGCTTTGGTATTTTTCTTTCCAGTGTAACTCTTTTGGTGGGGGGGAGTGGACATGACCATGTTGTATGTCCAGTGTTGAGGCCTGTTTTTCTCGTGTGGCTGGATTCTGAGCTCCTGTGCCAGGCCTCAGATCCCTGGGTCCCCCCGGAGACAGCTAAGGGTGCAGCCCCACCCTGGGGATGGTACGTTGTTGTGGAGCAGAGTTCACGGGGTGAGATTTCAGGCTGCAGGCGATGTTCAAAAGCTGACTTGGGTGGGCAGAGGTCCTTCCGGGACCCGCTTGTACATCTCAACCTCCAGCTTTCTCTCTGCAGGGGTTTAGCAGAGGTCACATAACCTCTCATATGGCCCCCTGGATGGAAGGGAAGGGCTGGAAGGAAGAATATGAATATGGTCCTCATCTCCTTGGAAAGGGTGGCACTTCTTCCTGGAGGGCTTCTTGTAGGTGGAGGTGGTATCTGGCTGGGAATTTGGGGGGCTGGGGGTTTGGAGGCAGAGATGCAGGAGCAGTATGCTGGATGTTTGTAAAAGAAGGCCCAAGTTGCTTGGGGAACGTCCCATGGCTTTGGAGAGTGGCTGGAAAGGGCTGGCATCTTTCTACATCTGGTCTATATGGGCAGAAATCCAGAGTTGCTGTTGCTTGCAGATCCAAGAAGCTGGGGACTATAGGCCCTGGGGGACCATTCCAACGTTGACCTGGTACATGCACCATGATTGTGGAGATTCAGTCAAACCCCCAGGGCCTGGATCCTGCCGACTGAGGTGTTCTGACCTCTGAAGCCCGCCCCTCCCCTATCATGGCCATGCCCGGCCTGTGCCTGATGCCTCCTAGCCCCCCGGGCTGGGCTCTGGATCCTGGTGTGGCCCCAGGAACTTGGGTAGCTGAGGGAGGCCTTTGGGTGGAGGCGTGCTCCCTGCCTTTATCCAGCAGGCTCTCCCTCCTTCCTCCTCTCTCCCATTCAGCGCCTGGGGCCTCTACTGCCCCTCCTGTGACTGTTCCTTAGGACTGTGTCTCCCCACTCACAGATGACCCAGCCCTGCCTCCTCACGTCCAGCTGGGCAGACAGGTGCATCTGGGCGTCCTGATTCTAATCTAAGCTCTTCACGCGGCCCCAGCCAGGGTCAGACCCCGAGGCAGATGCTGGCTCTCAGGGAGGGTGACTGTCCCCTCTGAGGTCTGGTCCTTGTTGGCCAGAGAGACCTGCCCCAGGGCAGGGCCCCAGCCCCTTCTTCGCAGCCGCCCACTCTGCTCCAAGCAGGCAGCAATTCCCCTGCCCCTCGGCAGCCCAGCCTGCTTTGTTCACGTATTCCTCCATTCAACACGTTTGATGATTTGTGTCTGGCCTCTAAGAGGCGACAAAGTGGAAAAGAGCCCTTGACTGAAGTCGCAGTGCTGAGGTTTGAGTCCAGCTCTGCCTCTTATTGGCTCTGTGACCTTCAGCAAGTGTCTTAGCTTTCATATGCCTCATTTTCCTAGATTGATTTCATTAGGTTTATCGGAGGATTGAATAAGGTATGACATGTAAATACTCAGAACATTGCCTGGCACAGAATCCCTGATCACTAATTGTTAGCTGCTGGTGGCTGTTACAGAGCGCTTTCTTCAACAGGAAGCTAGGGTCCCAAAGGTGGCTTTGCACACCAGCGCAGTTGCTGATCTGATGAGTGACCTTGGCAGATAACCTCTTTGAGCTTCATTTCCTCAACTGTAAAATGTGTTTGCTACTTCTTACAACTCTGTTATGAAGCACAGAAGTAATTTCTTTTCCATCCATCCATTTCCCACCATCTGTTCATTTACCCATCCATCTATCTATCCATTCTCCCATCCATCCACCCACCTATCCATCCATCCATGGATCCATCCACCCACCTATCCATCCATCCATGGATCCATCCATCCATCCATCCATATCCATCCATCCATATCCATCCACCAATTCATATCCATCCATCCATTCATCCAAACGAATATTTATTAAGCACCCACTTTGTGCTAGGCACCCCTCCTCTTGGGCAATGCTTAGTACAATACGTGGTAGCTGCCCAGTGACAGTAATCGTTTGTTCAGTTGCTCTGAAGTTCCTATGAAAATATATCTCAGAAAAGCTGTTGACACCCAGATCGTAAATACGACAGTTCTCCAACCTACCTGGTCATAAATGTGTGTGTGCATGCGTACTCAGCCTGCGCAGGTAGGATGGATGGGGTCCTCTTTTCCCTCCTTTTCTGCTATGGTAATAATCCTGCCCCCAAGGATCTCTCTGCCCGTTAATGATTTTTTTTTTTTTTTGCACAAGGTAGAAGCTGTTGTTGCTGGCATTTGAATTATTTCAAGTAATTGCCTTAGGCACTGTGCACAGGGCAACAGCTCCGTTGTCTGTGAATGCGAAAATATGCTCTCAGAGGGACAGGGAGTCCTGGGAGGAGGAGGCCGTTCCTAATCAGGACTGAGCACTGAGACCAATCTCTGGTCACCACACTAGTTTGGGGAGATATTTATAAGGCCGGCTCAGGCAGCCCTAGGCAGACGCGCCAGTGTATCACAGGCGCACGGTGACTTCATTTCTTAATTCCTTTCTGGAAGTGGAGGGGAAATGGCTGCGGGCAGGGGGCTCGGGCCGTGGGCGGAGCTTCAGGGCTCCGTGTGCAGCTGGAGGCGGGGCTGGCTGTGGGAAGGGGAGAAAGGGGCTGCTCGTAAGGTTGGTGTCCCCTTCTCTGGCATATTTATTTTTGGAACAGCAAGAGAGCCAGTTGATTCATCGGAACCGGCCAGCGCCGCTCCCGCCGTCCCCAAGAGGGCGGGGAAGGTGCAGGACAGCAGAGCTGGGCGCTGCCGGCGGCGGTTGAGGGGGAGGCCAGACGCCACACCCACTTCAAAAATGCCTCCCCCGCATTCCTGCGTGACTCAGTCCTTGGCCATCCAGGGCCCTGCGCAGTTCAGACAGGCGCTCTGTGGGTGGGGGGAGCGGCTCTCGGCAGGGGGACAGATATCTGGGTCCAGTTTCCACCTGTTCAGCGAATCACTGTGTGATTTGAGACCTGGTACTTGCCCTCTCTGGGCCTGTGTTTTTTGTTTGTTTTCAGTTTTTTGTTTGTTTTAACTCTACCGAGAGGATTGGACCAACATCCCTAGTGACACGGAGTTAGTTTCGGAGTCAAGACCCAAAGGAGTGGCTTAGCTTTGTTGGGTCTTGGTTTTCTCACCTATTACCTTGCTATTTAAAGAGTGGTCCACAGTCACTGCCCCCTTCCCAACAAGGCAAGTACAGAAGTTGAGAGTAGGCATTTGGAAATAGTCACAGTGATGTGAGCCAATAATTTTATGTCTGTTGATTCTACTAATAAAAATTGGAGCTTACATTGTCAATGCCTATTTTTCCCTTCATCTCTCTAGTAGTTAATTTTTATTGACTTTTACAAACTATTGGTGTACAACAGATTGGAATAATAATAATAAAACTGACCTTTCACCCAGATAGCCTGAGAAGCACTGGCCTGTAAAGTTAAAGCTTTAGCTGCAGAATAGCTGAGAAACGGCAAAGCTCTGCTTCATGTGTTATAATTGGCAATAACGTGAAAAGATGCTCAACATCACTAATTATCAGAGAAATGCAAATCAAAAGCACAATGAAGTATCACCTCACACCAGTCAAAATGGCCATCATCAAAAAGTCTACCAACAATAAGTGCTGGAGAGGGTGTGGAGAAAAGGGAACCCTCCTCCCCTGCTGGTGGGAATGTGAATTGGTAACAGCCACTATGGAGAACAGTATGCTAGTCCCTTAAAAACTAAAAATAGTGCTACCATATGATCCAGCAGTCCCACTCCTGGGCATATATCTGGAGAAGACCATAATTTGAAAAGATACATGCACCCCAATGTTCACTGAAGCACTGTTTACAACAGCCAGGACATGGAAGCAACCTAAATGCCCATCGACAGAGGAATGGATAAAGAAGATACGGTACCTGTATATTGATACAATGGTATATTACTCAGCCATAGAAAAGAACATAACGATGCCATCTGCACCAACACGGATGGACCTAGAGATGGTCACACTGAGGGAAGTCAGTCAGACCCAGAAAGACAAATACCATATGATATCACTTATATGTGGAATGTAAAAAATGGCACAAATGAACCTATTTACAAAACAGAACTAGAGTCACAGATGTAGAAAACAATCTTATGGTTACCAAGGGGGAAAGGGGGCAAGGGATAAATTGGGAGGTTGGGATTGACATACACACACTACTATATATGAAATAGATGACTAATAAGGACCTACTGTATAGCACAGGGAACTCTACTCAATACTCTGTAATGACCTATATGGGAAAAGAATCTAAAAAAGAGTGGATGTGTGTATATGTATAACTGATTCACTTTGCTGTACACCGGAAATGAACACAACATTGTAAATCAACTGTACTCCAAAAAAATTAATTAAAAAATAGAATTCTATGCAATCTGGGATAACCATAGTAATGCCCACAATTTGGCCCTTGTAGGTGTCTGTTTCTGGCCACGTGTCTTACATCCAGCATTTCGCCCAGCCTGTAAGGACAAGCAGGGGTGGAGCCCACGCTGGCCTGACATCAAAGCCTGAGCCTGAATTTCCCCTGCTGTCTCCCTGATCAGGGTCATCGCAGGACCGGGTACCTCAGCAGGAGGTGAGGCAAGAATGCAACACAGGCTGGTTCTGAGGGCAGGAAGAGGGGGGCCAGGGATTAGTGGGATCTTGGGGTCCTGGGCATCCTACAGGGGGTGCCTGGGGCACCTGGCCTGGAGGTAAGGACACTTGGGTTCATTTAAAGGAACTGTGAAGAGACCAAGATAACAGAGGGTGACCGGGGTGGGGGGGGTGTGAAGAGAAGGGATCCACCAGAGGAGCCCCCATCAGATCTCAGAGCCCTGTCCTTGCCCGTCTCTTCCCTTCCCTCCCTGCCCCCTTAGTCTCTGCCTTCGGGAAGGCTGGTGCAGTGGACTGGAGAGTAGTAGGAATGGCCCTGGGTTGAGCTGTAGGTTAGCTGTGCACCAGCTTCTGGGGGGAAGTTAGCTAGTCTCCAAAGATGACCCCAGATTGGTCATGCCTCTCAGCACACAGTCTCAGACCATAGCGAGTCTGGGCTTGCCCTGTGACTCGCTTTAACCACCAGAATGCTGTAGAGGAGATGCTGCTGCAGCTGCATGAGAGGCCAGTGAGACCAGCAGAGCTGCCCAACTGAGGCTGCTCAGCCCACAGAACTGAGAGAGCCTCAAAGGCTTGGTGCTTTAAGCATGGAGCTTTAGGGTGATTTGTCACACAGCAGTGGATAACTGATACTCTGTGTCTTTAGGGGAAACTGGTGACAACTCTGGACTACAGGTTTATCTTCTATAGGACAAGGGGAACTTGTTTGTACTTTAAAGTACAAAGCATTCACTGGCCCTGCCTCACAAAATTTCTGGTGGCAGGGCCCAGAAATCTGCATTTTCACAAGCTCCCCAAGAAAGTGGATGTTTTTAAAAACTCTAGTTGATACACAGGAGTCCCTACAGCACTGTGTTGTAAATACCCCAGTGTGAGTTAATCCAGGGTATAGCCCTTCTTAGAGGTACTTGCCAGGGGTACTTTCCAAAATGAAGGAATTGCCAATGTGGAATGACTGGCAGGTCATGACCTTTCCTAATTCAGCCTCAACCTGCCCTTTCTGCCTCCTCTCCCACAAATTCCCTTTCAGATGCTCCTAGTCCCATTTTTCGCCTGCAGACAGCATAGCAAAGAGGTTTCGCCTGTGGGCCAACTCAGCCTAGCTGATGGTCCATGGCTTCCTGGAAACGTGCTGTGATCCATTAGTAATGTCTGCCACGGACATAGGCAGGGGAGTGGCAATACCCGTTCCTCACCTTTTCTGACTCTGCCCATCATTCTCCTCTACGTTGTGGCCTTTGCTTATTTTGTTCTCTCTTCCTGGAAAGCCTGATGCCCCCTTTCCACATTTTACATTTTTATTATTATTTATGCACCTTGGATACCACGTCTCCATGAAGCTGGTGCCTGATTTTCCCAGATGAAAGTGATGTCTTCCTCCTTCCCATGACCCTTCATCTGGCACTGATTTAAGGCATTTATCACCTCCACCTGTGCATTCTCATTGTTTTTAGTCTCATCTTCTCTGTCTGTTGGAATTCTTGGATTCTTGGAATCTGTTGGATTCTTCTGAAGAGGAAGCACCAGGTCAGTTTCATCTTTGTGAAACAGGGTGTCCAGATGGGCCCACAATGGGAGCAGAGTTTGGAGACCTTGGGGGAAGGAGGGTTACTGGGTCCTCTGGGTGTTTGTTAGCCTAAGCTGAGAGGCAGAAGGTGCTGTCTGTGTGCTTTTCTGAAGGGGGAGGGTCTTGTGGCAGATGTGGGTTGGAGGTAGGTGGGAACTAGTGTGATGGGCTTGGGTCAGGTCTCTCCCTCGGCCCTGGTTGAAGGGCCGGCCCTGAGTGCCTGAGGGGAGTGGTTGAAACCAGAAGGACCTGCCTGCCGAGGGGTTCATATGTCCCTGCTCTAGGGCCTGGCTGCCTAAGTGTGAGTTGGGGAGGGGGAGGGGTGTCGATGGGAAAGCCCTGAGACCTCTCACAAATAACTGGTGGACTTTGGGGTGGGACTGGGGGCCTGCAGGAACGCACGAGGAAGAGGCTGGAGTCTTTGCAATCTGGGTCTGAAGGGAATGGTGTCCTCACTGACCAGCTGGAGTGCAGGCCTCCTTTCCCGCCCCCCGAGAGCCTAGCATGGGCCCTACACGCAGTGGGTCTCATTGCTCATTGCCACGTCCTATGCGACAGCACAGTGCCTGGAACGGAGCAGGCGCTCAGGAATGACTCGTGGAATCGATGTTCCATGAATGGTGGTGATGGTGGGGGTGAAGGGAATGAGGCGAGCCTCCCCTCTGCCCAGGCCCAGCCCAGAGCTGGGAGATTACAGTCAAGACTGCTGGGCTGTGCGGAGCTCTCCCTCAGCTGTTGGCACTCACTTTCCAGCCTGGGTTCAAGGGTAGCACCAGGCCTTGCTCAGGGAAGTTTGGGAAAGTTTTGACTCTAGAAATCCAGAGGGAGCACCTCCTTCTGCTGAGGGTCAAATCCAAGGGCCCGATGGGTGCGTCTCCTGCTCTTCACCCTTGTCTTTTCTGTGTGAAACCTCAGCAGCTGGCGGTGGAGGGGACGGGTCTCCCTTTTCTCGACCCGGCCTCTGTCTACACTAGGGACTCAGGCCCAGAGAGGGAAAGGGATTTGCCCAGGATCACACAGCAAGCTAGAGTCAGGGCTGGGACTAGACTTGGGTCTCTGTAGCCTGTCTTATTTTACCGTCTTACGGCGTCATCCTCACACACGTGGAGCCTGTTACCACATGTGACACCACCCCAACGGGAGCCTTTCCAGCCTTCATCTTGGCCTGACCTTGTTTCTCTTTCTCTCCATCTCTGTCCCCCTCACCCCCTCGGTCCCTTGTCCTCCCCCCACCCCCCGGTCCTTTCCCTGGTCGATGAAAGACATCCAGGTGACCCGAAGGCCAGACCTCTCTCTTTCAGCCACGCTCTCTCCCATTTCTTCCTTTTCTTCATTCTTTCACATCCCATTACACCAACCTGAAGTCTTCTTGAACCTGTCTGTGGTATTTATCTGGTTCAGTTTTAGAATCCCTGTTCTAAATTTCAAAACGTTTTCATCTCTCACTCATTAAAAATGAAAGAAAAAGTCAAATAAGTTCCCAAACCAGGGAATGTCCAGTAAATACACCAAATAATCATCTCCTCTCGACAAGAACATTTGTGGGCCTCTTGCTTCACCTTTGGGGCATGGTTTTCTGGGGCTCAGGGCCTCCGGGAGAGGGTAGCTCCCAGCCCCCTGGGAGCCTGCATAAGCAACCACATCCGTGTGGCCGCCCCCATCCCTGCCTTGGATTATAATCTGGGCCTCGAGCCTGGAGCCAGCTCCCTCCTGGCTCACTGGGACCCGAGAGCCCCTCTCCACTTGTCACCTGCTGCGGGATCCTTCAGAAAACACATGCTCCCTAAGGGTCCTCTTTTGCCTTCCCGCAGCCGCCAGGGCCCACCAGAGGGGAGCCTGAGTGTCAACGCCGGCCCTGGCTTAGCTCTCTTGTCCTGCAGGCTCCTCCAGGCTCCTAATCAGATCACATCTGCACACCCTTGCTGTGTGCCAGGGACTCTCGTAGGCACTTTCAAACCTCTTATCTCATGCAATCCTCTCGGTCTATTTCTATGGCACAGCGCTGCTCTGAGATCCATTTACCCTGGGGGAGTAAATTATGCTCATTTTACAGGGGGTCCGGTGTCATTGTTTTTAAGTAGAGGAGTCTGGATTTGAAACCACATCTGTTAGTGTCAAGTCTGGGACCGTTCCGTCTAGATCACACTGCACAAACCACGACAAATACTGTTTGGCGTGTGTATGGTGCTTTTCAGTTCGGAACGTTCATTCCCTAATTTTGCCGCACTTCCCAAACTGTGCTGTGCTGGCCCTCTCTGCACCACAGAAGACACGTATAAATACAATAATAGCACAATAGGAGCTGCTACAGGGAAGTGCCCTGAGTGAGGCGAGGGCACAGAGGAAGGAGCTCCTGGTTGCTTGGAGGAGTTGGGGAAGGCTTCCTGAGCAGGTGACATTTGAATCAGGTCTCGAAGGCTGAGTGGGCGTCCACCACGTGGAGGAGAGGAGGCTGGCTGCTGGCAAAGGCACAGGAGGCACGGGAGCTGGAGGTGGAAGGGGAAGGTAGGGGCCAGATGTGCTGGGGTTCGAATGCCATGGGGGGAAGTTAGACTCATGCAGCATGGGAGGTGTCCCACTGAAGGTGACCACGCAGGGCTGTCCTTTAGAACAAGCCCTTAACCCCGCTGTCTAATCCAGTGGCCTTGAGCTATGTACGAGCACTTGACCTGTGGGTAGTGCAACTGAAGGGTTCTAAATCGTGTTTAATTTTAATTAAAATGTAAAAACTGATAGTTAATTCTGTGATTGGGAAACTTGTAAGAATGTTTGGCACAGTTTGGGTTTGTGACTCAGTTTTCAACTGTTCATTACGTGGAATCTAAAGGCAGAAGGGTTTCTCATAAAAGCTTTGGAGTCTGAACTGAGATGCATCCCACGTCTCAGATACACACTAGATTTTGAAGATGAGGAAAGATTATACAATTGTTCACCAATAATTGTTTTGTAGTGATTACACGTTGAAATGATACTATTTTGGACATATTGGCTTAAATGAGAAATATCTTGAAAATTAATTTTGCCTGTTTGTTTTTCCTTTTTAAAGTCATGGCTGCTGGAAAACTTAAAATGACATAGGGTGATTGTATAATGGGTCGCATTATATTTCTACTGGACACCACTGGTCTGTGGTTCTGATGTATGCAGAGCACCCGGGAGGCCCCTGCACCTGCCCTTTTAAAGGCCCTTCCAGTGACTTTGATGCTGGTTGGTGGGTACCCTTCTCCCAGGAATTCTGCTGTAGTAAGATCCCTGTGGCTACCGGGTAGAGGCTGGACTGAGGGGTGGCCCTGGAGGCAGCCGGGCTGCTGATGGCATCGGGTGAGGAAAGAGGCCTGACTCAGGCCTGGCCGTGAAGGAGACTCCCTGAAGGCAGGGTAACCCTCATACAAGATTCCCTTTCAGGGGTCCCGGTGCCCTCTGAGCGGCCTCTGGCCTGGCCTGGATGCTGCACGTGCCAGGAGCAGGCATGAGTGCTGGGTACAGCCCCCCAGCCTGGGGCAGCGGGGGCCCCTGCAAGGGGCCAGCAGCCCTGCTGGAAACCGCCCTCTGGGGATTAACCCCGCACCCACTGTGGAGACCGCAAAATGCCCCTGGCATGGAAAGGGCCCAACTTGGCCGCCTCGTCTGTCGCCAGCCGAGGGCCAAGAGCACACGGGAAGAGCTACAGAGTTGTGAAGAGTTTCCTTTGCGCCTCGCCTGCCCCGCCCCGGTCGATGGGCCTGTATGTGCAGCTGATTCTTTGCTCTTGTTGACACTAAAGGCTCTTTGGGGGTACAAGCTGGTTTGCGGGACGGGGGGGTGGGTGGGATTTGGAGAAGACAGAGGAACAGGTCTCTTTTCAGGGAAGCCGATCGCGCGGGAGCAGAGCCTGCCCCTTCCAGCACCCAACCTGACACCCTCCAGGCGGGGGGCGCCGGGGCAGGCCCTCGAGCCTACCTTCACTATGTCCTCGTTAATGTTCTTGGGGTCCCGGTTCACCAGGTCGATCTCCTTGAAGTGAATGTCCTTGACGATCTGGGCCTCCAGGTCTGTGTGCTCCTCGGCCATCATCGTGGAGCTGGGTGACCTGCGAGAGGAGATCGGAGCCGTGTGGCCAGCGGGGCTGAAAAGACCTGGGGCAGGGACAACAGTGTCCCCAGACTTGTGCCGCTGGTGGCTAAATAGGCCCCACCCAGCGTGCCGGCTGACAGCTGTCCCGCATAACTTCAGCCTGCTGCTGGCTGAAGGCTCCGGTGGCAGGCCTCCAAGCTAAAATTAAGACTGGAGCCCTGCAGGAAGGCCCAGCGCTCCTTAAAGGGGGCTGCACGGGCGCTGGGCCTCATGCATGAGCCAAGGGCCTGGTGTCTTCTGGTGCCCCCGTGGTTGGCTGCTGCTGTGGGACCCTGGTATTTGCGTTTGGGCTCCTGTGGGAAGGAGGTGGGCTCAGCCCCCAGCTCAACCTCTTGCTGGGTGTGTGAGCTTGGGCACACCTCGCCTCTCTGGGCCATCATGTCCCCACCTGTAAAATGGGGCCATAATAATAACGATCGGGGCTCTGCCTACCCTCGTGGAAAGGAGGAGGTGAGCTCGTGGGAGAAAATGCTTCAGAACAGAAATGCTCTCTGGTGGGGATTCTCGTTGGAGCAGTTGGTACCTGCCCTGCTGTTTGATGGCCTGAAGCAGGGCTGAGATTTTCCCACGTCTAGGGTTTTCCCCGGAGGGGTTGATGGACTGTGGTGTGGGGTAGGTCTGGGGCTGAGACTGGACGCAGACCACCCTCCTCTGCCTCTTGATACCACGTGGAGGGGACATGGAGTCCCCGTTACTGCCACCCTTCACCCTGTCCCCAGGGACAGCTTAGTGACAGCTTCCCAGATATTCATGGGCCCCAGACACAGCACGGGCATCGGTGGGGTTGCCCTCTCTAGGGTACCTGCTTAGTTTCCCTGCGTCCTCTTCCAGGTCAGCCATCACCCAAGGCCCCCGCCGCATGAAGGGTGACGACTCTGAGTCTCCAGGGTCTGTGTATCCATTCATCACTGACTCATCTCTTTAGGATTTGCCAACAGCTAGGGATAAACAGACCCATCAGGTTAGGTCCCTCCCTGCCTTGGGGAGCCCACAGCCTAGGGGGACAGAATGATCAGAAAATAAGTAATTGTAATACTGTGTGGCAAGTGCTGCATCAGAGTTACGTTACAAAGAACTTGCCTGAGAAGTCCGTAGGAGGCAATGACTTACTCTGAGGACATCAGGGAAGGCTTCCTGGAGGAGGTAGCTTTAGAGTAAGGTGTTGAAAGACAAGCAGGAGTTCACCACATGGAACATTTCAGGTGTCAGAGGACTGGTAGGAGCCAGAATGCTAAGAATTGTGTAGTGGCTCAAGCACATGTTGTCTGGGGGTGAGGCAGGGGATAAGTCTTGACTCTGGCCTGGGTGTGAAGGATCTCAAATGTCATACTAAAGAGTATGGATTTTATCTAGAAGTGCTGGGAAGCCATTGAAGACTTCAAAACAGCAGAGGGTCTTCAGTAGATTTGCATGTGAGGAAGCTGCTTGGAGCTGATTTGATTGGAGCTGTGTGAGGTTTGAGGCAGGAAGACTAATCGAAAAGCTGGAGGTGATAAAGGCGCTTTCAGTAACTGCACTTGGCTACTCATAATAAAGATGTGCAATAGTAGTGGCTTGTCCAAGGTAGGGGCTTTTTTTTTTCTTTCTCTCTCACATAACACAAATAGGTAGTTCAGAACTATGGTGGTGGCTGCATGATGTCATCAGGCACCAGCCCTCCATCTTTCTGTTCTGCTATTCTCCTACCAGAGATCTGGGGGATTTTTTAGAATCATTTCCAGAAAGGGCAGTGTGATTTCAGGATGCATTAATAGAGATATATCATCTAGAATAATGGAGGTGACCAAGCTACCAAACTCTGCACTGGTCAGACTACACTTGGAGCCTTGTTTGGGGCCTTGGGAAACTAGATGGTATCTAGAGAGGGTGAGTAAGATGGTACAAGAGCTTGAAACATGTCTTAATGAGAAACAGAACAATTTTGGATTGGAGAAGAGAAGGCTCAGCAGGGAGAAACAGATGAACTTTACTTAAGTCCCTGAAGACTTAAGGAATGAGATTTGTTCTGGGTGGTCCCAAGGACGGGTACATAAGTGGCACACTGTCGCACTCTGGCTTCATTCAACCCAGTGCCTGGCTCATGGTAGGCTCTCTTGTTAGTGATAGCTGGGAGGGTTACTCTTAAGGAAGAACTGACCCTCAGCTGATAGGCTGCTCCAGAAAGGGCTGAGCTTCGCGAGGTCAGACTTGTTAAGTCAAAGAGTGAAAGGGAATCAAGGATTGGAAAAGTAGAGAGCTGGGCCGACTTTGGGGCCGGATAGTAAACACTTAGGCAGGACTGGCTACAGGATTTACAGGATCCGGTGAAAAACAAAAATGCGGCGCCCCTTGTTAAAAAGAGATTCCAAATTTCAAGGTGGAGGCGCGGAACATTAAACCGAGCTCGTGGCATCTTCGAAGTGTGTCCAGGAAGTTGACCCGGGTTTCAGGCTCTGTGGGTCATACAGTCTCTGTCACACTGATTCAACTCTGCAATGCGAAGCCTGAAAGCAGCCACAGACAGTACAAAATCAAGGAGCATGTTTGTGTGAAACTTTATTTATAAAAATAAGCCGCCCTGTTCCTTTGCAAGGGTAGTTACCAAAATAGGGGAGACTGGCCCCTGCCGTTGCTCAGGTGATGCCCACCTGGCTTCCAGGTGAGAGAAAAGAGATGAACCTTTGCCGGCCTCAAGGACCAGCAGTGACAGCGCTGTTCAGAAACCACTCTGGAGCGGCTCTGGGGGAGGGTTTGCGTGCACGTGGTGGGAACAGCAGTCACCGTTTTCTTTCGGACCCAGAGCAGGCCCTGATACCCTAGAGCAGCCGGAGCTTAGGCCTTGGGCCTTGTGGCTTCATTAATAGAGAGGCCTGATGTCCAGAGGGGATTCTGCAGGCAGGGATTTCTGCATCTGCCTTGGAGCTGTGTGGTGGCTGGTCCAGAGCCCCTCTGATGTTCCAGAGACTGGATGCCCTGAAGATGTTTCCATCTGGAACATCACGAGGGGCTAAGATGAGAGAGAGAGACGCCTCTGCTCGTCCCATCTCTGCTTTGTCTCCTGTAGGATCAGGCCTCTGCTTCGGAAAGAATCCACTCCGCCGTAATTTCCACCTGAGCTTGGGAAGCGAGCTGCATGACAAGCCCTGGTGATTCAGAGAATGCCCCCACCTCACGGACAGCGTTTAAAACCAGGCCAGCTCAGCTCCTCTGTATCTAGGGAAGCTTTCCTGGGGCCATTTCTTCGTTCAACACGGAGCGACTTGGTGCTGGTGTGTTCGCTGTGCCCAGTGGATCGTGACCGCAGATGAGTGACCCGCTATCTCAGCAAACGCTTACTGGGTGTGTTGGCTCATGGCCGGTGCTGAGGACGCAGCAGAGAAGAGCCCAGGAGCCGGAGCCGACTGCACAGTTCCCGTGAGAGGTAGACACGAAAAGCCAGCGACCAATGCAGGGTCCGGCCTAAAGCGGCACGTGGCAGGCAGGCGGCAGGTCCTGGAGGCTGTGGGGGGTGGGGATCCACGTGGTCCCCGCCTGGAGGAGTTTGCTGTCTTGTAGGGGATGCGGGAGGCCCCGCAGCACTGCAGACCCCGTGCAGTGTGATGAACTTGCAGGGAGCTGCGGGCGGACACTCTTCCTGAGCATCCGGCCTCTGCTCCTGGGCCATTGCAGTGTGCTCGGCAGAGCAGCTGGAGGAAGTGGGGACGGCTTGTTTTCGCTGGGAGGGAATCATTGCCCTCCTGCCCCGGGTTTTTTTTAAAGCAGGGCAGCTTTTAGGAGTAGTATTGTGTGTGGGTTGAGCTGTGCCCCCCTGAAAGGTGTGGAAGGCATCGCCTCCAGTGCCTGTGGATGTGACCTTATTTAGAAATAGTCTTTGCAGATGGTCAGGCTGAGATAAGCCCATTAGGGCGGGCCCCCGTCCTGAAGGACTGTGTCCTCGTACAAAGGAAATATGGGCACAAGAACAGATGTGCACACAGGGAGGATGTGATGTGAAGCTACGAGTTGTGTTGCTACAAGCCAAGGACCTACCAGAAGCTGGGAGAGTGGCCTGGAACAGATCCTCCCCTGTGCCCTCAGCGGGAATGTGGCCTTGCAGGCACATTGATCTCAGACTTGTAGAGTCCAGAACTGTGAGACAATAAACTTCTGTTGTGTAAGCCATTCTGTTTGTGGTACTTTGCTACGGCAGCCCTAGGCAACTAGTGGGGTAGAAGGACCCGAACCTTTAACTGTATTACTTTCTTTTTGCTGCTGTAACAAATGACCACAACTTATTTTAAAATAACACAGAAATTTCTCTCTTACCGTTCTGGGGGTCAGAATTCCTAAAATCAAGGGGTCAGCTGGCCAATGTCCCTTTTGGAGGCCATAGGGGAGAATGTCCTTTTTTTTGCCTTTTCTAGCTTCTAGAAGCCCCACGTGTTCCTTGATTTTGAGCCCCTGCATCCCTTCAATCTTGGCTCCAAATCAGAGCCTGTGTGCCAGGCCCTCTCCTCCCCTCTGTGCTGCCTCCACCCAGTGCCCCCCTCCAACCCCACACCTCTGGTCTCCTGGAACGCTTTGCTTCTCGCCTGTTAGCGTATGAGCACCTAGATTCCTTTGGAGCCCTCAGCATCTGGCTCTATGGGCATTCTGGGCCCCCCAGCCCAGGGCAGTCTTTCCAGACAGCAGAGGCTCAGCTGGCCCCGAGCTGAGCAGAACCTACCCGTCAGCCAAAATGCATCTAGCTCCCAGACTCTGCTTCCCTGCCTCTTTTTTATATGAGACTCTCCTGCTGTCCCTCTTTTTTTATATGCATGTTAATATTTGCAGATGAAAAGCAGATTTGGGACTCTACATAAGGAGGGACTTTCCAACAGCCAGAGCTCTCTGGGGATAGAGTAGGGTGGTGTACCAAGACAGCTCATCCAGAGATGGCAGAATCCTGTAGATCTTAAGATCTTGGGCTTCTGAGTCAAGTTGATCTTAGAGGATCTACCAGTTGTATGAGTCTGAGCCTTAGTTTTCTCCCCTAGAACATAGGAATGGTAATAATAGGATGAAATGAGGACAACACCAGGGTCCCAGACTTAAATGCCCTCAAGAGAAGTGAGCAAAACAGGCCAGGTGGAAAAAACGCAGGGCTTTGGTGGACATCTCTCTTTTGATAAGACCTGGGGACAAGAAACACACCCTTTTCATTTTTAGCTGTAGGGAAACTAATGGGGCAAACATTAATGATTACCCAAGGGAAGCTCAGCTTCAGTGTGGGGTTTGATAGGGGGTGGTGGGGACTGTGAAAACTGGAGCTCACGGGCCCCACTGCCTCACAGAGGAGGCGGGTGTTCAAGCTTGAGGATGGAGCTGAATGGCTCAGTGTAAGTGAGGAGGGGCTGAGTGGACGCGGTCTGGGGCTATAGTCCTCCTGGGCTGTGAAGAATCAATGCCCAGACCACACCCAGACCAGTTATGTCAGTATCTCTAGGTTAGAACCTGGCACAAGTCATTTTTTAGAGCTCTTCTCTCAGTGATTCCCAGTTTTATTTTATTTTTTAACGTATGTTTAATCTTTATTTTTATTTTATTATTTTAAATTTTTATACAATTTTTAAAGGTTACTTTCCATTTACAGTTATTACAAAATATTGGCTCTATTCCCCATGTACAATATATCCTCAAGCCTCTCTTATACCGAGTAGTTTGTACCTCTCAGTCCCCCACTTCATATTGCCCCTCCCCACTCATAACCACTAGTTTGTTCTCTATATCTGTGAGTCTGCTTCTTTTTTGTTATATTCACTAGTTTGTTGTATGTTTTAGGTTCCACAAACAAGTGATATCATACAGTATTTGTCTTTCTCTGTCTGACTTATTTCACTTAGCATAGTGCCCTCCAAGTCTATCCATGTTGCCGCAAATGGCAAAATTTTGTTCTTTTTTATGGCTGAGTAGTATTCCATTGTATGTATATATGTGTGTGTGTGTGTGTGTGTGTGTGTGTGTATATATATATGTATCACATCTTCTTCATCCATTCATCTGTTGATGGACACTTAGGTGGCTTCCATACCTTGGCTGTTGTAAATAGTGCTGCTATGAAAACTGAGGTCAGTGGTTCCCAGTTTCAGAACCAGCAGTCTGGCAGTGGGGAGGGAGAGGACACGGCCATGGGGCCCCCTGGTGACTGGGGCCAGGGAGAGAGACTGGGGGAGAGAAGGGGTCTGTGGTGGGGATTTGGGGGTGAGTGCTGTAGGCTGTGTGATTTCCCCTGTGACCCCTCACTGTCTTCATAAAGCTTCACATGTCCCAACGTGCCTGTTATCATGGGCTTTGGAGGAAGTGGCCGAGTTCAGTATTAAAATGATGTGGGCTAAAACGGCTCTTGCAGATAAGAAGGGCAGCTGCCTGAGGACGAAAGGCCAGTATTCTTGTGAAATTGCTTAGCTGTGGCTGGTCTTTTACGGGAAACAGTATAAACTTTTTCAGAGCTCAGACAGAAGAGTGACACAATGTATGTTTACAGTGAGAAAGGATCCTGATAGATTGGAAATTAGGAAGACGGGCTTCAGGAGTTACGGAGCAAGTGGCCGGTGTCAGCATTAGAAGCGCAGGGTTAGTTGCTGAGGATCCAACGTGAAATAAAATGTCCCATCCGCTATGAGCTTGGTAAACTCTGGCTTAAAATTTAACCTTGACTGGCTCAAAGGAGACAGAGATAATAGGCTGTTTGGGAAATGACTGTCAGAAGTTTAATGGAGTGTTAAAAAAAAAAATGTCCTTGATCACCCCTGGAAAAAACATTTGGGGACATTTAATAGGATCATTAAACTGAGGCAGCCGAGGAGACGGATTCATTAGATTGCATTTATCTGATGAACTTGGCACTTCTGCCAGGTAAATAAAAGCCATTCTTACTGGAATAGAACTTTTGAGGTTGGAGACTGGCCTTACTGTGTTCAGGTAGAGAAGGGCTTTGTTTCGCTCAGTCACGTGAGGATGGCCCTATAGTATTTCATTTTCATGTGCTATGGCGCTGGCATGGGCTTGTAAGGAGAACTTTTAGGCAACATGCATATTTCCATCCACAGTTTGTGTACCGTAGCATAGGCAGAGCTAGTCTAATTTGGGAAAATGGGACATCCTTTCGATAGACCTCAGTGTTATCCCATTTAGTGGACCAGGCAAAGAGTGGTTCATTTGGTTGGTTCCGTGGAGGCAACGAAGCTGGGGAAGAAGGCGGTGGCTGGGATGTGGGAAAGGGGCACACAGCACAGTGGGACGCTGTGATTTATAATAACAAATACGTATGTGGCCTTTGTCCCCCTTCTTGGCATAATCCCACAGCCCGGCCTCCCTGGAGGGGAGGGAGCCAGACATTGAGCAGTGGTCAGTGGCCAGTGATGATCAGTCATGCCTATGTAATGACACCGCCATAAAAACCGGAAGAGTGGAGCTGGCAGAGCTTCCGGGTTGTTGAACACGTGGAGGTCCCAGGAGAGAGGTGCCCCCAGAGAAGGCATGGAAGCACCCAAGTGCCCCCTTTCCCCCGTGCCTTGCCCTATGCATCTCTTCCATCTGGCTGTTCCTGAGTTCTCTCTCTTTATAGTAAACCAAAAACCTGGTAATCTAGTAAGTAAAATGTTTCTTTGAGTTCTGTGGGCCGCTCTAGCCAATTCACCAAACGCGAGGATGGGGTCGTGGGGACCTCCGGTCTATAGCCAGTTGATCAGAAGCCCAGTTGAATTGTCGGACACCCAGCTGGGGTTGCAGAACTGCTTGGTGTTGGGGGCAAAACACACACTGGAGGGAGGGACTGGGCATCTTGCCCTGGAGCGGTGCTGAGGAGAAAGCGGCTCTGGAGGTGGGGCAGGAGACCCAGGGAGATGGGGGGAGACAGCTTGCAAACTCAGAGAGGAGGATGGAGCCAGAGAGGGAGAGAAGTGTGGAGGGGAAGCAGTGGCCTGGTACGCATGCACGTACGCTGCCCGGGACGGGTGTGTTGGGGGATGGTCGGGGGGTTGGGGGGTGGATTTATCTAAAGGGGTTGGAACAGGACAATCTTTCTTTTAATCAAGTCAGGTTACCTGGAGTTGTGGAGCCTACAGGACTTTCAAGGTTTCTGAACGTAGATTCTAAGGAATTAACTGAGAAATTGATTCATGGGAAATGAATAGGAACTGGGAATAAGTTGTTGTTTTGAATTTAACTGTTTGGAGCATAGCGCCTGGCACCCAGCAGGAGCTGTATAGATATTTGTTGAGCAAATAAATGGAAGTAGTACCACGCAGATTCATGTCTGGGAAGAGAAGAAGAGCAGAAATGCTCAACCAGAAAATTCTGCGAATGAATTTTCACAGATGATAGAAAAAAAGCTTTGTTAAAAATGTTCATGTGACGTACACAGGTCTAGGACCCTGGCATCTCTGGGCTGGCTTTCCATGGATAGAAGGGGAGGATTGTGAATGAGGGTCCAGCTCCAGTCAAGCTGAATGTCTGCTCCACCAGGAGGGAAGCCGCTGACAGCAAATCAAGGCTTTACGTAGTTCTGGAAGCTGTTAGGCGTGGCTATTGTTATGCGCACAGAATGACTCATGTCACAGCTGAGTCAAGAAATCGGAGCAGCTTTCAGCTGGATTCCGAGTAGTTTTGAATTGACATTTAATATCAAGCACAGGAAATCTTGAGATGTGTGTTTTTCAGAAGAGGAGATATAAATTGGGCTGTATAAATTCAGGTTCATCCTGGCTCTGCTACATACCCAGAGTGACTTCAGGCAAGTTACTTAATCTCACCGTGTCTCAGTTGGCTCCTCTGTAAAATGGGGTAATTGTGTTTTCTAACTCCTAGGATTAAGTGAGTGAACATATGAATTAAGGCATGGAAAAGCACCGTAGTGCCTGGTACATGGAGAGAGCTTGATACATTAGTTATTGTTACTGCTAATCAATAGTAGTAATGCTTTTCCAAACGGAGGGAGGGGTAACATTTGTTAGTTCTCATTGGATCTCCATCATAACTCAGAAGGTGGGAGCTCCTGAGGTTCAGAGAGGTGCAGTAATGTGCCCGAGGTCACACAGCTGCTGAGTGGTGGTGCTGATTTGAACTCGGTGATGTCAAAGCTTTCCCTCTAGTTACAGGGTGCTTTGAAAGAGAATAGGATAACCTGTGGTCTGCAATTGAAGATGGGCTTTTGGTGGAGAGTGGGGAGCCGCCTCTGCAGAGATGCTACACATGGATTCTGGGACTATTTCTGCAAGTGGGTTGGAGGGTCCTGGCTTGGAGTGTGACATAGGAGATCCTGGGTCTGATTGTGTGAGCTCCTTCTAGACCTTCACCTTAATGAGTCAATCCCTCTTGTGGGTGGGGAGATCATGGGGCTTGCCTTGGGGCTGCAGCCAGGAGGGGAGGTGCTGGGGAGAGGTCCTGGTGGGTGGAGCTGACACCAACATGGTCAGCAGCACGGGAGGCTGCACACTGTGTCTGAGCTGTGTGTGTATCAAACTCTGGGGAGGGAGACTCTGGTGGGTGAGCCTGGGGCCGGGGAGAGACATGGGATAAAGCAGCAGCAGTGGCCAGTGGGTGTCTGGAGTTAAACTTTAAACAACCATAACAACAACCAGTCCTGCAGAGCCCGGGTGTTGGTTGATGGTAACATTTTTGGGGACATAGGTCAGATTTCCTCAGGTGAGTCCCAGAAATTTGGGGATGGAGGTAGGTGGGCTGGCATCCAGCAATACCAGGCAATATCAGAGACACCTGGGAGATGTTAGTGGCTCCTTTCACTGAGGAAGCGCCCAGGTGATGCCCATGCCCCTTCTAGTGCTGTATATAGCTGTCCCTCTGGGTGGACAAATGGCAGATCCCTAACCTATGCTTTCTCTGCAGAATGCTTGGTAGGGGCCTCTGCCCTGGTCTCACCAGCTGCACTCCTTGCCTTGCCTTTGGTCCTGCCCTGGTGTACACCCCTTGGGGTGTGCACTTTGCACTTTGGAGGCAGCCCTCCAGAGTCCCCTGGGTACCTGGGGACATGCAGGCATCCTGGGTGCCTTCGCTTGGGCTGCCGTAACACAATGCCATAGACTGGGTGGTTTAACAACAGACATTTATTTCTCATAGTTATGGAGACTGGAAGTCCAAGATCAAGGTGCTGGCTGTTTTGGTTTCAGGTGAGGGCTCTCTTCCTGACTTGCAGACAGCCACCTTCTTCCTGTGTCCTTATATAGAGAAGTGAGAGAGTGAGCTCTCTGGTGTCTCCTCTTAAAAGGACACTGGTCGTCTTAGAGCAGGGCCCCACCCTTATGACCTCATTTAACCTTTATTGCATCCTTACTTGAAATAGTCACATTGGGGGTTAGGATTTCAACATATGAATTTGAGGGTGGGGGACACAACCCAGTCCAGAGCCCTGGGCCCACCATGCATGCAGGCTGTTCTTGCTTTGCTATTGTAGGGTGTTTCTGCCAGCTGACACCTTAGGCTTCTCTGAGGGGCCAGCACCAGGCCTGTCCTTGCATACCCCCCAAAGTCCTGGGACCTCCCCTCAGGTGCCACGAAGAACTCCATTAATGCTCAGGGTGGCCTTTGAGATTCTGCAGCTCAGCAGAGATCATCCAGGGAGGGGTTGCCTATGCTTATCCTGCTAGCCTTCCTGAGCATACCCAAATGGTTCTCCCAGGCTCCCCCCCACTGGGCTTGGAAAGGATCCCATGGTACCTGCACCTGCAGCAAATTCCCTTCAAAAATCGCCACCCTTCCCTTCCATAGGTAGTGGCAGGTGATGGGTTTGACAATTAAATATCCTATTTGACCGCTTTTGAAACAAACACTTACGTAGCCCTCAGTAAATACCAGAAGTTGTTCTAGGTGCTTTACACATATTATCTTGTTTAATTCTTACAAGGAATCTTGTTAGAAATGATAATTAGCCTCATTTTACAGAGGAGGCAGTGGAGGCACAGAGAAGTTAGGTAACCTGCCTGAAGTCACACAGCTTGTACGTGTCAGAGCTAGTGTTTGAATCCCAGCAGCCGGGCTCTAGAGTCACGGCCTCTAACCACTGTTCTCCGTGGCCTCTCAGAGGCTAGGATGTAGGTGTTAGCGCTTCTCTCATGAGTGAGGAAAATGAGGCTCAAAAGGGGAAATGACTTAGCTGAGTTTTCACAACCCATAGGTGGCAGAGCCCAGATTCTAACCTGGGGCTCGTGACTCCAAGCCTAGAGCTCTTCCCTCGGGGTTATAGGTTGGCTTCTGAATTCCTTTAAGCACAATGAGACATACAGGACTACTCTCAAACTGACTGCAAACGTGCTTTCTTTCACAGTGCAGGCCTCTGGGATGTCTTGGGTGGGCTTCCAGAAGAGCCCACCCCAATCCGCCACCACCCCCTTGGAGTTCATCCTACACGCACTTCTCTGGAGCACTTGTCAGAGTGAGCATTTTGTTTTTTAATTTTTATTTTATATTAGAGTATAGTTGATTAACGATGTTGTGTTAGTTTCAGGTGTAGAGAAAAGTGATTCAGTTATACACCTACATGTATCCATTTGTTTTCAGATTCTTTTCCCATATAGGTTATCAGAGTGTTGAGTAGAGTTCCCTGTGCTATACAGTAGGTCCTGGTTGGTTATCTGTTTTAAATATAGTAGTGTGTATATGTTAATCCCAAACTCCCAATTTGTCTCTCACCCACCCTTTCCCCTTTGGTAACCATAAATTTGCATTTTCTTGTAAGAGTGGGGTCGGGAGCAGTAGGGCCATCTGAATCCCCATGTTTCCTGTGCCTCCTGCTGCCTGCCCTCCCCCAGCCCCACCGTATTCACACCACTGATACACTCCTCCATCCTCCGGCTTGACACTTGCTATGAGTCAGGAGCCCATGGACTGCCCTGGAGCACACTGGCTGCTCTGATAGGTGCCCCGGTCATAATAACAGCGTCGGCCTGCTGACACCTGGAATGTAAATCCCAAGTCACCAGGTTGCTTCTCACCGCCCCCCCTGCCCCAGCCTGCTGACCATTTTACCTGAAAACGAGATGGGCTGGTTGCCAATTTACACCCACTAAAGCATTAGCTCATGACTGTCTAAAGGTTTTATATCGCCCGGCATCTGCCTGAAACTCTGTAAATATTTGTTGAGCTAACAGGTGAGTCAACTTTCCAAGGACATTTTAGCAGAGTATTCTGGAAGATGCCGGAGCCTTCCGTGAAGACATTAATCTCTGGTGGTAGGATCTTGGGTTTCACGCCAGCCGCTGTGATTCAGGGTGATGGCCCGGTTTCTGCCTCCTCATGTCCCCGTGCCCAGGCTCCTCCCCCACCTTGGAGGGGTGCAGCCACTGAATGAGACCATTGCATTTATATCACATTCATAAATGCTGACAGGAATCTCATGCCGGCGCATGATAGAGGCCACAATAGGCCAGCCCCATCATGAGTTCAGCAGATTTATGTGTCAGCTGGCTCTGTCCACAGGAGCTTTGTCCTCTGATACCACAGCCTCGGATGTTGAAAGCCCTTCCCCTAATTTCCAGGTGGCTGGAATCCAGACAGCCAGCCTGTCCATCTGGCTGTCTTTGGCCGTGTGTCTCACCCCTATTCCCACACGACACTCAGTCACTCATCCCCTCAATTTCCATACCCTCCAACGCAGTAAACCACTAACACTGAGCATGCGTGGTTCCGGTGGCTTTATTGGATGTTGGTGGTGGAGTTGCAAGTGAGGTTACGTCTCAGACCCGCAGCCTCCCTCCCATCTTCTTTTCTCATTTCACTTCCCTCGTGGGAGCAGAAGGATGCGTTTTTCTCCTTGGTTTTTATGGAGACCGTTTCTCCCCTGCTGCCCCAAGTACACCTCTAATCTCAAGCCCTTATTGAGACTTCCAGACCAATGGTTCTCCAAGTGTGGTCTGTGGACCAGCAGCATGAGCATCCCTTGGAAGCTTGTCAGACATGCGAATTCTTGGGCTTCACCCCAGACCAGCGTGGGCCCAGTGATCCGTATTCAGATGCCTTCCACGTGATCCTGACACAACCTCAAGTTCAGGAACCTCTGGACAACCAGTGTTCTGTCTCTTGGGAGGTTTCTGGTGAATCAAAATTTCTTCTTGTAATGAAGGTTTCAAGGGCAGCTGAGCTTCTGCCAGTAACCTCCCTGCTTAGCCAACAGAACGTGGGCTTTGGAGTCATCAGGCCTGGGTTCTGCCATCTGTGCCACTGACAAGCTGTGAAACCCTGGAAAGGGTGGTTCACCTCTCTGAGCCTCAGTTTCTAACTCAAATGATATCCTCCGATTGTACCTCCTCCCAGGGGATTCTTGTGAGTCTTGGGGGAGATCAGAACTTCAGAGCTGCTTTATAAACTGGAAACTCAGGGAGTGTGGGTCACCTCGTGACTTCCAGGCTTCCTCCCTGCTGGGGGCTCTGGTGGTTTCTCTTTCTTTTGAACAGACCTCTGGGTGCTGAAAGCCTGAGTCCCTTATTGACCAGAACAGTGTGGGGAGAGGGATACAGGGCATGGTGGGAAACTGGGCTTGAAGACAGAAGCACGTGGGGTGTGAGCGGTGCTGGCCAGAGGCCTCCCTCCTTATTTGGGGGAGGGGAAGGGGGAGGGGGGAGGGGAAGGCAGAGAGAGGCTGCTGAAATTCCTAGATGAGGAAACTGGCACTGAAAATCAGCCACTCCCCACGACCCTACTGAGTTAACAGCACTTTTCATTATTCTGAACCTATTTTATTTTTGTATCCCTAGAAATAGAAATTTTCCATAATTGTGACCCTACCTCTATACAGTTGACCCTTGAATAACACGGGGGTCAGGGGAGCCAACCCTCTGCACAGTTGAAAATCTGAGTATAATTTATAATTGACCCTCAGTCTGTGCAATTCCTCTGTATAGGATTCAACCAACCTCGGATCATATTTGCTATTGAAAAAAAATCTGTGTAAAAGTGGACTCACACCACTCAAACCATGTTGTTTAAGGGTCAACTGTGTATCTTTCTTTTTGCACACTAGGTATATTAAAAGTATTTTCTAAGTTGTTACACAATCCTCGCAATTGTCATCTTAAATGTCTCCAAAATATTCCATTAGGTGAACGCGTTATTATTTGTTGTCCTATTTCCATACTGTGGACGTTTCGATTGCTTTTAAAGTTTACGTTGTTGTACTAGCATCTTTGGACCTTACACTTTTGGATTCTGTTAGCAAAAACTCCATGGAATGTGATCATTCGGTCACAAGGTGTCAATAATTTTCTGTCTCAAGATATGTTTCCAAATCACTTTCCAAAATACTCTGCCACTAGCAATATTTGAACTTAGCAGCTTTCCTGCAACCTTGCCATCCTTGGGCATTACTGTTATTCTTTATGTTTGCTAATTTAATAGATGTCATGTGACACATCATAGTTTGTACTTACATTTCTTTGGTAACTGGTGATGCAGTTACCAAACAACTTTTTCTATGGTATTTTATTATTTCTGTTCTTTCCTTGGGAAATTTCCTCCTCATGCCTTTTTCCCATTCATCTTCACATTTTAATGATTTGTGTCGGCTGTTTATATAGATATTAACTCTCTGATAGGTCTGTCTGTTTACTGATGGTTCACACTTACCCCCCGGCCCGCCCTATAATCACGTACCTCTGTGGACCTCTAACTTAGAATGCTTGGTAATAAATTCATGGTGTTGCCAGAGACTTGGAACACTGCAAGTTTAATTTGCAGTGAAATGAATTGGCTTAAGGTTCAGTCTAGGCAAGAATGGGTTTCTGGGTGCCTGATGTCTCAGGGCGGGTGCCACCTGTGCAGCTGGGCTTTCTGTCTCCCTTGCCCTGTTTTCCCCTTTGCCTCTCAGCTCTTCTAACTCTTTAGCTAAAGAGGAGCCAGACAAGCACAGCCTCAAGTTGACAGTGAGCTTCGCTGCCGCCATCGGTCACTGCCAAAGAAATGACCCTGGGGACCCGATCCCCTTCACCACCCGTTGGGACACTTCCATGCCTCCGCAAGGCGTCCTTCCTGGTTCCCAGGGCCCCAGGCAAGGCCGGCTCTGTTTACTCACCATTATCTGTTTGGTCAAGGAACGTGGGGAGTCAGGCAAACAACAACCCTTAGCGGGTAGCTTTCAGAATGATCACTCTCTGGCTTGTGCCTCTTGGCAATTCGTCAATTCCTTCTTCCACGGCAGGCTCCGGATGCGCAGGCCCAGCGGCCATGGCTCACGGGCCCAGCCGCTCCGCGGCACGTGGGATCCTCCCGGACAGGGGCACGATCCCCTGTCCCCTGCATCGGCAGGCGGACTCTGAACCACTGCGCCACCAGGGAACCCCCTCCTTCCTTCTTTGAGCTTGTGCTGGAGCAGAAGGAACACTGCACTTGAAGTCTGTAGCCTGGCTGCGACTCCTACCCATGTTTACTAGCTGTGCATACTGAGAGGGCCACTGACGACTTCTCTGGTCCCCTGCCCCTCATCTCAGGAGTGTGGATGATAGCAAAGTCCTGAGGTGCTCCCGCTGAAAGGATGTCCCATGTACTATCCCACTGAAGTCACACAGTCACCCTAGGAAGCTGCTTTCTATGTCTGATCCCCAGTTTACAGTGGAGGTGACTCGGCCTCAGAGAGGTTAAGAAAAGCAATCTGAACGGGAGTGTAGTGCAAACTGGCTGAATGTCGGCCCCGCCTTACATCTTGCATAATGACCTTTACATCAGTATTTTCAGAGCGATTCATAGAGCATAGACATTCTAGTCGTTGATTGAATTGAAAAGGAGTCATGTTGACTGGTGAGGCTGGTGTGGGTCCGCGATGCTTAGGGAGACCATTTCACTTGATGGTTTACGTGTTTGCTTCCTCTACGGCATGTTGAAATCATCCAGGGAGTTGACGAGCACATTCTTTGTAGAATGCCTTGTGCCCCGGTGTCAGGTGGGGACCCGGTCTCTCGTCGTGGAGGTGATATTAACTTGGAGCCCCACCTCCATCATCCCTGTGGAAGCCTAAACTCCTCAGTCTTAGTGAGTTCCCAGGAGGGATTCCTTCTGACGGTGACTTTCAGTTCTGAGCTCCTACTTTAATGTATAGGTCATCCTGCTTTCTCTGTTTTGCACTTCATGTGCCTGGAAGTAAAACTTCTTACATTTCTCTCCCAATCAAAATCCCATGCACGCGTGGCAGTTTGGGAATGAGGTAGGCGTTCCCCTGTGAGGATGCGGAAGGAGTGAGGAGAGGGGAGGGCTTGGATTCCTGTATCCTGACTTTGAAGTGGGTGGTGGGCATCTCTGCGCGAGCCCCTGGGCGGCCCCCTGCAGCACTGTACAGAGCGTGTCCTCCATTTCTAGAGCCCCACTTTCAGCCATCTCATCTCCATTTCTCTTTCCCCTCCTTCCTTGTCTGCACGTTCGTGGGTAATTCCAAGGAATGGCGTTTGGTTCTCCCTTTCTTCTACCCTCGTGGCCTCATGTGACTCCTCTTCTCCCCAAATGTCTCATCGGGTTATTTTCCCAAATAAAGTTAGGTCTTCATTAAGAAGATACAATTTTCACCTCCCTTTAGCTGGACAGTGTCAGTTAAACTGCCCAAGTCTTCAGGCCCCTGGCCTCCATCATGCTTACAAAGTCTTTGAAGTAAAGAGAGTTTGGGTCTGAATCTCATCTTTGTCACCCAGTCACCTGGTGGGCAAGTCCCTTCACCTCTTTGGACCTCAGTTTTCATATCCAGTCCTCAGTTGACCCGTCGTAACAGAGAGGGGATGGTATTCATGGGCAGCCCTCATTAGTGTTAAAGCAAAAGTAACTCCACTGGGGTCCATTGGGTTGCACATAAACTAAGTTAAAATCACATTGCAACGTTGATAAAGATCACAACTCTCAGAAGAGATGCGTAAGTGCAAAAGTAATATATTTTATCATAAAAGTGCCTGGCAAAAATGATAACTCCAGGCTTCCTATTTGATCGAGGAAATGGCTAGTGTGTATTTTGTAGTTTTTCTTTTGGTCTGTTCTAGAACAAAGCTTCTCTCACATCCGTTTGTCACTGTGCTAACTTTCCGGCTAATCCACAGGCTGGCTGGGTGACTAAGTGCCGTGTGGAACGTGATCTCGCTTTCCGGAGCCAGCAGGTTCCAGTCCTCTCCCCACCGTTGTGCGGTGGACACACGGCAGTAACAGCTTCTAACAGTCTCTCACATCTTAACAAATTCAACCATTGAGATGGCCCACGAGACAGGTAGGACAGGGACGAAAATCTTCACTTGACAGCTGAATGGGGGTTAGAGGGTTAAGAAATTCCTCCAAATCAGGCTGTGGGTGAAGCCCATGTCTGGGGGCAGAGCCAGGGTTTGTGGCTGGCTCAGCGTGGCCGAGACATGTTCAGACTCTGCGGAAGTTCTGACCCCCAGACCACAGGGTCATCTGGTTGGGGTGTTATCTCTCTCTTCCACATGCTTCTCCCTCTCGGGCTGCCCCAGGCCATTTGCACCTCCCACAGGACCCTGAGTGTGGGGAGAGGGTCAGGGTGCCGTAGCCAGTGGTTGGGGACCTAGGGGTCGGCCCCTGGTCTTCTGTCTGTCCTGCTGATGGTGTCTCCTCAGGCCGTGGGCAGTGAGATCCTGCTCAGACTTGTGCTAAGTGAACTTGTGCTCTGCATTGAGCTTGCCGGTGGCCCTCACCCCTTTCCACGTTCCTTTCTGCCCTGTCTCCCTCCAGATGATGCTTCTAATATCCCTGGACCCCGGATTGCTGTGGTGTTTGAAGCTCTTGGCTGCTTTTAATAGCTTTTCCATTTCTTTCCTCACTTTCAACTGCCACTTCTTGTTACTGTCGGCTGCCTCTAGTTTCTGCCCCCTCTGAAGTGACTGTTTCTAATCCTCTGGATCTGGGCTGTCAGATGACTAACCTTGTTAAAATTCTGTCTCGAGTATGAGTCGTGGCGGTGAGTGCTGCTTTGGTGCACATGCTTGGTTATGGCAATGGCGTTGACTTTGCCAAGGCCCTTTTGGCTCTTTTCTATATTCTGAGTCATATTCTGAAAGGTAAAATTCCCAGATTAAGTGACACTTCACCATAGGGGGTAAGTGTAAAAGTGTGGCTCCAAGGGGGGGAAGGAACGGCAGCTGAGATGGGCCCTTGCAGGGCTGCCCGTGTTCCTGGCGGCCTGGTGCGCGGGGACTGGGCGGCCCTGGAGGCCCACGCTGGCTCCCCGCCTTCCCCACAGCACTGGGCCCGGGTGATTCCCTCTTTCACACCCACCGGCAAGTAAATACCTTCACTCCATGGAGAACCTCTTCGGGCCATGGACTAAGTCCTGACACTTGGTGGTGGGTTATTTAGAAGCAGTAACCACTGTCTCCAAGGTCATAGGTCATGGATGGCGTTGAAAGGGGACCAAAATGATGAATCCCAGAATTGGAGACTTGAAACGGGAGATAGTCCAATCATCCGATGCTCACACACATTTAAAAATAAATCCAAATTTATGTCTTCTGAAAAATCATCACCTTTATAAGGGCAAAAAGTCAGACATAAATTAAGGGACACATATATTTATAATGGAAAACTGTACAACGTGGTAATATTTAGAGAATTTCTAATGCTGTGGGAAACTGCTGATGGTCAACTGAAAAAGCAAGTGAAAAATTGTTAATATAGGGTGATCTCAAATGTAAAATATTATTTGCATAGATGAAGGACAGGAAAGGTGTGCTCAGTATTATAACTTTGATGACTACAGGAGCCTGTGGTTAATAGAAACTAGTGGCTTGGGACTTCCCTGGTGGTCCAGGGGTTAAGACTCCATGCTGCCACTGCAGGGGCCATGGGTTTGATCCCTGGTGGGGGAACTAAGATCCTGCATGCCGTTGTGGCGCCGCCAAAAAAACCCCGAAACTAGTGGCTCAGAGCAGGTGTAAAACAATAGGGAGTGGTGGGGACCGAGGCAAATTGTGTAGAACATGTCCTCTGGAAAAGAAGCTCCTAGCCGACAATTGCTAGCTCTTCAGATTTTTAAAAAGAAGCTGGAAATGGTGGTATTTATGTGAAATCCTTTAATTTTTCCACGTTAGCAACTAATTTACGCTTTTTAAAATACTGTTTTGGCCAAATGAAAATGTTGGTCGTTTGGCTTTGGCCTTTGATCCACCAGCCTGCCACTTTTGAAGTCACCAAAATGCCAACACCTGCTCTCTCTGAGGAGCATGTTTATTGGAAATATAATTTTTCTTTATCAGAGTTTTGGTGATTTTCCAATTTTGTAAGTCAATACATAGTATTTCTAAAATTAAAGAAAAAAATCACTGACCCTTGGTTCAGGGGGTTGGGATGTGTGTGTGTGGGCGCACGTGAGTACCTAAGAATTCTGGGCACCTCCCAGAACCTTCCCAAGCTTCAGTTTCCTCACATGTGTAATGAGGAGAGCAGTTCCTGCTCTGCTAACCTTCCAAGATTGAGACTCAAAGGAGGTGTCAAATTGAGAAAGCCCTGCAAATAATCAGACGTGTAGGGGATGCGATGCAGTAGGTGCTCAGAAAAGATTTGTCACATGAATATAGGGGAAAGGGAAGGAGGGGCTCTGGTAAACTCTGCGAAGTCTTGGGAAGCACGTGGCCTGAGGAGTCAAACGTGTGTTCGACATAGCTTGGCTCTGCCACAAACTAGCGGTGACACCTTGTTAAATAGTCGTCATTATATCTATTAACTACGTGCTAACACTCTTCGTTGGGCAATTTCTATGCATTGTACCTTTCTGAGCCTCATTTCTCATTAAAAAAGGGGGATAATCATAGTCCTTACTTCAAAGTGTCCTTGTGAGGATTAATTCAGATAATCCAAGTAGCAGGTGGAAGACAGAACTCAATACACAGCAATTCCCTTTTAGTCCTGGGCTGGGTTTCACCATTGGTAGGATCTATGTAATTTCACCTGTTCCCACTAATTCAAGGAGACTGAATGGATGAGTACGAGTGCGATAGATTACTTATTCAAAATACGTAATTTCCCCTAATATTTATTCAAAATATGTATTTTTTTCCTGTCTCGGTTTCTTCAAGAAAAGAAGCTTATTCCTCTCACTGGGGTGGTTTAGAAATGGGAAGTGACATCCAGTCTGTATTCTGTCTTTGGAGAATTGCTCCAGGTGTCCCCTGAGAAAAGCCCAGCGCCACCCGCCACTTTCTACAGCCGCTGCTTAGCCCCTGCGGAAGCTTTGCGGTGCAGTAGTATCTGCTTGCTTTTCTAGCAGAACTGGGTGGGTGAGCACGTTCACATATATGACCTTGTCAGATCACCAAAATATCTCTGAATGCCAAATCCATACGTATCCATCTACCTATTTCTGTCTGTCTATCTATCCATTTAATTTCAGTAAATAGGTTGTGTAATTTATCCTTTTAAGATGGAGGCTTTTTAAAATGCCAGTCTCTAGTGTAGGTACTTTACCTACATTAGCTCTTTAACCCTCATAGCAACCACGTTAGGTGGATAATATTATTAGCCCCCTTTTTACATATGAGGACAATAGGCTCAGCAAGTAAGTGGGAAGATTGAGATTCAGTGCCAGGACTGATTGGTGCCAGATAAAGTTAATTGTGTGTGTGTGTGTGTGTGTGTGTGTGTGTGTGTGTGTGTGGTTGCTACAATAGAGTATCAAAAACAGTTATTTTGATGACATCCTCTCAGGAGTTAGAATCCCCCCCTACTTCTGCCTCAAAAGAAATCAGGATAAGGGCGCACGGATCTGCCTTTAGGTTCCATTAAACAGCGGGACGGGAACACAGGCTGCGGCTCTCTGTGTACAGGGAGACTGAGAGGAATTGGTCCCAAGGATAGCTGGATTGCTGGGACCGCTCTGCCCCCCACAGGTCATCACCGACACCACTCTTCACCCCCAAAGTGCAGCCAGCCCTCTCCTCATTGTTACCTCCCTCCCTTCTTCTCTTGGGGGTGCTGCCTGCGGACTACGGCAGGAAATGCCCCTTTCCCCTAAATTTCTAAGGCTTGTATCAAGTACGGATCCATGTTTATTGCAAAGAATGGGATAAAATTTCTTCGGGTTGGATTATGTCTAAGAATACTGAGCAATGTCACCGTATAGCCCTCTTGACTTGAAAAACATTTGAGTCAAATATAGTGTGGCAGGACCAAGATATTGATAAAGTCACAGCTTCCCCGCCGCCTCGAAGGATCCTTTGCTGCTTGCTTTGGACTCTGGTGATGGAGCTCATGCCACGGAGTGGACTGGGGCATTTGCAGGAGCCAGGAATTGGCTCCTTTGGGAAGAGAGGGGAATAGCCATGGAAGACTGGCATAAATTAAGTGGTTTATTGGGCTGGGGAGGGGGCAATGGTGGTGAGATGAGTAAACAGGGAAGGAAATTACTGCAGGTTAGAAACTTGGAGGAGAGCATACGGTGGAGAGATAGAGGGAAGGTTTTTGAACAGGGACTGGAAGAGCTCCAGAAATAAATCAGGGTGAAGAGGGGTTCCCTTGTGCTTTGATGGACATCCTACAACAGAAAGTCCATTTGGAGCTTTTTAAAGAGATTTCTGTAAAGGTTAAATTAGTAAGTATTAACCTTTTCATAACAACCGCCTTTTTTTTTTTTTTTTTGGCTGCACCATGCTTGCAGGATCATAGTTCCCTGACCAGGGATTGAACCCAAGGCCCCTGGCAGTGAAAGCACCAGGTCCTAAACACTGCACCGCCAGGGAGTTCCCCAGCAACCCACTTTTTAAAACAAATAAAAAGCAAAGGGAAAACCTCAATAAATGTATATATGGATATACATTATATATATGCGTGTGTGTGTGTGTGTGTGTGTGTGTGTGTATGTGTATATTTTTATGAGCAAAAGTAACCATAAAGTTAATAGCAAACTGGTTACTTCAAGGGGTGGGCTAGGTGGGGAGTGGAGGGCGAAGTTTTTCTTTCTACCTCTTACTTGGTTCGACTTGTTACAATACCATGTTCTACTTTTTTCTTCTTTAAAAAATTTTTAATGGTGAAATAATTGTAGACTTACGGGAGAGTTGCAACGAGAGTTCTGATACACCCACCACCCAGCCTCCCCCGATGTTAACATGGCACATTTATGAAAACTAAGAATACTAGTGCAAGGCTCCTGAGGAGCATACAGACGTGACTCAGATTCCCCCCGTTTTCCCACTAACGTCCTTGTTCTGACCCAGAACCCCATCCAGGATTCCACACCACATCTGCTTCTCACCTCTCCTTGGTCTCCAGTGGGTGACCGTTCCTCAGTCTTTACTGGTCTTTTACGACCTTAACAGTGTTGAAGGGTACTGGTCAGGTATTTTGTAGAATATCCCTCAATTTGGGTTTGATGTTTTCTCATGATTAGATAGATGGCGGTGATGGATTTGGGGGGAGAATGCCACATTGCTGGGCTGCCTTTCTCAGCGCCTAGTATTGGGGTATGTGATATGGGTGTGTTTATTCCTGCTGAAAGTCACCTTGTTACGTGGTGTCTGCCACTCCTCCACTGCAAAGTAGCTATGTCTCCCTTAATAAACAATAAATAGTTGGGGGGATTCTTTGAGGTTGTCAAATATCCTGTTCCTTCTTCACCTTTCACTCTCTAATCTCAGTATTCATTGGTGTACCTTGCAGCCCTTACAGCTGTAGTTCTCTGATGGTGGTCTTGAATTTCCCCCATTCCTTCTCCATTTGTTGATTGGAATTCTTCTGTAAGGAAGAGTCATAACTCCTCTCCCATTTATTTATTTATTCAGTCTTTTTTAATGAGTTTGGTCTCGTGGACATTTTTAATTAATTAATTAATTGGGTTATAATAAAATATTACTTCATTTATTGCTCCAGTTGTTCCAGCTTTGGCTAGTGGGAGCTCTTTCAGGTTGGCTCTTCCGTCCTCTTGACGTGATATATTATTTTTATAATTTAAACACTACAACAAAGTACAAATAATTAAAATTGCTTTTCATCCACTTTCTGTTATGCTGAACTGCTGTTTCATTCGAATGGGAGAGCATGCTGACACCAGCCATGAGGCATCTCAGCTTTATTTGAGTTACCCAGACAAGCCTTTAACGGGTGAAGGATGTCTTTCTTTCTTTTTTTTTATACGGCACAATTCTCTTCAGGGTATGGGGCTGCACTGTACTAGAATATAGAATCAGGAGTCTACCTAGCTTATGAACGTCTGAAATAGGTTTTTTTTTTTAAAAATATAAACAGAGAATGACAAGAACTTAATGTTGTTGAAAAGGATCATGAAAAACCATGAATCCTGAGTGTTGCCAAAACTTCATTTGGAGAGAAAATTATGAATAAATTCCAGAGTATTGTTGTGTCTGATTTTACAGTCAAAGGCTGAAAAGAGGACTTTGCTGAGAAAATCAGATTTCAGGTTAATTCATCATCAATAAAGGGAAACTGTGCTCGTTGCTTGCTTACACATGCAGTTCTGTGGTCCTTAGCCCTGGAGACAACCCCTTAAATTGATGATCTCTCTGAAGCATTGTCAGAATTCTTTGAGGTAATGAGCTTAGCTAAAAACAAATAAATAAAACTGGGCGCCTGCTAATGCTCTTTCAGCAATGCTAGGTTCAAGATCAGCATTTGGGACAAAAATCCAAGGGAAGAGTCGTATTTTAGGATGTCTAAACCCAGCCAAGCATGGGAGTGGAAAACTCTGTGAGGGCAGCGCCTTCTGGCTGTCCAGGTAGCCAGCTGGTAAAAGAGAATGTGTTTAGAACATCAGGTCATCACTTACCTTTTTGTGTGAAGATTTGAGTTCTGATCCCAGAACACTGAGGTTCGTTTATTGCCAAAGGGAAATTAACCTGGTTGGAATGAATGGTCACAGTCGCTCTGTTTTTGGAATACCCAGGGAAACGTCTTCAAACTTCCCAAAGTGTTCACTTGCCACATAGCTTGGTAGAGCGGACACTCTCAGTGCTTCGCCTGGGGCCCCGGGTCTCTTTTAGGGGTTCGCAACATTCACGTGTTCACAGCTTCTGCATGCTTCCTTCTTTCGCTCACACCTGCTGTTTTCCTCCAGAACCACCCTCGGGCTGCTGGGGCCCTCTGCCCGCAGGCACAGAGCAGAAGTGCCTCCTAGGGATTTATAGCCCCTGGGGTGGCCGTAGAGGCTGGGTGACTGCAGGGCTGGGTATAAAAGTCCAGCTCTCTCATTGTGGGAGGTGGCTGGGGGGACAAATTCTGAAGTATAATATCTTCTAGAGGTCCCTAAGGGACCAGGCCAAGGTCAGGTCCTGCTTGAATAGCCCCTTTTCCTGTCCTGATTTCCTCACCCCATTACAGCTTCTCCTTAATAAACCCCTTGGCCCTGCCTCCTCACTGAGGGTCTGCTTCTTGGGAGCCCCACCTTAGACACTTGGCGTACTTGAAGCTCTGAATACTTTGATCTGTGAAACTTTAAGAAATAAACATCCACCTCATTTCTTAGTATTTCATATGTCAAGAAATTATAGCCAAAATTTGTCTGCAGGTATATTATATTGGTGGTAAAATTTTCTTCTTAGTGTTTAGATTTGGTGATGTTCTTGCTTTTAAGGAAAAAAAAACCCATTTCATTGAATGTGTCTGCAGAGTGAATTCAGTTTATACAGTTGTCCCTCCATATCTACAAGGCATTTGTTCCAGGATCCCTGGCCGATACCAAAATCTACCGATGCTCAAGTCCCTTATATAAAATGGCATAGTATTTTCATATAACCTATGCACATCCTCCCATAAATCATCTTTTAAATCGTCTCTAGATTAGTTATAATACCGAATGCAACTTAAATGCTACAATTTAGTTGCCAGTGTGTGACATATTCAAGTTTTGCTTTTTGGAACTTTCTGGAAATAAAAAAAATTTTTTGATCCGTGGTTGTTTTGCAGATATGAAGGACCAACTGTACACTTTTTTTCTGATACTGTGGCTGAAGAGCACATTCAAAACTCTATAGGGAGCCCCATTCTCAAAAGCATTCAGTCTTTACCAGGTCTCCCAGAGGTGTTATTGGAACTCAGGCTTGACACTTAGTGGCCAAGACAACGTACATCAAATTGACTTTAAAGATTTTGTGCGGTGGGGGAAATTTTCTCTCTCATTTTCTGGAAACAAGTCAGCAATTGGTGTATGTTGTTTCCCTTTTTTGTCAACATAAAAAATGGCATGCAACAGCCTGGATGTTGAAAAGGATCTTGGTGAAGTTTTAGTTGCCACTTTTGACCCAAGAGAGAAAAGCTGGAGCAGGCAAGCAGATTGATAGCATGTGAATAAAATAAAGATTCTATTTCCCTTGCAGGGAAAAATAGTTTTGATCTAAAATTGCCATAGCCTTGTTTTGTTTTTAGTAATGATATTTAATCTGTTTAGAGATTTCAAGTGCCATTAAAGGAACCAGGTGGTTTTTGGTTTGTTTTTTGGGGGGTGTGTAATGGAAAGGGCATATTGGAAGCTGAGAGGGCTCCCGCAGGGATCTCTGTGATCTTGCCCTACTCTGACATGCTTTGATAGTAACACTGTTTTTCTGTTTTCTTAGCTAAGATTTGTCTCTAAGTCAGAGTGGCTTTTCCCTTAACTGGGGAATGTTGTGAAAGTCGCATTGAACTTCGATTTCAGGCCAAGGCTTGAAGGATGGAAACTGCAGAGTGAAAACCCTCCTGTTTGAACAGACAGTGCTGATGGACACAGCGTCTCTGGCTGTTCTGGATCCTTAGGATGGGAAATTGGTAGACGACCATGGTCCTTGTTAGCAGGACACCCTCCCCCCCCCCCTCCTCCCCCCCCCCTTGCTTCTCCTTTCTTCTCCCCCCCCTTCACCGCCTTTCCTTCATCTTCATCATCTTCCCTCCCCTCCAATGCCTTTTTCTTGTTCATCTTTCTTTCTTTCTTCTTTTTTTCCTCTTCCTGTTGGGGCAACTGAAATGCATCCAAACTGAAGTGCTTGCAGTCAGCGTCTCACCTTTTTGACAATAAATGGTCCAGAGCGTTGACACAGAAGAATTCCCGCAGTTGAACATGGAGCAGAAAATCCGAGGAGTGGGGAGAGGATTGGTGGAGGTGTCTTTCTTGAAAAATGTTTCAGAGTTGGATGGATGTTGATCTTGATAACCTGTCTAGGTTGTCTTCTGGATGACTTAATTTGCTCTTCTGTGAAATGGGAGCGATGATCTTGGCTCCTTCCTGCAGGTTAGAGACATTGTGAGAGTCAGTGGCCAACTGGGGGGCAACCTGGGATGGAGGCCACAGCATGGGCAGGAGCTGGGACAAATGGGCTATAGTCCAGCTCTGCTGTTTTCTAGGTGTGTCATCCTTAGTGTGCAAATTGCTTCTGAAGATCTCAGTTTCCTCATCCATGAAATGGGAATGTTTGGTTTCTCAAAATGGGATGCATTAACTCCATTCAGAACTGTTTCCCCCCTTCCCCATGCTCCTGCCCCTGGCACTTGGCGCTTTTGGCTCTATGTTGTTTTAAAAGCAGGGCTGACCATAGCATCTGGCAAAAAGTAGGTGCTCAGAAATATTGTTTAATGAATGAGTGGTTGGATGAATGAATACTTATAATCAGGGCCCCCAAGTATGGCTGTGCTATCCACAACTGCAGGGGAAGGGGGACCCTTAGTTCATGAAGACCGTGATGGGAATCGTGCCCCTGGAATTGTGCAACATGGCGGCCTGCTCCCGATGGACAAGCATTCCATGACCCAAAATTGCCGAGAAAAATGTGAGGCTCTTAGAAGATATAACATGCCTCATGCCCCTCTGCCTAGTTTCATTTTTCAGGAGCTGCAAAACAACCCACATGGGCTCTCCATCTCTCTCACCTTATAGAAACGCAGACCTGTGAATGCTTTCAGGGGTAGCAGTTTTTTTTTGTTTGTTTTGCGGTACGCGGGCCTCTCACTGTTGTGGCGTCTCCCGTGGCGGAGCACAGGCTCTGGACGTGCAGGCTCAGCGGCCATGGCTCACAGGCCCAGCCGCTCCGCGGTATGTGGGATCTTCCCGGACCGGGGCATGAACCCGTGTCCCCTAGCATCAGCAGGCGGACTCTCAACCACTGCGCCACCAGGGAAGCCCCGCTCACTTTCTAATCAAGGAAAATATCGATACGCAGGCAGAAAGCAAAGCCCTCCTTTGCCAAGTGCGTTTAGAAGAAAACGAAATGTTCTTAGAAGATGCATAATTATTAAGAATTTTTACGAGTTCATCTGTGTGCCTTTTACAGTTACGTCGTGTTATCTCCACCGGTACTCCTTGGGAAACCCTTGTTGAGGCGAGGGCATCCCTGTGACTTTGGATTGAGTCTCTAATCAGTTCAGAGTCATAGCGCCCCCTGGTGGACATCACTGCTCTAATTGACCGCGGAATTCTTGGACTTGGCCGAATTGGAAATGGCCCTTGCGGCCACACGGCTGTGGTTTTCCTGCTCCATCCCCACCTTCGTAATTTTCTCTGCATTTTATGTTGTTTTGTGTTTGTTTCTCATAAATTACCGATGAAGCTATCAGAGAGCAAAGAATGGGAGCAGGGGGACAGAAGTTTGGACCCAGAGTTAGGCGTTTTGGTTGCAGGCACTTTCTCCGACTCAGCACGTGGCATTGCTATTCTGCAGACCGCCGCTCCTCTGTACGTCAGCAGTGCGGGGAGCGGTGCTTCCCATGGCTCCTTGTAGCAGTGTAATAGTGTGGCCCTGCCGGGAGGCCTGGGTTTACATCTGAGCTTAGAACTTGAGTTCAAGTTATTTCACCTCCATGAGCTTTAGCTTTCTGATCTGTCAAATGATGATCATGGCTGTCCCTGGGGTCCTTGGGAAATGTCAGATAGGAGATGCACTGCAAAGCCCCGGCTCAGGGCCTGGCATGTTCGTTAGCATACTGTGTTTGTGGTAGTGGCTGTTTTCCTTCATGCCATTATGATCTTCCAATAATTTGGTCCATAGCTTGGCTGCTGAAGAGAGCAAATCAATTTCTAAATGAGAATAGGAATAGTAGCACAGTACTTATTTTGTGTTTGAAGATTCCAACATGATTTATTCATTTCTGTTTTCTAGTGGGTAGTAATTTGTCCCAAGCAATGGAGCCTGGAGCCATCCGTCCTCATGGACGCCACATGGATGTTGTCGCATGTTGTCACATCACGTCCCATCTGCGAGTGAAGATGCGGATGGAGACCAGATTCAGTGATGTTGGAAATTGCATCCACCTGAGTGCCGGTCAGAGCCCGGGGAAGAGGGTCGGTGGGTAATCACGTTCTTTACCTTTCACATCACAGCTGTGATTCTGCTTCCCGTTCCAGAGAAGAGCCAGGCAGTCTGGTCCCTGTGCCCAGCCTTCTCCTCCTTCTGCTTTTCTGGGCTTCTTTCCTTCTTTCTGTTTTGCTGAGACATATAGTACTTACTATGTGCTGGCCTAAGTACTTCACAGGAATGAAGCCATTTCATCCTTCTAACCACCCAGTGAACTAGTTCCTATTATTGTACCCCTCTTACAGATGGGAAAGATGAGGCCCAGAAGGGAATTCTGGGACTTGCATAGGCACCAGCTGGTAAGAGGCAGGACTGGACCCAGCCTGCTCTCGTGCTGCTCCTTGATCCTGCCTCTCTTCCCCACCCCCATGCATGCCTGAGGGTCCCATGGGTTTGGGGGAACCAGTAAGCTTCCTTATTACCCACCAACTCCTTCCCAGTTTCTCTTGGTAATATCATTGCGAGTCCTGGCATCCACTGGAAGGGATCCCTAGAAAGGACCAGGTCAGGGCTCTGATGAATACTCAGTCCTGATGTTTGCTCTCAGGAAGGCAGAGTGAGACCAAGGGCAGGCCTATCACAGTCAGTGGGTACGTCTCAGGTTCTGTCGGGGGATGATTCTCCAATGGACTCTGGTGTTTCCCCATGTCTGGTGCTTCCCTGTCTGTTCTTTATTCTGGACTACCTTTACCAGGATGTTTGTATAGCAGACATCCTTGCGAGAAGAGAGAGAGTCTTCCTCTGGAACAGAGAGCTTACTGCACACTATAAAATATTTGGGTTCCCTTAGCTCAGCGTTGTTCTCCTGTAATGTAACCCACCACGTGTACAGGAGTTACATGGTTCTCTTTATGTGGTCCTGTGGGAATTGGGGCTCAGGAAACTGGGGCAAAAAGGCTTATTGTCCAGCTCCCGCTACTGCTGTGAGTGATACAGTTCTTTGTCCCTGATCAGGAGTCTCCTGTCTTTTGCCAGCATCTGTGAAACTGGCAGGCTAACTTGTGAGCTGGCAAGTAGGGCAAATCTCAGGCCTTTCACAGTTCTTGAGAGATTCTAGGCTCATGACTTAGAGGAGGCAAAGATTCAGGGTTTTAAAGACAAATCAGTTGCAGCCCCTGCCCTTACAGGGGGTGGAGGGAAAAAGACCCCTGAGAGAATAATACAAGCACTGAAAGATGGATGCTTTCTGAGTAGGAAAGGAAAAGACTTTCAGAGGATACAGCCTGTGAGTGTGGCTTGAAGAAGGCAGAGGATTTGATGGGCTTGGAAGCTGGGCAAGGGCGTTCCAGGCAGAGGGGACAGAGTGAGCAAAGGGATGGAGGTGTGAAGGCCAAGGTGGGTTCAGGGGACAGCCATCAGGGATGCTCGGCCGGCTGGGCTGGACAGCTTCCTCTGCCCTTCTAGAGTCAGCCTCTGCCCTTCTCCACCCTGCTGTGTGCCTTGGGAGGCAGGCCAGTTCCCTTGCTCTAGCCGGGTTGGCCGATGTGAGCTTCCAGTGGGAGATCAGGAGGTGAAAGGAGAGTGAGGCTGGTATGGATCTTCTTGGCATAAGTCACTGTTCTTCTCCTGGGGCCTCTATCCACCTGTCTGCTCCTGGATTTCTCTAGACTCTCCTCGTCTTCACCCTTTCAGGCCTAGCAGGTGGTAACTGCTCCATGACAACTAGCCAGGTGACCACACCAACCACGTGGTTCCCCCATCTGCCCCTGTGCGGTTAACTGTCCCCATGAGAACACACACTTCTCCTATGATCTTACTCGAGTGAGCCTGTCTTCCCTGCTGGGACGTGACTGATATAGTGGCTGACAGGGATGAGGACTTCTGGTCATACCCTGGAGGGACTGTCGTGAGGCCTGCCCGAGAATGGTCTCCTAGTCTCACCTAGTCAATCTCCATTCTTCCTGTAAAGTCCACTCAGGTAACCCATCCCTGGAAAGTCTCCCAGGACCCCTGTGCTTCCCCTTCCGTGGCCTTGACAGGCTGCATTTCCCTTACCTCCTTACCCCCACTCTCCCCTCTGACTGTAGGTGTCTAGTTGATTTCCGTTTCTCTCACACTGCACACAATAGATATTTGTTGAGTGAATGGATAAATGTATGGCTGGATGATGCATGGACAGAGGGGTGAATATAAAGCCCTATGCCATTGAAGTTTTGGGGACAGGGGAGTGATGGGAACAGAAGCACAGATGCAACCTCTGCCTTCCAACAGCTCCCAGTCCACCTGGGAATACAGGACTTGGACATGTGACATCTCTAACCCCCAAAGACCACCTCTGTAGAGGTGCCCAGTACACACACAGCAGCTATGATAGGCGGTCAGACAGGAAGAGGCTCACCCTGCTCTGGGCTGGGAGAAATCAGAGAAGGCTGCCTGGAGGAGGTGGGGCTGGAGCTGGGCAGTGAAGGATGGCGTCTTAGCTCAGCCTGCTATGACAGAATACCACAGACTGGGTGGCTTAAACAACTAACATTTATTTCTCACAGTTCTGGAAGCTGGGAAGTCCAAGATCAAGGCACCGTCCGATCTGGTGTCTGATGAGGCCCTCTTCCTAGCTGTGTCCTCACTAGGAATAGGATACTGTCTGGTGTCTCCTAATGGGACGCTGATCCCATCACAGGGGCTCCACCTTCGTGACCTAATCATTTTCTGAAGCCTCCACCTCCTATCACTATCACATTGGGGCTTCAGATTTCAACATATGAATTGGTGGGGAACACAAATGCTGCTAAGTAGGAGGGGCCAGACTTCATGGGGCCTTGAAGGCCACACTAAGGAGTTTGGAATTTATCTCGAAGGCACCAGAAAGCCTTTGAAAATGTCTCAGTGGAGTTTCTTACTTAAAACAAAGAAAACCAATGAAAGTCAGGCTGAAGGAAGGAGCATAGATTTCCGAGTCAGGCAGACCTGAATCCAGCCTCGCTGATTATTCACTGTGTGACCTTCCACAAGTTGCTTCACCTCTCTGAGCCTCCTTTTCCTTTTCTAGAAAATGGGGCTTGTAATAGGTACCCCCTAGGGCTGCCGTGAAAGGATGATGGAATGAAAGCAACATTCCTATTGTAGTGCTTTGTGTGTAGAAATTGCTGAAAGATGATTCCTGCTGCTACCTTTTTGTGTTTCATTTTGTTTGGGGAACATGGCTTTGAAGGTCATGTGCATTGTCTGTAGTGGTTTTGGCTGCTGTGATTGTGGGTAACAGAAGGAGGAATCACGCAGCCATAGAGCTTTCTTTTCCTTTTTTTTTCTGGCCTGAAAGAACGAGCTAGTGGGCTGTTATTACCGTTCTCTGGGGGCTTGTTTATACAGCCTGAAATAGTCTGGCATTTGCCTTTCCAGCGGGCAGGCTGCCAGGCCGTCAGGCCAAAGAGTGTGTAACCACCCAGTCTAACAAAGCAAAACTATTTTTACCTTGGGGGGCCCAAGAATGCATCACACAGTCCTTGAGCCAGCCCCACCCGGCCTGGCAGCCCGAGCCAGTCGCCAGCGCAGGCTGGCTGGTCTCCTGTAGGCGTCAGTGGGAAGCAAACCGCTGGGCCCCTTGGGGACCAGTTTCCCTGGCAGGGAGGCCAGGTGTCCCAGAAGGTCCCAGAGTGGCCCACCCCAACCTTCTCTCAGCCGGAACTAGGAGACCAGGATTCTCACTCAGAGGGTTTCTGAAGGCATCAGGCAAGAAGCAATAGGCTTTAGTTTCATCCCCTAATCTAATATGAATAAAAGCAATACTACTGCAAATAGCAACATCTTCCACTTAGATTCTTCTGGGTCTCAGGCACTGTGCCGACTGCTTTACACGCGGCATGTCTTACCTTGTAATGTCATAGAGGTATCCTGTCATACTTCTATGAGGAATAGCCCCATTTTTCAGATGTGGAAACCAAGGCTCAGAGAGATTAAGTCACTTGCCCAGGGTTAATCAGCTAGGAAGCTGTTTGGCCCCAGGCAGCCGGCTGCATGCCGGGTGCCCCTCTTGCCTCCCTCACTGCCGGTCCACACTTCAGGGGACGAGGATGGGAAGGAGCCGGGGAGCTGGCCTTTGTCCTGGTCTTCCCTTGACCCAGACCTCACGTTAGTGGCTCCTTCGTGCCTGGGAGTTTTTACAGAGAAACTAATGCTTGTGCTCCTGGCCACGGAGGGCCGTGAAAGCAGGGTGGATGGACAGAGATTTAGCTAGTGCCGGCAGCATGTTGATGTCGGCCCAGAACCCCTGCACACGCGAGGGTGAGCAAGTCACTGTGCCTGAATCTCCAATGAGCTCGGGTTGTGGGAGGGGTGGCCTGGGGTCAGAAACCTACACAGCTGAATCCTCTGGGTTACCCTAGAGAAGTCTTGCCTTTCTTTCTCCCTCCCTCTTCTCTTTTTCCCTTCCTCATAACCTTTTCTCTCTCCCTCTCTCTTTCCCTCTCTTTTTCTTTTCTTCCCTCCCTCTTTCCCTTCCCCTTGCTCCCTCCCTTCTTGACCACCTCCTGGTAGGATGTAGCTGGATGGTCTGCCAGCATACAGACATCTATAGCAGCCTGGTCTTTGGAGTCTTCCCTTGTTCCCTCGTCCTCCCCATCCATCTAATTCTTCTCATCCTTCAGTGCCCAGCTTCAGCCCCTCCTCCTCCAGGCAGCCTCCTCTGATTTCATCCCTACCCAGAGCAGTATGGGGTCCCTCCCATCTGATCTCCTGTCACATCCACTGTCTGTAAGTATAGAGCACCTCAGTGAAAGTGGCCTCTCAGTGTTAAGAGACATTTCAAGTGTCCATGCCATGTCTTCCCAACTCGATTAAAGGCTGCTTGAGGGTAGAAGCTGAATCTTGTGTTTCTTTATGTCACATGTCACTTTACATCACTCCCCTGCCCTCAAACTTTCAATGATTTCTTACTGCACCAGAGTCAAGTATTCATCTTGACTCATCCATCCACCCATCCATCCATCATCGATCCATCCGTCCAAGCATCGTCGATCCACCCATCCAACCATCATCCATCCACCCACCCACCCAT
>NW_021703780.1:94563574-94563767 GCF_005190385.1 Monodon monoceros | reverse complement strand
TCGTCGATCCACCCATCCAACCATCATCCATCCACCCACCCACCCATCCATGCATTTATCCATCCACCCATCCACCCATCATCCACCCATCTACCCACCCATCCATCCACCCATCCATGCATCTACCCACCTATCCATCCATCCAACCATCCATCCATCCATCCACCTAGCTGTCCACCCATCTATCTATCCA
>NW_021703780.1:94544459-94563564 GCF_005190385.1 Monodon monoceros | reverse complement strand
ATCCATCCACCTAGCTGTCCACCCATCTATCTATCCATCCATCCATCTACCCACCCATCCACCCATCCATCCATCTGTCCACCTATGTACCCCACTCACCCACCCACTCATCCACCCATCTATCCATGCACCCATTCAATAAATACTTATTGAGTGCAGTGTTAGAGATGTGGGGATACATTAGCCTGTACCAAAGAATCTTGGTAATGAGGGAAGCAATTGTAAAACAGGATGGTGGCACTTCCCTGGTGGTGCAGTGGTTAAGAATCTGCCTGCCAATGCAGGGGACATGGGTTTGAGCCCTGGTCCAGAAAGATCCCACATGCCGCGGAGCAGCTAAGCCCGTGAGCCACAACTACTGAGCCTGCGTGCCTAGAGCCCGTGCTGTGCAACAAGAGAAGGCACTGCAACGAGAAGCCTGCGCAACACAATGAAGAGTAGCCCCCGCTCCCCGCAACTAGAGAAAGCCCGTGCAGCAATGAAGACCCAACGCAGCCAAAAATAATAAATAAATTTATAAAAAGATAAAACAGGATGGTAAATCCTATGAATGAGAAGGTTGTGAGAGTCAGAGAAACCCATATTCGAGTCATACTCTGCCACTTCCCACCTGCAGGACTTGATCAAGTCAGTTCTCTCCCTGTGCCTCAGTTTCCTTATCTCTAAAATGGGGATAATGGTAGTTCCCACCTCACTAGGGTGTAGTGAGGACTCAGTGAGCTGTTGCATGTGAGGCACCTGGCCCCCACTCCTTTCTATCACATTAGTTCTTCACAGGCAGGGACTTGGTGGGGGCGTGATCACTGTTTGTGGAGAAGCTGTTTCTCCATCCCTGAGTCCCGGGCAGTGGCTGCCTGTGGCTGGTCCAGGGGAGCTGAGAGCCTGGGAGTTGAAATGATCCATCCACAAACAGGCTTTTTGCCAGAATGGTCCCAAAGACCCTCTGCATCAAACTTCAGCTTGATCAGTCTTTTTTATTTCTCTCCTACCTCTGGTCTGTATAATACATTTTTAAGGAGAGAGGGGGCAGTTTCTGGAGGTCCCCTTTGCCTGGACTAGCTAAGCCTTACCTCACAAGCAGAGACACTGAAGCCCAGAGCAGGAGGGCAGAACCTGCTGGGGTCATGTTTAAAGTTCAGATCCAAGCTTTGGCTCATCTGCTTGCTTTTGCTCTTGCAAGGAGGCGGAGGATGGCAAGGTCACCATGGGGCCGGCTCTTTGCATCCCCCGATTCCCCGTATTTTCCACAGGAGACTCCTTACCACCTTGGTCTGCATGCACCATTCCACAGCTCCCGGAACCAGTTCGTTTTCCTTGGAAGCTTTGGAATGGTGTCTTCCCAGTGAATGGAGGGAAGATGCCTTCTCTCTTGAGCAGCAGAGCCCTGCTGCCTGAACAGAGGGACCCTGGGACTCAGGACAGGGATGGTGGCAGTGAGTTCCAAGAGGTTTCCCAGGTGTTGTTGGAATAAATACTAACACTTGTCCTGGGCCGGACCTTTTGTTCCCTTTCCCATTAGACTTATTGATGGGAAATGAGCTGTAGGAGATGAGAAGGGGTGAGGGTGTGTGTTGCCAGAGATGTGAGCTTCTCAGTTCTGAGTCTGAATATGAAGCCTTTTGAGTTGTGTGCTTGGTTTGAGATTTGCACTAATCCAGTCTTTCTCTCCCTCTCTCTTAAAGTTTTATTCCCTTGACCATTGCTGAAATAGGACATAAATTATTATTAAAATAAGAAACAAAACCCAACAGCCCTGTGTTTATAGTGGCACAGGCTTATGTTTAGTTAGAAAAATATCCCTTGGAAATTCGATTCTCTTACTCCACAGTGGTGCGAGGCGAAGGAAAAGAAAGTGGAGAAATCTGAAAAATCCCCCAATGTCCTGACCTTGAAAAGGAACACGGTGAACTTTCAGAATCTCCATCTATGTCTGTTCGTCCCCTCAACCCCTACCATTAACCAGAGGTCCAAGTCTTTTGCTTTAGATCCTGTCAGGCATGAAGTCGGACAAACGCAAAATGGTTAAGAGGTTGTACTGTTCGGCTGCCTAATTTGCTTTTAATAAAGGAACAGCAGTGTTTTCTCTCTGCGCTGTCAGCTCTAGTGTCAGTCAGGAAACTGGCCTGAGGCATGTTTGGGATTCCAAGAAGTTGTGTGCATAAATAATTCCAAGTGAATATTTTCAATGAAATGAAGTCCATGGAGACTGTGTGGACTCCACGGGGCAGGCATGGGAGGTTAGGGAAGTGTGCTGCGAGCCCTGCCTCTGCCCTTCCCTCACTGTGACCTTGGGGACACCACTCACTGTGACCTTGGACAGACTACTCAGTGTGACCTTGGAGAGGTCACCCACAGTGAACCTGGGGGGGTCACCCACTGAAACATTGAGGTGTTCACGTTTTCCCCCTGAGTCCCGGCATCTGTGTGTGAAGGGAGGTAGTTACAACAGTTCTATTTCTAATCATTTAACATGTGGAAACACGCCAATGCAGGCATATGTATAAGGATTTTTAAAAAATCACAATGCTTTTCGTAATTGCAGAAAATAGGAAACAGGGCTTCCCTGGTGGCGCAGTGGTTGAGAGTCCGCCTGCCGATGCAGGGGACACGGGTTTGTGCCCCGTTCCGGGAAGATTCCCACATGCCGCGGAGCGGCTGGGCCCGTGAGCCATGGCCGCTGAGCCTGCGCGTCTGGAACCTGTGCTCCGGAACGGGAGAGGCCACAACAGTGAGATGCCCGCGTACCGCAAAAAAAAAAAAAAGTAAAAAAAAATAGGAAACAGTTTGGGAGTCCATCAAGAGGAGAATGGTTGAATACATCACAGTACAACCCTACAACGGGATGCAATGAAATGTTAAAGATGGATGGGGCTGAGATACCAGGGATAATTCTTACAAGTGTAATGTTGTGTAAAAGAAGCCAGACACGGACTTCCCTGGTGGTCCAGTGGTTGAGAATCTGCTTTCCAATGCAGGGGACACGGGTTCTATCCCTGGTCGGGGAACTAAGATCCCACATGCCGCGGGATATCTAAGCTCGGGTGTTCTAGCGCAACACAGCTAGAGAGAAGCCCCTGCACTGCAACGAAGATACAGAGCGCCACAACTAAGACCGGATGCAGCCAAATAAATAAATAATTAATTAATTTTAAAAAAGCCAGACGCAAAAGAGGCCCAGATCCGTTCATGGAAGCACCAGCCATGCTCATGTGATGGTATTTGGAGGTGGGGCCTTGAGGAGGTGATTAGTATTCAATGAGGTCATGAGGTTAGAGCTCCCATGATGGGATTAGTGCCCTTGAAAGATGAGACCAGAGAGCTTGCCCCCCTTCTCTCTCCACCATGTGAATATACAGCGGAGATGTCTGCACACCAGGGAGAGAGTCCTCACCAGAGCCCACCATGCTGGCACCCGCATCTCGGACTGCCAGCCTCCAGAACTGTGGGAGATAAATGTCTGTTGTGTAAGCCACCAGGCTAGTGTGACGGCAGCCTGAGATGACTAACGCTAAGTCCCTGTCGTATAAATTCAAGTGTGTAAAGTTCAATAACAGGCCAACTGAGCTTTGGTGTTACAAGTCAGGGGAGTGGTTACCAAAAAGAGGCGCGAGAGGGCTTTGGGATCTGGTCGCATTCTGTCCTTGAACGGACGGTTGGTCACGTGGGTGCCTTTACTTTGTGAAAATTCACTGAGCTGTGTGTTTTAAATTTGTGCATTATTATGGCGCATGTTCTATTTCAATAAAACAGCAAGAAAAAAACCTGCCCAACTAAAAATGATTAACAATAAAAGCAAAAGACTCATGAACAATATTTCAGTCATTTCTCTGTTATTGGTATCAAGCTTGGTGCCTGGACTTAACCCTGGTAAGTGTACATAAATGTAAAATTTGCTACAACAGTAAAAAAATGAACAGGGTAAAACTATGTGTGCTGACCCAGAAGGAGATCCATGATATAGTTTGTTTTTAATAAAAGGTGCTGAGCAATATTTATAGTATCTCATTTAGTAAAAATATAATAAAAGCTCTAAGGTCACGTACATTTATATGCAGATCTATATATAAATTATCTATGGACATTGGAGGTGGGGACCATTAATTTTTTCTTTGTTCTTCTTCCAGTTTTGTTGAGATATAATTGACATACAGCACTGTTTAAGGTGTATAGAATAATGATTTGACTTACCTACACCGTGAAATGCTTATTATAATAAGCATAGTGAACATACATCATCTCATACAAATACAGAATTAAAGAAAAAAATTTTTTTTGATGAGAACTCATGGGATTCTTAACACTCTCTTAACAGCTTTCATATTTAACATACAGCAGTGGTAATTGTATTTATCATGTTGTACATTACATCCCTAGTACTTATCACTGGGAGTTTGTATCTTTTGATCACCTTCATCCAGTTCCCCCTCCGCCGTTCCCCTGCCTGTGGTAACCACAAATCTGATCTCTTTCTCTATGAGTTTGCTTGTTTGTTTTTCAGGTATAGTTGACTTACAACACTATGTTAGTTCCTGTTACACAACATAGTGATTTTTTTCTTATACATTTCAAAATGATCACCACCATAAGTCTAGTTAGGATATTACAAAGACATTACTTAGTAATTGACTATGTTCCCCTCACTGTACATTTCATACCGTGACTTGTGTGACTCATTTATTTTGCAGCCGGAAGTTTGTACCTCTTAATCTTCCTCACCTATTTCAACTACCTCTCCTCTGGCAACCACCTGTTTGTTCTGTGTATCTATAACTGTTTCTGTTTTGTTATGTTTGCTCATTTCTTTTGTTTTTTAGATTCTACATATAAGTGAAAGAATACAGTATTTGTCTTTCTCTGTCTGACTTATTTCACTTAGTGTAATACTCTCTAGGTCCATCCATGTTGCTGCAAATGGCAAGATTTTATTCTCTTTTATGGCTGAGTAATATTCCATTGTATATGTTTACCACGTCTTCTTTATCCATTCATCTATCAGTGGACACTTAGGTTGCTTCCATATCTTAGCTATTGTATATAATGTTGACATGAACATAGAGTGCATATATCTTTTCTAATTAACATTTTCATTTTCTTTGGATAAATGCCCAGGAATGGAATTGCTGGATCATATGGTGGTTCTATTTTTAATATTTTGAGCAATCTCCATACCATTTTCCACAGTGGCTGCACCTATTTCCATTCCTACCAACAGTGCACAAGGGTTTCTTTTTCCCCACATCCTCGCCAATGCTTGTTATTTATTGTCTTTTTAATAATGGCCATTCTGACAGGTGCGAAGTGATCTCTCTTTGTGGTTTTGGTTTGCTTTTCCCTGATGATTAGTGGTGTTGAGCATTTTTTCATGGGTGGGGCGGGTCTATTAATTTTTAACTTTTAATCTTTTGTAGGTTTGATTTTTTTCCACAGCATCAGGGTATTTCCTTTATAGATAGATAGATAGATAGATAGATAGGGAAGGTAAATAAAAGGGGCAAATAAGTGAGAAGTTTGGAGCACATGATATCTGAAGTCCCCCCTTCCTGCTCTGGGGTCTGTGATTACGGCTGAACCCCTCCAGGGGTCCAGGTTTTGAATTGTATGGCCCTAAATCTCCATTTGTGGTTCTCAATTTAGACCCACAAATGTGTTCAGCCTTGTCCATTCCTGTGGCTGTTGTCCTGAATTTTCTTTGTGGATTCTTTCTCTAAGTCAGGTTTGATGTTTGGAAGCAAGGCGCCATGGACGAGCCTCAGGATGGCCATTCTGGAAGTGATACCCAGTTTGGCACCCCCCACACACACCTCAGGGAGATGTCCCGGGGTGTCAGGGAGGCAGTCACATGCTCATATCCATAAATAATGGCCCTGTGGAGACACAGAGGATAGAACAGTTGGTTCTGCCCATGGAAATCAGGGTGACTTCCTGGAGGAGGGGGCATCTGAGATGGTCCTTGGAGGATGAGCAGGTGTTTGACAGGCAGAGAGTGGAGGAGGAAAACGTTAGGAATGGAAGGATCTGCATGCACAAAGTCTTGGTGTTGTGACTGAGCTTGGCTGTTGGGGGCATGTAGGAGTGTAGCGTGCCCGAGAACTCAGGGTGTGAGTGGGTCAGGGCAAAGTGTGAGGGATAAAGCTGGGAAAGCTCTTGGGAGCCAGATTGAAAATTTGGACTCTATTCTGTGGGTGATATGGAGCCATAGAAGATTTGAAGCCGGAAACTTATTCAGACTGAAGTGTGGCAGAAAAGAACTTCCAATCCTTCCCCCTCTTTTCCCCCTTTCTCCCATCCTTCCTTTCGGGGAGAGGAACTCCCATCAGTAGGAGAAAAAGACAGAGTCTTGGTAGATGTTACAAGTGTGGAGCTTATGCTGTGGAATGCGGCCGCTACTAGTGACACAAAGGTTTGCAGGCCTTGTGGTGGTTTTATTTGGAGGAATCTAGAGCCGGTGAAGCCATTTACATTCCAGATCCAGAAGGTTGCTGAGCCCTTCCCAGAGCACCTGAGACCGCCGGGTGTCAGGGAGGTAGTGGTGCAGGGCTGTGGAGGAGACCAGGGAGAAGAGGCTGAGGTGGGCTGGATGGGTGACTCAGCAGGAAAAGGGAAGAGTCTTGTGTCGCATTCTTCAGACCCTAAACTACTCAGGGTCGTCTGATCACTCGGTTTCCCTTCCAGGATCTGGCGGTGGACCGGTTATCTCCACCCTTGGGGTCACTGCGGAGCGCACGTGCATGGTTTAGACGGGCTCCCGGGCTGGCGCTGCAGAGCAGGTGAGCGGGGGCCCAGGCCCCATGGAGGAGGGGTGGTGGCGGCCAGGATGAGGAAGGCGCGGCCGAGGTGGGTCAGAAGAGATGGGCAGGAGGCGTCGGGGGCGAAGAGAGGCAGGAGATGAGGAAAGCTAGAGGTTTCCAGTGTGTGTGGCCGGGCGGTGGGCGTGGGGTGGGGGGCATGGTGGAGCAATGGGGCCAGAAGAGGCCGAGGAGGGAGGGGCTGGCCTGGGGAGGAAGGCAATTAGATTAGAGTCGTGGCCGCATGTCTGTCCTTCCTCAGGACTGTGTCTCCAGCTGACGTAGATGGGAGCCCAACATCAGGGGGTGGAGGAGAAATCGTTTCTGCCACTTTCGGCTTTGCGGGAGGCAGCTGGATGTGTCTGCTGTTACTTAATGGCTCCAGCGCCGGCCAAGGTCTCTGCCAGGGTCGGAGCTTGTTACTGATGAGTGAAAGGTACCTACCTGATTCCAGCCCCTCACCCTGCTCCCAGCTCCCCGTGTGGCCAGCAGAAGCCACTTCATGTCTGGGGGACCGCAGGGCGAATTGCGAGGCGTATCTGTCATGGAAGAAATCCTGGTCGCTGGCTTGCTTCTCCCTGCCACGTGACCCTGGGCAAGTCCCTTCCCTTCTCTTGGTCTCAGTTTTCCCACGTGTACAGTGGGGAGGTAGGACCAGAGGATTTCTGAGATGCCAACACGTGTTCACCCCCAACAATAACGACCACCCCCCCCCCCAGCTGTTACCCAGCCCTGGCTGGGGCCGTGCAGGGAGGTGCAGGCGGGACCTGGAGCCTTGACGGTGGAAGCCCCTTCTGTGGTCACACGGGCTGGGGGAGGAGCTGTCCTGAGGCCTGGGAAGCTGGCAGCGCCTCACAGGGCAAATTGAATTTGTGTTTGAAAATGTAAGTGACCAAATAGATTGGCCTTTAAAAATTCCCAATTGGTCGTGGAGACAGATGGATTGGATAGGTGGGAAGGAAGGAGGAAGGGAGGGAACTGCTGGCAGCAGCAGCCTTGTGCTATGAAGTTAGATTCTGGGACTTCTGCTGGGGACACACCACTCTGTCCTCCTTGCCTGCCAGGAGCCAGGGGTGAAAACCTCCCCCAGGCTCTAGCCCAGAGAGCATATGGCAACCAGGCCGCAGAAGCTGGTTCTGGCTGGCAGAATATGAAGCACCCAGGTGGCGTATCTGCTTGGACCTGCCAAAGAGCTCCGTGAGAAATGTCCTTTGGAGTTGTAGCCATGGGATGAATCTCGAGCTGTCACCCGTCTGTGTTCCGACCCCGTGGGGACAGAGCTTTCCTCATTCCCAGCTTCTGGGGAAACATCCTTAGTTGAGCATTTAAGCCTCAGGGTCACAGTGAATTTCCTCCTGCTGTCCTTGTAACGAGGCACTGTGAGACCAGGGTCCTCTGTTTTTCAAAGTGTCATAGTCTAGAAAGTCATACAAACTGATCTTTAAAAATCACTAGTCGTCTTTCCTTTCCTTGTCTTGCTATTGCTCCATAGATGAAACAGACTCATCTGAGAAATCTTCTCAGAGCCCAGAACAATGGGATGATGAAGTTACTGCATAATAATATTGACTGTGTGTTCATTCATTCATTCATTCATTCATTCCTTTATTCATTCATTCGTGGAGCACCTGGTATTCGCCAGGCTCTGTTCAGGATGCTAAGCATGCAGCAGGGAGCAAAACAGACAAAAATCTGTCCTCATGGATCCTATATCCTGATTATAGGGTGGTGAGACAGATGTTAAAACAGTAAGATGGTTAAAGTGTGGGATAGTAATAGGTGCTGTGAAGAAACAGAAAAGCAGGAAGTAGGACTGGGGAGCTGCAGAGTTGGTGCGGGTGGCGTCAGGGTGTCCAGTTGTTTTTTTTTTATGAATTTATTTATTTATGGCTGCGACGGGCCTTCATTGCTGCGCGTGGGCTTTCTCAAGTTGTGGTGAGCAGGGGCTACTCTTCATTGCGGTGCGTGAGCTTCTCGTTGCGGTGGCTTCTCTTGTTGTGGAGCACGGGCTCTAGGCTCGCGGGCTTCAGTAGTTGTGGCTCGCAGGCTCAGTAGTTGTGGCGCACGGGCTTAGTTGCTCCGTGGCATGTGGGATCTTCCCAGACCAGGGCTCGAACCCATGTCCCCTGCCTTGGCAGGCGGATTCTTAACTGCTGTGCCACCAGGGAAGCCCCAAGGGGTGTCCAGTTTTAAGTAGCAGGCCAGGGATGGCCTCATTGGGAAAGTGACATTTGAGCCAAGGCCTAAAAGAGGTGACGGAGCGAGTTGTGGGATCTGGAATTCCAGCCAGAGGGCACAGCCAGTGCAAAGGCCCTGAGGTGGGACTGTGCTTGGTGTGGTTTTGGAGCAAGGCGGAGACTGAATAGTGGGGACCAGGGCAGGGACGATGGAGGGGTGCAGGGTGCCCGGCTTTCAGGACCCGGCTTTCAGGACCTGTGAGATGGCGGCCAGGGGCGTGTTGAACAGAGGAGGGCCGTCACGTGACTTGCAGGTATAGAAGGATGCGTCTGAGGGCTGTGTCTAGCAGAGGCTCGGAGAGGTGCAGGGAGGCAAGCAGCGGCAGCAGGACCCCGGGAGGAGGGGGAGGGGCGCAGTGTACACAGTGGGATCAACTGGCCACACTGTGACGTGACCCAGACAGTAGATGTGACCTTCTGCGTGGGGAGCAGAGGGGAGTTGCAGGCGGGGAGTTGGAGGGACAGAGGTCAGGGGTTCAGCTGGAGAGTCTGTTACATTGAGTGGACATGTCCCAGCTGGAGAGAGGCCTGGAGCTCAGAGGAGGGTGCAAAGTTGGAAGTCGTCGGTGGTCAGGGAGCGACATGAGGTCACCCAGGAGTGAGTGCTGACGGACACAAGGTGAGTCCAGGCCCCCAGAGTTAGAGACGGGTTGGGGAGGGGGTCGGGGGTGGTGGTGTGCGGATGGAGGGCGGCGCTCTGGGGATCCCGTCTGTCCTAGGAGGGAGCAGAGGCGGCAGGCCCGTGGTGGTGGGGGGGATTGGAGCTGCAGGGCAGTCACAGCGAAGGCCTCAGCTGATTCCCTCAGGGGCCGCGGTCGGGGGCCCCTTCAGAGTTGCCCGGAATTCAGGCAAGCCAGCCTTGCATGGACCGGTCCTTGGACCTGGGCCCCTCCAGAGGGTGGGGCATGCCCTGGGGCCGGGTAGCTCCCTTCTGCCCAGGGCCATTCCAGAAGGGCCCCCTCTGGGCCTTGAGCGGCGATGCCCGCAGGCTGGGGAGTAAGTCTTGAGGGACCTGGGGTTGCGGCGCAGCGACCCCCACCCCCCATCCACTGGGGGACGTGGCCAGGGCCTTGTAAGACAGTGGCACGCCGGGGTCTGTTACAAGAGTTGGCAAGTTTGGGGTTCCCTGGAGAGTCAAGGTTGATGGAACCCAGCAGCTGTGATGCGTCCGCCTTCCGGGTTAAGTTTTCCTTTGTGTTCCATAGTTTCTGCAGCTGAATTTTGTAAAGTGAGACAGCCCGGTTCTAGAGACTTGAAGGAGGGGCCTCACTTAAGTCAAGATGGTAAGGGATGGTGAGCAGACACCCGGAGGAGGTGGAAGGGAGAACCCAGGGGCATCTGGCTCAGGGAGACAGAGGTTCAGATTATCATCACTCCGTGAGAAAAGGGAAAGTGGGAGAGTGACCTTCTGAAGGCCAGGGAATTGACAGCCTCAGAGTTTCACTTTCTTCCGTGAAAACTTTCCTCTGTGGTTTACTTGTTTGGTTGATTGGGTAGCCAGGCTTACAAGGATGGAGCAATTTTCTAGCCAGGTCAGTGAAAACCACATCATTCTGTCTTCCCCCAGATTCTAACAATGACAGGTAGTAATGTGTGGAATTGTTGGTAGTCTACATTAGGGCCTTGGTGCCAACAGATCTTGTTCAAATCCTGCCTCTGCCATACATGAGCTGTGTGACCTTGGGTAAGTCACTCACCCTCTCTGAGCCCTTGCTTCTTCACCTATAAAGAGAATAACTACCTTACATGTTTCTGTAAGGGTTTAGGTGGGAAGACACCTATGAAAGCATCTCCCTTCATCCTTGGCATTTGGGAGGCTTCAAAAGATCTCAGTCCCTTTTCTGTCACTGCAGTTAGGAGCTCATGATTTGACCCTGAAGGGATGTGCCAATTTCCCTGGCTCCCAGGGAGAGGAGGGTGCTTGGGTGCAGTGTTCCAGGAACCTCCCACATGGGCAAGTTTCTTATTTGTGTCAAGACCATTCTCTTCCCCTCCATCCTCGATTCCTGCCATGGGCACCACTGGTCTCCATCCACCCAGCCTGCTGATAAGCCAGGAACAATGTTATCGCAGCTGCCAGGCCCTGTGGGGTAGAATTCCTTTGTTGGGCAGTCTTGGCTCCCTTGGGGGTTCTGGGTGGGTTCAGGTTTATTGACATGGGCTGTTGAGAGGGTCTGGGGCAGGGCCTGGCTCCTAGTAGATGCTCAGGGAGTATTCACTGGATGGACAAGTGAGTGAGTGGTGACAGCTCTGTAGATGGTGGGGCAAGACCCACATCTGGAAAGAGTGAGACTGGATTTGGAGCCAGTGCTCACATGTAGCTGTGTGGCAGGGGGACAGTGTAGCACCAGGAGTTAGGAGGCTCCAGCCTGGCTCCTTACTGTGTGATCCTGGGCAGGTCACGTCACATCTCTGAGCCTTTTAAAAATATCTGTCAAGTGGAGGTAATAATAATTTGTAAACTGTAAAGTACTGTATAAGCAGAAAGCAAGTGTTGGTGAGGATGTGGAGAAATTGGAACCCTTGTGCACTGTTGGTGGGAATGTTACAGTTGTTGTGGAAAATCACATGGCAGTTCCTTAAAGCATTAAGCATAGTATTACCGTACAACCCAGCAATTCCACTGCTTGGTATATACCCAAAAGAATTGAAAGTGGGGTCTTGAAGAGATATTTGTCCACCCATGGTCCTAACAGCATGATTTGCTGTAGCCAAAAGGTGGAAGCAGCCCAATTGTCCATGGAAGGGTGATATAAACATACAGAGGAATATTATTGTAGTGTAAACATACAAAGGAATACTGTTCAGCCTTAAAAGGAAGGAAATTCTAATACATGCCACAGTATAGGTGAACCTTAAGGGCCCTATATGAGGGGCTTCCCTCGTGGTGCAGTGGTTAAGAATCCACCTGCCAGTACAGGGGACATGGGTTTGAGCCCTGGTCCGGGAAGATCCCCCGTGCCGTGGAGCAACTAAGCCCATGCGCCACAACTAATGAGCCCGCATGCTGCAACTACTGAAGCCCCTGCGCCTGAGCCCGTGCTCCGCAACGAGAGAAGCCACCACAGTGAGAAGCCCGCGTGCCACCATGAAGAGTAGCCCCCGCTCGCCGCAACTAGAGAAAGCGCATGCACAGCAACGAAGACCCAATGCAGCCAAATATAAATAAATTAATGAATGTTAATAAAAAAGACCCTACGTGATAAGTGAAATAAGCCAGTCCCAGAACGACAAATACAGTACGATTCCACTTATATGAGATACCTATAGTAGATTCATAGAGATGGAAAGCTGAATGGTGATTACCAGGCCCTGTGGGGAACAGGGATTGGGGAGTTACTGCTTAATGGGTACAAAGTTCCAGCTGGGTATGAAGAAAAAATTCTGTGGCTGGATGGTGGTGACGGTTGTACAATGTGAATGTACTTCATACCACTGAACTGTACACTTAAAAATGGTTCAGATGGGGCTTCCCTGGTGGCGCAGTGGTTGGGAGTCCGCCTGCCGATGCAAGGGACACGGGTTCGTGCCCCGGTCCGGGAGGATCCCATGTGCCGCGGGGCGGCTGGTCCCGTGAGCCATGGCCGCTGAGCCTGCGCGTCCGGAGGCTGTGCTCCGCAGCGGGAGAGGCCACAGCAGTGAGAGGCCCGCGTACCGCAAAAAAAAAAAAAAGAAGAAAAGGTTCAGATGGTAAATTTTATGTTACGTGCACAATAAAAAAATTTAAAGTGCTGTATAACCACCACCACCTTCATGAAAACAATTTGCTTTGACTGGAATTGAGCCTTTCTATTTATCTACGTGTAGAATGGCTGAATACTGAATAATTTGAATTTCTGGGTGAATTCTTGATGCCATCAACTCACCATATGGTTATGGCGGCTCTCTGGGCTCAGAAGAGGAGAGGAGACATGAAATAGATAGGGCTTCTGTATTTAAATGTCCTAGGATGGCTCAGGTTGAGGCTGCCACCAAATGAGAGAACATCTGAAAACGCTCGGTGATTCTAAAAAGCTTCACCTGTTCTCACTGTGGTGCTTGCTGTTACCCCTGTAAGATCTGTGCCTTTTTTAAAAAAAGTAATTAATTAATTTTTTGGGCTGTGTTGGGTCTTTGTTGCAGTGTGCGGGCTTCTCATTGCCGTGGCTTCTCTTGTTGTGGAGCACGGGCTCTAGGAGCGCGGGCTTCAGTAGTTGCGGCGCATGGGTTTAGTTGCTCCGCGGCATGTGGGATCCTCCCGGACCAGGGCTCAAATCCGTGTCCCCTGCATTAGCAGGCGGATTCTTAACCACAGCGCCACCAGGGAAGTCCCAAGATTTGTGCCCTTGAGGGAGGAAAATGAAAACCTGTGGGTTGATAGGAGAATGATCTCACTAAAGAACTTAACCCAATATTATGTCTTCATCTTGAGGCCAAGAAACTGCCTCCCATAAAAAGGAAAAATATCTTAGACAGGTAGATGGCGGGTAGCCTCATTAATCTGCTACTGATTGTATCTTGAAATGACACTCGTGAGAAAGAAGTTAAGATGCTGAATCCTGCTCTTGCTTAAGTCAGTGGTTTTTAAAGTGTAGACCACCTGAGTTGGAATCATCAAGAGATCTTATAAAAGGAGACACAGTCCAGGCTTCCACGTCAGACCTACTTAATCAGGATTTCTGGGGACAGAGCCTGGGAATGTGTAATACTGACAAGCCCCTTGGTGATTCCTGTTGATTGACTGAGAAACGAGAGCCTGGGACCAGCCCCAGCAGATTAATTGGGAAGCCAGGGACAAACACCATGTTGGGTGGCTGCCATTTGGGGTAGCTGCCATTTTGATGGGAGAAAAACCAGGCACAGCCTCCGGGGGTCTGAGGTGTAGTCACAGGGGGAGGCAAGCAGGGGCCAGTGCTTGTCAGAAGTGGCCTCCTCTGATACAAAGCGATCAACAGCCCAGACTGGCTGAGGGGCAGGGGTCCCCCACAAGGAGGTCTGATGTTTAAGTAACCAGGAAGTTCACCCAGTACTCACCCGACAGTTGAGGTGTTACGAGTGCCTAGTGGGCGGTGCATTTTCTGCCACTACCGTGCCAATGTGTGTATCCAACGTAATACCTGATCCTCGATGTTCCAGAACATCTTGTCTGCTCCTCTGCTGCCGCCTTTGGGCCTCTGAATTTTAAGTACCTGGTTATGAATTTGTCTCCCACTTAATACCAGGAGTTCCTCAAGGGCAGGAATTACCTGGTTTACCTCTCAGGGCTGGGCACACAATAAGCGCTTCCTGAACTGTTGAAGGAGCATCTGGTGAACTTCCTGGTGGCTTAAACATGAGACCTACTTGCCAGAAACCTCTGTCTCTCATCCAGACTGGTCTGATGATTTCTTTCATCTTAGGGGATGCAGCCTCTGCTCTTTTTGCTAGAGTCTGGAGATGATAGAAGTATGGTGTGTAGGGAAGGCACATTTATATTCGGAGTGTCCGTTTCGGAAGAACAAAGCACTACCTCTTCCATGATGCAAGCTGTTCAGTGTAATCAACCTGCCACCAGCTAACTGGTTGGTCACCGTATTGGGACTCCGTGTTGGTCTCTGCCCCTGGCTGACTGGGCGCTCAGCAGTAGCCAGGCCAGCCTTGGTGATTGAAAGCCCATGTTGCTGAGCCCATGCATGACCTGCATCCCTCCCACTGTGACCCACTAGGCAATGGCAGAAGTGGCTGCAGAGGGAGCCTGACTGGTCTCCACGGGATGGGTCACACCTCAACTTTAAAGGATGGTTGAAGTCCTCCTCTGCTGAATCACGCTTTGATGAGCATTAACATGGGATACAAATGTTTTCACATTCTTTGCCCATTCAGAGAAACCTATCAACATACCTGTTTCCCAGACCTCCTTGTCATCAGTGTTCCAGTGATATTCCTTCCAAAGTTCCTGACCATCCAGCAAAACCATTTTCCATAGCCTATAAATTGGTATAGACTCTTTTTTTTTTTTTAATTGGGGTATAGTTGTTTTACAGCGTTGTGTTAGTTTCTACTGTATAGCGAAGTGGAGTTCCCTGTGCTATACGGCAGGGGTATAGACTCTTATCTGTGGCCATTTCTTCCTTCAGGCAAAATGCACAACCAGGTGCACTGTTCAGAATTTTCCCCACCAGGAGGATTTCTTTCCACTGTCCTCTGGGGATGCTCCAAAAAGGGACTGTAGTGCTGCAGCATCCACCTTTGAATTTTGAACCCAGTTTTCATTGATTCTGAAGTCATAAACTGTTGGGTTCTACTACTGCCCACTTTGTTTTATCGGCAAGCTTCTGCTTTAATATTCTTTGGAGAGGCCCAACCCAGTGGAAGGATCTGTCACTAGACAGATCTTCTCTCTGATAAGTTGAAATGGTCCCCCATCCGGGATCAGCTCCCAGCATGCCTGCCCGTAGGATGAGTGTCCTGAGACTCACCTCCTCGTGACAACCCTGTAAATACTGGCGGGTACTGGCTGAGCCCTACCTCTAGGAATTTCTCTCAGCATGATATTCAGCTGTAGCCAGGCACTGTGATTTCTGGTTTCTCTTCTAAAGCCCTGTACTGCCCTGACATGATTCCCACAGCCATGAGGTACCCTCAGGACTCAGAGACCATACTATGAGATCAAATAGCCTTTATTTCCAAGAACAAACGAGATTCTCAGACAGCAATAGATGGATAGAGTTAGCTCTTAGACAGTTACGTTCATTCAACAAATGTCTCATGAGTATTTAACCATGTGTAAGACCTGAAAAGTGTGATGATGGATCATATCCATGGACTACTGTGGACCGGTTCAGGAAGAAGAGCTCGAAGCGCCCCCTTCTTGATATCAATAGCACTGATACAGAATGACCGTAAAATGTCTGGAACGCATTTGATGCTTCTCTTTCCCTCCCCGAAGCCCCTCTGGTACCAGCAGGAAGTGGGAACCAGTATTAGCTTCATGCTGGCCTGGAGCCTAGAATTAATGATGCTCGTTTCTTCTGACATCTGAATACGAGGTGGTGATGGTTACATTGTCTGGCCCGAGCCACTCACGCACATGCCATTGTAGTCGCAGACAGCATTCCTGTCTTGATGCCTAAGCAAGATTAGAAGGTCTAGCAGTTGGTTTGTTCATTTTCCATGTATTCTAAGAGATATTTATGATCCCATTACTATGTGATCTAACTAGTGTGCAGCAAGGGACTTTCACTGCCTTTGATCAACACTCCCTGGTTCCTAAGATAGAGCTCATGGTTGTCTGCCTTTTTGCAGCCTCAAGGCTTCCGGACCCCTTAGTACTCAGCTCTGTTTAACATTCTGTGCTTCTATTTGCCATTTAATAATTTCCTACGATTCTTTCTTTCAAATGCTGAGGAGGGTTTTGGGCATGCATATATTGTTTCTTAAAAAGTACTCAACATGTAATAGTGGTATATTGTTTTAGTTAAGCCACAGGTAGTTTGTCTGTCTATCCATGTATGTATCTATGCATTTATCTATCATCTACAGTGTTTAGGCTCAACTATACATACACACAGACACAGACGTAGACATAGACACACACACATATTATGTTTAGAGTAAAATACACACCCAGGCATACACATCCATGGTAATCCTGGGGACAGTTCTACAAGGGCTTCAAATCATTGCTTAATGTCTAAAGGTAGAAGGCTGTATTAGGATCTCGGTCTTTGTCATGAACATGCAGTAATGAAACTTATATAACTCTCGAGTTTAAGAAATTTAGTGCTCCGATCAACCATAAAAACCTATTTGTGGGCGTTGAAGCATCTGACTGTATTTAAGAAGCGTTTGCCAAATTATTACTACTGCTTTCACGGTTGTCACCAGCATTCTGTTGAGGGCGGGCGGTGAATGAGGAGGGTGAGTGCAGCAGAGGGAGACTGAGGGCACTTTGTGGTCGCCTCGGAGCCCTCTCTTTGCCCAGCGCGACCATTGAAGCCAGGCCATGGACACATCAGTCACAACACTCCCCAGGTGAAGGCGACAGCCAGTCTTCACTGTGGGCATCGTGACACATCCCATGGGCATCGCTGGGCTGGGCAGGCAGGGCATAGGGTACATGCTTTGCCCTACCGAGCGAGGCTGTCCTGGCTAGAGAACTCCAGGCCCGGCTGTGAACGTCATTGCCAAGGATGCAGTGCAGGTGGTGCCAGCTCAGGGCCCTCTGCCTCCACCAGCAGGTGACCCAGGTCCAGGTGTTCATGGTTTAGACTCCTCTAGAGGAGAGGGGTGATCTTGCGTCGTCTTGCAAGGGTCGGGGTTGCAGGTGTTTCGAGCCCTGATGCAGGAGGCTCAGGAAGAGGCCTTTAGAAACCCACAGATGTCTCCCAGAGAGCTGGGCTGGTGTGCTGACATCAGCGGCCCATGCAGCCTGGGTTGGGAGCCGGCTCTGCCCATGCTGTGCTGAGCAGCTTGGGAGCATCACCTCTTCATCCCGGCCTCGACTCTCCCCCAGCGAGCCCAGGAGGTTGACACTCACGACTTGAGAGCTCCCACCTGCATCTCCCCTTGCCGTTGGGGAGGTAACCTCCCTGCGGTTACTGCATTTTACATCGTTCTCTGCCCCCCTCCCCCACCCCGCCTGCCCAGCGCTCCGGAACCTGCCTCCCTATAGACGAGCCATGTGGCACAGGGGTCGAGAGCTCTGACCTGAGAGTCAAGCAGACGAGAGTCTGAATCCCAGCTCAGGAAGATGGGTTCCATGAAAGTGCCCATCTCTCAGGGCTGCGTGAGGATGCAGGTGATCAGGAGCACCAGCCGAGCCTGGCAAGTAGAGGGTCTTGTGAGGAGGAGCCCCAAGAACCCTTAGACGGGGGCCAGAGCAGCCGCTCTGATGGCCTCGGGGCTTCCCCACAGATGTTTCCCTCTGTTGTATTCAGATCAGGTAACAATGGGCCCGCTGTTCTGGGAGGGGCCTGGGGTGGTCCGTCAGATCCCAGCAGCCTGAGCCCACTGGGAGGGCAGACGCTTCCCTGGCTGGACGTCTCGACGATGGACAGGGATCTCAGTGACGGTGACAGTAAGTACAGCCTGTCTGGGCGAGGGGCGCCCGCCTCCGTGGGTGGCTGAGCTGAAATCTCCCCGCTGCCCTCAGCGCTGTCTTGGTTCTGCTTCTGTGCTGCTAGAGCATCCCTTCCTTCCTTCCTTCCTTTCACACGTAAAGCCCGTTTGCAGCCTGCAGGCTGTTCTTCCATTAGGTGCCTCGGGGCAGTGGAAAAGGAAGGTAGAAAACCAAGGTGAGGACTTTCCTCCCTAACCACGTAACACTGTCCAAATCTTAGATTCTCTATCCTTCCTTTCTCCGATTGATAGTCACCCCTCCCCCGCCCAAGCCAAATGTGAGCCTGGATATCAGGATTCTTATTTCAGTCAGAGTTGCATCAGTTCTTAGATGAGGTGAGGTTAATTTTTTTCTTTTTCTTTTTTTTGCGGTACGCGGGTCTCTCACTGTTGTGGCCTCTCCCGTTGTGGAGCACAGGCTCCGGACGCGCAGGCTCAGCGGCCATGGCTCACGGGCCCAGCCGCTCCGCGGCACGTGGGGTCTTCCCAGACCGGGGCACGAACCCGTGTCCCCTGCATTGGCAGGCGGACTTTCAACCACTGTGCCACCAGGGAAGCCCAGATGAGGTTAATTTTAAAGCAATGTCAGTGAAAGGTCTTTACGCAGGATCTCCCTCTAGCAAAAAGCTCCCTTGTTCATTACTGCTCAGGAAACATAGTCCACGTGACCCCATCTTGTCATTAGTGGGACAGAAATACAATGGAATCTAAGAACTAATTAAGGAGATGAAGAAGGAAGTGGTATTTTAAGAAGAAATGTGCTGTCTTTTAAAACAAGAAAGTTGGATAGTGAGTTTGGAATGGACATCCTGGGGAGTATCAGGTTGGGAATTGGCAGGCTAGGGTTCAAGTCCTAGCCCTGCTGTGAGTTGGCTCTGTGATCTTGGTCAAGTCACTTAACCTCTCTGAGCTTCAGTTTCCCCATCTGTAAAAGGAGATTGATCAGGAGTTCTTAATTTGAGGACCATGAAGGTGAAGGCAAAATACTATATGTATGGGCTTTGT
>NW_021703780.1:94412358-94544059 GCF_005190385.1 Monodon monoceros | reverse complement strand
TCCCAGAGAGGCCCATGACACTAGTACATTTTCAGAGTTAACCGAACTTGGTGACTTTGAAGGTCCTTTGCAGGCCCAACACTTTTTCCTGCCCTTAATGCTGGTGTCTCTGAGCTTTAAGCCTCAGAGCTGCAGTGGGATATGAAATGAACCCATGCTAATCTGAGAGAGCTCAGTTTAAATTTTGTTGGAGTCCTTTTTCATATTGAAGTGAGAGACTGTACCTAGATATTTTAGCATGTATTTGAGGAGGACTGACTCTGATCTCTGATATATTGGAAATTGTGTATCCGTAGTCTTATTCTGATAAGCTTCTACTAACAGTCGAATGCAGTCTTTCCTCTTAAAAAATAGTGCTCATTAGCATTCTTTCAGTTTATTCTTGGAGTTTGTTGTAGTAGACATGGGTTATGTCAGATCTGCATTCAAATCCAAGCTCTGCCTCCTAATTGCTGGGTGACTTCGCCTAAGTCACTTGACCTCTCTGAGCTTTATTTCCCCCAATAAAAATAGAGATGGTGTCATCTTGCAGAACTGGTAAAAGATTAATTGGATGTAAAGTGCCTAATATATCACTCAGCCCAGAGTAGGCATGGAGTAAATATTGACTCTAGAGAATTATCAGATTATGTCCCCGAGAGCTTTAAAATTAAACTGCTATTAATGGAAAATATTACCACCGTGGTGGTTCTGTTTTGGCATCAAGCTTTTTGGTAAGCAAGGTAAGAGGAAGGTGAACTCTTTTTGGTTCCCTTAAAATTCTAAAACCTCTGATTCTGCCGTATGGTCACCCTATGTGCTGGTTTCCAACATAATCAAACCTCAGGCCGGCATTTAGGGTCTACTGCAAGGTGTGAGATTGTCCAGAAAGTTTTTAGAAACAAGATTGACGAAATCTGAAACTAAGTAAAGTTTTCTTCTGGTTTCAGAAAGGGAGGCTGCTATGGGACTTCTGTAATTTATTTATTTATTTTTAAAGCTTTTTCTTTCTTTTTTTAAAAAATAAATTTATTTTATTTATTGTTTATTTTTGACTGCATTGAGTCGTCGTTGCTGTGTGCAGGCTTTCTCTAGTTGCAGTGAGCAGGGGCTACTCTTTGTTGTGGTGCGCGGGCTTCTCATTGCGGTGGCTTCTGTTGCAGAGCTCGGGCTCTAGGCTCACAGGCTTCCGTAGTTGTGGCATACGGGCTTCAGTAGTTGTGGCACAAAAGGTCGATAGTTGTGGCTCATGGGCTCTAGAGCACAGGCTCAGTAGTTGTGGCGCACGGGCTTAGTTGCTCCACGGCATGTGGGATCTTCCTGGACCAGGGCTTGAACCCGTGTCCCCTGCATTGGCAGGTGGATTCTTAACCACTGCGCCACCAGGGAAGCCTGACTTCTGTAATTTAAATGTCCCTTCTTAGGTGAGAGATGGTTGTCCACTTTAGCCAGTTGAGTTACCCTTCCCAGTCACTAAAGTGTTGTCCCCTTAGTTTTTGAGTCTACAGTGTGGGGAAGCTTCAGAGAGAGAATATCTGCCTCCAGTGACATAGTCTGGTACCAAAGTAGGCATGGATGGGGACATTCTGGGTGTTGCATCCACTTGGAAGTCACTTTCAGCACCACCTCTGTCGGATTTCAGTGCTTTAACAATGATTAATTAGGGGCAGGAGACGTGCACTCCTTTGATCACCTGAAATCAAGGGAATGGCATTTTAAAAAGAGAAAGATAGGGCTTCCCTGGTGGCGCAGTGGTTGAGAATCCGCCTGCCGAGGCAGGGGATGTGGGTTCGTGTCCCGGTCCGGGAAGATCCCACATGCCACAGAGCGGCTGGGCCCATGAGCCATGGCCGCTGAGCCTGTGCGTCCGGAGCCTGTGCTCCACAACGGGAGAGGCCACAACAGTGAGAGACCCGTGTACCGCCAAAAAAAAAAAAAGAGAAAGATAAGGGGGTTATCCACGAATTGTGCCTTTCTCCACCAGAAAAATTCCTTCCTATACAAGAGAAAAATAGCTGGCGTCTGGTGAGCAGAAACACGACCTGGGTGGCACTTTGCAAAGCTCTCTCGGCAACCACTTGACGTGTGTGCCTGGAGCACTGGGGTATTCACTCGAGTAGAAAGGCCTTGGGGCTTGGAGTCAGGCTCTGAGTTCTAAGTACTGTTTCTGTCTCTGCTATGCGCCTGTGAGCTTTTGCTGTCTCAAATCACATCTCTGAGCCTCATCTCGTCCTTCTACTAAATGGGGAAAATAGTGGTTGTCATGAGGTGCAAGAGAGATCATGGAGCGTCCCTCACCGAGGCAGTGCGTGAATTAGGGGGCAGTGGTCCAGCTGGATGGCCACCCTGGAACTCAGCCCAGCACTGTGGAAATGGTGACGCGGCTGGTGGCCCCCATCGGAGCACCCCACGCTGGGCGCCACACAATGTCCCGTGATGTCTGCATTCCTGTTGTGCCCACTGAGATCTGCCCAGGAAATGACGTGTCTGCCCGTGCTTCAGCCTGGAGGCCTTTATTTTTGTCCACAACATAATGGGGAGTTTAATTTAGCTCTGATGAGTTGCCAGAGGTCATTGTGGCTCCCAGTTGATGGATGGAGCTCTGAGTGCCCCACCTCTCATTCTTCCCGTCTTCCTGCACTGTTGTTGGGTTTCCAGCAGGACAGAGCAGCCACGTGGCGTCTTCTTGTCCAGGGGAGTACTGATGCCCCAGCGGAGACAAGACTTCCGGGCAGGCGGGGGCCCTCCCAGGGGAGGGGGCTGTGATGGCCTTGCCTTTCTTTCCACGCTTGACATTTTCACTCTTGTGCACTGGCTTAAAGGAGCACCAGGAAAGAGGAAGACCTGCCCTCCTCGGTCCAAGGCACTGACCGAACATTTATTACATGCCAGGCTCGGGGCTGAGAGCTGTATACACATTGTCTCGTTAGGTGGGCCCTAATACCACCCGCTCTCTTTCCCAGCTGGAGGAGTTGAGTGCTGGGAGGATGAGTGTCTGGCACAGTGCCATGTGTTACTTGGCTCAGACGGCAGCATATCAGAGCCCGGGTTCCTAAACACAATGCCCAGGGATTCTGAGTGCAGTCACCCCCATCCCCACCCTGGCTACAGTCCAACCCTGCCCCTCACCTTTAATTCTTTTAACTGCGCTAACAGACACTGCATGGACCCTGCCCCAGACAGGTTCAAATTCCAGCCGCCACCTTCCGGATCCCCCTCAGAGCCACCCCGCACAGGTGGGTGTCAGGTCAGGGTGGGCAAAATACGCCTCATGGACCAAAGCTGACCCACCGCCTGTTTTGTACTTTAATTGGAACCAGCCACACTTGTCTATAGCTACTTTCAGGGCACTACAGCCGAGGTGAGTAACTAAGACAGACTGTACAGCCCATAGTCTGAACTGTTTACCACCTGGCTATTTGTAGAAAATGTTTGCTGATCCCTGGGTCCCTGGTGGGCGGAGTAGCAGAGCATGCTAATAAACTTATTAGAAGCGAAACAATATTGAGAACCAAGGTTCGAAGAATAATTCCGGGGGAGATCTCATCCTGGGGATTTCAGGACACATTGGCAGGCGTTGCAGCTTTACATCACACTTGCATGCGTCCCAGGGCTCTCACCTGCTTCTTGGCAGAATCATTTGCTTACAAAGATAAGCAAGGTACTCTCTATATTCACAAACATTCTTCTATTTCAGCTTCCTTTGGAAGTTTCCTGCAAGGAGACAGAACCTTAGAGACGAATATGTAGTGCTTATTATCAGAGGACAAGTGCACCCCTCATGGGGGAGGGGTGGTAGAGCAGGGTTGTTTATTTCTTTCAATGACACCGCCTCCTCCCTCACCGTTCTCGGCCATGAATGCCAGAATCTCAGGCTTCTTCACCGTCCAACGTCTTGTCTCTACTTCCAGATTACCTAAGCTGTTCTGGTTTTGAACAAGATCTACTTATTCTTCTGGCCTCTGCTTTTATTAAACTCTAAAGAACAGGACATAACATCTTTATTTTTTGTAGTGATAAAGAGCTATAGGTTTTAGAGAGCTGCAGAAAGCAGGAGGATCTCAGAAATGAGGTCGATCAGCTGGAAGTTTGACCCAAGTGGCCTTCAGTGACTTAATGCAGAGAGAACCCCCTTCCACTGACCGTTTATCAGCTCGCTCTTTAAAGTCAACTTCCTATGGTCAACTGCTCACTAGAAAGACACAGTTGAGGGATCCTTGTCCCCCAGCCTGGGGACTTCACGGAACAGGTTTGACAGGTGGCCCACTGGGCTGGAACTGGAGCAAGGAGCCTCTGGCCTGCTCTAACTCCAGCGCTGTGCACCCTAGGAGTACTGGAGTAACCTCTCTGAGGCTCAGACTCCTCGTGTCAAGTGGAGCTAGACGCCCTGCCTTCCACACCTCTAGGTGGGATGGTGGGGTGAGGCATCAGGTGTGGGAGGTGCTTCGTGAGTAGTCCTGAGTTTCCAGGAGCCAGTTCTAGTATTATGCTTTCCTACTTGGAGTCTCAGTCCCTATGTATAGATGTCACAGCCTGACAGATCAAGATGAGGTTTTAAAAACAGTTATATAATCAGTGCTTCTTCCATAGGGTTTGCCTTGTAAAAAGTACTTGGAAAAGAACAGCAGCTTTGGAGAGAGAAGAACCTTGGTTTGAATCCACTTCTATCACTCACTGGCTGGGCGATCTTGGGCGAGTCACATTGGTAGAATGTGGTTGTGCTGGTGTGTCAGTTTGGGTCATCCAAGAAGCAGACACCAAGATGGCCTGAGACATGCCAGATGTCCCTTGGAGACCTGTGAAGGGAAAGGGAGAGAAGGGGCAGGCGTAGGCAGAGACCGTCTTTGGACCACAGTGTAGGTCAGACACCTGTGAGAGGAGAGAGGGCAGCAGGGGAGCCTGAGACCCTGGTGTGGCTCCAAGAAAGTCTTGTGTGGGTCTGTGGAGAGTCTCAGAGTAAAGACTGCCTGATGGAGGAAGCTGCATGACCTACTGTCCCACATCCCAGTGCCTTAAAACAACAACCACTTTAATATATTTCATGATTTTGTGGGTCAGAAATTTCAACAGGGCTCAGGTGGGTGCTCCATGTGTAACTGATTAGGGTCTGTGTTGGTTCAAGCTTCTGTAACAAAAATACTGTAGTCTGGGTTGGCTTAAACAACAAGCATTTATTTCTAACAGTTCTGGAGGCTGGGAAGTCCAAGGTCAAGGCATCAGCAGACCCGGCATCTGGTGAGGGCCCACCTCTGGCTTGTAGACAGCCGCCTTCTCACTGGGTGCTCACAGAGTAGAGAGAGTGAGAGAGCCCTAGCCTCTTTCTCTTCTTATAAGGACCTTGATCCCATCATGGGCTCCATCCGTAAGACCTCATTTAAACCTAATCCCCTCCCAAGGGCTTCCCTGGTGGTGCAGGGGTTAAGAATCCACCTGCCATTGCAGGGGACACGGGTTCGAGCCCTGATCTGGGAAGATCCCATATGCCGCAGAGCAACTAAGCCCGTGCACCACAACCACTGAGCCTGTGCTCTAGAGCCTGCGAGCCACAACCACTGAGCCTGCGTGCCACAACTACTGAAGCCCACGCACCTAGAGCCTGTGCTCCGCAACAAGAGGAGCTGCCGCAATGAGAAGCCTGCGCACCGCAACAAAGAGTAGCCCCTGCTCGCCACAACTAGAGAAAGCCCAAGTGCAGCAATGAAGACCCAGCACAGCCAGAAACAAACAAATAAATAAATAAATATATTTTTTTAATGTGTTAAAGAAAAAAAACCCCAAAACCCAGCTCTACTGGGGCTGTGGGTTTCAACACATGAATTTGGGGGATGCAGACATGCAGTCCATGAAAGGGTCCCTCAGTGTGTTGGGCAGGCAGCCGCTCTGGACCGGAGGCTTTGCTCGCATTCCTGGTGGCTTGGCGGGGTGGCTGGAAGGCCAGGCTCCACTGGGCCCCTCCCCACGTAGTCTCAGGGCATTTGCTCGTGGCCTCTCCAGTGGGATGGCCTAATGTCTTACCTGACAGCTCAGGCATCAAGAGGGACGGCTTCAGGAGGCCAGAAGTAGGAGCTGCAGTCTCTTCTTTGCTTGCTGCGTTCCCTTGGTGAAGCGGTCACAAGCCTGCCCAGGTTCAAGGGGGAGGAAACGGAGACCTGTCTGTTGATGAGAGGAGCAGCAGTGTGCCCATCTGTTATTCGGTGCCTGTCTCCTAGGGCTGGGGAATATGATACTGTTTCTACCGCACCCGTCCCGCTGACTAGCACAGAGTAGGTGCCCAGCAGATAGGGGCTGCCCTTCCGAATGTTTGTGTCATCATTATTCTTACCGCTGCTACTGTCATACCCCCAACCCCATTGCTGGCCGCCCTACAAATATGTTGTGTGTCGTGAGGGGACCGGAGTGAGACTGACTGAAACCGTGAGCCTCTTTACGATGCACCTGCCCTCACCCGTCAGGTAGCTGACAGGAGTCGCCTTCGACCCCCTCCTCCCCGAGGCTTGGCACTGCCCGTTCTTCCCCAGGTGTGATGGACCTCAGCTTCGAGGCCGAGAGGCCTCTGGCGCCCCCGGCTGAACTCCTGGAGAGGCTTCCCAGCTGTGACTGCCTTCTTCAAGGGGACAGTGAGCCTGTGTCCCTGGGGGCTTGGGTCCCGCAGCTTCTTCCTGGGGCTTATGCTGTTGTGCGGGCATCTCTGGAACAGGCCGGGCTGGGAGAGCTCCCCTGTCCCCTGGGGGCCCTGGGAAGCCCCTTGTCGCCATTGGGAGGGAACGGGAGGATGGGGCATAGGCCCTGTGTCCATGGACATTCTGTGACCATGTCCATCTCCACTTACGACCAGGATGCTGCCGGTCTTGGAACCCAGGATGCCAGATATTCTTCCCACCTTCGGAGGCCCCGGGGAGGCCCCAGGAACAAAGGTGCTGGTCTTCGTTTCTGGAACACAGGTGAGCCCTGGCAGCTCCCACGGAGCCATTGTGCGGGATCACGCGAGATGATCCTCAGGTCACCTTTGTCCCCCGACAGCCCTCCTCAGGGATCTCAGGGGCCACAGATTTCAACCCAGACAGTGCATCAGGACTCCAGACCCAGTGGATCAGAGTCTCCAGGGATGGAGCCTGGGAGTGTGTATTTTTCCAAGCTCTTCAGGTTGTTTGGCTACCAAGCCAGGGTTGAAAACTCTAGTCTAGATCAGGGGTTGCAAACTACGGCCCCCAGGCCAGATCCAGCTCACTGCCTCTTTTTGTCTATCAGGTTTTATTGGCACACGGCCATGTGTTTTTGTTTCCTTACTGTCTGTGGCTGCTTTTACACCGTGACAGAGGAGCTCAGTGGTGACACAGAGGCCACGTGGCCCACAAAGCCTAAAGTATTTCCTGTCTTGCCCTTTACCGAAAGTCTGCTTGATTGGAGGACTCGGGGCAGAGCTTCGGCTGTCCGGCCAGCTTTGTGCGGACAGGAGGAGGAGCCGTGCCCATGCTGGGTCCAGGGTGGCCGTGTCCTGCCGTCGAGGGTGCCTTCCTGGTGCCTCTGGCCCCGCTGCTGCCTGGACCACCTCCCTTCTCCTCCCTGACTGCCCTCCCTGCGTGCCTGCAGACGCCCCTTCTTCTGTGGAGTCGTCCCGGCCACTGTTGCGCCCACGCCCTCCATCTGCTGTGCACTGTCTGTGGGCACACGGGCCCCTCTGTGCGCTGGGCCGGGGGTGTCGGCGACACAGCGTGTGTTGGTGAGGGCTTACATTTGGAGGCAGGCTGCCGTGGAGAAGAATGTGAAGATGGGGGGCAGGGCGGAGGAAGGGGCCTCAGCTCATGGCGGTGGCGGGAGGGCTTTGCCGAGGAGGGACAGGGCAGTTGGGCCTCAGGGGAGTCTTCCAGGAGGAGGAGAGGTGTCCCGAGAGGGGGCCGAGAAAGGGTCCTTCCTAGTTTGCCCTCCCAGCCTGCACCACTGCTGTCCAGCGGGCTCATGGCGGGTCTCTGTGGGTGCCACTGTCAGAAGGTTCTCGGCTGCGGTCTTCCCCTGAGCATTACTCACAACTCCTCTGGCTGAAGTCAAGGTCCCAGAGGGCAGGAACCTCGTCTAGTCCTAACTCTGTCTCCTCCTAGCTGTGTGACATCTTCTCTGGACCTCAGTTTTCCTTATCTGTAAAGTGGCATAATGCATCTTTCAGTTTTTTGTTTCTGTTTTTTCATTTGAGCTCTAAGACCCCATCAGCCCTTCTCCGCAGCTCCAGACCTCAGCTAAAGTGGTTTTGCTGTCCTCTAGAAGGACCTGCCGCTTTCCCACTGGGCATCTGTTCACACAGTTCTGATGCCGGAGATGCGCTCACCAGCTGGATGCCCGAGGGCTCTACCACTGCTGTGGACACGGCCGGGGGACCCCTGTCTCCGGGCCTTAGTTTCCATCAGCACAGTGAGGGGGCTGGCTGGCCTGGGTGAGCCCGCAGGCTCTCCCCAGACCCACTGCCCCTCTGCTCGGTCCCCACCAGAGTCCCCGTGGTGACAGAGGAGGTGGCCCGGGAAGCCCTCCTCAGCTTCGTGGACTCCAAGTGCTGCTACGGCAGTGCGGCCGCCGGTGACCTCGTCATCCTGGAGCTGAAGCAGCAGGTCCTGCGCAGGGTGAGGGCTGGCCGGAGGGCGCCTGGCGAGGCCGGGGAGAAAGGAGTCTTGGGGAACAGTGCGTGTGAATAGCGGTGACATTGTAGTGAGTTATAATGCAAGGAATCTTGGTTGTCAATCACCAGAGAACAGCTCGAATGCCCTAGGCGTCATGGATAGCGCATTACCTATATGTCTTACCGAATCCTCATAGCTACCCTTCATGGTAGGTATCATCGTCACCAGTTAGGAGGAATTGGACATTTAGAGAGGTGGAGTTACTTGCCCCCAAACATGCAGCTAGAAGTGACCGAGCTGGGATTCAAACACAGGTTTGCTGGCACCAACGCCCTGTTTTTAAAGACACAACTTACCTGCTTCTTGGAGGGGTGGGCTAGAAAGGGCTGTCTCCTCCCCTGATCCCAGCTCCCTCTGCCTCCCCCAAGTTTCATCTGTGCCAGGGGTATTTATTCATCACCCCCAAGCCTGAGGCTCCAGGGAGGTCCTGTGCTTGGTACCAAGACCACACAAGGTGACCCCACCTTTGTCACCTTCTGCCTTGACAGGGACAAGTTTAAGTTCACATTTCCTAGTGTCACTGGCATAGCTGTCCCCTGGAGGGCACACAGTCACAGAAATCAGCCTCACAGGGAGTGGTCAGAGCAGGGATTTGAGGTACGAGTTCTCTGTGTAGCTATGTGACCTTGGGAAAGTCACCTGACCTCTCTGAGCATCCCTTTCCTCACGTGGAAAAGGAGGAGCCAGGCGTTGTCCGAGATCCTGTGGATGAGGATCAAGAAGGAGGATCTCGACCTCAGGCAGATACATTCCCCCAGGGGTGCTCGGAGTGGCTGATTCCAGCAGCCTGCATCTGTCAGAGGGCAATTTTTGCTTCAAAACTTGCCTCATAGGGCTTCCCTGGTGGCGCAGTGGTTGAGAGTCCGCCTGCCGATGCAGGGGACACGGGGTTCGTGCCCTGGTCCGGGAAGATCCCATATGCCACAGAGCGGCTGGGCCCGTGAGCCATGGCCGCTGAGCCTGTGCGTCCGGAGCCTGTGCTCCGCAACGGGAGAGACCACAACAGTGAGAGGCCTGTGTACCGCAAAAAAAAAAAAAAAAAAAAGAAAAACTTGCCTCATAGACCATTTCTGTGTATAAAGAAATTATACACGTTATACTGAAGGTGCCCAGTGGTGTGTCTGTCAGGGGAGATTTCCTGGGGCTAAATGACCCCCTGCAGATATGTCCCAGGGCATCTGCGACACGAGTCCTCGCTGCTGCCAGCCTGTTCTGAGGAGCCCTCGGGCGCTGGCCGTGCTTGGGAACTTCTGTTCTCCCTGCTGAGCCCAGGGGTGGGGAGCTTCATCCTTTCTCATGAGGCTCTGTCTTCCTAAGTGCACGAGTGTGAACACACTATTTTTCCTTTGTAGTATCGACTAGAAACCTTCAGTGAATCCAGGATAAGTGAATGGACTTTTCAGCCCTTTACCAGTAAGTGAGTTGTCTGAAATCAGTTTAATTCGGAGTGAATATGGCAGGGATTGGTGGAGAATGTCAGGACTTGGCTTAGCCACCAACCCCGAGGAAGATGTTCTGCTGCTCGGAGCCTCAGTTTCCCATCCCCCGTAAAAAGAGAGGGTGGCCTTTCCTCCTGGAGACCTTCCAGGGCTGACGTTAGCAGACGCTTCCTGTCCAGGAAGTGGCTTGCAGGAGATCCTGCAAAAGTCTAGTGTTTGCGTTTGGCCACAGGCTGGTGCTGCCACACGGGGCCAGACTGCAAAGGCAGCCACTGTGCTCGGGCGTCTACCTGCCTCCTGGGCCACCCCCAGCACCTCCCCGAGTCTCTAGATCCCCACCCCGTTCAGTGTGCCGTGCCGCCTCTGCTGGACCCCCTAGAGGCTTAAGGCTCTCTTTGTGGGAAGCTCTGTGCCCTACCTGTTTTCTGGTTCATCCTTCGAGACTTAGCTCAAGGGTCCCCTCTTTTATGAAGCCTTTGAGGATTTCTTCCCTGCTGTCCCCTCCCCAGCAGAATGAGTCAGTCTTCTGAGTTTTTCAGAACGCCTTATGCAGCTCTTGTCCAAAGCACTTACCATGTCATATTCTGTTGTATTGTGATGTAGTCTCTCTCCTTGAACGGAGGAGGAGAAAGAAGATGGTGGGGATGGTGACAGTAGTGATGACAATCCTGGTTTATTGATCCCTCGGCATGTACCAGCCCTGGGCTAAGCTTTGGTATGCCTTCTGCTGTTCAGTTTTACTACCGTTCTCCATGGTAGGTGCCACCGTTATCCCTGGTTAGAGAGGAGAGGATTGCAGGGCAGAGAGGTATATATAGGTGGAGGAGCTGGTGTCGAGTTCCGCAGCCAGGAAGTACAAGAAGCAGGAGTCAGCCGGGTCTGTTCGACTCCGACGCTTGGCTGCTTAACAACAGGCTCTAAGGGGACCCTTACCTACCAGTCCCTCGGCCCCAGGTTCTAGCTTAACACCTGGCACCAGGTGGAGGCTCCGTACTATGTGGTGAAAAAATGAAGGCTGGTCCTTGCAGCTGTTTGCTGCTCTTTGAACAGCCCCTTTCTCTGTCAGACCACTCCGTGGATGGGCCACAAAGAGGCACCTCCCCTAGGCTTTGGGACATCAAGGTCCAGGTTCCCCCGATGTTTCAGGAAGATACCAGGAAGTTCCAAGTCCCTCACTCATCGTTGGTCAAGGTAATGTGTTCATTGGAGTCTCTGCCCTTCTCTCGGAGCTGGTTTTCCGGGCACCGTAGTTTCTTCAAACTTTATCCTTTTAAAAAGGAAACCCCAAATCCAGGCTGGTGGTTTATTCCTTGCCCATCAAATAAGCAGAATTCTAAGAAAACCCAGCGTATGGGATGTAGTCCCATACGAAATTCCGTGCAAATTAGGGAGCGTTCACATAGCAACAGGATGGTACGAAATTGTCACCAGATTTAAATAGCGAGCATTCACATTCCTAGACCATCTGAGGGTTTTTGTCTTTTTTATTTTTTTGACCTGTTGGGAAACAGCTGAATGAAACGTATAAAATAAAATTAAAGCATCACTGGGATTTTTTTTTATGGAAGTCATTAGGGGAGTAGAATTTGACATCCATGCTGTTTTTCAGAAATATAATCAGGACAGGTAGTGAGGGTAACCTAATGTGTTACAAAACCACAGCTGCGATGTTTTATGTTATGTGCTCATCTAATTAACTGCCTTGTTTTCACTTTAGAACTTGATTCAAGTGTGTCATTTTACCCTCTGAGTTTTCATAGCATCATAAGATGAAGAGGACTTTGAGAGATCAAGAAAGTGTTTCATTCTGTTCTCCAGGGTGGAAAAGCTGTTTTGATTCAGCCATTGAACTCCAGTAGCTCGCTTGCTGCCTTTTGCAAAAACACCCTCTGTTTTTTTATGGCTTCTATTCCCAAAGACCACTTTAGCCACCTAATGGGCAAAGGATACTGGCTTTTGTGGTTTAGCCTGGGAGTGTGAGTTAGGACATGGGAGTCGGAGACCTGGTCTCCCCGTCTTAGCATCCAGGACCGACTGGGCTGAGGCTCCGAGGAGATGGTAATGTGATCTCCTTGGCTTGGTGTTCAAGGCCCTTTGGAAGCCTAGTCAGAAATGGTCATCTTCCCACCATGGCCTGAACTGTTATACCTCGACGTGGGATGCTGACATCATGGGGGTGGGGTTGGTGAAACCAGGAGCTGCTGGTACTTGGAAAACCAGACCAAGGAGAGCGTTCACTCTCAGGAATGCCACAGATGCCACGGGCATGGGCGCTACAAGTGCAGCAGCTGCCACGGGGCCGGCACGGTGAGTCACGTGGCCGTTCGTGAGTACGTGATGTGGGGCAGGGCCATGTGGGGATGGAGGGCTGGGCTGGCAGCCTGGGGCTCCCTGCGCCAACAGTGGGCCCTCCGACAAGTCATCCTCCCTCTCCGGGCCTCCATCTTCCTATCTGTAAAACGGGAATGTTGGAGTGGGTGGTCTCTATTGACCTTATTTCGCTTTGATGGTTTACGATTTTCATTCTTCTCTCCTTTTCTCCTCCACCTACAAACATTTACTGAGTACCTGCTGGGTGCAGGAGGACTGAGACCTGGGGTCCTTCTCACAGGGACCCTCTGTCCGAGGGGCAGACTGGCAAGTGACCAGCACTTGTAGCGCAGGGGCCAGTGCTGGCCGAGAAGTGAAGTTCAGGGCCTTTGAGGGGCACAATACACTCGGGCCTTGGATTAGCTTCCTGGGGCTGCCGTAATAAATGACCACAAACTGGGTGGCTTAAAGCAACAAATTTATTCCCCTAAGAGCTCTGGAGGCTGGATGTCCAATACCAAGGTGTTGGCAGGGTTAAGAGCCATCTCATGCCTTCCTCCTGGCTTCTGGCAGCGGCTGGCAGTCCTTGGCTTATAGCTGCCTCACCCCCATCTCTGCCTCCGTGTTGCTTCCTGGCTTCTCTGTGTGTGTCTCTGTCTCCTCACGGGCTTCCCATAGGGACACGAGTCATTGGATGTAGGGCCCACCCTTCTGCAGTATGACCTCACCTTTACTAATTACATCTGCAAAGATGAGTTCCAAATAAGGTCACATTCTGAGGTTCTGGAAGATGTAAATCCAGGCGGGGATGACCACGTATACTATTCAGCCCCGTGCGGGCCCCTCAGCACCAGCCAGGCCCTCGTGGCCTCAGCGTTCTTTGCACGATCCTCTAGGCTACTAGCCTTCCCGGCAGTAAGTCCACGCCCCTCACGTGTTCTCAGCTCTCCCCACCTCCCCGTTTGTGCCTAACCCCTTGGACACACACTGACCACTTGCTGCAGTAAACCGGCCTCCTCTGTCCTCTCTCTGCCCACGCGCCCTTGCACCCACCTTCCGCCTGCTGCTTGCTCGTCCCTCTACCCGCTCCGCACCCACCGTGGGGCTCCGCGGCGGCTGCACCTGCTCTGTGTCCTCCGATGGCCTTTGCTGGTGGCCTTTGCTGCTCCCTCCCGCCCCTCCTCCTCCTACCCCCTTGTCCCTCAGGCTTTCCCTGGAATGTCTCCGGAGCGCACCCCAAGCCCGCTGTGAGGGCATAGCCTGGTCCATCTCTGGGGGCTTCTCCAGCACCAGAGAGGGCCAGCCTGCCCCTCTCCCCCAGCCCCGGCCGTGGCTGTTTGGTCAGGGGACGGTCCCAAGGGGCATGGGGTTGAGAGAAGAGCAGGAGAGGCTGAGGTCTCAGGAGAAACAGGGATGTGAGGATGCAGAGTCTCTGAAGCTACAACTGGAGAGGTCCAAAGATACACTGCAGTTTACAGACAAGGGGCGAGGCCCAGGGAGAGCAAGTAGGGAAGTGACAGCTTGGGGAAGGTCACAGGCTGGCTTGGAGCCAGGTCTCAGGTTGCCCTTTGCCTGCTCCCCGGGAGGTGGGTGAGGGCTGAGGCCACGTGTGTCCGCAGGTGCGGTGCCCCTCATGCAGCCGGGCCAAGCGCAGAGCCAGGCCCGCCCGGCGGTGTCAGATGTGCTCGGGGTCCGGCAGGCAGAGGTAAGACGGGGCTCCCCGGCCCCGAGCTGAGTGCTCTCACGGGCGTTCTTGCTTTTTACTGCCTGCCCTCAGGAAGGCAAGCGGGTGCACTGTCTTGTCACCCCTGCGTCCCCAGAGCTCTGTGCATTGTAGGTGCCCTGTCACCTCAGTGAGTGTTTCTCGGGACCAAGTGGAGCCCATCGAGCAATCTGTGGGTCGGGGGCGGGGGGAGGTACGAGGGTCTGCAGGGAGGAAGGGAGGCCGTGGGTTAAGAGAGGAGACCGCTTCGTGCTCACGTGGAGGGGAAGTGAATACAGAAGAGCACCCAAGGTGAGATTCCTATCTCTCTGAGGATCCGGGCCCGGGCAAACCCTTATTTATAACCCATTGCAGGGACTAAATGGAGGAAGAGTGAAGGAAGGTTGGTTGATTGACTAAACAAAGTGCCTGTTCACAGGGCTTTGCAAACAGTGGGTTGCTGCCTTTTGGGCTTGATGTCCTTTCATGTATTTATAAATCTTTAAAGGGAAACAAGAAACCATGAGGAGTGAAACTCTTCAAAGTTGTGTTGGGTTAATGATACCTGTGGCTCATCCAGGCCCAGGCCATCCTTCTAACAAGCCAGATGGCAAAGCTTTGGTGGACCTGCCACCTGTGGTTGGTAAAGGAGCTCTTTGATTTGGAAAGAAACTTAGATTTCTTTCAGTTACAAGTAAAAGAACTCCAGTTCAAACTGGCTTTAGCAAAAGAGTAAATTTATAGGCCCATGTAATGGAAAAGTCGAGGAATAGATTTCTGGGATGACTTCAGGTACAGCTGGATCCAGGTGCTTAAACAATGTCACCAGGAATCTGCCTCTGTCCCATGTTGGCTTCATCCTCAGGCAGGCTGTCTCCTGTGGTGGCAGAGGAGGCCACCAGCAGCTCCAAGCTTGGTGACCTCAGTGGAAAAGGATGGCCCTTTCCTGATAGTTCCAGCAAAAGTTGTGGGGTGGATCTCAGTGCACTCACCTGGGTCATGTGTCAATCTCTGTATCAGCCACTATGGCCAGAGAGATGGAATGCTCTGATTGGCCAGGCTGAGGTCCCAAGCTGGTCATAGAAGGGATGGGGGCAAGCCCACAAACCATGTCTCCAAAGGGAGATTGGGGCACTGCTACGAGGAGCGGGAGGTCTAGATGGTGGGCACGTGGAAGCAATCCGTGCCCACCACAGTGCACCTCTATGAGGAAGGATGTGAGGCAGGGGCCTCCGGAGCCACTGGGACACCACGACCATCTGAGTGGTACTGATGGGGCCCCTCTCAGATGCAGCACATGCTCAGGGAGGGGGAACAAGACCTGTGCCACCTGCAAGGGCGAGAAGAAGCTGCTGCACTTCCTCCAGCTGGTCATCGTGTGGTACGTGGCACCTCTCAATGCCGTGGCCTGGCGGGGTGGCCGGGGGGGGACGTGGCCTGGATTGGTTTCTGCAGAGAAGCTCCAGTTGGTTGGGGCTTTCACAGTGCAGGGACCTGCTGGGAGAGACGGAATCCCAGGGTCCTAAGGCCCCACATCAGGGAAGCTCCCACGCATTAAGGGTTTCTCCTATCGGGTACCTTGCTAGAACAGAACTGCCTGTACTTTACTAGTTTTCCATCTTACGCGTGAGAATGCTGAGGCCCAGAGAGGCTAAAGCACTTTCCCAAGGTCCCACCGGTAGCACGGCAAGCTATCCAGCCCCTATCTGCCTGATTCCAAACCCAGGTTCTTAACCCGACCCCCGGGCTGTGTCTCTCATCCTCTTCACTTCCAGGAAGAACAGCCTGTTTGAGTTTGTGTCTGAGCACCAGCTGGACTGCCCTGGGGACCTGCTTGCTAAAGCCAGAGGAGAGACGCTCTTTAAGGATGAAAACACGATGGTAAGGAGGGCTTTGCTACCGCCCTAAAGGGAGCTGGGTCCCTCCTCCACCTGTGAGGCCGGGTCTTCTGGTTCTGCAGGCGATGCATTCATTCAGAAAGGCTGGGCGGGGACAGAGGCTGCTGGGACCCCATGGGGCAGTTTCTGTCTTGAACTTTACATATTCAACCCTCCTTTCTTCCCCTGTTCATTTTCTCTCCCTCTTTTCCTCCCTCCTTCCCTTGGACAAATCTTGAGACCCTCCTCCTATACCAGGCACCATTCTAGGCCATGGGGATACCATAAAACAGAATCTCTGCCCTCCGATCTCACAGTCGGTGAGGGACAGGGTAATAAGAGCATTTTCACCACACTGTCAGCCATTGAGAAATACACAAGGGAGGTAGAGAGACAGGAAGGGGCAGGGTGTCGGTCGTGGAGAGCAGTGCAGTGGGGGAGTGGATGGTGTGACAGGGTGTCCAGCAGAGGAAGCAGCACGACAGAGGCCTCGAGGAGCGGCAGAGGGCAGGGGGCTGGAGGGCAGCGAGCTGGGCGGAGCAAGGAGCTAAGACATGACAGGTGCCAGCAGCCAGATCAGGGAGGGTCTTGTACACTAGCAGTTGGCAAATTCCGGCCCTTGGCCTGCTTTTATAAATAAAGTTTTATTGGAGCACAGCCCACTTGTTTATGTATTGTCTGTGGCTGCTATCGTGCTTCGAGGGCAGAGTTGAGTAGTCGAGACAGAGACCCTATGGCCTTCAAACGTGAGTATTTACTCTGGCCCTTTACAGAAAAGATCTGTGGCTCCCTGCTGTCGGCCTGGGAAGGGAATTTGGCCTTTATGGGACATCCTCAGACAGTTTTTTTTGGTTTTGCTTTCTTCCCTTTCTTCTTCCCACCCTTCCTTCCTTCTTTTTTTTTTAACAGTATGTAGCTGTTTCAGATTGGCTTATTAGTTTCAGGTGTATATCATGATTTGCTATTTGTATATTACTGTGAAATCATCACCACAATAAATCCAGTTCACGTCCATCACCACACAGTTAAAATGGTTTTTCTTGTGATGAGACATTTTTGTGAGCTACTCTCAGCAACTTTCAAATATCCAATCCAGTATTATCAGCTGTAGTTACCATTCTGTACTTCACACTCCCAAGACTTATTTATCTCATAATTGGAAGTTTGTACCAATTGACCCCCTTTCACCCCTTTTGCCCACCCCTCCAATCCCCATCTCTGGAAACCATCAATCTGTTCTCTGTATCTAGGAGTTTGTGTTTAATTCCACATGTAAGTGAGATCATAGGGTGTGTATCTTTCTCTGACTTATCTCACTTAACATGATGCTCTCTTCCATCCATGTTGTTGAAAATGGCAGGAATTCCTTCTTTATGGCTTCATAATAGTCCTCAGCTTCCTTTCTTTGCCCCAATCCCTAGGCTCTCTAAAGGCTCACTTCAGACATCACCCCTCTAGGAATTCCTGCGCCCAATCCTAGCCTGAGTTAGGCAGCAGGGAAGGCGCGCCGGGTGGGCGGGTAGTCTGTCTACGGCCCTCGTTTATTGGCTGGAGTTCCCGACGCTATAAGGTGGATGATCAATGGTCCGCTTGGGTTTAACAAGCCCCACCCATCCCGCTCGCCCCTGGCCCGGGCCCGTCCCTTTCTGGCCTCGTGCTCCCATCAGCCCTCCAAGGCTCCAGGTGCTGAGGCTCCGGGTCAGGTGGTCTGCGTCTCCCCCCAGGTGTACCCCATCGTGGACTTCCCCCTGCGGGAAATCTCTCTGGCCTCCCAGCGGGGTATCGCCGAGCACAGCGCTGCGCTGGCCTCCCGAGCCCGCGTCCTGCAGCAGGTGAGCTAAGGGGGGTGGGGTGGGGACCGGGGCTGGTGGAAGGTGAGGTGCCGGTTCTGCTGGGGCTCCAGGACACTGTCCCCGTGGACGTAAAGGAGGGAACGGGCCCCTCCCTTTGTGGGGAGGTTCCTTCTTGAGAGTGGCAGGGCAGAAGGGGGGGGAGGAGGAGCGCAGAGGTACTAGGCACTGACGTGGGGCCAGAGTGACCGGAGGTCAGAGAGCAGGGCTGGTCAGACATAAGGCCACGGGGAGAAGTTTGGACTGTTATATCCTGCGAGCGAGCGACAGGGAGCTTACAGGGTTTCACGCAGGAATGTGGCTCAGTGTCGTTTCGATTCTCACCCCCCCCGGTATTCAGGGAAGGGGAGGGAAAGCTCGAGATATAGGGTGCAAGGCAGGTTTGGAACCCAGCGTCCGGCCCCCCGGGGCACTTCCCAAATCCCAGGCCCCCAAGGGCAGGGCTGACGGCCCGCGCTGCTGTGCGGCTGTTATCCTGATGGCCACTAGGTGGCGGTGGTGCCCGTCGCGTCCCCAGGAGCCGCGGTGGGCGGGGCGTGTGCGGCAGGCGACGGGGGTAAAGGAAACGGGGATGGAAGATGGGGCGGGGGGTTGGCAAGGGAAAGCCCAGCGCCTGAGCTCCGTGAGGGCTCTGTCGGGGGTCCGAGAATTACAAACTGGGCGCAGATCCTGGCTCTTCCACGTCCCAGAGTGGTCCCGGGCCAGCTACAAACGCCTTCCTGAAGTTCAGTTTCTCACCCGTGAAAAAGAGATATTACTACCGCCTCAGAGGGCTTGGTAGGGATGAGATCATTTGCTTTAAGTGCGTGGAACCCGGTGCTCAAAATGTCCCTGTGCCTTCCGTTCCCTTTGCAATGAGTATTCCGCTTCTCGTCCTGCACGATTACCCTGTTTGCAGGAGAGAAAAGGATGCATTTAATTTAAAATTAATAATGACCGTCTTGGAGCTGGAATGCACCTCAGAGAGGATGAAATGGGGGCACTGCAAACTGAAAGGCCTGGGTGGGGGGTGCTGTGGGTAGGAGGCCCCCTTATCCAAAGGGCCCCACCTCCCCTCAGCTCTGTGCAGTGCAGGGGCAGAGATTTCAGACCTTCTGAAATACACATTTTTACATGAAATCTTCCAGTTTTTCACTATTGAAAGCAAAATTTAAAAAATGCTAAGAGCACTGTATGGGCTGCTGGGCCAGCTTTGGCCTGTGGGCATCCTCGGCTACCCCTGGTCTAGTCCAAACCCATGACTTTGCCGATAAATCAGAGGAAGCCCAGACAGTGGAAGTAATTTAGGCAAGGTCACACAGCTTTTCAGTGGAAGAGCCCGGGAGTAGAACTCAGATTTCCCAACTCCAAGGGAAATGTTATTATCTGCCGCACTCAAGGCACACAAGCGACTCTGGAAGCCAGCGTAGGTTTGCAGGGCTATCAGCCGGACGAGGTAGCGCCCTTTTCGCCTGGCAGACACTGCAGGGGCGAGTCACTCCCCAGGTTATGTCCTGCTTCCCAGCTCTGGCACATAGTCATGGCTCCTGGCCCTTCCATTCACGGGCCTTGATGTCCTCATCTGTAAAATGGGCGCGGTTGGACCTTACCTTAGGTTGGGCTCCGCAGAAGCAGCTCTGAGACGAGGATCCGTGTGCAAGTCATTTTTGCTTGTTTTATTTTTTATCAATTTATTTTATTTTTGGCTGCTTTGGGTCTTTGCGGTGCGCGGGCTTCTCATTGCGGTGGCTTCTCGTTGTGGAGCATGGGCTCTAGGTATGCAGGCTTCAGTAGTTGTGGCATATGGGCTCAGTAGTTGTGGCTCATGAGCTCTAGAGCACAGGCTCAGAGCTTAGTTGCTCCACGGTGAGTGGGATCTTCCTGGACCAGCGCTCGAACCTGTGTCCCCTGCATTGGCAGGCGGCTTCCTAACCACTGTGCCACCAGGGAAGCCCAAGACATTTGTTAAGGAAGGGCTCCCAGGGGAAACAGGTAAAGGGGTGGGGGAGCCGGAACAGGAAGAGGGTCAGACAAGGGGGCGGTGAGGGTAGTGGCGCTCTGAGTGTCAGCCATACCTCAGCGGCTGTTTGCCTGGAGCTGACATTTGTTCTTCAGCCCCATCCACGGAGGACCCCAGCCCAGTCTCTAAGGGGCCTTGCTCCTGCAGCCCTGGTACAGTCTGGTGGGCATTACAGTGAAGACCGCCCAGTAGTGAGCTGTGTACCGTAGGACTACTGTAGGACTGGCCGGAGGACAAGGCATGATTGCAGCAGCTTCCGGACACAGGTGCTTCTCCTGGGACGTTTCTGCTGCTGAGGCTGACAATTTTGAGTCCTTTTTGGACCCTTCATTTGGCGGAGGGGCAGTGACTGCCCAAGATCACACTGCGTGTTGGCGGCAGGCCTGCGTCTAGACCCTGGGGCTCCTGGGCTTTCCCTGATGGCACAGCCCCGTCTCAGGTGACACAAGCCATCTGTGGACCAGACCTGGAGCAGGGAGGGGTGCACCAGGGGCAGACGTGCATGTTTCTTTAAAAGGGAGCGTAAAGGGAGAAGAGGCCACTTCTGTGACTCTTTGTCCTAAATTGTCCTTGGGCCCAGGATCTACAGACAAAGGTTCATGCTGATATTTTGTTCAGGGTTGGGAAGTTAGCGAGTAGAATCCAGTGAGGGGCCAGCTGTCACACGCGGGGCCCCGGCCCCTCCTCTCAGACCTGGAATCTGCTCATCCCAGGGGCACAGTCAAGGGGCACCAGCAGATATACGTCCGATTACGAGATGACCGCTGGATGGCCGTTGATGTCCTGGCCAACCTGTGGTCTCCAACCTGGAGACCTTTAGAATCCAAATGGAGGCACGTGGGGTGGGGCTGCTGTGGTTTTGCTCTGTGTCGGGTAGTAGAAGAGTTTGGAAACAAGAGTGGTCTGACCCGCGGCCCAGGCTTTCTGAGCAGAGGTTGGCTCCCCTCCCCTCTTGCCCCGTGGTTCCCATGTTGGGTCTCCTGTACCAACATGGCAAGAGGGATCGTCTACCTTTTCTTTCTGTAGTTATCCCCCTTGGAGGCCACTCTCCGGCACACGGAGAAAACTCAGTCTCACCGTCTCACTTGGTTTTCTCAACAACTCCATGATATAGAAGTTTTTGTACCCATTTCACAGATGAGGAAACGGAGGCCCAGAGAGAGGAAGTGGGAGGTCACGCAGACGGCTTCATGGGAGGTGCACGCCCTGACGCTGAGTCCCCCGCCTCCTGCTACAGTGTCACTCCCTCTGCCACCCCTCCAACCCGCACCTCCCAGCGTAGGGAGCCCTCTGCTCAACATCCTCTCCCGGCCTGTTCCCCACTTTCCCCAGGGGCCTCAGGACCATCATCTCCCACGAGAGGACGTGGGCTCTTTTCCCAAGGAGGGGATCTTCCTGTAAGTAGGAGGCTCTGACCCTGGGCCAAGCACACCACCTCCCTCTGGGGTTGGGGTCCCCACATCCGAGTCTGGGACAGGGGAGCAGCTTGTGCACAAGGACTTAGGGTTTGGGCACCGAGCCTGGCCCACGGTGCGTCCCGAGAAAGCTTTGCTGGGGCTGAGGAGTCACTTTGCTCTGTGGGTTACACCCGTAGTTTTCCGTAACAAATCAGTGCCAAAGCCAATGACCTGGGTGTCTCAGCAGGAGTCAGTGTCAGCTCCGAGGCGGCAGGGCATTCTGTTCACTGTCCCGTGATTTTGGAAGATTGTTGAGTAAGTGCTCAGAGAAGGGGCCAGAGAACGAGGGATTTAGGACCCCTCTGCAGGGGGGAGTGAGTGCCCCGGGCTCTCAAGTAGACAGGGATGCCAGGGAGGAGATTTGAGCCTGAAATAGGTCCAGCCAGGAGGTGGGGCTTGACCTGGATGATCTTGCAAGCTTGAAATTCCATGGGCCTCAGTTTCCCCACGTGTGAAAGGAGGGGAAAACTTGAGAAAGACTTTTCTCAAAGGAGGGTTGATGCAAAACTCTGATGCAGGGAGGGAAGCGTCTGAGAAAATAGCCTGAAGCAGCCCACCAAACTTTGGAATTTCTTTGGTGTCAACATTTTATCTTAAAATTTAATTCAAATTGCATAATACATTCCCTAATATCTCCATGGTTGTTTTAATAGAAACATTTTTAAAATGACTTTGTCCTCCACTTTTCTCCACTCCACTCTGTCCACCCTGCCATCTAAAAATTACCACTTCTGGAAGATGTCCTGTTCGGCTGGTGGATTGCCATACATCCTGCAACTCCCCTGGGGATTGCCTGTGGGCCACACCCCCCCCCCCCCCCCCCCCGCCCCTCCGCTTCATGAAACTTAGAATGAGGTGGTGGTTAAAGATGAGAAGTCGGTTTGGGCCAGAGCTTAGGGTATGTGAAGGAGCGTAGTAAGAGATACATCTAGGAGGCAGGTTGGAGCCAAAACGCCAAGTCCGGAGCCTGAACTTCATTTCACAGGTAGTAGGGAGCTACTGAAGGTTCTTGAGCAGGTGAGTGACTTGAACAGAACCCTGAGGTTTTTCTTGGCCAATTGTTTCCTCAGCGCCAGACCATTGAACTGGTCCCCCTCACGGAAGTTCGTTACTGGTACCAAGGAAAGACTTACGTCTACTACATCTACGGCACCGACCACAAAGTGTACGTGGTGGATTACCCCGAGAGGTACTGCTGTGGCTGCACCATCATCTGACATCGCACATCTGCCCCCAGAGCCCGCCACTCACGTTTGCCCAGGAGATTGGCCGAGGTCTCTGAGTTGACTCACTGTTGGCTCCTCTGGACAATTGCATGCAAAGCCTGGTGTGTCCTTCCAGAGAATTCAGCTCCTCTGTCAAGCTACAAGTCCTTCTGGAGCCCGTCTGGCGGAATCTATCACGTGTCTAACCTACAAGAATTCATCTACACACATTGCTTTAGGAGAAATAACTTAAGCAGCGGGGGCTTTGCCTCTGGCCTGTGAACTAAAGCCCTGATTGAGCGTGGGGTTGATTTTACTTTTCCCTCGGTCAGTCTCAGTTCTGGTGTGTCTCTGCTAGTCTGGGCCTTTTGTGGAGCTGAGTGATTCTGAAATGTTGAAAGATAGACAGAAATTAGCTGCCTCTTATGCACACCAAATAGTGCACTTAGGCAAAAATGTACACCATTTTACTCCTCATTCTGTGGGTCAGGAATTCAGACATAGCCATGGTGGGATGGCTTATCTCTGTTCCATGACGTCTGGTGCCTCACCTGGAAGTATCAGAGGCTGGGGTGGCTCAAGGGCAGGGGCGCTGAAATCATCTGAAGGCTGGTTCACCCAGATACCTGGTGGTCGATGGCGGCTTTCGGCTGGAACACCTACATGTGGCCTCCCCATGCGGCGTGGGCTTCCTCACAGCATGGCGGCTCTCAGGGTAAGCACCCCACATGTGTGCCCCAATTAAAGAGACAGAGATCTGTTCCCAGACTGGAGAACAAACCCGCTGTGTTGGATAGACCAAGGGTCTGTATGCTAATCTCTAACATGGTGCCTGTGCATGGGTAAATTTTAGAGAGTGGTTTTGGATATATGCAGGTTCTTACATCACGTGCTGACCTTGGAACCTGAGCACCGAGTAGAAGGTGACCTGGATGTCCTGTGTACCCAGTCCCAGGCAGGAACTCCCACCTGGTGCAGTGAGGCTGGGTGGGTGGAGGGGACACCCTGCACACTGAATGCCCGGTTAGCTTTGGAGGGGTGGTTCGGGGGCTGCGTGAGCCACCGTGTACCTGATTGTGAGTAACCGGATGTCCCTGTCATCTTACAATGCCTGCCCCCACCCGGAAGGGGAGTGCTACACCCCAGGAGGGCCAGTCCGTACCCTCTTGATCCCCAAGCTCCTGCTGGCCTGCAGCCCTCGTCCCCCATAGGGTAGAAGCACGTGGACATAAGAGGCCTGGTTGGGGGAGGCTCAGATGGGGGAGGGGTGGTCTGAGGCCATTCCCCTGGGGCCTCGTACAAATGGAGGGGACGGTTTTTGGCTGTTGCCATCATTGGTGGACGGAGCCCAGGAAAGCGGGGCATCCCGCAGTGCTCGGGGACATCAGTGCAGTGCAGTGGCATTCCACGTGCTGCGTGGTTGGCAGGTGCCCCGCTGACACTCGTGGAGAAATTACTTCTGCAAGCTCTCGTCGGTTATTACTTAATGCAGTGCGGGTTTTTATTTGGTGTTCGCCTCTGTTCTTTGATTTTCTGGTGCGTCTTGTTTGAAACGGCTTCTGATCCTCTCCCTTCTCTCAAGTACAAACTTGGAACTCTGACGCCTTCATTGGGGTTCCACGGGCCGCTGTGCTTGAGCCTCACAGATTGAAATACATGTATTAAAACACTGCTTTCTTCTTATTTCTCCTTTATGTTTCCGTTTGGGCATTAAATTGCTTTTTTAAAATGGTCTGTAAGTGGGTTATGTCTAAATGTCATTTTAGGGTAAAAAGGGAGCCTTGCGTATGTTTGGGTTGAGGCCACGTGGCCCGTACACGCTGTTGGCATGTGAGCTGGACCCAGCAAGAAAATCTGGCTGGAATAAAGTGGGTCATTGGGACACTGTTCTAATTGAGCCTCAGTGAGCCACCAGCCATAGGGCCCCTTAGTTCTGGTGGTTCTGGCAAAATCCCAGATGGTTACTGGGTCCTCCGGCTCTTTGATAACTGTTGCGTGGTTTCCCCTGCAGTGTTGTCTGTTTTTATGACCTTTGCTGCAGCCAGGATCTGACTTAATTTGCTCTTTCTGCCTGTTATCCTAGGGCTGAGTTGGCTGTTGCTGGTAGGCCCAGACCCAGCTGAAGTCCCTGGAGGGCAGAGAACAGAATGCAAGGGCAGCTGTAACCCCCAAACAGGCCACTGCAGAAGGTGGCTCTGGTCCCGATTCAGTTTTGCTGTAGAAGGATGTGAGCCTCAAGCGGCTGGCTGTTTCTTTATGGCCCTGCCAAAGGAGAGCACCAGCTCTGTTCTTTACTAGTCACTGGCAGACGCTGGGCCTCTGCCTGGCGGCCGGAGCCACTCAGGCCTTGGTGAGGGTTTCCCACGGATCTGATGTCTCTGCCCTGAGACTACAGGATGGGAGGAGAGGCTGTCTGTAAGCAGAGGATAAGGAAAGAATCCATGTGAGTCAGGTGGCTTTACAAGATGAGGCTGCCTAAGAGGCAAGATGGCGGTAGTGCTTACAAGCATGTGTATGAATGTGCCTGTGTGTATATATGTGTGCATGCATTTGTACATGAGCATGTGCATATGTGTATATGTGTATGCGCATGGTGTGTATGTTGTGTGTGCGTGCGTGATGTGTGTGTACTTGTGTGTATTGCATGTCGCGTGTGCATGGTGTGTGTGTGTGTGTGTGTGTGTGTGTGTGTTTGCCAGGGGGAGAGAATCACTGCTTAGAAGGCAGGAGGGACTTCCTCCCCCACCTGGTTTTCCTCCCTTCTCTCCTGGTCCCTGTCATTCGCTCTAGTTCCCTATACCCTGGCCTTCAACACCTATCAGCTTGTTGTACCACAGCCAACTTCAATTTCTAGGTCATGTGCAACCCTTGATATGGAGCGTGATGAGAGAATTGTGTTTTCTCAGGACTGTTGCGTTACGTTTCTCAGCAGGAAAGACCCTTCTAGGTTCAGTGGCTGGGACCTTCAGCTTGAATTCCAGTCTCCTTTTGCTGACATTTCATAGTCAGGGATTGTGGAAAGAGCATATACACTCTGGTTCAGATTCTGGCCCTGCCCGTTAATCAGCTGTGTGACACTGGGCAGTTCTCTTAACCTTGCTGAGCCTCAGTTACCTCATCTGTGAGATGGGATGATACCACTTGCCTTGCAGGGCGGGTTGAAGAGAGATCAGGCGGGCAGAGCTCAGCCTCAGTAGGTGCTCAGTACCTGGAAAGGCCATCTCTTCCCAGAAGCAAACTCCTTTTTGGCTACGGGCAGGGCCTGAGTGCTTGTCACAGCGCCTCTCCAGGTGACCCTTGAGCAGGGCCTGGTGCACCAGAGTGAGTGCGAGTGACCTCTATTCTGCCAGCTCCCCTTCTTCATCCTTCAGCACAGCTCACACGCACTACTTCCCTGCGTTGTTTTCAACCATGCCCTCGGGTCGGGCGGCATCCAGCGGCCCCTCCTCTGTGCTCATGTCTCGGGGCACATGCGCGTGCGCTGGTCCCTGATTTGCCTTGTCTCGGCCTCCGCTGGACCACCGGCCGGCCGGCGGCTGGGTTTTTGCTCGTCACTGCCTTACGTGAGAGTGGTGCGTGTCAGTGATGACCGCCAGGCATGACCCAAGGACTAGGAGGAGGTGCCACACGTTGATTTAACACAAAAAATACCGGATTTTAATTCCAGTCTGGCCTCTATCAGCTGTGTGGCCCTGGACAAGTCTGTTCAGGCTCCTCTGGGGCTTCAGTTTTCTTTCTGTACTTTGGAGAGTTGCATTTGATCCCAGTTTTCCTTTTAAAATTTCACCTTTTCTCCCGCGAATCTGTGGGACCCAGATTCATAAACCCGGCTCACAGATCAAGTGGGGCTGCTATGGTTGGTGAGGGGGGCCCAGCGGCCTCCCGGGCACCTGCCCCCTCCTTGTCTCCAACCTCCGGCGTCCGGGAGCCCACGGAACGCGGCCAGGCGAGCCTCTCACTCCTGTTCTGGGAGGTGGGTTGCATCTCTAACAGACCACAGGTCAATCCTGAGAAATTTCTCTGTCTTTTTTTTTTTTTCCTTCCAAGAATTAAACCTCTGACCTGCGCTTATTTTCTGATTGTATATTCCTCAGAGTGAAACATGCATAGAGGAAAGCACCATAGGATGTTCTGTCTAGCGGTACTCTAAGCAGTTGATAATTTTCCTGTACTTTGGAGCAGAATGGCCCTGGGGCGTTCAGATTTGGGGTCCCCTCCCTCTAGCCTGGTCCCCAAGCTGTAGGAGCGTGTTGCTACTTGTCTTTATGTCTTCAAGTCTGGGGCATGTCTTTGCTTTTTCCCCATCAGCTGATGGAATTGGGATTTCCTGCTAAAAGAAAGATGGGACCTGGACATGGGGAGCTCATCTTTTAGGCCAGAATGAGTCACTGTCATTTTAGTGTCATTTTAGACTATCTGTTTTTGTCCCATGATCAGAAAATCTGGCAGAACTTTAAGGGGGCTGGGACACAGGATGGGACATTACAGTGTGGCACAAAGCCACACAGTGTGGTCTCCGTGGTCACGGCCTGGGGTTCACAGCTTGCAGCTCACTCGTGCTTGCCCGGAGGCCTCCATCTGTAAGACGGGAGTACTGACCATTAGGGCTGTGGGGAGACTAAATGAATAGTGTGCGCGGTATGCATGGCGCACGAGTTCTCAAGGGATTTGGGCTGTTAGTAGTATGAGGGGATCCAGGGAGAGGCGCGTGTTGGGAGGAAGAGATTAGACCCTTAGCATTGGGGGTAGAGCAGAAGGAGGGTGCTGTAAACTGAATGTTCCTCCCAAATTCATATGTTGAAATCCTAACCCCCTAATGTGATGGTGTTTGGAGGTGGGGCCTTGGGGAGATGCTTAGGTCATGAGGGCAGAGCTGCCATTTATGGGATCAGTGCCCTTATCAAAGAGACCCCAGGGAGCTCCCTTGTCACGTGAGGTTAAAGCTAGAAGATGGCTGTTTCTGAACTAAGAAGCAGACCCTCAGCACAAACCGACTTGCTGGCCCTTTGGTCTTGGACTTCCAGTCTTTAGAGCTGTGAGATATGCATTTCTTTTGTTTATAAGCCACCCTGTCTGTGATATTCTGTTCTAGCAACCCACACAAACTTAGAAGGTGTCTAAGCACAGAGTCTGAGGTTGTGTGATATCAGGCAGTGTTTTCCAAAAGCCAGGCCGAGTATCTGGACCTGACTGCACTTAGTGTCACCTAGAAAGTTGGTCGAAAATGCATATTCCCAGTCCCAGCCCTAGATATTTGGGGTTTTAGTGGCTGAGATTCTGTAGTTTTACCCAGTGTCCCAAGATGATTCTTACAAATGGCTAGAACAGGAAATTGACTTTTGGAGTCAAAAAACAGCTTTGGAATCAGAACTTGGAGCCTGAAATTTCAGTTCTTAGCTCACCGTGGGTTGACCTTCTCTAAACCTGTTTCTTCATCTGTGAAGTGGGGAGAATCCCTGTCCTACCTCCCTTGCAGGGTTGTTTGAAGGCTCATATAAGACAGGGAATGGGAAAGAGCTTTGCAGACTACAGCACTGCACACGTATTTTTCATGTTAGGAGTGGGAAAGACAACCTCCACAGTTTCCAAGGCTTCCTGCCGCCTTCGACTCTCTCCACCAGGGTGCCACAGGTGCACACACATGAAACCTCAGAGCGTTTCTCCTGCACGCGGGAGGAGTGCCTTATCCGGTAAAATCAGAACCCTGTGAGGGCCTCTCGCTCTCACCGGTCCTTGGGCTGTCGGGTCATCTCAGGGAACTCAGGGTGGCTCCAGGAAGTTTCTTCAGAGGTGTATTTAATATATCTTCCGTTATTCATTGGTTGCAGTTAAAACTGCTTTATCCTTCCAAAAAGACACCATGGAAATCAATAGTGACGTTTAGGAAGGCAGACTTGAGATGCCGGACTGGAAGGGCTTTAGGTCAACACATTAGCTCTCGAATCTAAGGGACAGGGGAAGCAGAGGTGGATCAGGCCCTGATCTCACCTTGAGGACCCTCGGTGTTCAAAATGGTGGTGAGCATTTCGGGAGTACCGCCCACGTGTCAGATGCTCTTTTGGGCTCCTGACGTGTCGTCTGATGTCAGTAGTGCAAGGGAAGTATGAACCGGACCTCCACGTGAGAGAGGAACGACTAAGGCCCAGAGGAATTAAGTCAGAGTCCCACATCGAGGGGAGAAGCAGGGATTTGGACATTTGGACAGGGGCAGTCTGGCTCCAGAGCCCATGCTCTGTCTGGTTTGGTGGGGGAGGGAGACGTGACCGTGACTTAGCAATAAGCATGATGGGAGACTCATGCCTTTGTCACTCCTTGTCCCCAGGCCTGCTGCTGACGGCTTCCTGAGCTAGACAGTGGGGCTCTCATCTTGTGAAGGAAGGTAGCTCGGTGACTAGCTGCCCACCTTCACCCCCCTCCCTGGGTGCCGGGTAGCCCTTCAGTCTGATCCTTGCCCTCACTGTGGCGCTGCGGGTTCCTGCAAGAGATCAGAAGGAGAGAGACGCTACTTCTTGCTTGTTGTTTTTTTTTTTTTTTTGATGTGGACCATTTTTTAAACTCTTTATGGAATTTGTCGCAATATTGCTTCTGTTTTATGTTTTGGTGTTTTGGCCACCAGGCACGTGGGATCTTAGCTCCCTGATCAGGGATCGAACCCGCACCCCCTGCATCAGAAGGTCGAGTCTTAACCACTGGACCGCCAGGAAGTCCCATTCTTCTTGCTCGTTTTTTTTTTTTTTTTCGGCTGCCCCCAGGTACCTGGTAGAAATCCAAGCCTCTCACCTTAGGGGCTTGTGGCCAGTCATCGCAGTTCCATGCAGGAGACCCAGCCCAGTGTCTGAACCTTGTTATACTGACAGAACTGTTGTCTCTTCCCACCTCAGTCATATTACAAAGCTCTGTGAGATTCGTCTAATCTAGCCTTGGGAGGTGCTGTGACCCCTCCCAGTTCCTGTTTCGCTTTTTTACTGATTGCAACTGGGAGTAATTATGGCAAATATAAGACTTTACTAAGCTTATGATGTGCTGTTGTAACCATTTTATAAGTGTTAGACCCTAAATCTTCTCAACAGTTTTAGGAAGGAGGGACTTTTTTTTTTCTTTATCATTATTAATGTAATCCTCCAACACTTTCTAGTGATTATTTAAGGTATTCCTAAACTGTACTGTTTGTTTAGGAAAACCAGTCCCCTTGTTCAAAGCCTTAACTCTAACTTTATTATTAATTATTATTGTTGAAGTATAGTTGACTGACTTCAGAAATAAGTTGATTACTTATTGTTGAAGTATGGTTGTGTTAGTTTCAGGTGTATAGCAAAGTGATTCAGTTATACATATATCTGTTCTTTTTCAGATTCTGCTCTATTGTAGGATATTACAAGATGTTGAGTAGAGTTCCCTGTGCTATACAACAGGTCCTTGTTGTTTATTTTATATACAGTAGTGTGTATCTGTTAACCCCGAACTCCTAGTTTATCCGTACCCCCCTTTCCCCTTTGGTAACCATAAGTTTGTTTTCCATGTCTGAGTCTATTTCTGTTTTGTAAATAAGTTCATTTGTATCGTTTTTTAAGATTCCACATATAAGTGATATTATATGATATTTATCTTTCTCTAATTTAATTCACTTAGTATGATCATCTCTAGGTCCATGCATGTTGCTGCAAATGGCATTATTTCATTCTTTTTTATGGCTGAGTAATATTCCATTGTATATATGTACCATGCCTTCTTTGTCCATTCATCTGTTCATGGACATTGAGGTTGCTTCCATGTGTTGTTTAATTGTAAACAGTGCTGCTGTGAACATTAGGGTGCGTGTATATTTTCGAATTAGAATTTTTGTCTTTTCTGGATATACGCCCAGGAGTGGGATTGCTGGGTCATATGGTAGCTCTATTTTTAGTTTTTTAAGGAACTTCCATACTATTCTCCATAGTGGCTGCACCAATTTACATTCCTACCAATAGTGTAGGATGGTTCCCTTTTCTCTACAAGGAGGGACTTTTTTTATCCCCATCTTACAGGTGAGCAGATTGAGGCACAGAGTTTAAATCACTCTCCCAAAGTCACAGAGCAAGGGCGTAGAGCCAGGCTATCTTTTGATCCTGGGTACACATGCAGTGTGCCGGTGCAGATGGTATGCTTCTGTGTGGGTGTGAGAAGGGCCGAGCCCCCGGCACTCCTGGGGATAAATGTGCGAAGCAGCCAGTGCGGCCGCAGGCTCCCCGTCTAGGGCCCGCCCTAGGCTGGGTGGGCAGAGCAGCCCGGGGGTGACTGGGGGCAGCTGCTGAGTGGAAGTGAGTTGTTCTTCTTGGGTAGAGGTTTGGGCCCCAAGTTTCTCCAGGTGGGTTGGTTCCAGGTCACCTCTTCAGCTACACAGGAACAGCTTCATTTTGGAACGCACGTAAGGGTCCTGTCTGTGGCTTCCTGTTGGTGTCATTGTCCCGGGCGAGGTGACTGACAGAGCCCCGTGTCATCCTTCTCTTGCCCATCATTCTCGGGACTAGAATTACTTAGGTATCAGACGGTATATGATGGCTGTAGCACACACGCTCACAATGTACGTATGATGCATTGGAGAACCAGCCCTGCATTTGAGTGAATCCCAGCTGTGCCCTGCTTGGCCCCGTGACCTTGGCTTATCAATCCCTGTGAACTGAGCCTGTCCAGCTACAGGATGGGGAGTTAATTAGTACCTACTCCTCCTAGAGCCACTGGGGCAGCTAGAGGTAGGAACTACCTGGAAAGCCCTTGGAACAGGGCCTATTGCGTGGCGAGTGCTCAGTAAGGAGTACTGTCACCAGTCCAGCGTCAGCGGTCGTCGTTATTACTACCGTCCCATCTGGGAGCGTTGCTGTGGGCCGTAGGTGAGACAGTGCTTGGCCCAGAGCAAGTGCTTATTAAAGGGTAGGTACTCCTCTTTTTCTGTTACTGTATTTTACTGAATTCTTTTGTCTTCATTTGGTCCTCACTCTAGATCTGAGGGAAAGCTGGAATTCTTTTTCTCACTTGAAAAATGTTGAAACAGATGCAGAGAAACCCAAAATGTCTTGTTCCAGGTTTCCTAAAGAGTAAGGGTCACAGTCACGTCTAAAATTCACAGTACTCAGGCTCAGAATCCTTCATCCCTCTTCCCAACCGCCATGCATTCCTACTTTGGGATAAAGCGTAGAAGGCTCCTTCAAGGGGCCCTCCTGTTAGGCGGGAAAGAACGTTTTAAACCATATCAGCTACCAACTGCCTATTTACAAAACGTTTTTCTGTCTGCCGTCTCAGTCTGATTCACTTTTTAGTCCTCTGAAGCCCATTTACTTTAAGACCCATTTCAAAGATGAGAAAACAGGTTCACAGAGGTTGAGCTTCCTGCCTGCAGTCATGTGGCAGGTCGGACTGGGGCCAGGTCTTCTGGTTTCTAGTTCCCTTGTGTGGAATTGAAGGGAGCTCCTTTAAGACCAGAGGAGGCTTGGGACTTCCCTGGTGGTCCGGAGGTTAAGACTCCACACTTCCACTGCAGGGGGCGCGGGTTCCATCCCTGGTCGGGGAACTAAGATCCCACATGCCGCGCAGCATGGCCAGAAAAACAAAAGGCTTGCGTGTCCCAAGAAGCTCCTCCCTCCATGGAGCATGGTGCTTCCTTCCCCAACTTTGCCTCCCTGGCCACCCTGGCCGCTCCGATTGCCCGTGAGGTCACTGCCTCTGATTCTAGCTCTGTCCCCTCTTGTAACTGATGACTCCTGGTGAGCCAGCCATGACCTAGAGCCCAGACCCACCTCACTTCTCAGGGCACAGACCCCTTTGGACATCCCCAGCCTCATTTCCTGGTGTCTGACCACCGACCATCCCTGGGTCCAGCTTCCATGCTCTCGTCCCGGAGCCCCCAGCTTGCTGTCACCTGTCCACCGTGTGGCTGAGCTCGGACTCGTTCCCATCACATCCCACTGCCTGTAGATCAAGGCAGGATACCCAGAGATGAAAGAGGAGGGTGCGCAGAGGACAGATGTCACTTAGAGACAGAATGAGGTCAAGCTGGGCTGCAGAGCCCGTGTGGCGTGGCGCTGGGCAGGTGGCTCCGGGGCTGTGTCTCTTGGTGGGTGCCAGGGAATCTAGATTCTTGCAGGGGACAGACCAGATCTGATGATACCAACATGAAACTCCTTCCAGCTCCAAGTACCTGCTTATTTTTCTCATTCCTCCAGCTTGTCTCAGAGAGGACTTTCTCAAAGACAGATCCACTGAGCCTGCTTGGCGTTGCCCTGGGGTGTATAGCTGGAGACGCAGCAAATGATCTGTGAAGGGATGGGATCTGTATTGACAGACACATGTTTATCCAGATCAATTAGGGAAAGTTATGTTTTGCAGCACTCTCCAGATAAGGCTTTGCAGCGAATAAGGAGTTTGAGCTGTGCAGCATGAATGACAGAAACGTGAAATGAGACGAGAAGACAAGTTGCCAGGTTGCCTCCTGGGGAGAGCGCTGTATGGTCGGGAAGACAGGCGTGGTGACCCCTTGGACCAGAGGGCAGGATGCTCTCTAAACTGCTCTGCATGATGAAGGAGGGAGAGGTTTGCAGCTGGGGAGGGAGTGACTGGTTTACAAAGCTGGCTACCAGGTGGAGGAAGGGCAGGAGAGCGGGAGAGAAATAGCGTTGCTGAGGTGAGAGGGGCCTAAGGAATGTAGACTGCCAGGTGGGGAACTTCCCAAGGGAATCTCAGGGTGTGCTGGCAGACGTGGGCCTTCCCTGTGAACACACACGCTGCCGTTAGAAATTATTAAGAAATCTCCTAATGCTTGGTGGGCAGCATCTCTTCTCTTTGCTCCCCTCGCCCCGGGAGGCCAGCCTGCATGGGCTCCTTGCCTTCTGGCTTCCTTTGGGTTTGGCCAACAGGGAGGTTTGGGTTCGGCCAGTGGGGCGCCCCCATTTACATCTGGTCAGGGCATGGGGGTGGGGAGGAGGAGAGCGATGAGGGGGTATATTTGTTTTCCTACATCCTCATCACCTTGGGTGGGCTGTTGCTAATGACAGAGAAGCGCATGGTCCCTGGGGGTGTCTTTGCACCCTGCCCACACCTTTGTAAAATTTCCCTCAATTAAACATTCCCTAAATGATCCTAATTTGAGCATGCTGGCTGTTTCCTGCCGGCACTCTGGCCACCCCACATGGGGTGAGTGCATTTCTCTTGGAGGTTTGTAAAGGGATGGCTTCTGCATCCCAGGCAAGAGGCTGAAGCAGGAGTTCACTCAGATGAAGGAAGAGCTGACTTGGGTTACAGCAAACACATTCAGAAGCTCTCCGGGGATCTGCTGGCACCCTGGCTGCCCCTTGCGGCCATGGTCACTCGGAAATGTGAGTCACAGAACATCAGAGTGGCTCCAGGAGGCCACCCAGGCTGGGACCCCTTGGGCCATTATGGAGTGGTCCTCCTTTGACGAAGGCTGGGAACAGCCAGGATCTTAAGACACAGAGGGTGGGGAATTGAGATTAGCTGGGTGTGGGCATTTCACTGATGTGAAAACTGAGGCTCTAAGTGGTTCAAGGTTACATGTCAAGTAGAAGACAGCAGTGAAGGAGCTGGAGTGAAAACGGGGCCTGGCCCAAGATCAGAGGAGATGTCAGACGTAAATTCAGAATGGGGCCGCTGGGAGTTCCCTGGAGGTCCAGCGGTGAGAGCCCGGGTTTGATCCCTGGTCAGGAAACGAAGATCCCACAAGGTATGGCCAAAAGAACAAAACAAAAAAAACCAAAATAAAAACCGCACCCAGAATGGAGCCCCCAGGTAAGGGAGGGGCAGAGCCAGGGCATTTACAGGGCTTGCAGGGCAGGTCAGCTCAGAGGGCTCTTCGGTGCTGAGACTGAAAAGATGTTCCTCCCTTTTTCTGATTATAAAAGCAATTCAGATTCATTACAGGCCATTTGAAAACCACAACATAAAATAGAAATCATCCAGGATCTTACCACCTAGGCATACCGTAGTTACTATTTTGGTTTATTTCCTTAGAGGCTTTTTTCTTCCACAAAGTAGTTGTTCTGTTCTTATAACTTTGCATTCTTCTTCTTTCTCCTGGCGTTATGAGCAAACATTATAGATAAACATGATTTTTTAAGCTTTCAAAAATTTTAAATATCATATAAATTGACAAAATTTGTTTATGTAACTCTTCCTGTGACAGGAGGCATCTAATTTTTTTCTTTTCTAATTTTTATTTTTCTGTTATTGTAGATACATATATATATGATATCTATATATGCACATATATAATATATATTGTTCAATATATAATATATGTTGAATATAAAATATATATTGAATATATAATATATATTGAATATGTAGTATATATTGTTCAGTACACATATATATGCGCATGGCCTTTGATGCCGTAATTCCACTTTTAAATTCTGAATGAAGGAAATAATCAGATAAACACAAAGTTTGTGTGCAGCATTGTATGTCGTTTCTGAAGTCTCCTGTTGTATGCTGATGTCGTGCCTTGCAGAGGAGCTGTACTAGCCCCATTTCAACTGCCTGTCAGCCAGGAGGGTGCAGGTCTCAAGGTAGCTTTGCCTATGGGGAATTTGGTACGACCTCTCCTCAGGGCCTGGCCCCGCCCCCAGGCCCCAGCCCCGCCTCGCCCAGATCCCACCTCCATAGGTCTTGAAGGGGAGCCAAATGCCTGTCGTGAGGTGTGGTGGGTGAGAGCTGCTCTGCTTCCAAGAGTAATACGTATCCATTTTCTACTTTCCAGATGTTTCTTCTCTCTGGGGCCAATTCCATGGCTCCCTGGAAAGTGATATGATGACCTTGGACTTGAGCCCAAAGAACACAGGAGATTTTTGGCAGGTTGAGAGTGGGTTGGTGCCAATCCACTTAGAACAAAAAACACTGTATGTTGTGCTCACGTGGCAGAACGTGTCTGCACCTGCCTCCCATGGGCTCGGGCATACCAGGAGACTGAGGGGGCAGCCAATCCCCATGGAGGAGAAGCAGCGGGATGTGTTGTAGAAAGAATTCATGGGTGGGAGTTCTATGAGAGAGCAGGCACGCACTGGCTGCGGAATCAAGACACCTGGGCTGTAGAGACCATTGGTGCAAAATCAGTGGTCACGTCAAAAGCAGGTATTTGAGACTTTCTGAGTCTCAGTTTCCTCACCTGTGTGGGTTAGTGCTGGAAGGGTTTCTAGGGCCTTTTCCATTGAGTGCACATACACTCATGCACGCATGTGTGCGAGCACACACGCGTCCAAAATATATGTTCTAAAAAAAAAAAAAAGAAAATATATGTTCTATTGTATAATCCACTTGCTGGATAGTAGCTAGATCCCAGCTCATTCACCTGTAATTTTCAACTTCCTCCTGCTGCCCTGGTGCTGTAAATGCACTTGGTGGATTCTTAGTAGCAGCTATGGAAACCCAGGGCTAAACCTTTCCCCTGAACAAAGCCCTCTTCCTGTGAGTGCCTGCCGTGGCCCCATCATTTCTCTTGGCTGGGTAGAGTTCATTTTAATGAACTCTAGAGTTTATTTAATTTTAATAAAATGAGTTTATTTTACTATTTTAACAGTAACTCAAAATACAAGTGAGAAAGTTGATTCTCAGAGCTTGTGTTTGGATTTATCCAGAGTTTATGCAATTACACTCCATTACTTTTCCCTCTGAGCACCGGCAACTTGGAGTTGCTGGATGTGGCCATCTTACAGACGTGGAAACTGAGGCTGAGAGAGGGGACGTGTCTAGCCCAAGAATGCCCACCCAGTGAGTGGTGGAGCCAGGACTAACGTGTAAATCTCCAGGTTCCAGGCTGGTGCTTTACTTATTTTACCTGTGAATGTTTTCTGGGAGTCCTTACAACTCAGAAACAGATGGGAGTAGTGGGGAGGGGGCTATGTGTGGTTCAGAGCCTCATCCACTAGGGGCTTTTGAAGCAATTCCAAATCGGACTAAAAACCAATGATGTTCACCAAGCAGCCTGCCCTATTCATTCTCTTATTCTCTCATTCATTTATCCATCCAGCAAACGTGAGATCAGTGCTTATTTTCTCTTCGGCCCCATGCTTAACTTAAGTGAGCTACCTCGTGTCTTTCTGACACATTCCCTGCCCTTGCCTTTCTTTCTTTCTCTCTTAAATTACCCAGAATCTTTGTATCACTTTCTATCAAGGAGCCCCAATAGGTGCAGGGGATTTATACCATCTAGTGGTGAAACAGCTTTGGAAAATTTTAGGCAGGGGAGTCTCTGGGGCAGATTTGAGTGTTATATAGGTCAGGCTGGTGCCGAACAGTGGATGGCTTGGTTCCTATGGGGATAGGGGTGGGAGATAGGAGGCAGGTAGATTGGTTAGATAGTTTTGATGACCAGAAAAGAAATGCTAAAGGCCTAAGCTAGGTCAGTGATTGATTGCATTAAAGGCAGGAATTTGTCATGGTTAAGCGCTTGGTGTCTGATGGCAAACCTGGGTTCAAATCCTGACTCCACCACTTACTTGGTGTGTAAACATGGGCGAGTCACTTAACCTCTCCAAGTCTGTTTCATTATCTCTAAGACAGGCTGGATGCGATTATCTCTGCTTGTGGAGTTGGGAGGATTTACTGAGATAAGTGCCTGGCTCTTAGGAAGCATTCAGTAGATGCCCTCCATTGCTGACGGTGATGCTCCTGAAGATGACGATAATGGTGAGAATGATGGTGATAACAGGAATGGGGATGGCAAGTGGGGTTTGAAGGAAAAGTCAGGGATGACTCCTGGAGTTCTAGGCCTGGCGACCGAGAAAATAAAACCCAAATAGAATATATTCAGATGGTTCTGTGCTTTTGTAGAATTTGAAAAGTTGGCTGTGGGATATCTTCCCACAGATGCCTTCCCTGTCCTCTCTGATCTCTGCGCACTGTCCCTTGTGTTGGATGGAGGTGGGGCAGCTGCTGGAGGGGCCCGTGCAAACTTCATTAGCTCCATGTTAATTGTGTCTGTTTCTTCACACTTTATAGAACACCTGAATTATATTTGCTGAACATTTCTTTGCCTTGTCTTACGGTTGTGCATGGGACGCCAGCATCATTTCCATACATGGAAAGCGGCTGCAGAATTAGACATGATGAAAATCAAAGTTGTTCTATCTTAGCTAGATCTTGTTGTCTGCAAGGACCCCACACCTGAGGTTTGCTCTCTGTTTGTTAAAAGGGAAATTAGCTATTGTTAGAATTAAAGACTTACTGGCAGCAAAGTGAGACTTTTCCCTGCAGTAACCAGCATGATTTGGAGAGAACTGACGATGAGAATGGTAAAATCTCCTGCTGTGTGAGCCAGTGTCATTTCATGCTGGGTCTGTGGACCACCCAGAGCCATCCCTGAGCCGCCAGTGGAATTCACCCTACACCAGGGACAGTCCTGTCCTGAAGTCAGGCTCTCCTATCACCACACCACATGGCTGCATGATTCAGGACCTCTGGAAATTGACATTGACAGGTGGATGCAGGTAAAAATAAGCTCAGGATTAATCAGCGTGGCCTGCCGGCCTGGCTTCCTCAAGCAGGCAAAGGGAGGCATCATCACACAAGCCTTCTATTTAGAGAAGGCATCTGAGCAACTGGGTTTGGATGGGCCAGGCTCTGTGGAGGGGTTGCTGGAATCTCCAAATCAGGCTTGCTGGTGACGTCACTGGAGCCAGGGTACAATAGCCCTGCTCCGAGACCACCACGGAGCGATTAAAGGGACAGGAGACCCGCCACATCTTCTAGGAGCTTCCCCAGAGGTACTCCCTTCCTATGAAGGAGGCTGAAACCAGCACCTTGGTCTCCTGGAAAAGAGAAGTGAGGATGAACCACGCTTTGGCCGTGTCTTTAATGAGCGCTTTTCTCAATTCCCGTCCTGCTCAATCGGAATGTGCTCACATGCCTTCCAGAAAGACTTAACAAGCGCTAACATAATCACGGACCCCAAAATTGACCTTTGCACAATATTTGCATCCTTTACAGATTCTCTTTCTAGGCTGTGACATTAGCAGTGATGCTCAAAATATTGGCAACATCTCCTTTCTAAATCTTTAATTAGAATAAATTCCAAACATATCCAAGAGTAGAGAGAATGGTGAGTATAATGAGCCCCTTGCACCCGGCACCTGGTCTCAGCAATTATTAACGCAGGGCCGGTCTCGTTTCATCTCTTACCACCTCCCTCCTTCTATTAATCCCACTGGGTTATTTGGAAGGAAATCCTAGAATTGTGTTATTTCATCCACAGATACTTCTGAATGTACAGTATTAGACGGAACCATATGCAATTGCTAATCGACAAACATATTTCTGTATAGTTGGTTTGCTTGAGTGAGGATTTGAACGTGGTCCTTCATGTTGCTTCTTCTCCTCCCACCACGTGTCGTGTCTCCATCCTTTTTCTCATGTCCCCCAGGTTTATAGTCATTCCAAGATGGGAATTTGGGAAGGAGGTAGATTTGTCTTTGGAACCCCCAAGCTCTTCTGGGGGTTATCTGCCCTGCGGGATTCCCACCCACCTCCTTTACCTGCTTAGGAACTTTGATTCCCAGCAAATTCTGATCCCCTGAAAAAGAAGAGGATCCAGGGATGAGAGAGCCAGTGGATTGCTTGGTAGAAGGGCCTCCTTGGTACTTCTGGGCCTAGTGGGGGTGACAGTTCTGTTTAAGAATTGACTGAGGCCTCGGCACTGCTCTGTGACCCTCGCCAAGTCACTTAACCTCTCTGGGCTTTAGTTGCCTCAAATGCGGCAAGAGAGAATATCTGTTCACTGGTTATTCCTTTCTTTTCCTACTGTTAGACTCGAGTCACTGTAGCAGAATGCCTAGCACGTAGGGAGTGCTCACTCATCCGCTGGGTGAGTGGGTCAGATGCCCAAGACGTGCCAGTCCTGCCCCGCTTCAGGATGTTTCTCGTCCTACTCCTGGCTGTGGGGCATCTCCCATATCTGACTTTGCTTTTGGCTGATTGAGGAGAAAACAAGTGCATACAACAGTGGAGGGAGAAGAGGTAGGCAGGGATGTTGGAGGCCACGTCCCCAGTGTCCTTGACTGGACGTCCCCTTCCTGGGTGACGGCCTGTATCCCAGCACTCAGCTCTATTTCGGTTGCCATTTGGCATGGGTCGCCTTACGGGGCCTGGGCTCTCGGGGACAAAAGGCCAAAATCTGCTACAAGAATGGTAATTTGAGGACCCTTGGCGCCCTGCCCCTGGGGCTTCGGTGTTCTTGGGACAAGTCAGTGCTGATATCATGGACTTAATTACTTTCTAGAGCACGTAGGGCCCTTGTCTCTGGTCTCCAGCCGGTGTGAGGCCCCAGGGAGCCTAATTTAGGAAAAGGAATCAGTGGGATGGCAGCTGTTGAAAGTGCTTGGCTCCTGCCTTTAGCCAGGGAATTTAAGGGAAAGGCCTTTGGAGACATGCCGCTCAAGAGAGAGGTCTTCCCTCCCGAGGTCTCCCAGGAAAGGCTCAACTCGGAGATGAAAGGTCCCACAGAGGTCATCTTGGCTGGCCAGTACCCTTCCCAACACCCCTAAGGAGGTGGTCATTCTTCTTGTACTTGATTACTTCCAATGACGGGGAGCTCATCCTCTCTGGAGACAACTCGAAGTGCTAGACAGCACCAACCTGACTTCTGACAGGCCAGTTTGCCTTGATGCCACTTCTGTTGCCCTGGTTTCACCCTGTGGAGCCACAGGGAGCCCACTAAAATCCCTCTTCATGTGGCAGCCCTTCAGATATTGGAAAGCTGCTCTCCTGTCCCCTCTGAGCTGCTTCTCCAGGCTAAACATAGCTCTTGCTGCCATCGCTCGTATGACATGACTTCAGTCCACCCCACCGTCCTCATCATTTTCCTGTGGATGGGTACCAGCTCTTTGCTGTCCTTCTGAAAGCGTGAGGCCCTGGAGGCGCTGCTCGGAGCAGAGAGAAGCCGGGCACTTCCTTTATTCCGACTCTCGCGTAGCTACACTCACAGCCCTGCTTGGCAGACACCCCGGCTCTGGACACACAGCGCAACCTCCGTGCCTTTCTCACACACGCTGCTGCTGTCAAGTGCTCCGCCCCCTCTGGGATTTGGGCAGCTGCATTTCGGGGCCCAAGTACAGGGCTCCCGAGCATCTGTCCCATTAAAGTTTCGCCTTGTTGGATTCATTCTCTTCAGGCTGTCTGGATATTTTTGGACCCTAATTCTCTTGAGGTTGGCAGCCCCTCTCAGCTCTGTGCTGTCCACACCGTGGATGAGCACGCGGCTGTGCTCGCCTCGTGGCTGAGAAACACGATCTGTGGGGCTGGGCACGTGCGTCCCTGTCAGGCTCTGGTGAAGCCATCATTCAGCACCCTTTTGCTGGGTGGTCATTCAGCACCTTACAGGCCGGACATCAAGTAGCTCCCGTTTCTTCACCCACCCACGGGTGCTTGGGGAAGCCGGGCTGTGAACCAGGTAGTCTGTGTGTATGCATAACCCCCACCAAAGTGACTTGTCGTTGTGTTAAAGCAGGGAGGGGGTCGTCCTGTGCACGGTTAGCTGTGCTATTCCTGGTAGCCCTCGCCATCTGTCTGGAGGACCAGGTCTTCAGGTGGCCCTGGAACCCAGAGGGAGGCAAGCCCGACACAGCCGCCGCCTGTGTGGGTCCTGGGGCCTGAGGTCACCAGGAAGGGCTGGGTCGGGGGGTGACAGATGCAGGGAAAAGGGAGCCTCCTGCCTACAGGTCTGTTCACGTGTGGAACCTTTTCCAGGGGTTGGACTCAGTGGTTTTATAACTAGAGTGACTGTAGGTCTCACATTTCTCGGGTTTATTTTTTCTTGCTCCTTCCCTCCTTTTCCGCTTTCCCTGACTTCCTTTCCTTTTTCTCCTTTCTTTCAGTGCCCCCATCCCCAGCGCCCCCAGCACAGTTTGTCTCTGTACTCGCCATCACCCAAGATGCCTCTGTCCTCCAGGTTGCAGGCCATTGGGTGAGGCACATGTCAGTCACCAGCATCCATGCCCCGGTGAGAGGCGGGCCCAAGGTGTCACAGGATGCTACGGGAACGTGGGGTTTCTGGGTAATCCCAGTGTCTGAAGTTCTGTCCCGTGGTCTTCGTAAACCGTTGAACTCTCCCTGGAAGCATCACACTTTGGTGTCCAAATGACACCTTCCTAGATTGACTTCACACTTGAAGGAGAACAAAATTCATCTGTTAGACTCTGAGCTTGTTTTTTGGTTTGGAAAATGTGTCCCTGTAATAGGTGACCTTAAAGTCAGCCCAGGTCATTTTGGGATTCAGAATGCTGCTGAATTTGGGAACAAAGCCTGATAAACTATAGGTCACTATGATAAATTGGAACCAGGACCTCCTGGGTCGCTGGGAGCCTGGGAGAGCCAGGAACTCTTAGGACCTTCTGGAAAGAAAACAGATTCTCACATCAGTCTTGAGTTTGTATCATGGCTCTTCCTTTCACTGTCTGTGTGACCTTGAGCCTCTTAACCTCTCTGAGCCTCAGTATTCCACATCTGTAAAATGGGGGTAGTACTTTGCAGTATTAATTGTGAGGATTAATTGAGTTAGTGCAGTTTCTGGTATATAGCAGACATTGTATTTATAACTTCACTCTTATGCCTCTAATAATACTGTGAGCTCTTTCAGAAAATCTGACTCTTCTAAAAAGAAAAAAAAATGTTGGAGAACATGAATAATATAGATCCCATAGGGTGCTTGAATTACGGTTTCAAAGTGATTTCTGATTTGTGTTTTTTATGCAGGTAACTGTAAATTGGCCTTTCTTTGCTCTTAGGTTTTGTTAGAGTCTTTACAGAGGGGAAAGTACAACTGCCTCTCAAAAGAAAAATGCAGGCCTTGCCTTTGTTTGGGACAGCTGGACACCACGGAGCAGAGGTCTGGGAGTTTGTCCTGATGACAGCGACAGGTGGGCCAGGGCCTGCCCTGACCTGTGCTATGAGATTGGGGGAAATCAGGGCGCCCCCGGGGTGCTGAGCTAGAAGAGCTTTTGCATGGCTAGGACAAGAGGACAGATCAGTGCTGTGGAGTGCCACACAGGAGGGACTTGGGGTTTCGCCACTGACTTCTCCTGGGCTCCTCCTGTCTAGGGTTTGGGGTGGAGGAGTATCAAAGTGGGGACTTCCTCGTGCTCCTCTGACCTTCACCTCCCTCCCCCATTTTCAAGGCCAAGATCTGAGTTCCATGTTCTCCATCCCAGCCACTACCCCCACTTATCTCCTCCCAGGACTCAGCGCAGCCTGGCTGCCAGTTCGCTGGAGGTCAAACGGACCCTTGTCTGAGGGTCATTACTCTCCTGGAGTCACCTCCTTCCTTCCCCTTGCTCCTGGGTCCCGGCCGTGCACCATTTTATTAGCATTTCCCAACTCCGAATTCCATGACACGGTCAGCCCATGCCATTCCTCACTGGGCCAAGGCAGCAGATTTCATCCTATTTATAGGATGAGGCACTTCAGACCTGGCAGCCACAATGGACTTTGTTTTCTTTCCTCTTTTTTCTTTATTCTCTGAGGTTTTAAAAGTAACTATTCTCTCAAGTGATATGCAAATATATTCTCACCAGAAAAGATTTTAAAGATAGAGAGGTGTAGAAAGAAAACAGAGTGAAATATTCAGGTTACACTTCCTTCTATTCTGACTGTGCACAGTCTGTAAGTTTCCTTCCAGTCTTTCTTCTAGGCATTTATATACGTATCTGTGTAAGTACAAGCAAATATATGTGTGTATATGTAGTAAAGAGTTTCGCCTTGCCCCAGAGGAGGTCTGACCTTTACCCTCGGCTCCTGGGAGGCGATCTTTGCTTGCCTGGGTCAGCCAGACAGTAACAGTGTGATTTAGGGTGGGGCTGGCCATTCCAGAAAGACCAACAAGGTGAGTTAGGGTGGGTAGGTCAGTCTACCAGTTGACCTGAAGATTAGACCAACCATGGGGCAATCAATCAATTAATCAGTCAGGTGTGCCTGTCTAATAGCACCACAATGAACATCCTTAACTCTGAGGCTAGGGTGAGCTTCCCTTGCTGGTGACACTCTGCATGTCGTCCCATGTCAACGTCGGGCGAATAAACTGTCCATGACCCTGTGCAAAGGGGGCAGTGGAAGCTCCACGTTTGGCATTTCTCATGGACTCTGCCTTACGCACTTCTTCTCTTGGCTGATTTCAGTCTGTATCTTTTCCTTGTAGTAAACCATACCTGTGAGTCTAAGAGCTTTCATGAGTTCTGTGGGTTCTAGCAAAGTATTGAACCTGAGGGTTTCGGGAACCACTCTGAGTTTGCGGCTGGTGTCAGAAGTGAAGGTGGTCTTGGGGACAGTGCCCTCTAACTTTATATTTGACTTACACTCATCGCAGTGTGTGAATTTACATGTATGTGTGTGTGTTGAAAATTGCATAATTGGGAGTTCTCTTCATAGTTCTGGGACGTGAATCCTTTCATCTTTCATATGCTAGGAGACCTTCCTTAAGGCTCCTGTGTCTTACTTAGTGTGTAAAATGGGGTTAATGGCAGCACAGGCATCCATAGGGCTGCTCTGATGAGTAGATGAACATTTGTAAAGCTCTCAGGACAGTGACTGCCGTGGAGTTAGAGCTATATAAGTGACGATGATGATTTCCACATCAGATCATTGAAATCTAGCTTATTGCTTTCATCAACTGATGCAAGGATATCACTTCTGTTAGTTCCCTCTGGGCTTCCCACAAAGAGAGTAGTAGGTTGGGGGCTGGGCTGCTTTATGGGAAAGTAGTCTTTTTGCATGACAAGGTCGGGTGAATTAGCCAGCTGGTCTCGAACAAGTATTGATCAAACACCGATCATCTATTGAGCAAACATTAATTTGCCCACTCTATGTGCAGAGGCCCTGCCCTGATAACTGTGAGGTCCTAAGGACAGTGTATTAGGGGAAGAACGAGGAGAAGAGAATGACCCTCCATGGGAACTTTTACTAAGCGTCACACACTGTCAATCTCTGATTCCATTTTATCCTCACGACACCCTAGGAGGAAAATGTTATGACCCCCATTATCCAGTGAGAGTTTCAGATTAAGAAATGGGCCCATGTTGACACAGCCAGAATATGGCAGGGATAGAACTGAAGCCCAGGTATGTCTTGTGTCAAAGCCTGTTCACTTTGAGCTGTGTTTTGCTGCTAGATAAGCCATGGACCTGGCCCTGAAAGAGCTCATTGTTTCTTTGGAGGAGGGGTGGGAGAGGGGGGAGACATGAGACAGTTAAAGAATGCCCAAACTTGGGGAAGCAAGGTCCCACTTCTAAAGTTGCCTTGTCACTCAGCATGTCATTGGACTGCTTCCCATTTACAGATGAGAAGACTGAGGCCCAAAGGGCTAAGCACCTTGCAGCTGAAACATTTCACAAGAACTTGCAGTTGAGTCTGCCCGCTGTGTCGTGTGGGGGTAATAATATTGTGAATGACCGTCTCTGTGACCGGGAAGGTCGTGCTCCTTCAGGCAGGAGGCTCTTGTTCAGCCCCAGGACCTCTCCCGCTGTCCCTGGAAGGCGGTCCGCATCTTGTTTGACTCCCAGCTCCTTTCTCCTCTGCTCTAGCTGCTCAAGCCCTCAGGACCCTGAAAGTAGATTCCTCTGGGCTCTTGGTAATGGAGCATTCCAAAATTGAACCAAAATTAAAAATAAAAGCCTTAATTAGGTTCCTTTGCAGCTTTATCTGCAGACAAATGAATGGCTGCCTCTGGAGGGTTTCCTTCATTTTTTCCAGGCATGATTCATTGTCAGATATACACATCCTCAAGATACAGTAGAAAACGAATGAGAATTTAACCTCTGCTGAGCAGAGTAGGAAAAACCCAAGTTGAAAGCGAGGATGGCCACAGGGCAGCCAGTGAGTGAGTTGGAACGCTTCTCTACATGACCTGAGTGTGGGCTTCGAAACAGGGGCTGAGCTCTGAACTGCTAAAATAAGGTCCTGAGTGAAATTGGCGTTTAGTTTTCTATGTGAACTTCAGTTCATGAGACACCCCATAGACTCCCCCCGCCCTGTGGAGGGGGCCTCCGTGGGCAGGCGGGGTACAAGCGCCATGGCCTTTGCAAGGATACCAACCGTTCCTCCCTCTGGCACAGCTGCTGCCGGCGGAAAGGTGTCCTGATCTCTCCTGGATTTTTCCTCTTTGGAATCACAGCTAGACCTGGGACAGATATTGTGATCACCCTCTCAGGCTCTTGTCCTGAGAACCACAGGATTGTTGGGATTTGGGGAATTATTCAGGAAACTCCCGCTCGGAGCAAAACAATTAATTTGCCCATTCATCCAGCTTCTTTAAATTGGGTACCTGCTACATCCCCGTCCAAAGTGCTAGCAACTGGGAGCACAGCCAGGAACACAACAGATGCAGACCTCCCGGGCAGCTTGCGTTCTCTTTCATCATGACAAAGGGTTGCACAGCTACAGTCTCAGCAAGGATGCTGAGACTGCAGGGATCGGTTACTGCCAGCTTCCAGATGAGGAAACAGGCTGCGGAGAAAGCAGAGTGACTTGCTGACAATCACAAACCAGTGTCGGAACCAGGTCCTCCAAGTCACAGCTTTTTCTAAACCCTGAACTTCTCAGCCAATAAACTGTGCAAGCTTCGGGGAAGTTTATTTAATGTTTCAAAACCTGAGTTTTCCCTCCGATAAGGGGGATGAGAGAATATGTTCTGCAGAGTTGCTGAGACGGGTTTAATGAGGTAGCTGGATATTAATAGATAGACGTGTATCTGTAGAAAGAGAGAAAATAGACAACGATATGCTTAAAGCCCTTGACATACTGCTGAGAACGTAAGAATAACCACCAATGGGCTTCCCTGGTGGCGCAGTGGTTGAGAGTCCGCCTGCCAATGCAGGGGACATGGGTTCGTGCCCCGGTCCGGGAAGATCCCACATGCCGCGGAGCGGCTGGGCCCGTGAGCCATGGCTGCTGAGCCTGCGCGTCCGGAGCCTGTGCTCTGCAATGGGAGAGGCCACAACAGTGAGAGGCCCGCGTACCGCAAAAAAAAAAAAAAAAAAAAAAAGAATAACCACCATTACAGTAATAATACTAGCTAATAGTTATTAAGTGCTTCCTATGTTTCAGTCAAGTTCCACTAGTATCTCCGTTTTACAGCTGAGAAAAACTAAGTGTAAGGAAATGGGGTCACTTGCCTAAAGTTAAACGGTTTATAAGGTGATAGAGCAAGGATTTAAGGTCTGTAATACAGGTATATTATATATGTATCTCCATCACCTCCTTCCCCTCTTATTTGTCCAGTGGAAAGAAAAGGCAGGGCTTCCCTGGTGGCGCAGTGGTTGAGAGTCCACTTGCCGATGCAGGGGACGTGGGTTCGTGCCCCAGTCCAGGAAGATCCCACGTGCCGCGGAGCGGCTGGGCCTGTGAGCCATGGCCGCTGAGCCTGCGCGTCCGGAGCCTGTGCTCCGCAACGGGAGCAACGGGAGAGGCCACAACAGTGAGAGGCCCGCGTACCGTAAAAAAAGAAAAAGAAAAGAAAAGGCAGTTATTTTGGAACCACCTGAGGAAAGGATACAAATTTTCCTCAAATAATTTTTAATACACATAGACTTTCCAGGGCTTGTGTAGGCTCCCGAAGGAAGACTGAGGCCTGTTTTCTTATCTGTTCCATGGGGACTATTGTAATTCTCTCAAGGTGGTTTTGAATATGAAGTGAAAATGCCTTGCCCCGGAAGTGCTGTCCACGCTTTGTATGTCTTTGCATGTCCAGCTCCCAGGACCACGACGTTTTGTGTTCTAAGTGGGTAACGATGCCATTTGACACAGACAGAAATCATTCTTCTGAGTCTACAGCCCAAAAGATGATACCTTACTGGGGCAAAAGGACACCCAGCTGGCCACCCTGGGAAAGTTCAAGTAAACTATCTAAATTAAATAAAGTAGATCACCCGAGGTTATTGATGCCCCCGCTAGTCAAACGGAAGACCTGGCTTTTTTTTTTTTTTTTTTTTTTTCGGTACGCGGGCCTCTCACTGTTGTAGCCTCTCCCGTTGCTGAGCACAGGCTCCGGACACGCAGGCTCAGCGGCCATGGCTCACGGGCCCAGCCGCTCCGCGGCACGTGGGATCTTCCCGGACCGGGGCACGAACCCGTGTCCCCAGCATCGGCAGGCGGACTCTCAACCACTGCACCACCAGGAAGCCCATTTTAACCATTTTTAAGTGTACAATTCAGTGACATCTGTAAATGTACAACATTTACAGTGTTGTACAACTATCATGACTATCCATTTCCAGAACTTTTTCATCGTCTCAAACAAAATCCCTGTAACTGTTCCATACTAACTCCCTATGCCCCCTCCCCTCAGCCCCCGTTAACCTCTATTCTACTTTCTGTCTCTATGAATTTGACTATTTTGGGTACCTCATATAAGTGAAGTCACATAATATTTGTCCTTCTGTGTCTGGCTTATTAGTGTAACGTTTTCAAGGTTCATCCATTCTGTTGCATGTTAGAGCAGGATTTGGTGTCTCTCCTCCCTGCACCTGCTAAAATTCATAAGCTGAAGTCCTGACCCTCAGTACCTCAGAATATAACGACATTTGGAGAGTGGGTCTTTACAGAGGTACTTAAGTTGAAATGAGGTCATGTGGATGGGCCCTGATCCAGTATGACTGGTGTCCTTACCAGAAGAAGGAATTTGGACACAGACGTGTACAGACGGAAGACCATATAAAGACACAGGGAGAAGAGGACCACCAAAAAGCCAAGGAGACCCTTTCCTCACAGCCCTCAGCAAGAACGGACTCTACCAGCACCTTGATCTTGGACTTCTAGCCTCTAGCACCGAAGAAAATAAATTTCTGTTGTTTAAGCCACCCAGTCTGTGGTACTTCGTTACGACAGCTCTAGCAAACAGCATGTAATAGAAAGTCCTTCCCTTTTATGACTGAAAAATACTCCATTTGTATGTAGACCACGTTTTGTTTATCCATGTATCTGTTGATAGACACTGGGTTATTTCCATCCATTGGCTGTTGTGAATAATGCCACTTTCAATATTGGTGTACAGGTGTCTCCTTGAGTCTCAGCGTTTGATTCTTTTGGGTATATGCCCAGGAGGAGAATAGCTGGATTGCATGGTAATTCTATGCTTAGCTGTTTGAGAAACTGGCAAACTCTTTTTCTGCAGTGGCTGTGCCATTATACATTCCTGCCAGCAAAGCACAGGTTTTCTAATTTCTCCGCATCCTTGCCAACACTTGTTATTTTCCTTTTTTTTTTTTTAAGATATGTTTCTTTTAAAATTCTTTGTTCCATCAGAGATGTTAAAATCAACAAGGACTTCCACTCTGGGATGGCAGAGTAGGCTCCTAACAGGCTGATCCTCCCTCAGAGAACAACAATAAACTCTGAATAAAATACTTAACCATGGGCTTAGCCGGTGGCGCAGTGGTTAAGAATCTGCCTGCCAATGCAGGGGACACAGGTTCGAACCCTGGTCCGGGAAGATCCCACATGCCACGGAGCAACTAAGCGCGTGTGCCACAACTACTGAACCTGTGCTCTAGAGCCCTCAAGCCACAACTACTGAGGCCCACGTGCCTAGAGCCTGTGCTCCGCAACAAGAGAAGCCACCGCAATGAGAGGCCTGCGCAGTGCAACGAGGAGTGGACCCCACTCGCCACAGCTAGAGAAGTCCCGTGTGCAGCAACAAAGACCCAACGCAGCCAAAAATAAAATAAATAAAATAAGTTTATTAAAAAAAAAAAAAGAAGAAAGGTCAGCCAGAGGAAAGCTGACTGTTTAAAAACAAAACAAAACAAAACATAACCAGGACCTCAAGCCTCTGGAAAGTGCACAAAGTAAGTAGATTTTGGAGAAAATTTGAAAGAAGGGACCCAACATTGAGTAGTTTCCAGTTTTTATGGCTTTAGCTTGAAGGTAGGGTGCAGTCGTGGTGAAATAAACAGTAGCTAAAACTCCAGTAGAAATCCTGCCGTATCTCTGGGCTGGGAATCAGAGCTTGGTTCTGTGGGGCTACTGTGGCCACTGGAGAGTGACAGAGTCCTGGGCAGGAGAGAGCTGGAGGGGAGAACCCCTAAATTCTCCATATCCTCCAAAATGTCTCTGGCTGAACACTAAAAATACATGTGCAGGGCAGATGTAGGCAGCTTCCAGCTAAGGCTAAACAAGATCAACTGTGTTTTTATGTATTGGCAGTAAACAATTAGAAAATGAAATTTTTAGAAATTACAGTATCACCAACAATTTAGGAATAAATTTAACCAAAGATAGCCAAGACTTTTGTAATGGAAGACATCTGCAATAAGAGAATGAAGGAAGACCTGAATAGATGGAGTGGTATACCATATTCATGGATTGGGGTACTCAGTGTTGTTGAGATAATTTTTCCCAAATTGAGCAACACAGTCCCAATCAAAATCGCAGCAGGTACTTTGGTAGGAATTGATGAGCTGATTCTAAAGTTTATATGGAAATGCAAATGACCTAGAATCAACCAAAACAATTTTGGAAAAGAACAAAGTTGGGAAACTTCCTTTACCTGGTCTGAAGACTTACTGTATCAGAACAATCAAGACAGCGGTGTAGTATTGGAAAAGGGTAGACACATAGATCAGTGGAACAGAAGAGAGTCCAAAATAGACCTACATACATATGATAACTGACTTTCAACAAAGGTGCCTAAGCATTTGGATTGGGAAAGAATGGTCTTTGCATTCTGTTGGCCAAAGCAGGTCCCAAGCCTAGTCCAGATTCAAGGAATAGGGAAATAGACTATATCTCTTGGTGGGAGGGCAGCACATTTGCATTGCAAGGAGTGTGGAGACAGGGAGACACAAAGGACTGGAATCCTTCATGATGAAGGATGGATGAAGATCCATCTTTAAGATTCATTGGGAGCACTCAGGAGATAACTCTGCCCATGCGAGTTTCAGGTCAAAGGCCACCTCCTCTGAGAAGCCTTCCCAGATGGCTTTACCTCAAGGTGACCCACAATTACCATTTATCACACTGCCCTGTTCAGCTCTTTCATATCTCTTTTATAATCTTGTTCATTTGTTTCTTTGTTTGTTCATTGTCTGTCTTCCACATTAGGGTATGATTATAGTTTAAGATGGCTTTGAAGAAAGTCAGAAGAATTGAGGCTGGAAAAGTAGCCAGAGGCTGGGCCATAGTGGGTTAGAATGCCCCAGTAAGGAGTTTAGATATGAAGTTGTAGAGAAACAGAGAATCAGAAGTTCACAGCAAGGGCATGACCTGATAAAATTGATATTTTCTAAAAGATTCTTGTGACAAGGGCAATGGTGTAAAATTCTTCTTTGGGAGATGTCTGAAGGGAGGATTAGAGGGGGTGAAAACAGGGGCATCTGAGGCTGTGACAGTCTGAGTGAGGGTGGACAAAGGGTCAGTGGGAATGGGGAGGCGGGTCTCTGAACTCTGATAAGACCAGACCTTCTGATTTTTCAACAGAATGTGGACATTTAGATGTTTTCTGTGGAATCTCACAATTTTTCATTGTTGGCAGCTAAAAAATGCTTAAACTCTGTTGGTGGGGAGTGGGGCTGGGCTATGGCCTGAGTCCCATTGGACAGCCTCTCTGCCAAGCATAATATAGTCATGATTTCACAGGCGTAATTGTAGTTTAACTTGAACACCCGGAATCCAGGTCATTGCTCCGAACGGCTTGTGTGTGCAGCCCAAGATACGGCACTCAGGAGAGCAGGTCAGGAGGTGGGCGGGCGAGGAGCCAGAGGGGGCTGGGGGCCCTCAGGGGGGTGGAGGCCCAGCTCTTGGCCCTGACTGGAGGAACCTTGGATTCTAATACACGATGAATAGTCAAGGTACAGCTCTGCCACTTCTTCGCTTCAGTGTCTTTTTCTGCAAAATGGGAATAGTAATCTGTCCTCAGAGCTGGTTGGTGGAGAAAACAAGGACATGTAATTACATATGTGGTGATGCCCACGTGCCACACGCAGCTCTGTACCCCCTGCCTAAACAAATTCACTTAACAGTCACAGCGACTCTCTGAGGCCATTATTACCTATCCCTTTTCCCTATGAGGACGCACAGAGAAGCTAAGTAACTTGTCCAAGTCTACACAGCTAGAACGTGGCAGAACAGGGTTCAACCCAGGCTTCGAGACCCGTGCTCCCACCCACTGTGCTATCCTCCCAGATGGGGATGTTCCTGGCACTTAGTCCGCCCTTATTATTCATTTATTCAACTGGTATTTCTCATGCGCCCGCTGTGGGGTGGGCAGTGCGCTAGGCTCTGGAGGTAGAGCGGTGGGCTGGGTGGGCATGGCTTCTGCCCTCGTGTGACCTTTGTGGCATGTTTGCTGCGTGCCAGGCTCTGTGTTTGGGGGTAGGAGACTGCATGAAAATGTAGGTTTCATTACTATTTATGTAGGATGAGGCCAACAGATCAGGAGAGGATGGCCATTGAAAAGAGAGTTGGGGGACATCCCTGGTGGTCCAGTGATAAAGAATCCGCCTTCCAATGCAGGGGACGCGGGTTCAATCCCTGGTCGGGGAACTAAGATCCCACACCCCGCGGGGCAACTAAGCCTGCGTGCCACAGCTACTGAGCTTGCACACCTTAACTGTAGAGCCTGCGCGCCGCAAACTACAGAGCCCACGCACCGTGGAAACCCGCGCGCCACAACTAGAGAGAAGCCTGCGCACTGCAACGAAAGATCCCACATGCCTCAACGAAGATCCCATGTGCCACAACTAAGACCCAATGCAGCCAAAATAATAAATAAGTAAGTAAACAGATAATAAATCTTAAAAAAAAAAAATAGAAAATAGAGTTTGTTACTCATTCCCAAGAGGAGGGGGCACACCACGCCATGGGGGGCTAGGCAGGGAAGCGCCACATTCATCAGGAGGCGAAAGGAGAGAGGAGAAGGCGTGGGCAGGGTCCTTTACTGTGGTTTTCATGGGAAGGCATGGGAGGCAGGGTGAGTAAGCTCAGCTGCCGAGGGCTGGGTAGTTTGAATAATTTGGGAGGGCTCTGGGCTACAGGAGGGTTTTGTGAATAGCCAGCATCCTGAGTTGGACAAACAGGGTTTTCCTTTAGTTGGTGTAGAGGACTTTTTCCGTCCCAGGGAGGGATGTGGCGCAGAATGACCAGGGACGGGACTTCCCTGGTGGTCCAGTGGGTAAGACTCTGTGCTCCCGGGGCCTGGATTTGATCCCTGGCCAGGGAACTAGACCCTGAATGCATGCCGCAACTAAGAGTTCACATGCCGCAACTAAGAAGTCTGCATGTTGCAACTAAAAGATCCCGCATGCTACAACGAAGATCCTGTGTGCCACAACTCAGACACGGAGCAGCCAAAATAAATTAAGAAAAAAAAAAAAAAAGAATGACTGGGGATGGCCTCTCTGAAGAGCTGGCATCTGAGTCGATGCCCAGTGGCAAGATGTGTGTGACGATCTGGGGAAGAAGGAGCATCCCCTTACACAGCAAGTGCAAAGGTCCTGAGGCTGTTACATCTCAATGCCATGGAGAGGCCTGTGTGGCTGGAGCGTAGTGAGTAAGGGAGGGAGGGGTGGGAGATGAGATTGGGGAGGTTGGCGGGCACCAGATCATCCAGGCCATGACACGGGGACTGGACTTGATTCTACGGGAGACACCACAGGGCTGTGAGTAAGGAGGGACTTAGGCGTGTCAATCACCAGCTGTGGAGAATGGGTCATGGGGGGCAAGGGTACAGACCAGTTGGGAGGCAACCAAAGTCACCAGGTGAGAGGTGACAAGTGCCAGGTGCTACGCCGACGATGAGGGTGCCCCAGGACAGGCCCTCCGGACTGAGTGGAGAACAGAGCACCAGGGAGCAGACCCGTACAAACCGGGGACAGAGACATCCCCCCACCCCGTGCTGGCTTGGTGAGCTCGTCTTTCTCACTGGGCCATGGGGTTCCCAAAGTGCTCAACTTTCTCTTCAACATTGCTCCCCTGCCGAGAAACCAGCAATGCTTCTTATAAAGTGGCCCCTTGCGGAGCCTTCTTGAGGCCTGGCAAAGCTGGGCTCTTGCCTGAGTGCCAGGGAAGAGCCCATGATGGAATGTCCTGGGCCCCGAGCTTCCCTCTCCACTGCCCTTGGAGTGAACTGTGAACAGAGTCCAGGAACCTGGGCTCGTGCCTTGATCTGGGCGGCTCAGCCGGGGTCGTGAGCCGTTTTTCTTGCCTCCTGTTAACACGTCCTCATTGGAGTACGAGGCTCAGAAGTGTTTGCCGGGCCAGCCAATATTTTAATGTGGATTCTGTGAGAATGGAGGTCATATTTGCCTCTCGGTTCATTGAACTGCAGTGAAACTGGCTAACACAGGGTTTCTGTGAGCCCCCGGGGACCGGGCCAATGTGGATGAAACTAATTGGGGTGGTGGGATTTTGTTTACTTTTAAATTGAGAGCAGAGGACCAAATTGAACTGCAGGCAGAATATATGGGCAGAATTACAATAAAACAAGAAAAATGAGTGTGTGTTTAGGATCAATTCCTCCTTTGCTTGCCAACCTCAATTAAATTCTCTGACCTTTGGTCAAAAAATTACAAGGAAGACAACAAAAATAGTGACAAACACATCCTTAATAATTGCTACTTGCTTCACTGGTTATTAGCACTGCTTTTACAGAGGAGGTGAAAAATCTCAGGACCAGGGACCAGGAAAACGGGCGTCCAGTCCCAGCTCTGCTACGTCCCAGTCGTGTGGTCCTGAGCAAGTCACAGTTGTCTTGGGGCTTCAGTTTCCTCATGTATAGAATCCCTACCACACAAGTTACCACCTCTCCTGCTTTGCCAGCTCTCCACCAAGTGACCCTCGGCTTGTTCCATAACCTGTCTGAGCCGGAGTTTTATCATTTGCAAAAAGGAGATGAGTCACCCCTACTGCGGTGTAGGTGGAACACGTGTGAGGGTCCCAGAAACAGTGTTTCTAGGCTGCGTTACAGCACAGTAACACCCGCCTACTTGAACTGTCCTTACATTTTCCCCGGTGTAATCTTCCTCGGCTCCACGCTGGATATCTGGCAATGTTCAGTGACACAATCAAGGAAATAAACACAGTTGTTTTGAGCTTGCTTTTGCAAGAGCCACAGGGTGTGTCGGTTTGGGGGAAAACTGGGACTGAGCTAGCCCTTGCTAATTATGTGAGGCCAGGAGCTGTGATCGTGTTTCACGTTTAGGATCTGTTGTCTCCTGATCGAGTCCGAGGTCCGTCAGACAGAAGGGGCGACCCCCAGGGTAGCTCCAGGTCCTTTTTGAGGCTAGCTCGCCTCCTGACATCAGCATCGTGGGTGGGATGGGGCCCCAGTCCTCTACCTGCAAGACCCTGAAACTGGCCTGGGAACCGGCTGCTCCAGGGCCAAAATGCTTCTCCACCTGGTTGGCTGGCTAAGAAAATCGAACACGTGGAAAGTTCCCTCAGTTCCCCTCTCATCCATCACCACGTGGGTTGTCTGGACAGGGCTTGGGTGGTAGTTTTCGCTTGCAGCATGTGACGAAAGGCTGAGCTTGACAGGACTTGAAGGGGAGTCATGAACCTGACCTTTACAACCTGGGCCCAAGTTGCCAGCCTCGTTTCAGGCCATTGGACGTTTCGGAGTCCTCTCCCCCAATGACACCCCTTTCCGCCCGTCTGATTTGAACCATGTGGTCAAATAAATGGTCTGTTTTGCCTTCTCTTCCCTCCCAACGTCCTTCCTTAAGGAACTTCCAGAAGGAGATGGGTCTGGCTTCTGTTCCTGTCTCTCAAGGATGAGCCTTAGGGCACGATCTGGTCTAGAGCTTCCCCCCCCCCACCCCCGGTTCCTGGGAGCCCTGGGGTCTGAGGGGAGGCCTCAGCTGTTGCCGTCAGTTTGGTGCATAAGTGGATTGGGTGGGTCTCTGGCTGCCTGCCTGTAGCTCATGCTACAGCCCTGCTTTAATTTATTTCATATACGAGGAAGCTGTATAAATATCATTGACATGAAGAGTTCGAAAAATGTTTGCATGTGCCTGAGTTAGCCCATTAGGGGCTGCTGAAAGGATGTTCATCTCAAACCGGCTCAGGAGAAAGCCAGTATTTCTTCTGCGAATATCAGATAAGCAGGCTGTGCATGAACAGGGCTCTTTACGATTTACACACATCCTTCCTATCCGATCTCCCATTTGGTCCACAGCAATGCTGGGGCGTGGGCGTGATGGATGCTCAGCCCCATTTTGCGGGTGATACTGAGGTGAGAGAGCTCCTGTGACTTGCCGGGGAGCAGGAAAGCCCAGGGCTGAGCCCAGGCTTTCTGCTTTCTGGGCCGGTTCCCTGTTGTCCCCTATCTAAGAACCCCCAAGAAAGAGGGCCCTGGCTAGAAAAGGTCTAGGTTAATGATGCTTGTGGGAATGCACCACCCCCAAATGAGCTGAAGGCCATGAAGAAGCAGCAGATGCAGGAAAAGCTGTGAAAACAGGGCGCAGAAGGACATTTGGATTCACAAAGTAAATTTCTATTTGTAAAGGTAGCTCCCTGTCTCATCATTTGAAGAGGAGGACTCTTAATAACTGTTATTAATGGAGAAAGCTTGGCCTTAAACCTGCCTAACAAACCCTCCTAAACAGCTCTAGTTCATTGGACTTGTCCCGGTTACCTTCCTGTAACTGCCCTGCCCCCATCCCCCAAAGCCCAAACCCCTTTGTTTTTTGTTTTTGCGGTTCGCGGGCCTCTCACCGCTGTGGCCTCTCCCGCTGCGGAGCACAGGCTCCGGACGCGCAGGCTCAGCGGCCATGGCTCACGGGCCCAGCCGCTCCGCGGCATGTGGGATCGTCCCGGACCGGGGCACAAACACGTGTCCCCTGCATCGGCAGAGCGGACTCTCAACCACTGCGCCACCAGGGAAGGCCCAAACCCCTTTGTTTTGTCTAAGATGCTCCATAAGCCTCATTCATCTGGCTGCCTTCTTGAGCCACAGTTTTATTTGTGAACTCTTGGGCACAGGTATGAAATTAAAAGATTTTGTCCTCCTATTAATCTTTCTTTCATCAGTTTGATTGGTGGGCCCCAGCCAGTGAACCTAAGATGGGTAGAGGGGAAACGAATTCTTCCCTGCCCTACCCTAGTCTGCCAGCAGGGCCCAGATACCAGGCCAGCAGAGAGATGGGTGCAGAGTGGTGTCCTCGTCATCAGGAACCTCAGAAAGTTCCTCTCTGTATGTAGCAGCTGGGATTCACTCCTCCAGTGGGTCATTTGGGGCTGGGGTAATAGTGTGAGTTGTGTTTCCTCTTCCTAAACCTTTTCCTGCAACACTGCAGCTAGAGTGTTTGCAGAAGGGAAGGAGAACCCAGATGTCTGGCCTCCAGATGTTACCGAATGCAAGTTTGTGTGCCTGACACACGTCGAGACCAAACCAACTGAAATGTCAGAGTTTGGAGCAGAGAAAGGTTTATTGCAGGGCCACGCAAGGGGTGGGGGGTGGCTCGTGCCCAGAAAAGCCCAAGTCCCTGAAGGGTTTCAGCAAAGCACTTTTAAAGGCAAGGTAAGGGAGGGGCGTGGTTGGTTGTTGCAGACTTCTTGGTGTTGGAATCCTTTGTTCTTGCAGCTGTCTGCCTAGGTCGTAGGTCAGGTCGTGATGTTCCTGTAATTTCCAATAAGACAAATGTTATCCTCTGTTCTGCAACTTTTTACCTCTATATGAATGGAAAAGTGTAATAACCTTAAAGGTCAGAGCCTTGAGCATGGGTTATCCTATATATTTCAGGCCATTTTTTTAATATATATATATATAAAGGTTTTTCTATATATTTTATATATTTATATATATATATTTCTATATATTTCAACATTCTTAACTGAAGCAAAAGCAATAGAGCACAAAGGTTAAAGTAAAAGAAACAGATCTAATAGGGAGTCAAATTTGTTCTTCCCTATTACAAAGTTACCTGGGAGGGGGGATGACAACCCGTCTTCTACACCGCCGACAGGAAGTCCAGCGCTGCATGCATTTCTAATAGGGTCCCTGGAATAATCATTCAGGTCACTGCACGGTTGCCCGCAGATGACTTAGCCTTTTGAATAAAAGCCATCTAATTTTAAAGAATTAGAGAAAATATCTGTAGTTCTTCATTATAAATGGAACAGATAAGGTTCACCTTTGCTCTCTTTCTAAAGACTATTCCTTTCCTCTTGGAAAGTTTCCTAGCATGGAGGATGTCACATGGTGTCATAAAACCTTTGGAAGCGGGTTTGCCTTTGGGATAGAAAGAAGTTTCCTAGAGTGAGCAGTGTCCCGACACCAGCGTGAGCTTCATCCCCAAGTCACTCTCCGTATGAAGCCGATGGCCGATTTTTAGGGCCATGTGTGCATTCTCCTGCAGGATTCTCTCGCCAGACGTTAGAAGGCAGTCACAATTTGGGCAAAATCTGGAAGATCTCACCCTAACTGGCAGATGGACAGCGTCTCAACCACCGAACCGAAACAGACACGTTTACCCATCAGAAGGCACTTGACACTCTGAATATGGAAGAAGCAATAAGAGTTAGAAGAAAAGCCGGCCTCCAAGGCCATGGCGGGCTGCCAGGTGTTTTCTGACTTCACACCAGTTCAGTGGACGCGTCTCTGGAGCCACGTAAACTGCTGTTCGTCCTTCCAACATGAGGTGTTTTCGCTTTAGGACGTGGGTGTTTCATCTAGAACGTTTGGCATTTTCTTCCAGGTCCTTATTTTAACAATCTTTTGATTCTAAAAAATGCTTTCTTTAAAAAAATGTGAATATGTAGGTGCAATCATGGCCCATTCCCTCAGGCCCACATGCTCATTCGGAGCTTGTGAATTCAGCCTGTACTGAACTGATTCCTTTTAGAGAAGTTACACCGGTCATATATGGTGGGAAAACCACTTTGGCGGAAGTAGGGCGTTGTGGTGGGTGGTGGCGGGGAGACGTGCAACTTCTGAAAGTCGACGACAATTTTCAGTCTCTGGTTCCACGTGAATCCCGTCCGGTTACCAAAGCCAGCCACGCGGTTTCTCCTAGATGGAAAAGCGCTGGTTGCCCTGACCTAGAACTCCGGCTTGTCACACTCTTGTCGCGCTGTGACAGAAGCCAAAGAACACCATGTCTTAGAGCAGTGCCCTTGGAGGAAGATTTCCTTACGTGAGTTGTTTCCAGTTGATGTGGTGTCACCTCATCTGTGGATTTCAGCTCACTGCACGTACCATTCACTCAAGTGACAACTTTGTTGGGGGCTGGAGGGCGAAACTCAACCACGGTGAACGTGCATCGTCCCTCCGAGATGAGTCCCCATTCTAGGAATGCCGTGTTTTCATTTCATGTGTACCTTGGAACCAAGGAAACAAGATAGTTAACCTCTACAGATTCACAGAGGACAGCACTTTACATTCACAACTCTGTGTGTGTGTGTATGTAGGGCAGGATGCTGAAATGTCTCTCTCCGCGGGTAGGTTGGTCATATTTGGGCATTCGCCAGGTCTCAGAGATGAGAAATAAGAAAAGGAAGTTTGCTGATGAACTTAAAATAAAAATACAAAATTGAAAACAACAGCAGAGAAAGCAAACCACTGTTTCCAAGAGTAGAGGAGATTCCAATTAAGCCATCTTCTTCCAAGGTCCGCTGTTGGGTAATAGAAGCCACAGCGATGATGAAAGCCAGTACTTACTGAGCACTTACTGTGTGCCAGGGGCTGTTCTAGGTCTTTTAACATGCATATGCCCACTTAATCCTCAGAACAGCCCTGTAAAGGAAATGATATTACTATCCCCATTTTATAAAGGAGAAACTTGGGAACAAAGCGAAATGACTTATCTAAGTGACACAGTGGAGTTGGGTTTAGACTTGAGGTACCTAGCTCCCAAGCCCGTGCCGTCAGTGGCTGTGCTTGCACTACCAGACGTGTAGGATCTATTTGGTGAGCAAGGGAGAAAGACCAGGCCCCCTACTGACCTATTTGCGAGGAGGCTGGGGAGACTTTGGGAAGGAACGGAAGCTGGGATTCTGCTGGGCTGCAGGCGTGTCTGAGTAGATGATGGTCTGTTACTGGTTGCTCTCCCCTGATAGATGTTGATGCCATGAGTGCAGAAACCATGTCTCCTTTGTTCACTATTGTATTTCCCAGGCCTAGCACAGTGCCTGGGGCATAGGAGGCCCTGGGTGAAAGCATGGTGCATGAGTGAATCAAAGAATGAACCAGTGAATGAGTTGCCTGTTGTTCGGAAGACAAACGTGGAGTCTGACGTAAGTACAGTCTGGTCAAGGGCCACATCAGGTGCACGGTTGGTTGAGACTCTGAACATCTGGAGGAATCAGGAAGGGCTTCCTGGAAGAGGGAGCATTCCTGCTGAGCCTCGAAGTGGAGGCAGCTGAAGGGTGGCTTTTTGGGTGGGAACAAGCGCTGAAAGCTCAGTGTTTACAAGCTCTGGCCTAAGATGTCACAGACACCTGCCCTGCAGAGGGGACCGCACAGGCCACATATTGAACAAACACCTTCCTCCTTGGCCGGGGGCTCTGGCTGGAGCATATTCTTGTGTCCAGCTTTGGCACAGATGGTCTCTTTGCGTTGGCCAAAGATGCCCGCCCACCCGCTGGCTCCTGCTTCCTCTCCCCTTATCAGCTGAAGATGAACTCCACAGAGCTCTCCTGTCAGACGAGGCACAAACCATTCCCTTGTAGGGCAAAGGCTTGCAATTCCTTGCAACAATCTTGCATAATTTATATATTTGATTAAAACCCAGAACCTGTGCCAGCAGCCTGCGTAATCTAGCGTATTGGGATCATTAGCTGCTGTGTCACTCTTCTATTTTAAAACTTGCCGTATTTGAACTCATGGAAGTACATCCTTCACATTTATTAAACTTTTCCCATAAAGACCGTTTAGTCAGTCTCCATCAGCTTTCATGTCATTAAAAAAAAAGGTCCCAATAAAATCCTTTAGGGAATACCATTTTATGCAGACCTTTAAAAACATGTCTTTTCTTGCCCGTAATTAAAAAAAAATCAAGACAAATGAGAGTTTTAGTAGCATGATAATTAGTTCAAGATGAGTGTTGTGACTTGGCTTCTACCCTTGCTGTTTGCTGTGCTCCCCCGGGAGCCTGCATTCCCCAATCCCGGGATGGTCTTATACTTAGATTCCTTGGCTTGGCTCTCTTCCAACTTCTCGAACTGCTCCTTCTCTGTGCTTTGCTCCTGTAGTTTTATCCATCCTGCCTCTCTTTGCCCAGAAGGATTTCCTTTGCCACCTGCAGTTCTAACAGGGACTCGAGGGGCCTGATTTACGTGATTTGGGGGTGGCTGTCTTTTCTTTTCTTTTTTTAATTAATTTAATTAATTTTTGGCTGCACTGGGTCTTCATTGCTGCACGTGGGCTTTTCTCTAGTTGCAGTGTGCGGGCTTTTCCTTGCGGTGGCTTCTCTTGTTTAGGAGCACGGGCTCTAGGTGCGTGGGCTTCAATAGTTGTGGCACATGGGCTCAGTAGTTGTGGCTCGCGGGCTCTAGAGTGCAGGCTCAGTAGCTGTGGTGCACGGGCTTAGCTGCTCCATGGCATGTGGGATCTTCCCGGACCAGGGCTCGAACCTGTGTCCCCTGCAATGGCAGGTGGATTCTTAACCACTGCACCACCAGGGAAGCCCCAAGGGGTGGCTGTCTTTTCAAATCCCTTCTCCTCCCCTCAGGGGTTGGCACGTGATCAAGGCACTGCCAATCAGGGTACCCCGGCTGTCTGGGCACAATCATTGGTCGAGGGATCGGCACATGACCCATGTTGGGCCAATCAAAGTCGTTCCCAGAAAGCCCCAGAAAGAGACACTCCCCTTTCTTTGGGCTCGCTGGCTCCGAGGGTGAATGTGACCTTTATTGGGTTCTGGGGGCCGCCATCCGCTACCATCTGGGCTGGTCTGCCTGAGGACGAAGCTGACATGGAGGAAAACAGAGGCGAGAGATGGAGAAAGGAAGCAGATTCTCAACGAGAACGTAGATTCTAGAATGTGGATTCCCTCCAGGTTTTTCTTTTCATTGTTGTTGTTTAAACTGGTTTGCATTGGACTTCCTTCCCTTGCAACAAGAGAGACCTGGATAATATTTCTTCTGTCTGCAAGTCCAAATCCTTTCTGCTGTTTAAGAACCAAAGTTGTGGGACTTCCCTGGTGGTCCAGTGGTTGAGACTTCACCTTCCAATGCAGGGGGTGTGGGTTCGGGGAGCTAAGAACCCACATGCCTCGTGGCCGAAAAACCAAAACATAAAACAGAAGCAACATTGTAACACATTCAATAACGACTTTAAAAATGGTTCACAAAAAAAAATCTTAAAAAAAGCACCAAAGTTGTCCCAAACTCAGACCAAAGAAACACGATATGCTGACGCGTGCGGATTCTATTATCATAGGGCCGAGGGAGTCGGTCCAGGAGATCATTTTGCTTCAAACAAGTAGCGTCTGCATGAACACAGATCATGGTTGAGAAGGAGCAAGCACACTCCTTCCTTCAACATCATCATTGCCAGGCTCAGCTCGTCAAAGGCATGGGTGGTCGGCACACACGCCGTGGCGCCCTCTCCGCTTCCATGGAACTGCCTCATATTTGAAGCCAAACTTTTGGAGCCAAAGTCTGATAACCCAGTGAGTCAAGCCCTCATGTCACTATCGCCTGCGTCCTCCCGAGACAGATTTGTTGAAACATCCAGATGAAGCAGAGGGTGTAATGGCTTCAGAAATGTTTAATTCACTCGAGCTAAAATGTGAAACATCTTGGGTATTAGTCCCATCGTTTCTGGCTACAGTGAATAAAACCTCACTAAAGAGAAACTATATGGTGAAGAAACGTATTACACAAGTAATAAATGTATATATAACGCAGCATAAAGAAGAAGGAAATTGTCTCATGTAACAAGAAAGCCAGAACTAAGTTCACTGGCTTGATGATATACCCAAGGATCTAGACTCTGTTTAAGTCTCAGCTCCGTCACGCTCAGCTTATTAGCTTGGTTCACTTGTGTCTTCAAGGTTCTAAGATGTTCCAGCCTGACAGCACCCAGCTTAAGAAGACGAGGCTCCTTGAGAAATGGCTGAATCCGAAACTGGGGCAGGAGAAGTATAAGATGAACTGAGAGTTCCTTGTGGTGCCACAATGTAAAATTATGTTCAAAGGATGATGGGGACCTGTTAAAAGGACATAGCAGCCAGCTTGTAAAAGCTTTTCATTGGCCAAATTTGGGACCGTTTGAACATCAAAATAAATAATGATAATAACAGATTATAAATAATTTAATAAAATAGAAATCCATTACTCCAAACTGATATAAAATATGAATAAATACATAAATAGGGAGAAAACAGAGCTTTTCCTTCTAGTAGAATGCTAAGTAATAAACATGGAAGGAATGATTGAATTAGAAAAAGCATCAACATTTGGCAACTGTCATAGTAATAATTCAGTCAAGAAACCTCAGTGGATTCTGACAACCTATGGGTGGAATTTTGATGAGGAACCAGGATGTTAACATAGTCTCAAAGCACCTTCCCACAAAATGCTCATTAAACACAAAGGGAAAAGGAGTAACTTGACAATGGAAAAATTCAGTATCATCAAGTGTTGAAAGTTAATAGCAACACTAATGGAACAAATAAAAATCTTGTATTATCTGATAGGATGCATGAAAAGAAAGCAGCATCACTTCCATGGCCTTCCTGCCAAAAAAAGCATAACCTGAATCTAATTATAAGAGGATATCAAACAAAGCCAGTTTGAGGGACATTCTACTCATTATGTGGCTTTTAATCTTTTCAGATGTTGAGATCATAACTGTCAAGGAAAGAACTAGAAACACTTCCCAATTGAAGAAAACTAAAGAGACAAGTGAACTAAATGCAGTGCATAATCCTGGAGTGGATCTTTTGTTTTTTATAAAAGACATTATTGGGACAACTGGTGAAATTGTTATAAAAGACCTTATTGGGACAACTGGTGACGGGGATCTGAGGGTTAGACTGGTAGAATGTTAATCCCTAATTTTGATGGTGGTTTCATGGTTAGGTAGGAGAATGTCCTTGTTTGTAGGAATTACACACTGAAATATTGGTGGGGTGATGGGGCATAGTGTCAGCAACACCCTCAAATGGTTCAAGAAGACAAGTTCTTTGTTGTGGCTTTTTTTCTAAGTTTGAAATAATATCAAAAGAAAAAGAAAGTAGGGCTGTTCCCTCCAGAGCAGCTCTTTTCATCCAGGAAGAGAATATTTCTAAGCAGCTCCCCAAAGGTGAAGCCCCGTTGGCCAGCCTTGAGTCACATGCTGTTCCTCCAGCTGCAGAAGAAGCTGGGAAAGTGAGTTTGTATCGCGGGAAGTGGGCTCTCCCCACAAAGAAGAAGGAAATGGGGCGGAGAATGGCCGCACATAGGCAGCCAACGGTGTCTGCCTCATTCTGAAGTTTTCATAGTTGATTTAGGCCCTTTTGGAATCCAGTGCCATTAGCAACAGTGAATCATCGAAGGGCCCTCGGCTGTTTATTCTTTGATTTTGTTGCTAGGCATTATTCTAAGGATTGGAGACTAAAGATGAGAGTATTTTCTCAAGAAGTGCACGGGGGAGCATTTCTCAAACTAATATTTATAGCACAGTAGAATCAGTGCAATTATCGCCGTAAGCCTGGGGTATTTTGAGAGCACAGATGAAGGGCAAGGGCACCTATAATACCCTTGTAGGGAGGGTGAGGCTGGAGAATGGGAGTGATGAGAATGGCAGCTGTGCTTCCCGCTGACATGGGGGATAGACCATGCAAGAATTAACGCTGTTACATTGTAGAGCATATGTCTTTCCAATTTTGGTGCAGCATCCCTCTCAGTTATGGCAGCCCCATGGAAGAGGCAGTAATAGGGCACCGTGTGGGGAACTCCAGGCAAAGGGAACAGCTGGGGCAGCGGGCAGAGGTGGGGAAGGCTGGGTCACATAGAGGAACCTGCGTGCTATGCATTTGGCTTCTGAAAAGGGAGCAGTAAGCGAGGTGGGTTGGGGCCAGGAAAATTAAGAAACTTGATTGCAAAGCTAAGAAGCTTTGACTTTCTCCCATGTGCGAACAGGGAGCCCCTGTTCTTTAGAGGAGAGTGCCCGGCGAGGATGTGTTTCTGAAGGGCCCACCTGAGTAGTGTGTGGACAGGGTGAGTTCGTGGCAGGGAGACTCACCAGGAGATCGTTGTCAGTCTGGGCCGAAAATGTTCAAGGTGAAATACAACGTTGGGGATGGAAGGAAGAGGTGATGGGAGAGAGGACTGCACTGAGTGACCATCAGAGGGGAAGGGGGGTGTCAGAGAGGATTCGGTGTTCCAAGTGCAAGGTTGGTGTCATTAGTAGACACCAGGGAGGCAGGAGCACGTTCTGGGTGGCATCCACTGGGGTCTGTGGGGAGACATTACTCCTGTCCACAGTGGTGTGGACAGAGGCACCAGGACAAAATCGATCAGGCATCACGCTGGGGTTTCAACAGAGGAGAGATCATGTATCCCGTAATCTCTCTGTCCCGCCATTACCAACCCCTGCTGAAAACTCTCGGAAGGCTCCCCGTTGCCCGTAGGACAGAAACAGGTCTTTTCTGTTGCCCACAAAGCTGGTGACCCTCTCGTGCCTCAGCATCCATCCTCCGTCTGTGGACCTGCCACACCCATCTTCTTTCAGTCCCATTCATGGTCACCACTGTATCTCCAACAGCAATAAGTAGATAGTGAATAAACTGGTGCTGCTTCAGCCACAGGGTCTTTGCACATGCCATCCATGCATCCATCTTTAACCATCTTCCTTTCCCTCTTTGGCTACTCGGCATCTACTGCCCTTTAGATCTCAGTTCAAGTGTCACTTTCCCAGGAACACCTTTCCTGACATCCCTGATTAGGTCCAATCTCTTTCATTTGCTTTATAGAGACCTGATTCCCCACCCCACTACCTTCATACCATCCATAGAAACAGTAATTTTACATCAACTTGTGGGACTATTTGCCCGAGGCCCATCTCCTGCACAGACTGTAAAGTCCAGGGGTATTGTTCTTTCTGTGAGCACTGTACCCCCTGTACTCAGCATGCGAATTGGAATTCTGTAGTGCTCAGTGAATACTTGTGAATGAATGAATGAGGGAATGAACAAGTGCCTATTCCATTGGCGCTTCAGGGAGGGCTGCTGAGAAGCAGGTTATGTTTCAGAAGCTCCTTCTAGGGCAGGTAGAATTTCTGTAGAAGGAATTGGTCTTCAAGGACCCAGCACAGACCAGGGCGGTGGTGGCAGGGGAGAGGGTCTTGATCAAAAGGAGTTTCTGAATGTTTAAGTGAAATAGGGAAATTGAAATCTAGAGAAAGAAAGGGTTTTAAGACCAGAAGGACAGTTAAGCCAAGTGTTGGAAAGACTCACATGTCAGGATGAGGACTTGGTTGTTAAGTTGAGGGGCAACAGGGATCCTGGAAGGATGGGTCCGAAAGCTCCTCTCTGAGAAGGTGGACATGGCAGAGAAACACGGGGGCTGGAGAGATGAGCTGGAAGCAGAAAAACACCTGCGAAGGATAGGGCAATAGCTTTCGTCCAGCTTGCAAACCACATGAATGGAGGTATTGTAGACGAGGTAGTGCGAGCAAAATTTGGGTGGTGAAATGAAAGAAACTGGGCAATAGATGGGCAGTTTAAGAAAGAGAGGCCAGGACTTCCCTGGCGGTCCAGCGGTTAGGACTCCGCACTTCCAGTGCAGAGGGCGCGGGTTTGATCCCTGGTCGGGGAACTCACGGCGTGACTAAAAAAAAAAAAAAAAAAGGAAAGAGAGGCCGTGGTAATGAGGCTGTGAGCTCCTAAGCCTCAGGTCTTTTTCACCTTTATATCCGCAGTAGAAAAAGAAAGGTCTTTCTTCTGAAATTGTGGGGAGGAAACGAATTTGGAGACTGTAAGTGCACAGAGAGGCCATAAAAGAGAGACAGTCTCACCCGAAGAGCTATTCTGTTCGGCTCATTCAGTGTTCCGTTGGCAACGTTTAAAAAAGGGAGCGATTTCTCTTAAAAGCCATATTTCTTCAGGTTGGCCTGCACTGGCCACCGTGTCCCATGTGGCGCCCATTGGTTGAGCTTAGGTGGCCCTGTTTGGTTGCTTTGAGTCCCCTGCCTGGTCTTACACCCAGAGGGGCTCACTCATCACCTGCCGGGACTTGGAGAACACCTGAGTTGCTGCTCCCCGGTTTTCAAGAGGCTGCTTTCAGGTGTCCCATGAAACACGACACGCTCGTTTCCATCAGTGCTCTGGGGGTACCCAGAACTGGGGGGATGGGAGTTCTGCCCCGAGGACCTTCAGTCCCCAGAGGAGTCTGATGAAACACAATTGATGAAGAGGCACACCTGCATTTCCAGTGCCTTCTGCTAGCACCGGCACTCAGGATCTTGGCGCAAAACAGATGCTGTGAAATGACTGCCAGGTGTAAATAACGAGATCAGGGCATGTGCGAACTTCGTAAAACTTTTATTGATATATTTATCATGCCAACGTTTTTTTATTTAAGATTCAAATTCCATTTGAAAGGGAGGCAACAAACGAGCATCGGGATCCCAGGCTGCTCCTGGAGGAGCCCCCAGCTTCACGAGAAAGCACGCACATCCTCCAGCTGTGTGATTTGATCACTCAGAGTTGCATTCTGGGAAACTCCTCCTAGAGAGCCCGGGCAGGATGTGTTTCGTTGGTAGCTGGGAAACAACAACAGCAGCAAAAACAAAATAACTGCGTCCTAAGACTTCTCAGAACATCTCCAGCTTTGAAACTATTGACCCTCAAGGATCCCTCCCCACCCGATCTAGAATATGTGTGTGTATATATATATATATCCACTGAAGAAAGATCACTGTTTTTGTTGCTTGCTGGCTGTCTCGCCAGACCCTTAGGATGGCCTTGGCACACTTGGCTGTGCTTCTCGGTGGGATCCCGTGGATTCCAGCCGTGGGTGCACAGCCCTTCAGGAGCGTTTGGACTTGCTGCACGCTGGGCACAGAAGCTGAGCCCTGGAGATGATGTACGCCTGGCCGCCCAGCTGCTGCTCGCAGCCCTCGCAGACAAAGTGCTCTCGGTGCCAGGCCAGGTCTTCCACGCACTGGTAGTCCTCTGAGAATATTATCTGGGGAGGGGAGCAGAAGAATCGTTCAGCTCAGGTTTTGTCCCTAGTAGACAGGGTGTGGGAGACAAGCCGTCAGATGGTGGTCCCTCGTCCCCCATGCTTGTTTTGACCTTTCAATGCCTCAGTGGAGAAATCTGACATAAATCTAAGACAGTAAGTACAGTATTTGGCGAAGGTCATGGTTGCATCTTAGCTTCTGGGATCAAAAAAAAAAAAAAACTCCTCCGCTATTGACAGGTTTTACGTATCTGACATCTATGATGCTGTCTGGGCCAAATCCAAAGCCCAGTTGCTTGGGCTTGGAATAAAGTAACACTTCGGAACATCTGTACAATCTGGCGAGGAACCAGAGAGCAGAACAGCATACTGGTTAAATGTGCTTTCTGATTTGGGGGTCAAACAGGGACCAGGTACGTGTTTTCACTTAAATACCAGCTGCATGACTTTGGGCAAATTACTCAACCTCCCTGTGCCTCAGTTTCCACATCTGTAGGATGGGGATATAAATACTGCCCATCCCATGGGGTTTTATGAGGGCCGCGTGTGTTGCTACAGATGGAGTACTCGGAGTGGTAACAGAGGCAAAGTCAATGCTTGTGATTATCACCGACCTCTCTGAGCTGTACTTTTCTCGAATGTCAAATGGAGATAATGATCCTCTGGCCCTGAAAGACTGTTGTGAGATGTAACGGCACACCACACACAACGTCTGTAGCACGTTAGGATGAGGTGTTGTTACCGCGAGCACACTGTTGGTCTCACGGAAATGAGGTGGGTGGGACCAGGCCTGCTGACAGCCCTTTTCCTTCTGTAACATCCTTGCCCACACAATTATGAGGTAGGAGGATTACAGGGTCTTAACTTCACACGGAGACCAACACGTGAAAGGTGGGAGGAGGCAGGTATTGGCTTAAAGTGAGGAAGACATTTCTAACCCTCGTATGTGCCAAAGGTGAAGGTAGTGAGTTTCTCATCACCAAAGGCATGCAGGCGGTAGTTATTATTGTCATAGCCATTATTGTCACTGTTCATACACCTTAGAGTTTCTCTAGTCTAAACCCATGTTGGAGAGCTGAACCCCTTTCACAGCATCTCCTAACTGTCCGATTGTGTTACGTTAACGCTACATGATGTTATTGTACCATCTTGTACTACATTACCCTAAGACTCACAGCAGCTTCCACTTCTTAGTTACTCGGGCCCCGTGCCAAGCATTTTCAGGCATGATCTCATTTATCCTCACAGCAATTCCATGGGATGGGCACTGTTACCCTCCCATTTGGTAAGTTATAAAACGGAAGCACAGAGGTTAGGGACGCACATGCCTCACAGATGCAGAGCCCAGTTTGAATGTGGGTCATCTACCTCCTGGCGGCAGCCCATAATGTTCTTCTGAGCCCTTAGTGCCAAGCCTTGTGCCAAGGATGAGACTTGACAGGTCCTCTGTGTCTGACCCATCCCAACAGGCCCGGGGGTGGGAACTAATTTCTGCCCCACTCTGCAGATGGGAAAACAGAGGCTGAGAGTGTGAAGGGGGATCTGAGCCTCAGTTTTCCTATCTGTGGATCACATCATCACGAAGCTACACTCCCCTGGGCCTCTGGGTCCCCTCCTGCAGTCTGGGGGTGCCCATCCCACTGGTCCTCACCTCGTCGCAGCCGGAGCACCGGGGCCGCAGGCTCTCGCAGTAATGACGGCCACACCAGGGCGCCCCGTCCTTCCAGAAGTAGATGAGGTCCACCAGCGGCTCGGAGCACTTGTTGCACACGAAGCAGGCAGGATGCCACTGCTTGCTGTAGCCTGCCCTGTCCGAGTAGATCACAGGGCTGTCGGCGGGGGCCACCCCCTTGCAGAGCTCACAGACCTGGAAGGGTGGGGGAGGAGCCCCAGGACACAAGGTAGTCAGGAGTGCATGGTGTCCTGGGTTCGAGTTTCAACTCCAGTCTCTTTACTTCCTGGGTGACCTTGAGCAGTTACTGTACCTCTCTGTTCCTCAGTTTTCTCATCTGCAAAGTGGGATAATAATAATACTGCCTACCTAGTAGGTAGTTGTGAGGACTCAATAAAGTATCGGTTTGGCCATGAAGTTCATTTGGCTTTTTCTGTAAGATCTTATGGACAAACCTGAATGAACTTTTTGGCCAACCCAATATTTGTTTAGCACGGTCATTCTCACGCTTTTTGTTCTCAAGACCCTTTAGACTCTTAAAAATTTTTGAGAAGCCCAAGGAGTTTTTGTTCATGTGGGTAATAGCTATTGATATTTACCATACAAGAAATTAGAACTGAGGAAAAAAATTAAATAACTATTAATTCATTAAAAAATAGTAAACCAACAGCATGTTAACATAAATATTTGTAATTAAAAATAACTGTATTTTCCAAAACAGAAAAATTGAGTCAGAGTGTGGCATTGTTTACATTTTTGCAAATCTCTAATGACTGGCTCAGTAGAGGATTTCTCGAGTCTTACAACTGTTTTAGCTTTTTATCTTTTGCATCATGTGGTTTTCTTTGAAATATGTGAAAACAATCTGACCTTACACTGATTAGAAATTGAAAAAGGGAGGCAGGCATTTTCAATAGCCTTTCTAGATAACTGTGGAGTATTTTTCTTTGCTATTACATCAAAATTAGACAAGTGTTAGTTTCTCAAAAGTTAGTTAATGTAGAGTATCAACCAACCTTTCATCCCGGTTACATTAAAACCCACCGGTCCACCTTGTACTTTGAATGGATCTTTTACCTATGGAGGATTAATTTTTAATAAACTTAAAATTTGAGAACAGTTTTCGACTTACAGAAAAATTGTCGTCATAGCACGGAGAATTCTCGTATACCCCGCACCTGCTTTCCTCTGTTCTTAGCACCTTACGTTAATATGGTGTACTTGTCACAATCAATTAACCAGTATTGATATGTTGTTATTAACCGAAGTCCAAACTTTATCCAGATGTGCTTAGATTCTACCTACTGTCCTTTTCCTCTTGTAGGATTGGATCCAGGATCCCACATTACAGGTAGCGATCATGTCTCCTTAGGCTCCTCTGGGCTGTGACAGTTTCTCAGACTTGCCTTGTTTTTCATAACCGTGGAGGAGTACCAGTCAGATATTTGGTAGACTGTCCCTCAGTTGGGATTTGCCTGATGTTATTATCATGACTGCACTGGGAGGAAGACCACAGAGCTAAACGGCCATTCTCATCACGTCCTATCCAGACGACGTCCTCGATCTGTAAAATCCAGTCATTTTGGAGTTCTCACCTCCTCAGAACTCTGATGACGAGGATGGTGCTGGCTGGCATCTCCCTGGGGCAGTTGTGCGTCCAGCTCAGGTGTTTTCCCTCCCGACTGACACCCTTACGGAAACCCGAGAGAGTTACTTTCCCTTCTAGACTTATCTCCCTTTTAAGGAGACCTATATTTCCCCCCAGACATGGCCAAGCCCAGGTTCACAGAGATTCAGTGATTGCTGAGTAGCAATAGCTGACAAAAGGCAAAGCTGGGATTTGAACACAGGCCAAGCCTGACCCCAAAGCCAAGGTTCTTTCTGCTCCACCGTGCGGCCTTTACATCAGAGTCAGCAAACTACCTGCCTCTGCCTGTTCTTGTAGGAACCATCAGCGTCGAATGGGTTTTACATCTGAACTCTAATTTAGTGAAATGTTTTCTCCCAAAAGAGAATTCCATTTTTCTCATAGTAGAACGGGGTTTTGGACTGAATGGTGCCCCTCCCCCAGTTAACATGTTGAAGCCCTGACCCCCAATGTGACTGTATTTGGAGATGGGGCCTTTAAGGAGTTAACTGAGGCTAAATGAGGTCATTAGGGTGGGGCCCTAATCAAATAGGACTGGTGTCCTTATAAGAAGAGAGACCAGAGATGGATGGCTGTCTCTTTCTCTTTCTGGGTGTACACAGAGGGGAAGCCATGTGAGGATACAGTGAGAAGGTGGCCCTCTGCAAGCTAGAAAGAGGGGTCTCACCAGAACCCAACCCTGCCAGCACCTTGATCTTGGACTTCTAGTCTCCAGAACTGGGAAAAAAAATACATTTCTGTTGTTTAAGCCACCTGGCCTGCGATATTCTGTTATGGCAGCCTGAGCTAGCTAATACGGCCTGTATTGCAAAAACCTGTCTTAATTATACTACTGTATTTTGAATTTCAAAAAAAATTTGTGGATATTTATTTTCTCTCTTGTTACATAAAGTACCTACGTGATATCCTCAACTCCAGCTCTTGGTCCACAACACCTGAGAGATAGATCACCTGGCCCTCTACAGAAAATATTTACTGATCCCTGGCTTGAGACGAACACTCTGTCTCACTAAGCACAAATTTTGTGTCAGCCCAAATAGAGATATTTATTGTTTTGCTGTGTAAAGATGAACAGACATATATTCAGAGCCTAAACACTTAGAATTCTTTTTTTTTTTTTTTGCGGTACGCGGGCCTCTCACAGTTGCGGCCTCTCCCGTTGTGGGGCACAGGCTCCGGACGCACAGGCTCAGCGGCCATGGCTCACGGGCCCAGCTGCTCTGCGGTACGTGGGATCTTCCCAGACCGGGGCACGAACCCGCGCCCCCTGCGTCGGCAGGCGGACTCTCAACCACTGCGCCACCAGGGAAGCCAACACTTAGAATTCTTTACATACTTTAACTGCATACTTGATATACTCTTGTGTATGAAGAGGAAATAAAAATTAAAATGGTGGTAACTGGGGAAAGAAAACCAAATGACAGAATATGTCCACGTACTGAGTGTGGTCCCTAAGCACGGTCGTGGCTGAGCTCGTGTTCAGGTGAGGGGTGTGTTTGGCTAACTGCTCCTGGCTGCGTGATGATGATGTTCCTTAGAATGTGCTGGATTTTTGGTTTCAGTTATGCCCACAAGAATGACGGGTGTGAGTCCTTCACCAAAGTGAACCCTGTCCTTCTGTATGTGACTGAGCCCCAGCTCACCTGGAACTCATCAGAGGGTCTGAACCAAAAATAGGTGATGGGGAATTCCCTGGTGGTCCAGTGGTTAGGACTCCACGCTTCCACACCAGGGGGCATGGGTTCGATCCCTGGCGGGGGAACCAAGATACCGCAAGCCTCACAGTGTGGCAAAAAATTAAAAACAAACAAACGAAACAAACCAAAAATAGGTGATGGATCCGCGTTCATTGACTGTCACATCTCCAGAAGTGTAAACTGTCTGGTGAGGGCTGTTTGAGAAGCAAGTGAATTTTCTGTCTGTTGGTCTTTCTAAATTTCACAGAATGAAATTTCCGGCCCCTTTCCTCCCACACAGAAGGGGCTTACTGTCCATCCACCACACCTGGTCGAGTATCACCAGGATACATCAGCGGGGCGCCTGACTCCAAGTTTCCAGATGTGCCTAACACAGAAGTGGGGAAAGGGAGGGATATAAATGCACCTGATGTGTCTGGTGGGTACCAGCAGGCGCCCGCGACCCACAGAAGGAAATAGAGGGATGTGAGGTCAGGAAGCAGTTTGGGGGTGATCACGGGTGACTCTGAACTGTGGGTTGGGACTTCGCTTTGGAGATAATGGGAAGCCATTGCTGGTTCTGGAGTGCTGGGGTGTGGTTTGCACTGTGAGGGGATAACTCTGGGAGCACTGTCTGAATGGGCTTTGTCAGGAGCCTCTCTGAGGAGTGTCTCTTCCCTCCTTGTCCCCCAGCATCCCTGGCTGTGCACCCTGTTACCACCAGTAGCCAGTCCTTTTCTAAGCAAACAGTGTCATTGACATTTTATGGAAACATGCTGCCAGAGTAATGAGTCCTGTCAACATGCATCAGGAAGCAATTTCTTCTTCTGGCCTCTGAGCTATTTTCCATGCCCCCTTCCCTGTGGTCTCAAAGGACAAGAGATCTGACAGTGTCTCGGCTCTGTCAGCTGGTGGCCCCTCAGCCACTAGGGGCAGCCTGACAACCAAGAGTCCGACTGCCCAGCCTGCCTGGGGTCCTGTGATCCCGGTCCTGCCCTTCTCTGCACAAACTTATTCTCCTGCCATCCTTGGAAGGGAGGTTTACAGTTTCTAAATTGCAGTGGGTGGTTGAGAGGGGGGCTAGCTGTGTGACCTTGGGCAAGTTACCCAACCTCTCTGCACCTTAGTTTTTTCACCTGCCAAATAATACTCGGAACATCACAGGTCTGTTGCATGGATTAAATGAGATAATAGAATGAATGAACTTGACAAGGGTTCAGTAATAATTAGCGAAAATCTCCTGTTATCCCTACGAAGCCCTCCTTATAGAAAGCTGAGGAGCTAAATCCATTTCCTAAGATGACAAAGACGTCGAAGGCAGCACCTGCTTCTGGTTTGGAGGCCTGGGTTCCTTTCAGTAGCACCATGAGCACGTAGATTGGCAAGAGGTCATTCCTCCCACCCATGAGCTCTGTGTTTTTCCATCTCTGTTCTTTCCCTCTGTGCAAGGCCAGAGAATCACATCATGTGAGTTTCATCTTCTGTCACTACCCCAGACTCAGCTACAATCAGTGCCCGCCTTGGTGGGCCTGCTTTTCTCCCTCTCCCATCCCACCCCCCTCCAAGACAGCGTTCTCAGCCTCGAGTCTGCCCCAGCATCCCTAGAGGGCCGGTCAGAGTGCTGCATCTCCCCACCCCGAGTGTCTGATTAGCAGGTCTGGGAGGGGGCAGGGGAATTTTCAGACTCCCAGGGGATGCTGGTATGGTCAGGGGACCGCACTTCGAGACCCACCGTCATAGAGCGTTTGAACATGACCTTATATAAAAACTCAGCAAAAATGACATGAACCAATTAGGTTCCATGACAGCAAAAGCCAATGTGAATTCCTGGTATGCTTAAATTCTAGACCATTTTGAAGAAAGCCCAATGTGGTCATTCCCAGGTGACTCCCCCTCTAGAGGAGCCACTTTTGGTCGAGTAGAAGTCCTTTGGAACTAGGCTAAAAGGCACAGAGAAGACCATTGATCGTTAGCATGTCAGTGGGTTCTCATTCAGACTCCCGACTGTCTAAAACTAGAGCCTTCTCATGGGAATCTGTCCAGCCTTTGCCACGTAACCTAGTTTGCAGACTGTGGTCCCTCCGGGGGAAGGAGCTGTAGCACAGTCCTTTCGTAGGTAGAACACATGTGACGTTTCTCCTGGTGCCACTGAAGTTTGGTCTTGCCCTGTTCAAATGGTGAGAGATTCTTCATCACGAGCGTCTAAATGAAAGAGTTTGTATATTCTGTACTTTGGGCTTTTGTAAACACTTGCACTGAGAAAGCTGAGGAGCATTCTAGATTCAGCTGCCTGCAAAGCTCAGACCCTGCAGGGCTGGGGTTCCCTCCGCCGTGAGGTGTGGAAATGATGCCGGCAACTTCTTGGACCCTCCTCCAACCAATACCCGTATTCCCTTTCTTTGCATATGTAACTCGCTTCTGTAGAACAGAATGTGGTGGAAGGGATGCTGTAGATCCCTGAGGTAGGTCATAAAGGCAACACAGCTTCCACTGGCTCTTTCTTGGGAGTCCTGAGACCCGCATCCTAGGGCAGCCACACGGAGAAAACACAGAGATAGAGGGAGAGGCCAGGGCCCCTGCTGGTCCAGCCCTAGCCGTATCTGTCTTCCAAGCATCAAGGCCAGATGTCAGGGACAGAGACAAGCTCTCCCGCTGAGCCCTGCCCAGGTTGCTGATCTGCGAGAAAACAGACGTCTTGGAACAGGAGTTCTAAGCCGCTGCATCGCAGGGTGGTTTGCTGTGCGGCCCCAGGTGACAGGAGCAGCACACGTGGGCACGCAGAGTTATTCAGGCTCCTGAAATGGAAGCAACCAAGACACAAAGTGTTTCAGGAAGCAGCAGATTCAGGACAGTGGCCCCGGGTTCCACGGCCAAAGAGCTGTCTCCAGGGATGAGCCGAGCTGGCCTTCAGGGACAGATCCGCAGGTACTGAGAGCCCTGTAAACCAGCCGTAATCCGTCTGCCGCGGTTGCCAGCAGTTCTGTTCCAATCATGCGGTTCTTTTCTGGAAGGCCTTTATCCAAAGGCCTCCCCAGTCTAAGCCCAGATTGCCTTGTGAAAAGCTCACCATTACAATACAGTAAATATTGACTCAGGGGCCTTGAATTCAGGCACTGGGTTCTTTCCAACACAAATGCTCAACAATTTATTTATAAACAGCATCTCTCCATTTCCTCTTATGGCGATTATTCACCATCTTTGCTTTGCAGCCTCGTCTATCGGCAGTTTTTTGTTTTTTTTTTTTTCCTCTTTTCTGGCCCAGTGTCACGGCTGGCATCTTTAGCCTCTTGCGTTCTCTTGCCCCATACGGGCACCTTCCCGAGGTTCCTTACGGTGCAGAATAGGTGGGTGGCCGCAGGCGCTGTGGTTAGGGTCCCGGCCTTTGCACGAGGTCCCACCGTAGCTTCATCTGGGGGGATCTCCGAGCCTCAGTTTCCGCATCTGTGACACAAGGTGGGCCCTGATCTTGGGAATTGCTCTGCACGTGGGGTCAGAGCTGTGGGCCCACCAGTGCTTTGTCTCCCGCATCTTCTAGGGGCAGGTCCTTGAGGAGGGGGCTCTCTCCCAAGCAAGGCAGAATGCAGGCGTTTCTAACCGCATCTCCCTCACTGGTTATCTGGTGAAGGGGGAGGATGGGGCCAGGAAGGCTTCCCAAGTGCGACACTTGGAAGAGAGATGTCAGCCTGGGGTGTTCCCGAATCCGGCTTTGACAAGTGCGTCCCTACAGCGGGATGTTGCTGAGTAGGGGCAGGGCTTATGTGTGGTCATCTCTGTTGCAGAGGCCTCGCAAGGTGTCTGGGCCACACGGGGGCTCTGGAAGCAGGAGCTGCCGTCCTTTGGAGTCTGTGCGGGGTTTGAGGTGAGGCAGGCCTGAGTTCCAGTTCTGGCTTCACGGCTCACCAGCCTGACAACTAGAGAGGGGGATGATATATCTTGCCGGGTAGTTCTTGGGATTGAATGAAACAACCGTGTGAAGCCTCTGGCGTGCTACGTGGCACAGTGTAGGTCGTCAACGAATGGCAGGTGACACCATCCTCAGAATTATCAGCGTCACCAAGTAACCTCCAGTAGCAAAATAAAATGGAACAAAGCCCAGGTCATTCATAAACGGTGAAAACCATTTTTTATGGTTCTTCTAGTTCCAGGGTCAGCAAAGTACATCCCTGGGGCCAGATCCAGCCTGCTGCCTGGTTTTGCAAATAAAGTTTTATTGGGACACAGCCCTGGTCATCTGTTGAGGTATTGTCTTTGGCTGCGTCAGTGCCACAAGGACAGAGGCCAGTGGTTATGACTGAGACCTCGTGGCTCGTAAAGCCTGAAATATTCACGATCTGCCCTTTATAGGAAAAGTTTGCCAACCCCTGTTTTAGTCAATGGACTCTTATGTAGCCCACTTTGCCGGGGGAGGGGGGGGAGATAGTTGTGAAGGCTTATGAGGCAACACGGCAAAGTATTTATAGTATGAAAAGCAGGATAAGAGGAATTTTCTGTGGCAAATAAAATCTCCTTTAATGTCACTGAAATATCTCCCCTGTGAACAAGGTGGCAGGTAGATGCTGAGAAGCCTGGTAACCATGGCAATTTGGGGGGGGGGGCTTCCTTTGATCCTCTGTCCTCCAGCTCAGGCATGGCTTACAGGCCTGGGGGCGCACGGTGGTTTCGAATTCGCAGAGGGGGGCTGGCAGGAAGGCCAGCCTGCCGGCCCACAAGCCAAACATCTGCTCGGACCAAGTTCTTGAAGTCCCTTGCCCACAGGTATGTCCCTTGTCGGGGCTGGAGTCGGGCTGAGCCGCCAGCGGCTGTTAAGTTTCCATCTGAGAGGCCCACCTCGTGGGAGGGAGGGGACCCACACCTCCGGTCCCTCCTTTGTGCATTCTTGTGGGGAAAGGGGGCAGGGGCATTACACTGTAATTTGGGACCAAATTAACACATCTTTACGACTTCCAGCAACGTCTTCACTTCTTTCAGTCTGTTCTCCTTTTAATCACTTTCTCTGGGGCCACGGCTTGGCCCATGAGGCAGGAGCTGGGGTCTCCCGGCAGGGATGAAAACTACGAAAGGGCGGAGATGACATTAAATGCTGTGTCCTGGCTTTCTTTCGTCTTTCTTCGGTTACAAGTTTGGGGTGTAGGGAAGGGCGGAAATTCCTGGGCAGGATGACCATGCCCAGGAAATTGGTATATTTAATTTCGGAGAAAATATCCAGTAAACTTTCTAAACGCAGGGAAATGGTCTGGTAGAGCTGTTCACCGTCCGAGCATTGAGGTCCAGTGTCCGTAGGATCCATCCAGGTGGGAGAGGTCGTGAGTGGGGGCCTGGAAAGCAGATATGGGGCCCTGCCGTGCTGCTGTGGAATGGTCTGGGCTGCTGGGGTGGGCAGCTCCACGGCCACGGAACACTTCGAAGCCCGCAAGACCCCTGAGAACCCATGGTGGGTGGGACTGGGGCGGGGCAGGCACGTCCTTCTCTTGTTCTTGGCTCGCAGACAAGAGGCCCTCAAGCTCTTCACCAGGCTGGGCTGGGAGTAACTCTGCACACTGCCACCCACCCCAGCAAACATAAATGCACGTGCCCTTGCTTTGTCCCCACCCTGCTGGGACCCCGCGGAAGGACCTGGGCTGGAACCTCACCGGCAAACCAGTTAACCTCTCTGTGCCTCAGGCTCCACGTCTGTGAAATGGGCATAACGACCCCAAGCTGTCTTGCCGGTCGTTCGGGGGATTCAAAGAGATGAACGAGCCTGCTGTGAGGTAACAATTCCCCACCACCCTCGCCGCTCCACGCACACACAGAGGGCCAAATCAGGGAAAGAGGCTAAATATTGGGGTGTTTTTACTTGGCCTCACTGATTTAAAGGGCCTGCTTTGGGAGTGACAGCGGTTGGTTAGTATCTGGGATTTTTGTGCCGTGGCGTTTCCTCATGAAGAGGGATGACTCTCAGGGCACTTGCCATGCCACTGCCTCTCCTGAGCTCAGGGTCAGGATGACACTTGCAGGGACCTGCCCTGAGGTCGGCATGGGCGGCCGCAGCTTTGGGGTTCATTCCCAGACGTGCCACGGCTCATTTCAGGTTGCCCGTCCTGTCACGGGGCCCGTGGGAAGGCCTGGCGGAGGGCCTTACTCAGATCCGAGTAAGTGAAGAGTCCCGGCCATGAGGATGGGTCGGCTCAGAGGGTGCTGCTCCCGTCACCCAGCTGGCCCACCGCCCTCCGGCTTCACCCAGCGCTCAGCCCGTGGGTGGGGATTCCACACAGGCGACTTGGAAAAGCCTTTTGGCGATAATGCTCCTCTGGTCTGGACAGTCTGGTGGAGGGGCCTGGGGTTGGGGGGAGGACTTGGCAGCCAGGGTCTCCGAGGAAGGGCACGACTGTAACAGGCCGCCCAGCAGCAGGACAGAGCCGAGCGAGCTCCTGGGAGAACCGCTGTGGGGTGTAGGCTACCGGCAGCTCAGAGAAAGCAGGGCTCGTGGCCTCCGGCTGCCAAGTGTAGAGTGTAGTACGCTCTAGGAGGGGCATTCGGGGCGGGTATAGAGCAGGGGGCTATGTTCTGTGCCTGTGTTTCCACCACTCCCCGTGGAGAGTTCAAGGAATTCAAGAGTGCTGTGCAGTGTTCTCAAAGCCGGACACCCTAAGCCAGGGGGCCACATAAATCTAGAAAATGCCCCCGTTAGCATCTCTTGGACCCTCCCTGTATACCAGATCGGCAGTATCATTTTGGCTGAGCTTAAATGTAAGGTCATTTTTAACCCTCTTTAGCAGTGGATCTCAAAGTGTGGCCCCCAGCGTTGGCATCAACCTGGAGACTCGTTAGGAATTCAGATTCTCAGCCTCCACCTGCACCAACAAGTCTGGGGTGGGACCCAGGCCTCTGGATTTTAGCCGGCTTCCAGCTGACTTTAGTTTGAGAACCACTGCTGTGGCCTCCTAAAGGCTCTGAGAAGTCCAGCCCTAAAGAAACCCATTTTGTTTTGTTTAGTCTGATGTCCCCTTTACATGGCCACATGGCCCGTTTATAGCTTCATGGCCATGAGCTTTCTAGGAATAAGCTTTGGGAAACAGGAAAGAGGGGTTTGGGGGCTGAGTTGGTTCGAATCCTATAGCCTCCCTTGGGCGGTTGGGAGCTTTACATCAGATACCCTCCTGCTTAGCTCTGTCCTCGGTCCAGAGAAAGCCCGCTAAATGGTAGCCGCTAACAACAGTAATAACGTCACCATTAGGATGATAAAGTGTGATATGTTACCATCGTAGCTCCAGTGTGATACATTTCACATGTCCTTCTTTTTGCCGCCTTTTCTTTCATAAATCACTGTTTGATTTGGGGTGTCAGTCCTATGCTTCCTCCCTGTACCTGGGTTCTCAAGTTGAATGCCCTGACTGCTTCTAGCAAAGTTTGTGGCCCTCGTCAGGGGAGCAAAAGTCAGGCTTCGTGCCTGATGCTTGTCTGTGGTAACTGTCCTACCTGCCCTTTTATGAGAACAAGAGGAGCCCAGCACCCAGGACAGCCAGCGCCCATGTCCCCTTGATATGCCGCCCCCTGGGGTAGAGCAGAGCAGTTCAGGCAGCGAGCCCACAGTCAGGCCCAATGGCAGGGCTGCCGGGGACAAGCCATCTATGGCCTGGCAGGCTACTTAGCTACCTTAATAGAATCTGCTCCCCGGCTTCAAGGAGATAAACAGGGAGTTAAATACAGATAACAAGTAGGGTTTTATAACTCAGCATCACGCAGTAGAAAGAGTATGATGATCCAGCTTCTGCCCTTTAGAAACGATGGAGCCTCTGACAAGCCACCATTCTTCTGTGAATCTCTGACTGCTCACCTGTAAAATGGGGCTGGTGAAATCCACCTACCAGGTAACAGTTCAAATTAATCCAAGACCTGGAAGTACTGAGCATAGCACGTGGCACACAGCAGGTGCTTAAGGCATGTGAACTTGAAATCTCATCGTCCTTTCAGGCAAAATGGCCACCCAAGTGGTCCCCATCTTTTGAGGATCAGTTTAGTTCGAACATGGGACTTCCCTGGTGGTCCAGTGGTTGAGAATCTGTCTTGCAATGCAGGGGACGCCGGTTTGATCCCTGGTTGGGGAACTAAAAGCCCACATGCTGCGGGGTAACTAAGCCTGTGCGCCACAACTACTGAGCCTGCGCACCACAACTAGAAAGCCTGCGTGCCGCAACTACAGAGCCCACGCGCCACAACTAAAGAGAAGCCTGCACGCCACAACGAAGGATCCTGCGTGCTGCAACTGAGACCGGACGCAGACAAAAACGAAAACAAAATTTAGTTTGAACATTCATTCATTCATTCTCTTGTTCAGTCATTCATGGATCGCATATTTATCAAGCACCTATTCTCTATATTATATTGATGACTGCTGCTGCAGATACAGAGATGGACAAGACAGGACCTCAGCACTTAGAGGGGGTGATGGACGTGAGTCTACTAATGACATAATTTGTTACCTAATTAAGATTGGGGTTAGGGTCAGGAAGGAAAAGTCTGTCTTCCCAGCCAGCCCGACCCACCAATATCGGCTTCCTTCGCATTCCCTATTTACTGCCTGGTCTTGTTTAAATGCTTCCGAAGTGTCACAGCCATTTCCTAAAGTTGACTGTTGCCAAGGCCCTGGGATCTCAGGCCGCGTCTGCCCCACTTCCACACTGTCCAAACCCGTGGGCTGAGTCCAGGATAAAATACGTTCTCAGATCAGCATTTCTCTCTTGGGAATGGCAACTGGGAAACGTCACAGACTTAAAGACGTTGCGTTCCAGCCTGGAATTATGCGGTACTAATGTGTTAAAGATCGATGGCTGCTGGAGGGTGGATAGAAGGCAGGCCTGGGGACGAGGCTAGTTTATGAAACATGGTAACTGTATCTAATGTTTTCAGAAGTTCCTGGCATGTGAATTCTTCCTGAGAAATGGGTCTTTTCAAGACCATCACCAATTTGTGCTAGTGAAAATCAATTTCATTCTTTTGTCTTTTTGTCTCCTTGTTCTTTGCGTTGGATGGCAATCCCAAATGAACGGGCCCGGGGGCGGGGGTGGGAGATGCAGGACGCAGGTTTTGGATAACAAGTGTGAGTCACTGCAGAGAAGAAAGACCCGGCCCCTTCTGGACGTACTGACAGCATCGTTCGGGCTGGCATTTCCCTGGGGTGTCTGGCTCACGTGGGTGACGGCTAGCCTGTTCCCAGCAAGGCAGGTGGTTTACTTGAGGACCCTATATATTGGGACTTTTATCTCCAAATGTCACATAGAAGCATGAAGCCTCTTGGCTGATAGGGGTTGGGGGCCCATGAAAGTTAGCAAACAGCCCCACGTGGCCCGAATCTCAAGCCCGCCACCTCTCCCTACGGCCCTTGGAGTAAAGTCCTAAATCTATAGCATCCCAATACGGGGACAGTGTCCTCTGCTTGTTAGATTTCCTGGGGCTCGGCGGACAGTACAGGCCAATCAATGCTTGAGTGATGGATGGACGGAGGGCGTGCCCTTCCGGAAGCGTGCCCCTGCTGACCTCGCCAGCCTTGGGCCCCCCTGCACCCTGGTACCACACTTCCAGCCACCTGGGACTTCATTCGGTCCTCTGTGCTGTGCTGTCTGAGACTTTCACCTTTTTTTGCACATGATCACCTCTTTAAGGCAACACAGGTCTTCCCCGAAGAGCCCGAAGGCCTGGGGCACTCTTAATTATTCTCCCAAGGCCAGCGTGGGCCTCACCTCTCCCCCAAGCCTACCCTCACCCCCAAGCAAGGACAGATGCCCTTTCTCCGCACTGCAACGGTTTGCTTGTCTGTGACCTCTCCTGGACCATGACCACGAATGAAGTCAGGAATGAGGGAACAGAGCCTGGGGCTGGGGACCTGACCCTGCAGCCCTGGCCTGGGCGGTTTCAGCCAGACCCGATGGATGGATGGATGGATGGGAGAGACTTACGTGTTCCTTGGACGGGTCGCTGATGCTGCCGTTGGTAGTTGGGGCGGCCGTCTCTGCGCCCTCGGGCTTCTCCTGCTGCTTCCCCTCCTCCTTGGGCAAGCCGCCCTGCCCGGGAAGGGCCACTTCGCCCACACCCAGGGCCTCGCTCTTATACTGCTTCACAAACTCCTCCATCACCTTCAGCTCGTTCTCCAAAAGTCCGCGGCAGCGAGAGGGGTCCTGGTCGTAGATAGGGAGCTGACGCAAGAGCTGACGCCGGCGGTAGTAGGCGCCCTCGGTGCCCGTCACTGGCTGCTTCTCCTTGGGGATGAGCTCCATGTACTGCAGGCCCTGGGGAAGAGGAGACCCAGCACCATGATTCCCAAGCACCGGGCAGAGATCTGAGCCCTGGCAAGACCTGGGCTGCTTCAGGTCTCTGCAGAACCCAAGGATTATTCTCAAGGAAGAAACGGGGTGAATTTGGGGAACACTGGAAAGAGACCTAAATAAGCTTCCACTCTCCCCTGAGTCACATTCACAGATTCACATTCTTGATGAGAATTGGGTAATTTCAGTAGACGTTCCTTTTAGATTTGCTAGCTTTGCAACAAGGATTTTTGTTTCCTTCAAAACTGAATATTTAAAAAAAAAAACAAAAAACAAAAAAAACACAATATTTTTACCTCATTTACCTCATGGCAATGCTTCTCATTTAAAAAAAAAAATGTCGATCTAGTTTAAAATCGCTTTTCTTGGCAAAGTATAATTAAATCACTATAGGCAGAAGGTATTTCATAGTTTATTAATTTAAAAATATGCAAAGGCACCTTCTAATAGTAGAATCGACAAGGTCTCAGGTCAATCACATTTCCACACCAACAGGGCTGGCACAGATGGTAGACCATCTGAATATTAATATGTCCATGGATGACTGTCCAATGGCCTTCTGTTGGCTTGCTTGCTTGCTTTTTTGAAATGAGCAGAAACCTTACACTTGGGTGGGTCCCAGGGACGGGGAGATTAGGGGAAGGTAAAGGTCGAGGCCACACAGCATGAGGAAGTGTGAAGGGCCAGTTGTTTGTCCTGGACTATGGTCCTCCTCCACTGTGCCCGACCCTAACCCTGACCCGTACCTGACTCGCCCACCAGACGGCCTCATTCCCACGCCCCCATGGTTGCTGCCGTATTTACCGTCTTAGAATCTGCCTGCCCCATATCTCATCTTTGAGGCTGGACTCACCCTGGAGTTGTGTTAACCAACATGGAAAATGCGATTCATAATGGACAGTCCCAGCTGCGGCCTGTCTGTAGGGAACAGGGTATGAGAACCTGGGGGTGGGGGGTGCTACTCCAGAGCCTGGTTTGCTGAATTTCATAATAAATGAATTCCGGATAAGAGCTTTTTTAGAACAGGGAGAGGCAGGTGTGGGAATGCAGTTGAGGGGGGGCTGTGAGGGCCCCACCCTCGGCGGCTCAGCCCTGGATCCCGGGGGACCCGGCTGAGACCTCCCGGCCCTGCGGGCTCACGCATACCCTCTCCGTCCCTGTTCCCCTGCACAGCCCCTCATACTCTCAGGGCACCTTCTAGACACAGGAACTGGCCTGGGTGGTGCACAGAATTCTGGGGTGCCGGGAAATTTGGGTTTCTAGCTCCGGCCCTGCTGCTGCTCTCTGTGTAAGATCAAGAAAGCACCCAGCCTCTCTGGGCCTCCGTTTCCTGATCTGCAAAGTTCAGGGTAGAAAGCATGATCGTTAGGGTCTGGGCCATTGTGAGAAGTCAGTGGCCACCTCACTTGATCTTCCTCACAAGTAAGAGGAGAGCAGTGTCACTCAGCCGAGTCCGCAGCCCCGAAAAGGGTCCAAAGTAGGCTGGCTGGCCAAAGAGTCCCAGGCCCTTCACCCAACACTCAGAAGAACCAGAAGCCCCGGGGGGTCCCCCAGCTGACGACACGTCTGGCAGGGGCTGATTCCTGCTGTGTCTTGGGAAGACCGTGGCTTTTCTCTTGATCAGTGTGAAACTGCAGGTGGCCTCCGACGAGAACAGGCCAGACGGGTAGATCTGAAGACCCTTGTCTCAAACTTTGCGGTGCATAGGACTCACTTGGCGACCTTGTGGGAGAGCTTCCCAGGCCCGCTCTGTTTTAGGAGCCTGCAGGGGCCTGGAAGTGAGTGCTTGTATAGATAATCCTGGGGGAGTCTGAAGTAGGACATCCGAGGGCAGTGGGTGGGGGAAGGGATGGGACCAACAGAGGACGGGAAGCAGCAGCCCAACAGCCAAGAGGCTGGGGTGGGGCACAGGGCCCTGAGGAGATGGATGAGGGTACGGTAGGGCACAGGACCCTGGGGAGATGCAGCAGGGGCGGGGCAGGGGAAATACCCCCGCCAGCCCTTCCTATTCCTTGCCTGGGGCCTGCCCGGCTCCTAGAATCTCAGGAAGGATTTTGCAGCAGTGGAATCAAGAGCTTTGCTCATGCTGGCAGAATGGGCATCCAGACCTGGCCAGTATCTCACTTACTCCGAGTGCTGAAGCAGCCCCGGTCGCACGGAGGATTCGGCTGATGGGAGAGCAGCCTCTTCTAGGAAGGCTGCTTTCTTCCCCCAGTGGAGTGGTACGAGGAACGGTAGGGACAGCTAACACCTACGTGCTGCTCGCTGCGTTCCAGACCTTCTTCTAAGTGTCTGAACTATGTTAACCCATTTAATTCTCACAACACCCCTAAGAGAAAGGTACTAATATTATCCCTTGGGAAACTGAGGCACAGAGAAGTTAAGTAACCTCCCGAAGGTCACACAGCTAGTATGCGGTAGAGACAGCTTTGAACTCAGCAGCTTGGGTCTCGACTTCTTCTATACTGACTATCTACAAGTTGGATGATTTGCAAAGAGAAAAGAAATGTCCCCCAATCTCTGGGGGGGTTTCCTTTTGTCATCATTTCAGGGTGAGGGGGCTGTGGAAGCATTGCCTGGTGCCAGGAGGCTGTAGTCCCTGGATCTGTGTGTGGCTCTGGTCTTCGAGGGCCTGCACCCCTCCCTGCCCGACTTTATAAGCCAGCCCTGTGGTCGAGGTTGCGCCTGCACTCACACTGTCCTCAAAGCCCCAGCTGGGTACCGGCTCTCTGCCTTTGCTCTGGCAAGGCCCCAGCATCTGGCTACCACGGGCATGTGTTTCGTGATGGCTGGCCTTGCCTGGCTGGCCTGAGGCCCCTCCCACACTCCCGAGCCACACGCTGATGGCAGACATTGCTAATCAACCCTGATGAGGGTCTCAGAACCCACCTCAAGGCAGCCCTCAGGCAATCACGATCAGTTGGCATGGACTCGGGAAGGGGAAGATGGGGAGGGAGGCCGGGTCAGAGTGAGCTGCCGGTGGTGCTCAGAGCCTGCAAGAGAAGCTCTCAGGTGTTTCTCCACGAAGCCGACTACGGTCATGTTCCCAAAACCTTTAGCAAGATTCCTTTTCTAGGATCAGTTGGAAAGATTGGTTTAGGTTTTAAGTTTTTCGTGAGAAACGCTCTGAATCATTTGGTGCTTTGCTGTCTGGCACAGCCATACTGGGTGAAGAGGTTCCTGGAACCAGGCTTTTTCAGGAGAGAAATCAAAAGAGCAGAGAGAAAAGTGGAGTAGAAGGATGCTCTTTTCCCAGGGTTGGGCAGTGGGACACACACAGACTCTGGAATCAGAAAACCCAGTCCTGATTCTGCGCTTCCTGATTCTTCTCCAGCTGTCAGACAAAGAGAGCAAATGGGCTTCACGTTACACGTTAATCCTGGTCAATCATGGCAGCCTGGAGTGCTGTGTTGAGTAGGATTCTGAGGCCCAATGAGGGCTCAGTGGGAGACAGTGCGCTGACTGCCACGGGTAAGGGAGCAGAGGATGGGGTACGAGTGAATGCCAGCCCTGTATGTGCTCCTCAACAGCTTCTGTTTGCCCTCCTGTAAAATGGGGGCAGTAATGCATCCAGTGCACAGGGAGTGGTGAGGTGTTGATATCCTTCATATACAAATACTCCATGGATGCTGGTTCCCTTCATCTTCTCCGTCTTGCCTCCCCACAAATTCCCGGCTAACTTTCAAAGACCCATTCACCTCCCTGAGCCTCGGTTTCTTCTTCTGTAGATGAGGGTAATAATAGTACAACCCTAACAGTGTTGGAAAATCAGATGCGATCGTGCATGTATGGCTCTTAGTGTAGTGCCTGGCTCATAGTAAGTACTCAATACGTACTAGCAATTAGGTTTATTGTGACTTTAGTCTTTGAAGACTTTAGTCTTTGAAGCATTTCTCTGGCTTTTATTCTGGTTGGGAAGGGTGACAGCAAGATTCAGTTCCATTTCCAAAATATAATCAGTCCCGATCACTTGGTAATTAAAAAAAAAGTCGGAAGGGTGAGTGGGAAGAAAGCCATCCAATCTCAGAAATGTGATTTGCTCGGGCAGGCCAGACGCAGGGCAGACAGAGCGGCCTTTATCCCATGTGGTTTTATGAGCCGGCATTAATCACGGCCCGACGATGCCTTCCTCTGATTAGACTGGGGCTGAAGCGTTTGGGGTTTTCACCAGTCAGTTCCTGACGCCCACAGCTGGCTCTTTTATGAGCTGCTTGCTTTAGTTTCCACTCACATCTTGGAGACCCACTGATGGCTCACCCAGGCCCGGGTGCTGGAGGGCAGACCTGCGTTCGGAACCGCCTGGCACTGCTGCTATTCCGTGCCGCCCTCCGTGGCCCCCGACCTGCCCCTGGCTACCCACTGGAGCTGTCAAAGTCCAGTTCAGCATTCTGTGTTTCCTCACATGTAAACTAACCCTCACCTCACAGGGTGGCTGAGCTCATGCAGGCTGAAGTGTTCTTTTAAAATATGCTTCTCAAAAAGCAAAGCTTTAAAAAAAAACACAAAAAAACTTTGCCTCTCTTCGCTTTATCTAGAAGGGATTTTTCCCCCTCTTAAGCTCCAGCTTAGCACTGTGCTGCTCGAACCTTCTATGGTGAAGGATCAAGATTTGTTTGGTGTTTTTTCCACGGATTGCAGGATGATTTGTGGGCTCAGTGCATGTGATGAGAATGTAGCTCAGGCCACATGAGATTTGCACGTGAGGCTGACCACGCAGGAGCTCTGCTCAGCCATCACGCACTTGGATGTCAAGTGCCACAAAAATTTCCCAACATTTATTCTCAATCTCTGTGCTTCCGATTGGGGACCAGTCACAAGGATTTTGTGTAGCAGTGCCAGTCCCCAGACCACACGTGGAATGTCGTTGGCTGGGAGGCGACGTGGCACAAATACGCCTCAAGCCTGCTGCTTGCCCTGTGCAGTGTAAGGCGAGGAATGAGATGGTACACAGGACAGGCACGCGCGTGCTCTCGTGGGCCTTGCTTCACTCCAGTGTAGGGGAGAGGTGATGACGAAGCACAGACACGCATGAGACAATGACAGCTCGAAATAAGAGCTTCTAAAGAAACCATGGAGAACTGGGAGAGAGAAGAAATGTAGTAGAGGGATGGGTGACATCTTCCACAGATTGGGTAGTGAGGGACGGCCTGTCTGAGATAGGACTGGCAGAAGTAGCCAGCCATGCAGAGAACCGGGAAAGGATGTTTCAAGGAGAGGGAACAGCATGTGCAAAGTCCCCGAGGAGGGCAAGAGCCTAGGGAGCCCAGGCCTGCCGTAGAGTGGTCCAGGGCAGGAAGGTGGAAGGTCATTGCCATGCAAGGTACTCAGTGAGGGGGCGTAGCAGGAGCTGTGGGGAGAGCCCGCAGGGACAGGGACACACGGGTCTCAAAAGGCTCTCCTTTTCTCCCAGGAGAGATGGAATTCAACGTCAGGCTTGCATCTCTAACACCGTAGGGTTTTTTTAATCTCACTAACCTGTAGAAATCATCTGGGTCCTTGCTACTCCAGGTGTGCTCTGGGAGCTTGGCGGGACTGCAGATCCTCAGAACGGCCCTGAGCCTACTCGTTGTGTTTCTGCATGCTCTCCAGATGGCTTTTACGCTTGTGGAAATTTGAGGGGCGCTGGTCCACTGCTCTGGGTCTTGAAGGGGGCCCACATGGGGTATTACCTGGGGCTTCGTTTAAATACTCATGACTGATAATTCTGATCCTGCAATCTGGAGCTTCCGATTTAATGGTCTGGGTTGAGGCCTGTGCATGGGGACTTTTCTTGGGTCCTTTTAGTGGGCAGCCACGGGGTGACCTTGTGCAAGTCACCTGCTCTCTCTGGGCCTTGTCCTTCTCTGGGTGCCTCTTCCCTAGGGTTGTGTAAAGCCAATTTACTTCTCTCTTTTAAGCCCAGGAGTTAGGGAGAAGAGACAAGTGTTCCTGTGCTCTCCCCGAGACTTGCAAAGGGCACATCCCAGGCCACTTTGAGGGAAAATGAGGAACTTACGGATGAACATGAGCACTCTGAGAGTTCTGAACAATGAACCATCCTCTGTTCAGAAGTGGGGAACCTAAAGGGAACCATGAGCAGCCCTGTACTAGAGCTGAAAGGGCCCCTTAGAATTCACGTGAACACCTCTACCCATTTCATGGATGAGGAAAACTGAGGCCCAGACAGTTTTCACTTCAAGATCACGGAATGAGGCAGGAGCAGGTTCGAAACCAAAGCTATTTTCCTACCATTTTTGCAAACTGGCCCACTTCTTACCTTGTCTTTGACATTCAGGAACCTATGGCATGGCTCCTATTTACAAGGAAGGGTAGGGAAACAACCACTTGGTTGCAGGAAGCTCTCTTACCAGTTTCTGGGTGACTCCAGGGGGAGCCCACTCATAGGTGATGGTGTCAAAAGTGGGATCTTTCCCGGTGGCAATGGGGTTGGTCATGATCATTCGGTTCCTCTTGTAAATCCGGATGCCGTCCCCGCCTTTCACTCGGGCCGTGAGGGTGGAATACTTGGAGTCCATCAGCAAGCGGCCAATTTTCCGATCGTCTTCCAGGTCCGAGCTCAGGCAGTGGTCCTCCTGACTGCATTTGCATGACTTGCACATTTTCCTGGGGGGTGGGATGGGGACAAGTGAGATCAACCTCCAGAAAAGAGAGGCAGAATCTCCCGCTGGAGCACCTACGCTTTGGAAAGCAAGCTCAAAGTTTAACTTTAGTAACTTGAAAAGGTTAGCAGCAGACAAATGGTAACCGGAGCCCAAAAGGCCTTTGACGTCAGAAACTCACGTCTTCCTATCTATCTGTGGGGAATGTGGGTATGACTTTCGTGGGTAAAAAGAGCAGCACATTTTTCCTCTTGGTCACTGGGGTGGCAAAGGCTGGTTCATCACTGGAGATGTTCTACAGCAGGAGTCTTCACAGCCTGTGGGCTAAACGCAGCCCACAACTTGCTTCTGTAAATAAAGTTTTATTGGAACACAGCTGTGCCCATTCATTTACATATTGTCTTTGGGCGGCAACAGCAGATGAGTAATTGCAGCAGAGATCATGTGGCCCATGGAACCTAAAATATCTACTCTCTGGCCCTTTATTTAAAAAAAGTCTACTGATCCCTGCTCTAAAGAATCATTGAAATTGTCTCCCAAGATTCATGAGCCTCAGAGCTTCAGCAACTTGTAAACTCTTTAGCACTCATCCTGAAGTTAAAATACAGCTGGAAATTTTCTTCAGGAAACTGGTGGACAGGACCTGGGGGGAAGGGAATGAGTTTAGGAAACCCCTCGGGCTGGAGAGATTGATGTCCCTTGCCAAGGCTTTGTCCTGGGGCTGGGAAAAGAAAAAGCGTCCTGGGGAAGCTTCACAGTGACTTGAGGCCTGACACTTCCCTCTGACAATTAAAAACAAAAGCAGTTGGCTGCTTTGTGTCCTGCTGTTAAGGTTTAGATATCCAGAGGGTTCCCAGTGTGAGAGGAAAACCGCTCCCCTCCCTTCCTGGCCGTGTCCCCTTAGGCGTGCTGTGTCTCAGATGCTGGAACACACGCGATTTAGAGCTTGTTAGGTCAAGTGAGCTACATGAAGACCTACCGCGGGATGGGGCAGGCCTAAGCCAGAGACATGTCAGGGCAGTTGCATGGGTGCTTCACAGCCAGGCCTGCCTGGAGGAACCCTTCTTTTCTAAACTCAGGAGCCTGATGCATTTAATCATTTAGCACAAATTTTGACTGTGGGGCTACCAGACACATGCCTTGATGGTCTACATCAGTGGTTCCCAGCCAAGGTCAGATCTGTCCCCAGGGGGCATTTGACAATGTCTGGAGACACTTTTTTTTAAAAAACTTTTTATTGGAGCATAGTTGATTTACAATGTTGTGTTAGTTTCTGCTGTAGAGCAAAGTGTATCAGTTATACATATACATATTCCACTCTTTTTTTTTTTTTAGATTCTTTTCCCATATAGGCCATTACAGAGTATTGAGTAGAGTTCCCTGTGCTATACAGCAGGTTCTTATTAGTTATCTATTTTATATATAGTAGTGTGTATATGTCAATCCCAGCCACCTGATTTATCCCTCCACCCCCCATACCCTGATAGCCATAAGATTGTTTTCTACATCCATGACTCTACTTGTGTTTTGTAAGTAAGTTCATTTGTACCCTTTTTTTAGATTCCACATATAAGCAATATCATATAATATTTGTCTTTCTGTGTCTGACTTACTTCACTCAGTATGACAATCTCTAGGTCCATGCATGTTGCTGCAAATGGCATTATTTTTTTCTTTTTTTTTTTTTTTTTTGCAGTACGCGGGCCTCTCACTGCCGTGGCCTCTCCCGTTGCGGAGCACAGGCTCCGGACCCGCAGGCTCAGCGGCCATGGCCCACAGGCCCAGCCGCTCCACGGCACGTGGGATCCTCCCGGACCGAGGCACGAACCCGTGTCCCCTGCATTGGCAGGCGGACCCTCAACCACTGCGCCACCAGGGAAGCCCTATTTTGTTCTTTTTTAAGACTGAGTATGGAGACAACTTTGATAGTCCCAATGGGGTGCTATGACGTCTATAGTGTGGAGGCCAAGGATGCTGCTAAACATCCTACAATGCACAGGACAGCTCCCTCCACAGCAAAGAATTATCCAGTCCCAAATGTCAGTAGTGCTGAGGTTGAGAAATCCTAGTCTAATATGAAAAGAAGGAGGCCCCATCACAACCTTCAAGGAGACTGCAGTTGGGGTGGGAGAGGGAGAGAAAATCAGGTGGAAACCATAACATAAGGTAGAATCAGGTTGGGCCACGTGGGAGTTGCAGATGCTCTGGGTGGGGGGGCGGTTCTGCTGCCTGGACCAGTTCCCCCAGGAGGTCAGGATGTGGCCCAGGGAAAGGGCTCAGCGGTGATGGAGGTCAGCAGGCTACAGAAGGTTAAACACATTTCTTCAGTGCAAGGCTGCTTCTTGTTTTTAACGCACGGGTGTGCAGTGTGACATTAAGGGGAAGAGAAGGCAGCATTTCCAGCGTTATTTGAGGAGAAGCTTCCAGTCCAAGTTCACATTCAGTGGGCTGCCATTTGAGACATGTTAAAATCGCAGATCTCAATGATAATTCCAGAGAAATTATCTCTCAAGATGAATAGGACCCTAAAAACGGTACAGGGCAAATGCAAGAAGGCTTTTCTTTTCGTGCTCATGAGAACGGGTTGCTTGTTTTATGGAACTGGGGCATTTTATTCATGACCCAATAATATTCTGTATGAGCCAGTCATGGAGGAAACTGATTCTTTAAGAAGAGAGGTGAGGGCACTTTTGGTTTATGGGGCGGGGTGAGGGAGGCAGCAGCAGAGCGGGAAGCGGAGAGAGGAAGACGAGGAAGGAAGTGAAGGAAAGCCCAGTGTCCCACCGGGTCCTCTGACGTCCCCAAACCTTCCACACGTGGAAGTGGGGGAGGAAGCTGCCCTTTGCTCTGTTGGTCCATGTAGACGCTCAGGATGCTGTGCGAGGCGTTGGGAACGCAGAACGCTTTGAAATGCAAAATGCTGACAAATAGATGTTCTTTGAGATTGTGTCCACATTATTTTTCCTTTCTTCATGCTCTTCATGTCACCAGACGCGTTTCTGAGGTGGACACCCCCTTGGTCCCACCTCACTCTTTCCAGGCACCCAGATTGCAGGGGACACAGACACATCTGGAAAGATCCTCAGTGGTGTCACAACGGCCATTTCTGCAATCTGTCATAGGCAACCTGGAATTATGGAAATGGCATGGCCTTGGGCTCTAATCCCAGCCTGAACACTAGCCCACCACAGACCCCTGGCAAGTTTCTTATCTGTAAAATGGGAGGGTTGGTCTATATCAGGGGTTGGCAAACTACAGCCCACTGGCAGAATCCAGTCCATCACCTCTTTTTATATGGCCTATGAACTCTTTTGGGACACATGAAAATGATGAGAAATTTGAATTTCAGTGTCCCTAAATAAAGATTTATTACAACACAGTCACATTCATTCATTTACGTACTGTCTATGGATGATTTCCTGCTACAAGGGCCAAGCTGAATAGGTGTGACAGAGGCCATGTGGCTTGTGAAGCCGAAAACGATTACTATCTGGCTCTTTATTTATTTTTATTTTTTGCGGTACGCGGGCCTCTCACTGCTGTGGCCTCTCCCGTTGCAGAGCACAGGCTCCGGACGCGCAGGCTCAGTGGCCATGGCTCACGGGCCCAGCCGCTCCGCGGCATGTGGGATCTTCCCAGACCGGGGCACGAACCCGTGTCCCCTGCATCGGCAGGCGGACTCTCAGCCACTGCGCCACCAGGGAAGCCCTATCTGGCTCTTTAAAGAAAGTTTGCTGACCCTTGATCTAGTTGATGAGTTTTCAAGCTTTGCTGCACGCCCAAATCACCTGGGGAGCTGTGTTAACTTGGGGATGCCCCGCTCGGCCCCCGCCAGTTAGATACATGCGTCTGGAGTGCGATCTGGGTCCGGGCACTCGCGACCCTGTTCCAGAGGGGATTCTCATGCACCCCAAAGCGCGAGAGGCATGAGTATGTCCCTTTCAGGAACTTAGGCACCTCAGGCTGACTTTCTATAGGTTGTCACTCCAAAAGCACAGGAAGCCCAGCTATTGTATTACTGCACAGCCACCTATGAAGATCCTGACCCTGGTGAGAGGAGCAGAATTAACATCAAAGGGGTGCCGCGATGAGGAGATTGGGGGAATCTATCCAGAGACACCCCCAAAGGGTGTAAAATTTTGTAATTTGCAGAGCCAGTGGTCTCCCTTCCATTTTTCACAGTATGTCCCCTGCTTCCCTCAGATCAGGTTTTTTCCCTCTACCCACTGAAATTGGTGTGCCTTTCAAAAATAAAGCTATTAGAATGATGGTGATGATGACCAGTCTCTGCATGCGAGGAAGAAGCCTTGCCCTGGGCTCTCTCTGAAAAGCTTGGCCTTCTGGAGGCCCGCTTCCCTCCGCCGTGTATGGCAGCTCAGCATCCTATGAGGTTGGCCCCTGCGGGCAGGGACTCCGGCGTGGCCATTTGGAAAGCGGGATGCTGAAGGCTGCTGGGGGGACCTCCCCTTCCATTTCCATGATATGTTTGTTCTGAAAGTCTGCTTTTGTCTTCACTCTGTACCCTCCTCTCTAAGTAATTCTACTTATTCTGTGCTGCGAATATGAAGACCATTCTAATTCTACCAACCATGTGAATCCGTAATTGGATTCCAGACAGTTTGCCTGAAACTATGGAATTGTAAAGCTGGAAGGGGATCCTTGGGCCCACCAGCTCCAACCTTCCCATTTTTCAGATGGGAAATCTGAGGCTTAGAGAAGGGAAGTGTCTTATTCAAGCAGAGTCAGCACATGAATTCTGTCCTGTGATTATTAGTTAGGAAACTTTCCCATGAAACCAGACTGGCTGCCACTCTGACCCTTTAAATATCTTTCAAACTATTGAGAACATGAGAACTGAAGCAGAAAAACGGTTTGACACGGTTTCCCTGCTAAGGCTCTGCGACCTCACTGATCTACGAAGCATCAAATTTAGGTCCCTATTAAGGTTGTTCCAAGGTGACACTGGATGGGCAGGACCTAAAAGCTGCAGTCTGTGTTTCTCAAGGACAAGTTCGCTTGACGTTCAAAGAACTTGTAGGATGCTGAGGAAATGGGATGAAAACAATGCTGAGAGGCTTCTGCTCCTAGCCGAGAGGAACAGTGTCCAGAATTGCCCTGCTGCCATAAACAACTAGGAAACCAGACAAAATATATCAAACACCCATTTTCAGATGCCAGACAGCAGCACGAGACTGTGGTCCTTGAGAGAATGGAAACATTACTGCACTGACGCCATGTGTGCATTTAGGGAACATTATCCCTCAGCTCCAAGAACTCTTGAGGGAGGCATCCTCGCTTGTCTTCAGAGAGCTGATGAGGGGCCAGCCTTGTTCTCTGACACCCTGGTGGCAGATTCAGGACCAACGGGGTGAAATGATAGGGAGGCAGCCTCTTTTCAAGGCCAGAAAGAGCTCAAGTGGCCAAAGTAGATGCGTGGGGAGCTCTTCGTCCTGGAAGGACATCCTAGCTGTGGGAGGAATTTGTGCAGGGGACGGGTGTTGGGATTGGATGACCTTGACGGTCCCTGGCTCCTCCGAAGTGGGGACTGCCTGGGAATAGCGTCAAGGAACAACCTTGTGCCTGGACCCCAGTACTGCATGCAGAATGGTTGACAGTGTGGGATGGGGCTTCATACAGACCTGAGTCCGAATTCTGCCCTCTGGTCGCCGTTCCCCCATTACCCACCCTGAGTTTCCTCATCTGTAAAGTGGACATACTAGTACCTCCTGCTTAGGGTTATTTTAGCATTTAAGTAGAAAAGACTTAGCTCAGCTCAATAAGTATTTTTGGTAACTGCTATCTCACAGTGGAAATCAACTTCTCTGAGACAAACATCTCCCCAATTTTGTTCTTCCACTGAGTGCCCAAGGCAACCCTCTGGCAGTGGAGACAAAAAGCTCCTTTTTAGCTCTCGTGCCCTACAGGGCTTAGCCTCTCTCTCCCAGGGCTGCAGGGACGGTCCCCCAGGCTGTGCCCTGCACACCTCCAGGGCATACGATCCACACAGACGCTGATGTGAATAGTGCCCGGGGATTGTGCAGAGCGGCAGCCCTGCCTCTTGTTTTCAGAGTCCTCAATGAAAAAAAAAAAGAACAGCGCTGTGAGTCCAAGTCCAGCTGGATCTCACAGCCCTCCTGCCTTGGATGTGAATACCAGGTCCTGGTTTTTAAGTACTGTGGACACAGTGATTTTTATTTCTGTCCCAGGGGCACTCTTTGGTCAGAACCCCAGGGGGATGATGGCTCAGGAGGGGGAGATGAAGCCCATACACCAAATCCCAGGACAGACAGGTCTACCCAGCGTGGACCAGGCACCAGCTAACAACTGTCCACCGCTTCCCAGAGCATCCTCACTGGGCTGAGCTTGGCAGCCTCCACCTGGAAATGGTTTATAAAGCCCTGAACTCCATCTTCATCTTGGCCCCTCAAGGGCTTTTCTGTCATTTCTGAATTAAGCCAAGCAAGAAGGCATTCACCCTGGAGCCAGTCCACCAGCAACACATGCATTCTAAACGGTCCCATCAGAGAATGAACAGGGTTCCCAGAGAGGACAGCCAAGAAATGAAGGCAGGCAGAGCCTCTCCTGACAAACTGCGTTACCTCCATGAATGCGGCTCGAAGCCCGAACACGTCCCCTTGCATCTCAGACAAGGCACACCTCTTGCTGACTGCTGCTGGCCCAGGGACATCTGGAAAAGGAGACAGAAAAGAGGGTGTTTTCCTTCCAAACGTCTTGGACCGGGGTTGCTTGACCTCTAAAGACTTGGCATGCCAGCAAAGCGATTGTGTGGGGTTCAAAGGTCTCGAGATGAGTAAGCCATCACTTCACTGTTTACCAGGAATGGAGGAGACCAGTCAGGAAAGTGGCCATGGGTTAGGCGAGTGTGGAAGGGTGGAACTTTCCCAGCAGAAATGCCCTGGGGCTCATCCACGCCTTCCCCAACCCTCACCCGCTCCCCTGATCCACTTGTCACTGGAATGGAATCTTCCAGTGAGTGCCTCCTGTCTCTCATTTATTTGTGATTTATTGATAGGGTGTGATTAAACCAAAGCTACAGGCACAAACAAAGGTTCATGCTGCCAAATGTTTACAGCTCAAAGCATAGCTTAAATATTTTGCTAAATCACGGAAAATCAGGAGCATTTGAAATCTGGTCGTCTTTTGGGAGGAGCACAACGCATGAGACAGGTTTTATTGTTCGTTACCAGCCACAGGTAAGGCTGCTGCTCGCTGAGGTATTTAGACCCGGCTGGCTCTCAAATGGGGTCTTCAAACCGGCAGCATCACCAGAAGCCTGCAGGAAACGCCCCACCCATGAGGGTCTCAGCCCTTTCGAATTAGAATCTGCACTTTAACACAATTCCCAGGAGATTCATAGGACATGAAACTTGGAGAAGCGGTGGGTTAGCATATGGATCTGCCAGCTGAGAAACTGACCTGACTCTCCACTGGGGGTGGGCGCTGACTTGGGATGGGAACCACATGTACTAGGATTTTATCAGAAGCAGTGTTCCATCAACTTGTGGGATAAAGGGATAAGCTTCTCATTCAACAAACTATTGATTCATTTAACCATTTATTTAGCATCTGCTATGTGCCAGGCACAGGGATACATGGTAAGACTCGTGGTGCCCTAGAGGAATACACAGTCTAGGGGGAGATGGAGAAACACATACTTATCCCCTTTCCTGGGAAGGGATTAGTTTGAGGCAAGGACAGCTGCCTGTTGTGTAGTAGAAAGACATGGACTTTGGAGCCTGAGAGACCTGGATTCCACACCCAGCTTCGTGACTTAACAGCCCTGTGGCCTTGGACAAACTGAGCCTCAGTTACCTTACCCGTCAAATGGGTACAGAGATAACGCATGTAATGTGCCCAGCCACCTTAGCCACTACAAATGGTAGCTGCTATTATCTTGCACACAGACTTTAGGAGCATAGAGGAAGGTGTTAACCCGAATGGGAATTCCAGAGAGGCGTCTCAGAGGCGGTGACTCAGGATTGGGGCTGTGCATGGTGAGTGGGCAGAAAAGGAGGAGAAGGAGGTCCTAGCAGAAGGAGGAGGTATGCAAGGGCAGAAGGGTACAAAAGGGCTGGATGGGTAGGGTGTCACGATCTGAGCATGCTCTGTGGGGCATGACACCTCTACTCTCTCTGCTTGTAAGTGGGGAGAAGACAAGTCGTGAGGCCGTCCTCATTGCTAGTGTCAGAATTCAAAGAAGGACATAGGAAGAAACAGTTATCCTTCACAATATTTCTCTTCTCCCGCCCAGGTCTTCCCGAGATAATACCCAGCTCCACACGTCTTGCGTGGTGACTGTTGTTTATACCACGTCCTCAGACACTTCACTGTTCTGTCTAATACACCTTCACAGCCTTGGGAGTTAAGAGCCATGTGGCACGTATTTGAAGGGATGCATGTTTATATTTGTGCCTATTCAGTGCTAGAGTCATGTTAAAATGGAAAACGAAGACGATGCTCACCACCGTCTCGTTGTCTGAGCTGGGGAACTTTCATTCGTGGGTGGAACTTTGCTCCCTAAAGCTGTTGGCATAGAAAACCTTGCCTGTTGTTCCTGACACGTTGGATTCTACTAGGTGAAATACAACGATCCCATAACACTTCATGTTTAAATGATTTGAAGTTTTGCGGGGAGGTGTATGATGTATGAATCAGGCTTCATCGCTGGATGGTTTTAGGTTTACCCGGAGGCAGCAAAGCCTGAAACAGAAGAGCTACGCGGGAGAATTTCCTAAGTGGCAAATCACCCCGCCCACTGGAGCACTGTTCTAACGACTGTCGGATTTAACAGCCAGCCTACAAGGGGATTAGTCCTGATGCTTGGCCGGGAGAGCTGAACTGCTGGCTCAGGGTTTGGTTTAGATGCAAGGCGGCCCAGTACAGCCGAGCTCGGGCCCGTGGGTCGGGGGGCTGGCTCTATGGTGTCAACTCTGACATTTATTAGCTGTGCAGCTAGAGGCGAGTCGTTTCCCTGCCCAGCCCAAGGTGGTCCTCTGGGAAATGAGAAAACTGGCCTGGATCGGGGTGGCCCATATCCTGTTGCATGGAATCCTCGTTCTGTGGGCTCTTACAAAGTGGCTTATGGCGGAGGTGGGAAGGATTATATGATCAAATAAAAATGGTGGACGCTGGATGGACCGGGGCGTCCAGCGCCTTTCAAGAGCTAGCTTATGACAGAGGCAAGAGAGATAGGAGAAGGCAGCTGTTTCAGGTCAAGAGGTCTGGGCTTCGGGGTCAGAGGTCTGCATTTTCGTCCCAGTTCTGTCCCTTTCTTCTGTTGGACTTGGGCCAGTGAGTGATTCGTGGAGTCTGTTTCTTCATCTGTGTCATGGGGCCAGTAAGAACCACCCTGCCCCCTGGAGTCACTGAGAGGGTTCAATGGGCTGCCGCATGGAAAGGGCTTAGCATGCACTTATTATGCACCGAGTGTTTGCTGTTGTCAGTATACCTCATATAAACATACTCTGAATCAGATGTTCTCAAAAAATTTTTTTTCCCAGCTTCAGAGTTCTAGGCGACTTCAGAGGAACTACTTTTCTAACTGTACACCCCATATACTTTCTTATTGTCTACTTTGTTTCATGATTATAAATGTTGCCTCTCTCACTGGATGCAGGAAGCAGGGTTGGGCTGAGTCTCTATCCTGCTAGTGGGACAGCTTCCATGACAACAGAAGTCCGTGGGTGAGAAAACTAAATGGCCTTGCGAGGAAGAAACCGATTTGGGCCATCAGGCCACACTTGCTGCCGGTCTCCTGGCTGACAGTTTAACACAGTAAACAGACATTTGTCCGCTACGTGCCATTCACCAAGGAGGCAGACAGACCCAGCTCTCCCTGACACAGAAAATGACCATCCTGTTTATCGACGAAGGGAAAACGTCAATCAGAACAGGTGTTTCAAATGAGATATTCCGGTTTGTAAACAGTGGGTTTCTCTGATGTGGATGCCGTCTCAGATGAAAGATGGCAAAGTGGCTCACAGTAGCTGAGAAGACAAGCGCTTGAAAGGAGCCACCACTTAAAAAAATGGGTTCTTGGAATACAGCATCCATTCTGTCCTTTTTCCCGAGGGGAGGATAAAGTGTTTGGACAACTTTCTTTGGCTCGGGGTAGTAGGATGCGTGGTTCATCTAATGCTGTGGAACTGAATGGTGTCGGGGACTTAAAAGGACTTGGATGAGACCAGAAGCCTCTGGGATACAAAGGGTGGGGAGTGGCGGGGTCTCCTCCCTCCTCGAGCATTTACCTTCAGTGAACCCCAAGGGAAGTCTGAAAGGGGAACAGTGCCACCGAGAGCAATGGGGGGCTGAAATGAAGGGGAGCAGAGAAGGGCAAGGGTGAGATGGAGTTTCAGGACGAGCATGAGACTTGGAATTAGAAAACGGGATTCTCCTCCAAGCCCAGCTTCTCTCTCTCCTCGTGTAACTCAGTTTTCTCCTCTGGAAATGAGTTTTCTCTGCCCTTTTTGCCTCATTAGGGCTGTTGTAAGCATCATGTAAGAGAAAGGTTGTTTGTAAAGTGAGGTAAGTATTTACCATTGTTTAAAAAAAAAAAAAAAAGTCCAAAACTCGGATGGAAGGCAGAAAGGTGGGTGGCACATCCTTCAATGTCATATGGTGGCAATATGACATTTTCTCCACCCCACCCCATCCCTGCAGGGATTATCTAGAGAAATTTACTTCTTGCTATCCTTAGACTCGGTGAAGTTCCGTGTTAACATGTAGATTTTTGTCCAGTAGAGATACCAATACGAATAGTTTCTGTCCTTTTGAAAAAGACGACCCCAAGGGTTATGGTGGATGGTCCTGTAGGACATTAACTAGTTATGTACCTAAGCTATCAATCTTGTCCTAACATTAAATTACCTAGGAACCCCTAACTCTTCAAATGCTTTTTGAACTACTCTAAATAGCTTACTGGTTCCTTCATTATATAATGAGTTGAATATAATCTTTGCTAAGTTTCCTTTTATAGTTGCACAAGAATCATGCTTTTACCTCTTGAAAACTGTATCTTAACACCATCACATGCCCTCCTGACTACCCATGGGTTTGATTTTTGAGCTGGGGCGTTCTAAACTGACACTAAATTCTCTTCCAAGCCAAGTATTCTGACTTGTCTTTTACAGGTAAACTCTATAAGCATACCTGTGTTACTGGTCAATGTGCTTTGTTACTTAAAAACGTCCCTTTCCCCCCGGAGTCCCAGGAGAGAAGGTGTAGAGACCTCTTCCTTAACAGTGATGACACCCCTGTGAGGTATAGTCATTATTCCCAGTCAACAGGTGACGTAGGCCCGTGAGTCTGAGAGAGGAGAAGCACCTTGCCTCTTCAGAATGGTCTGGACTGGAGCCCCTCTGGGGAAGGGCGGTCTCCTTAGTCTGTCCTTATTTGTATTATAACTTTAAGCAAAACTGTTTTGTCTTTCCTAATGGTCATGATTGTAGCTAACATTGCTTGAGTACATCTTATGTGCGGGGCGTACACCAAGCATTTTCATAATATTTAATTTAAGCTTCTGGATGAAGCCACCAGAGAGGCACTTTTAGTAACCTCATTTTCAGGCGAGGAAACAGGCCCAGAGAGGTTATGCCTCCGCTTCGAGATCCAATAGCCAGTAAGTGATGGAGCCAGGAAGTGAAACCACGCAGGTGTTACTTCCTTGCTATGCTCTCATCGACTGTCCTGTGGCACCTTCCACCACAGGTACAGCACTTTAGAGTTTACAACGTGTATTCACATCCCTTATCTCACTTGGTTTTCACAACAACCCTAGGATGTCAGTATCTTGCATTTGCCTCAGGAGGAAAACAAGCTCACAGAACTGATAAGGTACAGTGCTCAGGACATGATTCACACTCATGTCTTTGGAATCTAGGTCCTGTGACTTATTACTGCACTGGGTGTATCCAGACCCCAGACAGCCTCCCACAAGCTTAGCCTTGACTCGGGGCCTCGGGCCACTTGGGTCCAAGGGGGTGGGCAGCGTTTCTGGAGGGATGGGAGGTCCTGGAAGGGTTAGGGGCAAGGGCAGTAGGACAAGGTCATGCTCACCTTGGTTTCAGGATTTCTACCAATTAACCCTGTTCTGCTAAATAAAGTGTAGATGTTCAAGGCAACAGACAGGCTTCAGTGGGAGAGGTGGCAGCCAGAGGAGAAGGAGAATCAGAACCACGGGCAGTGCCTATGGGAGAGAAAGCCAGGCCCTGGCTTCACCTAGTTTATCTGCCCTGCACTGGAAGCCTGAAATGACTGCTGGTCACGAATGCATAGGACCAGGCCAGGGAGCTGGCACTCACTGAAACTCTGACTGAAGTTTACATTTTAACTTAACCCATGCACTATAGGCAATGTTAAGGAACCTTTTCTAGATATTTTGGGGCCCGTACACTGACTTCTGTAATAACTCACATAGATATACAATTACAAATGCAATCCATGCCAGGAAGGAGAAGGATTTGACCTAGTCTGTGTGCACGCGCGTGTGTGTACGCGTGTGTGTGTGCGCGCGTGTGTGTGCGTGAAGCAGCGCTTCGCAAGTTAATCAGACACCCTGATTAGCATACAGATCACCTGGCACCTGGCTAATGTGCAGATTCTAGTCTAGCAAGTCCGGGGGGAGCCTGATATTCCATAGTACTCCCAGCCTCCCAGAGGAAGCTACTGCTGCTGGTCTGGGGACCACACTTTGAGTAGCCAGGGACTCCATCAGTGGTTCCCAGACTTGTCTGCCCATTAGAATCGCCTGGGGATCTTTTCGCACTTCCAAAGCCTAGGCTGAATCCCAGAGCAGTTTAGCTGCAATCTCTGGGGATGGACCACGGGCTGTAGGCATTTTTGGAAGTTCCCCAGGGGATTTTAAAGTGAAGACAAGTTTGGGAACATCCAGGCCTCACCACTGGGCCCTCAGCTGTCCAGCGTGGACTTGAAGGCTCTCAGATCCTTGGCTTAATGTCTCCCCCTCCCATACTCCACTCGCAGACCACCACCCCCTCCAATGTGAGTTTTTACAGGCCGCCTGAATTTTATTGTTGTCCTTTCATTTTGGTCCCATCTGCCCTGGCACAGGCCTGCCTCCCAGGCTTCCTTGCCAAATGCAGTAACTTTCTTAACAGCCACGCAGAAAGGAAACCACACCCTTCCTCTTCCTTTAAATTTCACTGGCTGCCTGAAGCCCTCGGGGGCTCTCACGGATCCTGAGACCCTCTACCAGGCCTGAGGTCAGGGGTGGTCCTCCCCCTGCCCACCCGGGGCCAAAGCACGGGCTGAGGGGTCGTGCCAGACGGAGGAGCCCAACCTGGCTATGGCTTCAGGTCTTGGCCAAGAGAACCCTGTTTCCCCAAATAGGAGAGGAAAGACTGGGATGTGTAGCCCAGACCCTGGCGGGTTCTGTCTTTTATTCCCTCTGCCTTAAGAGGACTGGCTCAGAACATGGTAGCCACAGACAAGAGTGTGCACAACCGAATGCCGGCAGTCTCTCTCCTTTTCCAAATTTCCATCCTGCGCCATCTGACCCACGCTCTCTATGATGACGTGTAAGTCACCACGGAGACGGGTTTGGATAAAGTGCCCCCTAAAACCACAGCGAGTCCCAGAAGCAGAAGCAACATCCTCGTCTACATTAGAGGTCATATCTGGGGGCAGAGTGTGTGTGTGTGTGTGTGTGTGTGTGTGTGTGTGTGTCCAAATCTACTGTTTCTCCCCACGTTTGCTGCTTGGGAACTTCTCTTCCTCTGTCTGGACAAGCACGGATGTGAAGAAATCTCTCCAATTAGGAAAAGAGACTCTCTTTTCCTAAATTGTGCAATGAGGATAAAAATGCATAGACTAAACAAATTCAGATGAGCCCTACTGATCTAGTGCTTAGAATTCTGTGCATGGAAAACTTCTTTTTTCTTTCTGGTTTTAAAGACCAATCCTATTTAAAGTGACAGAAAAGGAAAACATTGGGTGGGCGACGAACTGATTGCAGAAGTGGCTGAGTTGCCAGTATTTTAGGGTAAAGACTCAATTATTTTTCCTATTACATGTGTGCGTTGAAATTTATCCCATGGACTGGCTGTGGTTGGAAGAGTTAGTCTGATGGATTTAGCTCAGGGTGTTAGGAGTGTCTGATGTCCCAAAGAAAGTTGTTAACAAATGCCCAACAGGAGTACTTTTCACTCCTGTGAGAAATGGTGTTTCATCTGGGTTTTGTTTTGTCCATCAAGATAGTTTGTACAGGTTCAGCTCTAGGAGAATTTGGGTTTGGGGTAAAATATACCATGTTCTCCTTTGCTATCCTTTTTTTTTTTTTTTTTAAGTTGAATATAGTTCCCTGTGCTATACAGTAGGACCTTGTTTATCACTTTATATACAGAAGTTTGTACCTGCTAATCCGAAACTCCTAATTTATCTCCCTTACCCCCTTCCCCTTTGGTAATCCCAAGTTTGTTTTCTATATCTGTGACTCTATTTCTGTTTTGTAAATAAGTTCATTTGCATCATTCTTTTTTAGATTCTACACGTAAGTGATATCATATGATGTGTCTTTCTCTGTCTGACTTCCTTCACTTTGTATTATATTCTCTAGGTCCATTCATGTTGCTGCACATGGCATTATTTCATTCTTTTTTATGGCTGAGTAGTATTCCATTGTATATATGTACCACATCTTCTTTATACATTCTTCTGTCGGTGGACACCTAGGTTGCTTCCGTGTCTTGGCTATTGTAAATAGTTCTGCTATAAACATTGGGCTGCATTAATTTTTTGAATTAGAGTTTTCTCTGGATATGTCCCCAGGAACTGTCCCCTTTCTTTCAATACATCCATGTTTAACAGGTAAAATTAAGTTAAACTCAGGGTGGCCAGGAAGGAGCATTGAATTCACGAATGCTCTAGAGCACGTGAAAGGTGAACAGGAAGCATGGTGGGCCCAGACCCTTTGTGGGGTGAGGAGCCTGCTGCTTCTGTATCTCCCACATCAGCTGTCCCTGAAGTGGGTCCCAATCATCTACTCAGGCTCCTCGATGAGCATGTCCCAGGAAAGTTCTAGAAACCACCATCCAGTTCCTCTTCTTGCTTCCTTGATTTTCCTAGACTAGGTCCCCTCCCCCCTCCCCCCTTAAGTTCCTGACCGCCATACCATTTACAGAATATTTCTGATAGTTGTAATCACTTATTTGGTTCTGTTCCCCTCCGGGGGAGGAAATGATCGGAGATCCCCATGGTTCGCATCATGTGTGAACAAAAAGGGTTAATCTGGCTATGAAAACCAAGTAGGAAAACAAATCCATATGTGGACAGGGAGATATAAAATGAAAGCCTTCTCTGTTTAAGACCCTGCTTTAGCCTCCCCTCCCCCAACCCTTGTCAGACAAGCCTCACTGATTTGAGGCTGGTTCCAGGAAAGCACGAATGCCCAGACCCCCTGCCTTTGGGGTGGCTGGTTCTAAAACCGCACTCCACCCCCAGAGCTGACCCCACGCTCAACCGGCTGCCTCCTGGAAGTTCCCCCTCGATGAAATAGGAATTATTGCCGTCGTGATTGCCTCAGCTATCTGGCCTGCTTGGCTGAGTCTATTAGTAATGTCTGCCTTGTACCACATCATCACTTGGCAGGACGGTGCGGACACCGAATGCTCAGGCAGCCACGATAGGGGATTATCTACCCCTTTTTTCTTTGCCTTCTTTTTGTCTGCCTTTTCGATAACTTGACTCTTCTGTGTTTTTAGCACTTTCATCAAAAAATAATGCAAGAGGCGACAAGACTCAAATCAGGACATTTTTCAAGGGTTGGCAGCTCATGGAAAGGCCTGACAGGAAGGCTGTTTGGACCGAATCGCTGTAGCAATTCTGTGAACCAATTGAAGTGGCAGGGCTCCTCTCTTAGCTGGCACCGCCAGAGCCCTTGCAAGGGAGCAGCCTTGAAATATTCGCAGAGTATCTTTTATTACCTTTCACAGGTGATGGGGCTGGGGTCACTTCGAAAAAGAGCAGTACTGAGGGGGGGCAAAAAAGTCCCATGTCCTAAATTCAGCCGCTGACGGCTGGGGGCTGGATCTGTGTGACAGCTATGGAAAATCTAGGGAGTTGTCAGCCCCGGCCCAGGACTCTGACTCCTTTGTTTAACATTCTATTGGCAGGGCGGAAAGCAAACCAGCCTCTTGGGCTGCCAGCTTCTCGCTGATAGCTGATGTTTACGTGTCGTTGTATCCAAAGCGGGTCCACAAATCTTCTGTGTGGGGGACCCTGCTGGACTCAGGTGATAGGATTTTTAGGACTGAACTCTTACTTCCCTTTGACTCTAGCTCCCTTTCAACCAACTGCAGACACTGCCCAGGGTACCGTGCCTAGCGCATCGCCAAGCACAGACAGATCAAACCAGCCCGGGGGCAAAACCCTTCTCTCCTGTTTTTGAGAATCGCCCGTTTCTAGAAAAGCCCGCCCATGATCTGAACATGTCGCTGGCTGCTTACTTAGTCAATGTGAGGAGAGGTCCTCCTGCCTCTCGCCCCGCCCAACCCCCCAGACTTTTTAATGGACCTTTTGAGACACTCAGCTTCCCAGAGCATGCGCACTGTTTCTTCAGCTGTGAAAGGGATTTCCACAGGGCAGGAGCTGACCTGGCATTTCTTGCCTAACTTAAGTGTTTCCAGAGGCTCCGACACAATCTTTTTTTTTCCTTGGAGTTGTCTTTTTTCTTTCTTAGATAGGCCCTGCCAGCTTTGGGGAAGATGGAAGTAAAGCCCCTTGCTCAGAGCCAGAAGTTATCCAGTCCTCCTGGGAATCTTATTTACAGGTTTATGAAGTAGCTCGGGGGAGTTGAGATAAAAGAAAATAAAGTCCTTGCAGGGAGTCTTTACCGCCCCCCCCTTTCCCAAATGAGAGCAAGCTTGGTGCCCCCAGGTTACCTTCGGAAGTGAAAATCTCACTGGCTGCGTGGTTCTTAGGTTTGGACCCTTAGTAGACTCTTCCTCAAGTGTAAAACTGTAAGCTTGAGGCTGGCAAAATTTACTCATTATATCTCTCCAGTTTTCCTACGACTCTCCTGATTTTAGAGGCCTGATGTCTCAAGAACAGCTTCCTGTAAGGATGTAATTTGGGGTGTGTGGTTGTGTGCATCTGAATTCTGAACTTGCAGCATCACTGAGCTTTCCAAGGATAACACACTGTTATTGGGGTTAATTTTGGAAATGGGGGCGGGGCACTTAGCAAACCAAATTGGAGAATTTTTTATCTTGCCTATCTGAATCTTAAAATCTTAAAAGGAAATGTGCGTGTAAATGTACAACTCTGTTATTAAATGTCTGAAGGCTTTGCTTATATAAATGATTCCTGCTGGGAATCTCACGGTTAACGTATAGGACAAGGGAAGCATTGAGACACACGTTTCCTTCAGCCAACACTGGTGCCTTGATGGAAAAAAGCACTTGTGTTTTTGGGCGGTGTTTTTCATGAGACATTTTCTTGGTTTAAATCAAGTATCCTTCTTATAAATGACTTCTCTCTTCTCTCTTTATTGCTATTAAAACTAACATTAAATACGCTTTCAAATATTTCATCCTTTCCTTGATTTTCCCCCTACATAAAGCACTAGTTGTCCATACTCTATAGAGTTGAATTCAGCGTTTATAGAAACCTCACACGAGAAAATCACTGATTCTTAGAAAGGGAAACACCTTAGAGAGGGTTTAGGCCAAGTTTTTCACTTTTATGAAGCAGAAATTAGCAGATGGTCATTCACTTTGCCACTTCAAGGTCCCACCTTTGAAGGTCATGGAACACAATGAATATGTAAAATCAGAGATACTGAAGCCAAGTTCCTTTCCAGAAAATTATCTCTGGAGTAAATTTAGAATTATTCATTTAACCATATGCCCTAGAAAAGATGCCAAATTCCTCTATACCTCTAAGCCAGCCCATATGCAGTTCCCTCTGCTTGGACCATCTTCCTCATCTCTCTCCCTTCACCTAACACACTCCTGTTCGTCCTTTAGCTACCCCTATCACAGGGTCTTAGAAAAGGCTGTATCTTGTACTTCTCTGTGGTACCCATCATGATTGTAATTATTTAATCATGGATATAACTCTTTAATGTCATTCTTTCCTGCTGGGCCGTAAGTTCTATGGGGGCAGGGTCCCTGTGTGTCTAGTTCATTTCTCTATCACCAGTGCCTTTGGCAGTGCCTTGCACATAGTAGCTCCTCAATAAACATGGGTTTCAATAGCTTCCTTGGTAACGCTTGCTTTCAGTTTTGCCTTCGAGCAATGCTTCTTGGTGCCGTAAAAGCTAACACATAATAGAGATCTTCCATTTGAGGCGGCTGTCTGCAGGACAAGTTGGAAGAAGGTCCACCCTGGTTTCCAGAATTCTAGCCTCCCCTGGTCACCCAACCTGCCTGGGCAGCCATTCTCCGCTCCCCTCACTTGCTCCCCTCCCTCCTCCAAGGTTCCAGCACTGGCTCTGGTCTCCCCTTGGTTCTCAGGATGCTTCTCTCTTATGCATCAATCTGCTCAAACGGCTTCAACTCTTCCCTCCGGCTCTTGGCATCATTTCCAGGAGTGTGTTCAGCTCCTGCAAACTCTCTGTGGATCGACTGATGGAACTGCCAACTCACCTCCTTTGCCACCCAAACCCACTGGTTCTCCCACGTTTATGGAATCCCTGCTCATCCAGTCACCTGGACCTGCGGTCTGAACCCTAGTCAACTGCTGGAAGAAATGCTCTTCTTACTGGGCGGAGGCTGGCTTTTCCTCCTTGAGAGGCCCATTTCTAGTTTGTGTCACCCCTTCTGTAGTGGACCCCAAAGGTAGGAGATGTTGCCCTGATGGGAGGACCAGTTTCTGAACCTTCTGGAAGGGGACTCACTAGAAGGAGATCGAGTCAGACTTCTCTAGAGAAACTCAGAATGGAGCAAACGCAGGCTCGTCCATGAAACAGAACATATACAAGCACGGGGAACTTGTGAAAACTCAGGCCAATCGGGAGAGTCATCAAGTTCTGCAGACTTTCCTTGGCATTTCTAGGCTTGGCCCGTTGCTTCGCAACAGCCCTTCATCTGCTCCTGCCCTTGACGTGATGCGCCGGCGGAGTGCTGGCGGAGCACCATACATGTTGGAGTTGAACCTGAACTCCGGCTGCTTTCTTCACTGCCTGTGTGACCACGGTGAGCAGTTCCTGCTCTCTGAACCTTGAGTTTTTAAATGCATCATCTTTAAAACGGATAATTCCTACCAGCTTCATGGGGTTGTTGTGAGAATCCAGTGTGGTAATTTATATAAGAGATACTGAAAATTGGAAAGTGCTGTAGAGATCAGGTATTATGAAGTATTAGGTGTTTATGAAGCCCTATTTCCTTCTTCCTAAATCCTATCCTCAGTATACCATCTGTGTGATTGTTTACTTATAATTTTTCTTCAAACAGATCACTTTTGAAAAACCTATTTCTTAAAAAAAACTTTATCCCTAAAATGTATAAAAATAGGAATTAAGCCACAGACCTAGAAAACAAATTTATGGTTACCAAAGGGGAAGGGTGGGGGGGAGGGATAAATTAGGAGTTTGGGATTAACAGATATATACTATTGTATATAAAAGAGGTAAACGACAAGGACCTACTGTACAGCACAGAAAACTATATTCAATATCTTGTAATAACCTATAATAGAAAAGAATCTGAAAAAGAATATATATATACACACACGTGTGTGTGTGTGTATAACTGAATTACTTTGCTGTACACCTGAAACTAATACATTACAAATCAACTATGCTTCAATAAAAAGTTGTTTGTTTTGAAAGAATAGGAGGTAGCCATAAAAAATACAATAAATATGAAACAACAACATTAAATTCTAGCTAATACTCTTGCCGTTGTAAAGCTCTGAACCTGAGGACCACTCTCCATCTGTTCAAAGTGACACTGGGCAAGTGATCCAGGTGTTAAAGCCATTTTAGCACCAGGTGCAGAGTTCCTCCTGGATATAATCCAAAGGATGAAAGAACTGAAAAGGGAGACAAATTCTGACTAATGTGATTCAACATTGTTAATGCATGTCTGGCTACCAACTCAATTCATCTGTGACCAACAAGTTCATGGCCCATAGTCCTGGAACCCTGTAAACATGTTAGGTATAGATGAGAAATGGTTTAGAGGGAAGACGGGGACCTGACATTTAATTCATGTTCATCACATTAGCTGTGTCACTGTGGCAATTTACTTCATCCCTCTGAACCTTAGTTTACTCATCTGTAAAATAGGACGTGCGTAAAGATTAGGAAGAAACTATGTAGCACGATGCCTGGCACGTAGCCTGTGCTTGATAAGTGCAGTTGATATGCCAAGTGCAAGGGCAAGGCTTCTGTTTTTGCCCCACATACCAAGAGCAGAACTGGTTCAAGTTTCTGGTGATTTGGTTCCGAGGAGTATGGAATGACTAATAAAAGTGAGGAGAAAATGTGGGGCCATTTTTCTACTCACAGAGTAAAAAAGAGAATTAAAGTGATTAACTGGACCATTCAGATTTTCAAAAGATGGGAAGAAATAGCAGCCAACAAAGCAATTTCACCCAGCGGAGCTCTGAATAGGCTTATCTACTCTTTCCAAAAAGCGTTCATGGTCAGCACAGTGTCAAAGGCTGGGCTAAAACTGTAAAGTACCGAGAGGTGTTGATATTAAGCATTTTTAAAGAAGGGAATGCCGACTCTGAGCCTTCAGGATGAGAAGAAATATGATGGGTCCAGGGCCCTTCTCAGAATTTCTTGCACTTCAAAGAGCATGTGCTTGGCAGTGATTCTGCCACTTTCCTGAGTTTGTTAACGTGGCTGATGGAAGGCAAAACTCTTAAAATCCACACAGATGGAACTTTTCCACTGGCTCTATTTTGGTATAAATATTCATTAAGGACTAGAAACTTAAAGTAGATATCGGCCTGAGCTATGAGTGGTTTGGACTAAATTTCAGCCAGTTTTCAGTCGTCCCTCTGGATCTTATCTCTCAGGAGGGCCAACCCTTCTGAGATGCGGCTGCCGTTGCTTAGAGGTCCCAGCCAACTTCCTCCCCAGATCAGAGAAATCACTGGAGTTTGGTCTCAAGAGACTTCCAGCCAGAAACAGGGGGCCTCAAGGTTCAGATGAAGGTTTCAGTTTGTTGTCTGAAGGAAGGAAACAAATGAAAGCTTGGCTCATCTGCCATCTTAAAGTCCATCCTTTTATAGATGAGTTTGAAGGAGGATAATAAAACTTGGGATCAGACTTCAAAAGTTCCGAGTCTGCTTTGGAACGGTGCCTTCCCCATCCCCCTCAAGAAGGTTTTAGATTAAGCAACGTGTATGGGTCTGTGGAAGAGGTTAATAGTCTCACCTACTCTATTCCATGTCTGTCTGTGTCCTCCGACCGCATCTTCTCTCTCCCCCTTTCTGTCCTCTCAGGATTCCTTGTCTCTGTCAGGAAGGAGAACCAACCTGCTCTCACTTCTTTTGATACCTTTCCTTCTCTCTCCTGTATCCTGATTCCATCCCATTTCCTTTTCTGTCCATAATATTACTGAGCCCTTACTGTATGCCAGCCTTTCCGAGGTGACACAAAGGAGAATTAAGACACGATCCCTGCCCTCAAGGAGCTTACTAATGGAGGATGTAGGGACAAAAAAGATGTTACGGGACAGGAGTTAGGCGGGTGGGACAGTGATAACATGTGTTCCAGGACCATTTGGGAAACTAAACGTCCATTCAGTAGGAGAGCAAAATCCATGCTGGGAGTTCAGAGGAGAGAGAACTTTGTCTGCACTGCAGGCTTCATGGAGGAAGGGCACTGGGGAATGGATGGGACTTTGGCCCATGGAGAAGAGGTCCTTTTAGTATGCGAGTGAGGAAGAACAAGTGTTTTCAGGGAAAAATGGACAGATCAGTTTGGGTAAACAGAATGTTGTAGTGATGGATAAGGCTGAACAGGGCCCCATCACGCAGAAACTTTAATGCCAGACTAAAGTCACTGGAGAGATTCTAAAGTGTCCTAGTGGCAGCTCCCTGGAACAAAGCTGTCTGTTACAGTGGTACCTCCCCGGGGCTGAAGCAAGAACTCAGCCCTCAACCTCTTTGTGCCCAAATCCTTCTGCTTGAATATGCAGCCCTTTCCAGTTATTTGTCAGATATTGTCTTGATTATTTTCTAACAGTGCTTCAAGGTAAAATTTACATGCAGTAAAAATTCAGAAATCCCACGTATTCACTTGAGTACTTTATATGTATATCCCCTGGGACCACCATCCAGATAAAGAACACTTCCTGTGCTCCAGAAAGTTCCCTCATGCCCCTTTCTAGTCAATAACAATCTCTTCTTAGCCACTGTTCTGACTTCCGTCACTGTAGATGGGTTGGGCCTGTTTTTGAATCTCACACAAATGGAATTAGACAGTAGGTCATCTTTTGAGTGTGAGTTCTTCTGTCCAACTTATTTAAGATTATCCATGTTGATGCATATATTAGTAGTTTTTTTAATACTAAGTAGTTTTCTGTTGTGTAGATGTAAAATAATTTATTTATTCATTCTCCTGTTGATGAAAGTTTGAATTATTTCCGGAGTTTGGCTATTATGAATAAAACTTCTCCAACTACTCTTGTCCAAGTTTTTTGGTAGACATCTGTGCTCCTTTCTCACGGATGTAGACCCTGCTGGGTCACAGGGCAGGTGTATGTTCAATCGTATTAGAGGTTACCGAACAGTTTTCCAAAGTGGGTGTGTCATGTACATTCTCCCTGGCAATGTATGTGAGTTCAGCTGCTCCACACCCTTATAACACTCGCTCTTAAATTTATTTTATTTATTTATCTTTGGCTGCGTTGGGTCTTTGTTGCTGCGCACGGGTCTTCTCTAGTTGTGGCGAGCGGGGGCTACTCTTCATTGTGGTGCACGGGCTTCTCATTGCGGTGGCTTCTCTTGTTGAGGAGCATGGGCTCTAGGCGTGTATGCGTCAGTAGTTGTGGCATGCGGGCTCAGTAGTCGTGGCGCACGGGTTTAGTTGCTCCGTGGCATGTGGGATCTTCCTGGACTAGGGCTGGAACCCGTGTCCCCTGCACTGGCAGGTGGATTCTTAACCACTGCGCCAGCAGGGAAGTCCCTCAACACTTGCTCTTGTCAGTGTTTAATTTCATCATTCTGTAGGGTGTATAATGCTATCTCATTGTGCCTTTAATCTGTGTTTCTCTGATGAGTCATGAGGTTGAGCACCTTTTCCTACACTTATTAGCCATTTAGACATCTTTTTTTGTGACATGCCTGTTGAAGTCTTCACCTATTAAGAAAAATGGATTGCTTTTTCAAAACTATTGATTTATAGAGGTTATTTATCTATTTTGGGTTACAATCCTTTGTCAGATATATGTACTATGAATATTTTCTCTCTCTGGGTTGTCTTTCGGCTCTTAGTGGTATCTTTTAATGAAATCGAGTTAATTTTGATGACCAGCTTTCGTATTTATTTACTAAGCATTCTCTCCAGATGCAAGAGTCATAAGGATATAAAACTTAGACTATTTTCTTACTGTTCTAGCGTTCCATAGAGTAATAAGCTATGACAATGTTGCAAATCATCTTTAAAAGCTTTTCAGAAAGATATTACCCTATTTACCAAGGTTTTCTTCTTTTCCTTCATAGCTGCCTCTGATTTCCTATTACCCACCCCCAACCCTTACTTTTGATCAATCAGGTACTTTGCATGTGGAACAGTGCTGATTTTTCATGAGTGTTTATGATATGGGTTTGGAGTTCTTCCCTTAGTGATTTAAAATTTCCTATTTCCTTTCACTTGACATGTCTTTCCACTTAAAAAAAAAAAAAAACTCTCTTCCAAGGAACAGGATAGTTTGGTGGCACAGAAGTGGCCTTCCCTATTGGGTGAGGATGGAAGTACCTACCTGGAGGAGGTGACACACGTCCCAAAACTGATGCCAAAACAAAAAGTGGGGGCTGTCTGTGGGCCATGTCACTCAGTTAAAAGCATATTCTAGGCCTCCCAGCAGGTAGGAAGTAAGCCAAGAAATAGATGCTCTGACCTCAGTCTTGACCAATGTGTAGGACTTGGTCGGTGAACCAGAACCAGAATGTTAGAAAAACGTGGCCATTGCATCCTTGAACTAAGGAACTGAGAAAACAGAAAGAACCAATGGGGAGTGGTGGGAAGTTGCAGAGAGAGAGAGATTTTAGCTCAACATAAGAAAGAGCTGTCTAATAATTAAAGGGGTTCAAAAAACCAGATCTCTTGACGAAGTTTCAGTGCTTGCCAGTGGTTCTTACAGCATCTGGCGCTCTGGTTCATCTCCCATTTAAGGTTTTGGATAGGCTACTTGGACAAAATAGTTTTGTCTTTTTTTGTTGTTTTTTTGCGGTACGTGGGCCTCTCACTGTTGTGGCCTCTACTGTTGCGGAGCACAGGCTCAGGACGCGCAGGCTCAGTGGCCATGGCTCACGGGCCCAGCCACTCCGCGGCCTGTGGGATCTTCCCGGACCGGGGCACGAACCCGCGTCCCCTGCATCGGCAGGCGGATTCTCAACCACTGCGCCACCAGGGAAGCCCAGACAAAATAGTTTTTAAGTCTTTCTGAACCTGAGATGCTAAGACACCCTGAATTCTAATCCTAGCTCTTCTACTAATTACCTCTGTGACCTTGAGCACATGACCTAACCTGCTGGATCTCTCTCCTTCTTTGTTAACAGGGAAGTTGACCCAGGGAACCTGTAAGGCCCGTTCTGCCTCTTAAAAATTAATTCTAATTGCTGAAATATACAGTATAACAATTATTCAAATAAGGATATGATGATTTCCTTTGTGATGGTCTCAGCCCTGGGCTGGGTCCAAGGAAAGGTACAGGGTGGTGACAAGAGCCGTTCTAATTAGCGTGAATCTTAGTGTAAGGTGTTTTCTCCACAGGCTGTTTGGGCCTGTTGGCTGTGAATGAGGACAGACTCGAGGAAACACAACTTTTCCATCAAACCTCACCTCTTTGTCAGATCCTTGCAAACACAGGGATGATCCCCAGAATTTCATTTTCCAGATAACTGGCAGGGAATCATCTGGGATTTTATCCCCCCTCTGTTTAACGTACCACAAGCAACTGAAAAAAATCAACTGACAACACTCATCCCAGTGGCGTTTTGATATCCAAACCATATGGTTTTCATTTTGAGGCATCACCTGCTCAAAAACATGGCAAGAAGAGACCCACAGTCTCAGACCAAGTCAGAAATCTGAAGAACGGAGCAAAAGGAATTGTTTTGATGCAAGAGTCTGGATCTCGTTACTCAAGTCTCCATATTTCGAAAGGCTGATTTTCCTCCTCGCAGTTTATCAAGGAATCCTCTGTAGGATTTCTTTTCCTCTAATTACCATTTAAATGACTTGAGAATTGGAAGGTGAATAAAACATGGGGTGGACACACCATCCTACGGTCCTCTGAATTGTATTTTCACATTCTGCTCACAAGGACCGCGTGCTGAATTTTGCAGAGGGTGTGTGTGTGTGTGTGTGTGTGTGTGTCTGTCTGTCTGTCTGTGTCTCTGTGTGTTCCTTTCTTTCCATATATGTTGCATATCCTCAGTTAACTTTTTTTTCCTTTGATCACAACACAAATCTACATCTTCCTGCAAAAATTCGAACTGACTGGGGGTGAGCCTGCTGGAACTCCTTTGCGGAGCTTAGGACTCTCAAGCGTGCCAGCTGGCCGGCTCTGCTATCCTATCACCCCCAAGCGTTTTGGTTGAGAGGCGAGAGGAACAAGTTCTCATACGAGAAAGTTACAAGACATGCCTGATGGATGGATGGATACGGAGGAATGTATTTCTCCGTAGTTCAAGATGGGTGATATTCCCCAAATTAGAAATCAGATCAGATGGAGAGTATGCGTCTCAGACTTGGAACGCATAAAACTGGCCTGTGACCCGATCCCATTACTCATTCATCCTTGTCTTTCAACACGCAGCTCAGATGCCGTCCCCTCGGTAAGCTTTCCCTGACCTCCCCAGGTGAGGTTAAGTACTTCCTCTTCTGATCTCCCTCACTCCCTCGATTGTACCTCTGATCAAGGCCTTTGGCACTGCTTTGGTTCTCTGATGGCCAGACTGGCTGTTCTGTCTCTCAAACCATCAGCCTCTGGGATTTCTTTCCTTTTTACTTCTCCGCTTCCCAGCTCAGTCCCTGGCTTATAATAATTACATGGAATACGTGTTTGCGCAGAATAAATTCTTAAAGTCAGCCAAATCAGAGGTGGGTAATAAGTGTCATCAAAATAATGTTTTCATTCTCTTTACCATTTCACTCTTATTGGCTGTTTCAATAGTGATGATAATTCTTGTGTAACCCACATTCATAAGTTGTCAAATACTGTGTTAAGAACTTAATAGATTATTGTTGTGACGACAATTTTTAGGCCCACTTTATAGATGAAGAAGCTGAGGCTTAGAGGTAATGTGATTTATCCAAATAGGAAACACGTGGCAGAGCTGGGATTTGAACCCAGTTTGTCCATTCTAAGGACCTCAGATCTCAATCCACTATGATTGTGTGTGTACATGTGTGTTTATATATGCATACATGTGTATATTTGCGCACGCATGTGTGTAGAATACTGTTAAAGCTTTATGTCAACAGAAGTCTTAATCTGTTTGAGCCCCTTTGTCTGATATGGAAGTGTCCCTTCTCAGAACCATGTTTTAAATGCACAAATTAAAATATGTAGGATTACAAAGGAAATGAATATTACTGAAATAATACCAATATATAAAAACAAATCTGTAATTTAGTAACATACGGGCCTTTCTTAAATTAATTAACAAGACCAGCCGTGGATTTAATTACTGTTATTTCAGAATAAGGACAAGCATGAGCGGTATGCCCGGCATTTCTCTTGGCTGTAATAGGATTATGAAAACATCAGATTTCCATCGGTATGAAGGGAACGGGGTCTATTTCCAGTTATCATTTTCTCACTTAAATGTCATATACAAAAACAAAACAAAAAAAGGCATAGGGGATGCTGAACTGCCAGGGCTTTTGTCTTCATTTATAATGGAAGGAAACGCTATATTTCAGTTAGAGGTTGGGTATATAAGGATGCAACAGTTTTCTTAATTTACGTCCCTCAATTCTATCCACGGATCCCCGGCTAAAAACCTCTCCTCTATCTACTAACAAGATTAAAAACAAAATCTCCCTCCCAGGCTTCCTCTAAAATAAGCCTCAAATGCTGACCCCTCCCCCCATCAGAGCCAGCCCCCTTAACAAGGACACTGGTGGCCACAGGGCCAAAGCTGGGGTGGGGAGCACAGGTGTGCCTTGGCAGGTGGGTGGCTCTCTTCCAGGATGAGGGCAGGGCTGGGCTCCACGTTCCCTCCACCTCTTCCAGTCAGAGGATTAGCCAGGTCAGTCCCTTGGTGGGCAGCCTCGTGAATCAGTACGTGGAAATGCCTCTTAGTCATATAGCCCTAATAGACGCTACCTGCTTAAGGCAGGTTTCTTATGGGGCATTAGTCAGCTCAGAGCTCTCACCCCATGCTCCTGCCCTTTGGTGCCTCTGACACCAGCACCAGGAAGGAGAGAGCCTGGGGTGTTGAGCTGCCTGAGAACATGGGCTGAGCACAGACAACCGGTCTACCGCCAGTGGCGAGGGGGCTGACGGGGCCGCTGCTTACCGGTGGTACGTGAGAGCTGCCAGTAGCCCCCTTGCCTCAGACTTCTCTTCACTGAGTGCTCTGTTTAAAATGCAACAGCTGGGGGCAGAATTGTCATACTTATTTCACTGTTACACTGTAGAGATGACTGAGGTTGGGAGTGGCTCAGATGTGTGCAGTGCTGAAATCTGAGGGTAGACAGCAAAAGAGGAGGAAGAGGGGTGTGTGTGTGTGTGTGTGTGTGTGTGTGTGTGTGTGTGTGAGATGGGGGAGGTCAAGGAACACACAGAGTGAAAGAACACTGCCATTATTTGGTTCTTCTCTTACCGTAATGTAAAACACATTGCACTGGACTCAAGTTAACATGGCAGGAACCAAAACTTTCTTATTCATTGCCCTGTACTGAGTGCTCAGCACATAATAGGTACTAAATAAATATCTGTTAAATGAAGACATGGGTGACCGTTACCCTGTCTTATAAGCAAGACATCCGAGGCCTTGGCGAGGGCAAGTGCCTGGGTCAGATCACCCAGCTGGGGCCAGCGAGTGGCCTCAGCAAAGGGGAGGGCTGCTGTTTGCAAGTGTGGCAACCGCATACCCAAGGCAAATTGTTGCCATTGTCATGATCCTTGCAGACAACGTGACCAGAGTCTATTTATGGCCAGGTCTAAGTGTAGCTACAAAGAGAAGGTCCTGCAGTCTGATACCTTAGAAGCCACCTGTGACGTCAGTAAGCTGAACTTGGTCTCCCACGTTGTAGCACTTAACTACGTATGGGATTTCTGCACTGGGCTGATGAGAGGGCATACCAATAGCAGGAGGCAGTATTATTTTCAGAACGTACTACGCATCCAGGCACTTTACCTGCTTTATCTCATTAGACTCCTGCTTACATATAGCACTGTTATTAATTCTCTTTCTCAAATGAGGAACTAGAGGTCCAGAGAGGACAAGCAACTTGGTTGCAGACCTAGGAAATGTCAGAACTACGTGTCACATCTAGATCTCCATGCTTGCAAAGGCTGCATGTTTAGCCACTTCTCCAAATGGCCTCTGAACCATGTGGCCAAAGCTACGTTCACAGCCAAAATGTTCACCTGACCTTCTGAGCTTTGAAGGTATGAGGGGGACACGAAATCAGGGTACCATGGCCATGGAAGTGACGGAAGAGAGAAGATACCCTTTTCTCCTTCATTCTTAAAAGATGCTGTGAGTCAGTGCATCTCTGCTGTGTCACATGTAAATTTTGGATGTGACATTTTCCCCCCATGTCCCATCTGCCACATGAAGGGATTGACCAAGCAGATCACTAGATCTGTCTCAGCTCTTTTATATAATGATTCCTTCACATTTTCTCCAAAGATTAATTTTAAGGACCCCATGTTTTAAAATAGGAGGAGGAAAAAAAAATCAGTCCATACACATATCATGTGGATTTGAAACAGCCGCCATGGGCTGGACCGTGGCACTTTGTCCTTCAAAAGAGTGACTTGCCAAATACAGCCTTTGGTTTCTTCTCCCTCGGCAATCTTATTTCCTTTTAAAGCATGTCCTGGTGGGGGCTTGGGCTGTTTTGCTTGGTCCTGATTCCCGTGTTATTGGGTAGACCGTGAGTCAGGCTGACCAGGCACGCAGAGATACACATTCCAGAGGCCAAGCTTATCCCCAGGATAGAATTTCCTGGAAGCTCTGGAACTTGGATCTCTAGGATTTTTTTTTGTCAAGTATCATTGCTTCTTCAGTAATTTCTGGATAATATTGTATGATTCTTTAGATTGTCTCTCTACCAGCTTTCTCTCTAGACAGCTCTATCAGACTTGTAGAAACCCAGGAAGGGAGAAATCTAGAAAGTCCTTCTTCTCTACCTGGGAAATAGCTTTGACTTGGCGTGGGTGATGGTATACACCTGGTCGTGGCCGAGAAATAGCAGAGAGGCACAGATGCCTGGTAACCTTTGGCAAATGCTGGGCCATTCCTGAATCACACTATCAGTGTGTAGGAAGACCTTGATCTCTGTGTGAAGCCTGTAGTAATAATCCTAGTCCTTCACCAGATTTCTGCTTCTGATGAAAGCCTCTGGTTTCCTCCTGTAGTGGAAAGAGCTTCAGTTTTGGAATCAGAGAAGACCGGGTATGAGTTCTTAACTTGTCATCATGTGATCTTAGGCAAGTCATTTGAACTCTTAGCGTTCATTCACTCATGTGTAAAAAGGATATTAATATTTTTGCACAGTAGTCCTAAAGGCGAAGAGAGATAGGATGCGAGAAGACATCAAGCATCCTGAGTGTACTCAAAAGACATCTTTCCTTCCTTTCTTGTGCCTTTCCCCAAACTTGTCCATCCTAACAGAGAACAGATGAGTCTTCCTGCAGATCCTTAGGGGACAAGAGCCCAAATGGATGATGAAAGTAAGACCAGCACATCCTTTCTGAGAAAACATGTAAACACTTCTCATATAAAAGAGCAGACAGTGAGCAACTGGATTTCCACATCAAATATTTAGGCTTGATACGAAATACAAGTTTCTGCCACTAAGAGAGTCTTGGCCCACATAGGAGACCTGACTTCTTGTTTCACTCTTTCTAGAAAAGCTATCTAGACAGCATTTCTGGAGCATCTGCTGATCTGTGCCATGGATATGTGCTCAGCTCCCAGAATGGGTTCAGGATAGCCCCAATGTTGCGTTAAGGAAATGGTTCGATCTTGAGGGTCTCCTGTACAAGTAGCTGGTGGCCCTGTATCTGGTGGAGTCATGGCAGCTGCCAGCCAAATCCTCTTCCTATCAAATGAAAGGGAAGAGGGGGATACTTCCAAACAAAGCCACTTAGAGAGCAGCAGCTGTCTCTTCTTTCTGGAGGTCCCGAAAAGCTGTTCCCCAATTCTGCTTTCAGTGGAACTGAGTTTTAGTCCTGTTTTCCCATAATCATGTGCTATTTGGGAGACACTGTGGTATCCAGGAGAGGCCAGTGGACTGCAGGGGGAACGAAGTCCAGTTCTCATTCAAGGTCGGCCACTTCCTAGGGAAAATGACCTATCCAAAGTCACCGGTAAGTGCTTGCGGTTACTGTAATGACTCGACCCCCGCCCCAGCCAGGAAACTTTTCTTATGATACATATTTAAATGGTGTCGGATGAACACTGGGGAGATAAGAACTCCCAGGGTCTGTGCTTATCAGGACAGATTTCCACTTTATTATACAGATACTATTTTGAATGTGCAAGTTGGAAGGAAAGATTCTCCTTGCCGCAGTCAAATGGAATACCTCTTGTGGAGCCCAGTTGACCCTAGTGGGGGGGGGGTGGTTACAGGAGGAACTATTCCCTGAGTTCTCTGCTCCTGACTTACCCTCACCGTAAGTAGCAGGAGCGGAGGTGGGAAAGGAAGATGCACATGTGAGTCTGTGCACCTGTCCCTCCTTCTTGGTCCCCAGGCCTTTGCTGAATCTAGCCCATTCTTTTTCTCCCTCGTCACCTTTAGTCAGTTAACATGGAGAGAAGATCAAACTACGGGAAGATCCGTAAGGGATACCACGGGATCCAGAGGGGAATACCAAAGTCATTTTTCCCCTGTCCTGCCTGTAGAACTGTTGGTAAGCCCTGGGCCGGGAGAAGGCCTTGGAGCTGAGATGGCTTAGAATAAAGCCAAGAGATGATCTGCGAGGTACCTTTCCCTGCCTTCCACCATCTCAGGGGGTGGATGCATTGGTGAAAGTCAACTGTCAACTGCAACCCCGTATATTCGGACGTGTCTGCACAACATGACAAGTATCTGCAACTTACAAGCAGTGGCTTCAGCATCTGTTTGGGGAGATCTTTAAGAAGGACTTGGATAATTTCTTTCTTTCTTTCTTTTCTTTCTTTCTTTCTTTCTTTCTTTCTTTCTTTCTTTCTTTCCTTCCTTCTTTCTTTCCTTCTTTCTCTCTCTCTCTCTCTCTTTCTTTCTCTCTCTCATTCTTTCTCTCTCTCTCTTTCTTTCTTTCTCTTTCTTTTTTTTTTTTTTTTATATGGCTCTCTTTGGGCCAAGTTGCTTATACACCTATGGGCATGTATCCAATGGCTTGGCTATTAAAGTCTTTAAGTGACAGCTTAATATATTTCTAAGATGGAGGAAGCCAAGGACAATTCTCGAGGAGCCGTGTTGATGTTGGATCGGCTTGCCCAGGCAGTGTGCCAGCAGTTTTGCACGCGGCAGGAACTGGAGGTGAAAGCAGGAAGGGCTGAATTATGGAGGGGAGGGCAGAGCTGGAGGACAGGAAAGCCAGGAGGGACGTGATGTGGAGAAGCGTGGAGGGGGACGCCCAGCTGAACCTGGCAATGCACTAGGACGAACCATTCTTTCATGCTCCTCTGACATGGCGCTGAGGGGTGAGAAATAGAACCCTCCAGAGCCGGTCCACTCACAGTCAGCAGTGAACATGCTCTCTGATCTTTTTGTTCTAGTCCTTTCCAAACTCCTGCAAATGGCTCTTTGGCAGCCAAGGGGTCTGTATTCTTACAGAGCCTAATGGGCCCTGGCCCACCTTCTTAGCAATCTCAGAGAAGGGGCTTGACCTGTCTGGGTCTCAGTTTCCTAATCTATAAAGTGAAAAGAGCTCTGTGTCTGCCTCCAGGCCTACCATTCCAGCACTCCAGAGTGAAATGCTCAGTGACTGATGATCTCTGTTGTGTAAGCAGATTTTGTATCTGTTGGGCTAGAATGAAGACAAGGTCATTGGTCATTGCTGTAGGTTATCAAGGCTGAGCAGCTGGCTTTCGCTCAGCCGAATGAAAATTAGTTACTCCTCAGATGGGCCAGTCAGCTGAAGAAAAAAGAGCACGTCCTTCATTCCCCAAAAGACTCCTTTCAGCAATCACACACCCACTGAAATACACAACCACCACTGACAATAACAATGGCTAAATCTATTTGCGCTCATGTGCTGAGCCCTTTGTACACATCAGCTCATTTCATGATCACGGACCCCTTGGGAGGGAGATGCTTTTAGTGTCTCCCCATTTTCAGATGAGGACGCAGACTCAGAAGCTTACCCAAGAGCACACAGCTAGTAAGTGGTGGAGCTGGGATTTGAACCCAGATCTGGTTACAAGAATACTAACCGCTTAATAAACAAGAGAAGAACACATCCACAGTGGTGGTTGATTCCACCAAGAGAAATGGCATTTGGCCTTCCAGGCTTTTTGTTACCAGGGCATGGTGGCTAGTTTCTGATTCTCAGGGAAACTCTCCATGCTAGGAAACCTCTTTCCCAGTTGAAAAACAAATCATGACTCAAGAGCCGCCAACGGGAGCATTCGACTCAGCACAGATGAGAGGGCGTAGGGAACTATTTCTACGCCCTGCCACGAACTATGGATGTGACCCACGGCCAGTCCCCCTGTCTGCCCGGAATTGGATAGATGGTCTCAAAGCCTACTCCAGGTTTGGGATTTTATGTTCCGTCTCTTGAAGATTTTTTTTCTGACTTTCCAGCTGCTAGGGATTCCCTGCAGCACCCATCCCTTTGGGGGCAGGGCAGTGGAGTCAGCTTGTAGCCCATTTGAAGTCATTTCTCATTTTGTAAATAGGTCCCTTGAAGCTCTCAGGGGCTATGAAATTGTTTCAGAATGCCTAAGTGTGATTATGCCTCCTGAAGCCAAATGTTAGCAAACCCCCCACTGTTGCAGATTTTGAAAGTAAATTATGCAATAAAAGTTGTACAGCATGCTGTTGACGTGACGCAGTGTTTAATCACCGCTGTACAGCTCAGGAAGTACAAGCTTATACAAAAGCAAGTGGAGCTTTCCCCCCATTCCCTTCCCTTTTCTTGACTTTCTGAGTTGATGACATGGGTTAATCAACCAAGTGGTCATCCTCCTCTGTCACAGTCCCAAAGGGTAAAAAATACCCACCCTTTCATCTCTACCCACCACATTCTTCCGCTAAGCCTGTAATTGGATCTAAACGGAAAATAAACGCTTTGCAGGCCAAGGAAGTTGGCACTAGAGGGTGACAGGTCGGAGACTGTGTTCCACCTCTAATCCGGATAATCACACGCTCCCATGCAAAGGAAAGTAAAAGCAAGCCTTCCTCCGAGTGGTGGCCGGGGCTTGTGCTGAGGAGGGGTGTTCCGTGTATCCTGTTTCCCTTCACCCACTAACCGTCCACTAGCTTGTAGTAAAACCACCGCGAACCATCTGATTTTCCAGTGGACAGTGAGACGCTGCCCCTTTAGCTCTGAACTCTTTTACCTTGGCTGAATTTGGGGAGGGAGTTCAGACACACAAATATCCCGGTTGCCGCCACAAGTTAGAAAACAGTAACGCACGAATTGTACTGTCCGAGAACACCATGGTCTTAGCCCGTTCACTTGTAGTTGATTGAGTCCTGCTGTGCGTGGCGTGCTGCATCAGGACAGAGATGAGCGAGAAAGGTTTGTCCTCCAGGAGTTTACAAAGGTGGGTAGAGAAGTGAGAGCAGTGTGTGCCTGACTCACTGGTGGTAGAAATTAGTGGGTATCTTACCAAGGTCTAACATGCGGTGAGAATTCCAAAGGAGGAGAAATGACTGGATTCTGCACATAGTCTGGCAAATGCAATGGGGGCAGGTACATTCCAGAGAGATGCCCTGATGAAGTCTGCCCTGGTGTACACATTCAGAAGGGTCTGATGCACTGCTCTGTATGCGAGTCTGGGGCAGGCCAGCCATGCAGTGGCGTAGCTGTAAATCAGATGCGTGAATCCTGCACCTCTAAGTGGCTGGCTTGCATCTTGATTCTGACATAGGTTGTTTTTTTTTTTCCCCCTTCTCATTCTACTCCTGCACCCCCCCCCCCACCCCCCCCCCCGCACGCCTCTGGTAATGGCAAATGTCTAAGGAGGAATTTGCCCTGTAAGACCAAGTTCTCTTTGGGAGATGACCCTACAGGGTACCATCGCTGTTACTGCTTCTGTGAGGGAGGTGGGACCTATCATCCCCCCATGGGAAACAAGGGAACTGAGGCTCAGAAAAGGGACTCGGTCATTGTGATGCAGCTAAAAGGTGGCAGGGCTGGGGTTTCGATGCCAAAGGTTTTCCTTAGGCTCTGCTGCCTGCTGGGAGCAACTCTCTGTGACGCTGGGCCTCAGTTTCTCCACTGGTCTAGGCTGTCTCTCGGCTTCCTTCCAGCTCACAGGTCCTCTAAGCCTCCGGCCTGTGCCCCCTCCCAACTGCCTTCAGGTATGTAACTGGCGGTGGTTGGAGCTAGGGCACAGCCGCAGGCCCCTCAGGCAGTAATTCACCCGTGACCTTCTGGGCTCCCGGCCAGCCCTTCTTGAAAGGGAAACGTGCAGACCCTGGGGACAGAAATTAGTTCCCGTGTGCTGGAATTGCTGCCACTGCCAATATCACCAACTAAAGAAACTGGTTTCTGTGTGTGTGTGTGTGTGTGTGTGTGTGTGTGTGTGTGTGTGTCTGAAAAACACAAAACGCTAGGATGACAGCAAAAAGGGAGATTCCTTGTGAGTATATATAACCCCCTCCCCAAACCTTCACCTCAATCACAGGAGGGGGAAGGAAGGGTCTTTCCCCCCCACTACAGACCAGAGAATTACCATTTCAGAAAAAGTTTTACCTTATTTAAATTTTAATTAGCATAATCAGAGAACTAAGATCCTTGGCAAAAACTTTACACGACGGCCTTTAAGAGTAAAATTTGGGGGGTGTGCCTGTTAGCTCAAACATGTATTCCCAGCTTTTCTATTTTCTGTTAAGTCTCGGAATTTAATGAATTTCCTTCTCCTTACTTCTAGGTAAGCCGCCTCAAACACAGAGGAGAGGGAAACGGGGAAAGAAAGAATCTGGGTAAGTACAGACAGATCGCAGCTCACCTTCTGAACTCCTGGGTTGAGGTCCATGGCCACCTTTGCCATCCTCTTCTGGGGTGGACAAAGAGCGCCTGGCTTCTCAGGCAGAGGCGCGAGGGCGCGCAGCGGGGACAGTGGTGGCTGAATGGCCAGGATCGCTGGCCCAGGGCGAGCTCTGCTCGCAGCCCGGCGCGGCGGGGCCCTTTAATTGGAGAGCGGGACTCCCTCTAAAACCTCGCCAGCCAATCGGCGCGGGCGCTCGCGCTTGGCCAGCCAATCCCAGCGCGCGGCTCCCCCCTCCCTTCGGTTGGTCTGGGCCCGGCCGGGAGGCTGCAGCTGAGTGAGCGCTGCCCTTACGTCAGTGGGGCCGCGGCCCCTGCCTGCCCGGGCGGCGCACATCTGTCCCTGAGCGTCAGGAATCCGTCCCCACGCCCTTCTCCTTTAAAGGACAATGGGCAGAGGGTGGGGCGGGCCGCCGGCCCCGCGATCCATTCAGGTCAAAAGGGAGAGTGATCAAACAGGAAGGCTCGGGTATTTTTAGTGAGCTGGGTCCAAAAATAAATGCTGAGCTGTGTTCCCCTGCCCACCCTTTCTGCCTTGTGGTAGAGGGGTGGGCAGGTGGTATGCAGCAGCTTTGACTAAGCTGGCTAGCTTTTCCCAAACCTGGGCAAGTTTCCCAATCATCGGAGAGGAGGTGAGATTGCAGTGAGTGTGTTTTAAACTTAACGTTTGTAAAGTATTATTCTGCCTTTTATAACTTGCTTTCGTGTCAGTCCTCCCCGTTCAGGGAGGAAGAGAACACTGTCCTGATTTTATAAGTGGCAGCGTGTACATCTTCACTCCTGTAGTCACATTTTCTCATTGTTATCTAGTAATCATCTCAGGTATTGCTATTGCTACCACGATAATGATGACGATCGCCACTCCCATTTAACAGATGAGGGAATAGGATCAGAGAGGGTCACTGGGACAAAGGCGAACTCGTCAGCAAGGCTTTAACCTGAGAGAGGGAGCCTGAGAGCTCATCTGGGGAGAAGGAACACAGGATAACAATAGCCATAAACTAGGAAATTCATATTTTTTTAGATTAATTGAGTCATGCGGGTCTGGACAAGCAAGATTCCATCTGTGGATTTCTCACATCCTTGGGAGGAAGTCTCTTGCAACATCTAACATCACAAGTCCTAGAAGACAAAATCGGCCAGGTCTCACTGTGTCATGCTGTCTGCCTATAATCCACAGCTATTAAGCCAGTTCCACAGACCTGGGTTCCCAGAGCCATTTTCCCAGCCTAGACGGAGGATTAAACAGAGCCCTTTTTCACCTTTTTCCCAGGCAAGAGAGTACTCTGTCGTGAGGTTTTCGTCCTGTAACCCACATTGGCAGTGCCCCCCTGCTGGAAACCAGGGCTCAAGTGGGCTAAAATAAAACCCGGCTGCAAGAATGCAGGGTGGTTTCAAAGTACGTCGTGTGGGACTGATGTGAGGGGACAGGGAAGCTGCAGGCCACTTTCTAGGGCTTTTTCTCTTATTGGAGATGCTTTCCTTCTTAAAGCCTCCTCCAGTTTGGTTCTTAACACATCATCCTCAGCAATCCCGAATCTTGACCCGTGATCCCAAGTTGTGGTTCTTTTTTCACATTCCTGGAAAGGGCTTTCTATCTGTGACTCCTTTTTTCCGAGACGCGGGATGATCTTTTTCTCCTTTCATGGATTTCCGCTCTGATTAGTGTTTGTCTCGCTTGCTCCCACCTGTAGCCCCAACACCTAGCCCATGATTGATGCTCAGAACACAACTGGGGAATGAATGGAGGTTGCATTCTGGCTTTGAACCAGCAGTGAGCTGGCAAGGTGGGACTGGGAGAGATGGCTCAGTGCCACCCCTAGTCTGGTTTGTCCAAATTTCCTAGGTGGGCTGCATGATTAAACCAGGGTGTAAATTAACCGTGACTGACGGACGGAAGCCTGGACTGGGAGAGGTTTCCACGTGAATAGCCCTTTCAGTAGCAAATCCTAGAAACAATGGTGTTGAACTGGGATGTCCTGCCAGAAGCCTTTAGACTTCAGAGCTGTGGGAACAGAAGCCAGGAGAATAACAAAGGCAGGCTTTATCCCTTGCAAACTAGGCAGAAGCCTACCCAGTGAAGTCATTTCCCACTCTCTTCCCAGCCACCCTCCCTGCCCCATTTTGAGAAATTATTGTTCCATGGAATAATTTGACTTTTATGAACTGTAACACTGTTTAGCTCCAAAAAAGACAGTCTTCCCCTCTTCTTATTTTTACCCTTGGCTACAGTTTCAATTAAGGAAGCAGGTATTGTGGCTCTTTCTCAGAATATGAGTATCAGAAGCTACTGCTTGGGGGCCTCCCTGGTGGCGCAGTGGTTATGAATCCGCCTGCCAATGCAGGGGACACGGGTCCAAGCCCTGGTCCGGGAAGATCCCACGTGCCACGGAGCACCTGAGCCCTTGTGCCACAACTGCTGAGCCTGTGCTCTGCAGCCCGCGAGCCACAACACTGAAGCCCGCGCGCCTAGAGCCCGTGCTCCACAAGAGAGGCCACCGCAGTGAGAGGCATGTACACCGCAGCGAAGAGTGGCCCCCGCTCGCCACAACTAGAGAAAGCCTGCACGCAGCAACGAAGACCCAACACAGCCAAAGATAAATTAATTAATTAAAAAAAGAAAAGAAAACGAAGCTACTGCTTGGATGGCCTTGTCTCTCCTTTCTGGAAAAGAACCTGTCGCAGGCAGAAAGCTGCTCCCTGCTTCCTGTAGTGCTTAGTCTGTTCTCAGTTGAAGATGCTGACTCTGACTCTTTAAATCCTACTCTCAAGCCAAATGTTCCAGGGGACCTATAGTCAGAGTTTTGACTGGACACCTGGACAGAGTCTTATAGTCCGGACTGTTCTGGAAAATGGAGGCAATAGGGCCCATTATATCTCAGCCTCACTCCATCTCTGGGGTCCTTTTGCTTCTCTTTGGGAGAAAATGGGGTATCTTTTCCAGATTGGAACAGCAAAGAGATCTGATTTCCCCAAGGTTCATTGCTTGGTGGTGCTGGGGCTTATTAGAAGCTTCATTCATCCATCAAGTAGTTTTGGGGGCACCTGCCTTAAGCCAAGCCCTGTTTTAAGTGCTGGGGACACCCAGGTAAATAAAAGAATCCTTCCCCTTCAAGAATGTCTTGGTCTGGTAAATTTCACTGGGGCTTTTTGATTCACAAAGCTCTTATCTTACTTGACCTTCAAGACAACCGTGGGATAATTCTAATTATTCCATAATAATTCTAATTATATCTCTGGGAGAAAATGGAGATTTGGGACAGTCACGGGCTCCATCCAAGGTCATACTCCAGCAGGTGGCAGAGGTGAAATTCAAACTCAGGTCTTTTAGCTCCAGACTGTGTCCTCTGAGTTATCACGCTGCCTCCTATAGTGACTGTCAAGGATTGATTACAGGAAAAGACTCAGCATTCAGAGCAAGGTGATGGTGTCGTTATCCTTGTCATTGGGTTTGTCCTAAGTGGGACTTTTTGACTCTGAGTTTCATGCTCTTTTCACTGTTCATTCATGCATTCAACAAACACTGAGCTGAGAACTCTAATGGGTGAGGCCCTGAGCTGTAGATATGACATAGACTGAATAAGACCGGAAAGGTTCCTGCCCTCATACAGCTTCTATTCCGGTTGGGGGAGACCGACACGGAACAGGTGAACAGATCATTAGATGAGGGAACTAAGAATGGCAATGAGGGCCTCAGAGGAAATAAATGGAGGAGTGAGTCACTGGATGTGTGGTCCCTTGAGATCAGGTGGTCCAGGAAGGCCTGACTGAGGAGGTGATGTGTGAGATGAAACCTAAAGAGGGAGTTCGAGTCAGCATGGCGATGAGCAGAGTTGCCACAGAAGGAACATTCCAGAAGGATGGAGTCATGAGTGCTAGGACCCTAAGGTGGGCATGGGCTTGATGTGTCTGAGGGATCATAGGGTCATTACAGTTGGAGAGTAATGAGGGACAAGGAGAATTTGTGAGGAGACCTTGTGGGAACTGGTCTTGGATCGCCTTGGATGCTGATAAGGAGTTTTAAATTTAAAAAAAAATTAATTTTATTTATTCATTTTTGGCTGCACTGGGTCTTCGTTGCTGCATGCGGGCTTCCTCTAGTCGCAGCGAGCGGGGGCTACTCTTCGTTGTGGTACACGGGCTTCTCATTGCGGTGGCTTCTCTTGTTGTGGAGCACGGGCTCTAGGCGCGAGGGCTTCAGTAGTTGTGGCACGAGGGCTCAGTAGTTGTGGCTTGCAGGCTCTAGAGTGCAGGCTCAGTAGTTGAGGCGCACGGGCTTAGTTGCTCCGTGGCATGTGAGATCCTCCCGGACCAGGGCTTGAACCTGAGTTCCCTGTGTTGGCAGGTGGATTCTTAACCACTGCACCAGCAGCGAAGTCCCAAGGAATTTAAATTTTTTTCTGAGGACAGTAGGAAACTATAGATCAGTGCTTTCCCACTGAGATATAATATGAGCCTCATATATCATTAAAAATTTTCTAATAGCCGCATTAAAAAAGAGTTATAAAAAGGTAAACTATATTTAACCCCATATATCTGAAATGGTGTCATATCCACTTGTGAATGATGTAAAACATTATTGAGATGTTTTATATTCTTTTTTTGTGCTACATCTTTGAAACCTGGTGTGTGTTTTATACTTACAGGGCATCTCAGCTAAGGTCGGCTACTCTGCAAACGCTTAATAGCCGTGCGTGGCCAATGGCTACCATACTGGACAGGGTGTTATAGAGCTTTAAGTAGGGGAGTGGCAGTATCTGATTTGCTAGTTAACTCACAGCAAGGACACCCAGGAGTTTCTAATAGAAACCCAGTTGGTAACTAACAACCTCTGATTATCAGAGTGTGAGGCTGAGGGGCTGGGAACCCATAACTGAGTTTCTGGCCTCCTATGTGTGTTTCAAGCATTGAGCTGGGAGGGAAAAGTGATTTCCTCAAAGTAAGAGAGCTAGAAAGAGGCCAAGCAAAACCTGGAACCCAGATCTTTTAGTTCCATGCCAATTTAGAAAATCCCCAATCATCATGGCTCACAAAGATGATGTTTTTACTGTTATAATGTAGCAAATGTGGCTTAGTTGTTTTAATATGCAAACATGCATGGTGGCTTCTATTTGGTTATGATTTTCGTTAACACATTGTTTTCATTAAAAACACCCAACACTTAAGAGTAGGTAGATATCAATAATCCGTGAACCACATAGTATATTTTAAAGTGTATATTAATTGATATAAATATACCATGAACTACATCATATATTTTAATGTGTATCAGCTTGGACCATCATTTGTACCATATATATGTGAATTGTTCACGACTTGAAGTTTTTGGTTTCTTTCCTGCCATGCTTACAGTAACTTTAATTTTAGAATAACTATGTAATTTTCTCCAGATTTTTGGATGGACTGACTCCTAGATCAAGAAAGGCTTTGCCTGTAAGGCCAAAGCATCTGGATGAAAACAAAACATGATTCTTGGACCCAGCTATCCTCCTGCCTTAGAGCCTGTCTTTGACAGGGACAGTGAAACGCACAAGAAGATCTGTCCATTGCAAAGGAGCACTGGGTCACGAGTCCAGAGCCCCGCGTTTGATTCTAGCTCTGCTGAAAGCGGTGTAGCTGCTGTCATCCACAAGGCCACTTGCAACTCAAATTTGTCATTAGTTACTGGGAGCACGTGATCAATTTCCTCTGAACATCAGCTATGTATTGCACCTGATGGTGCGATGGAGCCATTCCCTTCTTTGCCAGGTTAACGAGGGAGTGGAAGGAGCACGAGATTGAGACCCAGAAAATCTCCGTGTGTGTTTCAGCTTCATCACGGGCGTGAGCTCAGTGATTTGGGCAATATATTTAAGAGTGTCTGAGTCCTTGAAAAAAATGAGGATCACAGTATTTATTCCTCTTGCCGTACAAGGCATATCCATACGTTCATCTATAACTATCGGTAGTATCAGAATTCTAAGATGCTGTCCAATGACCCAGGCCCTTATATAGTCCCTTCCCCGTGAGCGTGGGTGGTACCTCTTAACTTGCTTCTAACGAACAGAATGTGGCAAAGGTGATGATGTTGAGTCTTATGGCCAAAGTGAAGGGATTTTGCAGATGTAATTAAGGTCCCTAATAGGGAGACTATCCTGGGTGGGCCTGACCTAATCAGGTGAGCTGTTCACAGGAGGAGCCAGAAGTCAGAGACGGAGGAAATCTCTACCTCCGTCCTGCTGGCCTTAAAGAAATGTGCTGCCACGAGTTCCACGTCTGTAAGGAGGTGAATTCTGCCAACAACCACGCGGCAGGATGATAAACGAGTACCGTTCTAAGTTGCTAAGTTCGTGGTGTATTGAAAACCAACATACTATCGTCCTCTTCACTCTTGGATCTGGTTAAAAGATTTACTTCTCGGGGCTTCCCTGGTGGCGCAGTGGTTGAGAGTCCGCCTGCCGATGCAGGGGGCGGGGGTTCGTGCCCCGGACCGGGAAGATCCCATATGCTAGGAACGGCTGGGCCCGTGAGCCATGGCCGCTGAGCCTGCGAGTCCGGAGCCTGTGCTCCACAACGGGAGAGGCCACGACAGTGAGAGGCCTGCATACCGCAAAAAAAAAAAAAAAAAGATTTACTTCTCTGCTGCTTCCTGGGGAGAAGATGTTTGGTACCTATTTTTAAAAGAAATACATCTGCTCCCCTCAATTCTTTTTTTTTTTTTTTT